>NC_050450.1:72176601-72831891 GCF_903995425.1 Onychomys torridus
ATGGTCAGGAGGAGTTTGCTAGCAAGAATACCAGAAAGGATTTAAGCATGTAAGCCCAGCACTTCAGGTGTAGCCCTGTAAAAGCGAGTGCATCAGAGGGCTCACACATCCAGAATCACTGTTTTGCTGATGCCACTTCTAAGCAAACTTCTCCAGTTGTTCTAAATGTACAGTCACAAAAAGAAGCCAGCAAAGTGCAGAGCATTGTTCCTTGAAAAAGAAAAATTGGAAACCACCTGAAAGCCCTAATCTAGAGAGTTAGTGAAGTAACCTGTGGTGACTCTTCACATACGAGGTGTTGTAAGCATTTTGTCAGGGAGCACTCTCCAGGTAACAGGACTATCTCCACACGGCTGGGAGGAAGGCTGCCAACATGGTGATTGGGTTGTGCATAGTGATAAAATCCCGTGTCTGTAAGTATTCTCTGCCTTTCTCAACTATCTTTTTGTTTGTTTGTTTGTTTGTTTTTTGAGACAGGGTTTCTCTGTGTAATTTTGGTTCCTGTCCTGGATCTCTCTCACAGAGATCCGCCTGGCTCCGCCTCCCGAGTGCTGGGATTAAAGGCGTGCACCACCACCGTTCTTCTCAACTATCTTTAATGAGTATTTATTACATTTGTAATGGGAAATAAATTTTCCCTCTGGTAGAGAATTCTCATTGTCTTCACACAATCAAACCCTTTCCCCAAAACCTTTTTGGTATCGTGGCCACTTCTCAGTCGTTCTGATGGGTTATCCGGTGTCTGAACTGTGTGGTAGGGTCTTTAGCCGCATTAAATCTACACAGTGACTGGACAGCTTCACTCTGCCGCTGTCCTGTCCCGGAGCAGGGAAGGACCAGAGGCATCCTCCGGCATGCTCTGTGCTCCATCCTCCCTGAGAAAGGTGAGTTAGGGAAAACCGAAGATGTACAAAGGCTGTTGCTAGGGAGTAGATTGGCGGGGCATAAGGTTAATGAGAAAAGCAGCAGGACCTTGTCCTGGCAGACTGTAAATCTGAAGTCAAGTCACTTTCTGTATCTTCCCCTGATTTATATCCCAGAATGGTAGAGCGATTATGGGCCTCCCAGTTTGAATTTAGGGTCACTCAGTGGTAGACAGTGTGTTTGCTCTTGTGTCTCGTTTTGTTATGTTTTTGAGAGAGTGCTTAGTGTGCTTGCAGCCTTGGTTAGATAGATTCCTCATCTCTCCCCAAACAAACAAACAAACAAACAAACAAACAATAAAACGCCAGCTCTGTGTTTTCCACCTAAAGATGCCCCGTGTGTAATGTGCATCACAGTGGGGATGCCTGGGAAAAGCACAGTCTCAACTCCAAAATGGGACTTAATGTTTTATTAAGCTGAATCTTACAGGGCTGGAGAGATGGATCAGTGGTTAAGAGCTCTGGCTGCTCTCCCAGAGAGGACCCAGGTTCAGATCCCAGCACCCACATGGCAGCTCACAACTGTCTGTAACTCCAGTTCCACAGGGCCCAACACCTTCCCACAGGCATACATGCAGGCAAAATACCAATGCACATAAAATTAATAAATAAGTAATTTTTTTTAAAACTGGATGTTATGTAGCGAAGCCCTTTAATGCTCTGGGTGACTGTGAACTGAAACTCCCTCTTGTGGTAGAAGCAGGTGTTTCTCTAACAGGAAAAGCCGTCTACTTCAGTGACTTGTGGATGCTCTGATGGCCCTGAGTGAAGGTCAGCCAAGCTTTTATCTTGTGGATCTGTTGGATCAAAGGAACAATTCAGCCCCAGGAACAAAATTTTAGCATATAAAACCTAATAAAAGAAAAAGGACTTTTTCTCCAGCTTTGTGGTCAACTAGAAGCCGTACATGCATGCCTTTTGATTCCTTTGTCCCTTGGTAAGTCCTCCCAGCGTGGTGACTTTCAGAGTGTTTACTTACTTAATGCTGCCCAATATCAAGAGACCAGTGTGCTTTGATGATAGCCTCTCCCCACCCCTGCTCATCTTGTAAGCACCATACTTTAAAGACAGCATCTTTACTGTGTCCTCAGCTGACAAATGGCACTCTCAAACATGCCCTGTGACACTAGAACCTATTTTACTTTATATGGCAATTAGAACTTCAGAGGCGAGCAGGACGGCACCTTTAATCCCAGCACTCCGGAGGCAGAGGCAGGCGGATCTCTGTGAGTTCAAGGCCAGCCTGATCTATAGTGTGAGATCCAGGACAGGCACCAGAACTACACATAGAAACTCTGTCTTGAAAAACAACAACAAAAAAGACAGCGTTTCTCTGTGAAGCTCTAGCTGTTCTGGAACTCGCTCTGTAGACAAGGCTGGCCTTGAACTCAGCGATCTACCTGCTTCTACCTCCTGAGTGCTGGGATTAAAGGTGGATGCCACCGTTGCCTGCCTAGGAGAGCTAATTTTATCATTTGGAAGATTAACTTAGTCACCGTTCTGGCAAATTACAGTGTGCCCTTTTCATTTGCTTTCCTGTGTGCCCCATAAACAGATATTGTTGGGCTTTTATTAATTTGACTGATTTCAGGTCTCGTAGTTTTCTCATTTTCTAGTTATTTCTCCATTAGTCCCTGATGTGGTAACAAGATGTCAAACTGTCCTTGATGCTCAGAACTGGAGGAATTATTTGATGCTAAAGCCAGAACAATCTTGGATAAATGCATCCCAGAGTGTGGTTGGTCAGCCTAGTCTTGGTCAGCCTAGAGTAGTGGTTCTGGGTGGTATAATCACCCGGTAGTTCTGCTGCTGCTGGGCAGCTCTTCCCAGCTCCATGTTCAGTGATGGCACACAGCAAGCTTGAGAGTCAGCCAGGATGGGGTACTTACAATACGGAATTCAGCAAATGTTTCCCCGGGGCTTGGCTTGTTGATTTACTGGCTGTTTACATTTAAGAGGGGGATGAGAAGATGCTGAGGATGCAGATCTCTGATGTGTCGAGCTGTGGCCTGGGAACAGCATGAAAACCGAGGAAATGAGCCTGTGGCCCGCAGTCACTCAAGTCTTCGGCCAGTGAAGTTTTCAGAATGTTCTTGTTGTGTCAGTTTAGTGTTAAGTCTGATCAGGACCTGGGGGGTGGCTCAGTGGTTAAGAGCACAGACTGCTCTTGTAGAGGACCCAGGTTCAATTCCCAGCACCCACATGGCAGCTCACAACCATCTCTAACTCCAGTTCCAGGGGATCTGATATCCTATTCTGGTGTCCATGGACTCTGTCTGCATGTGCACAGAAGTACAGGCAAACAAAACACCCATGCACATAAAAATTTAAATCATCAACATTCATGCCAGTATTATACTTATTTGTGAAAACAAAAGTTGACTATAATAGATTTATAGGATGGGAAAAAATGAAAAATAAATATGTTCTTTGAAAATCGTTTGGCAGTTTGAAATTTACAGTGAGGTGAACATACATTCTCTGCTGCTGTTTTTGGCTTTTAAGTAGTTTTGTTTGTTGTTTGGTTTGGTTTTTTTAGTTTATTTTATGTGCATGTGTGTTTTGCCTGAATGTATGCCTGTGTAAGTGTGTCAGATCCTCTGGAACTAACTCTACAGACAGTTGTGAGCTGCCATGTGGGTGCTGGGAATTGAACCCAGGTCTACTGGAAGAGCAGCCAATGCTCTTAACCACTGAGCCAGCTCTCCAGCTCCTGGTTTTGGTTTTTTGAGATAGGTTCTCACTATGTAACCCTGGCTTGCCTGGAACCTACTATATAAGCCAGGCTGGCCTCCAAGCCACTGGGAGCTGCCTGGCTCTGCCTCCCAAATACTGTAATTAAGGTCCTGTGCCACAAGGACTTTAAGGCCTGGAAAATACTCAGAATATTTTTGTCCCTGCCTAAAGTTCACTGTAGCTCTTTCATAGTAAACCCCTGATCTGATTCCAAAAGCGGCCAACCTGATTTCCCTAGCCAGAGATTCCTGTTTTAATACTTGATAAACATGAAGTGATATCACATGTTAGCATTCTTGTGTCTGGCTTGCTTAGTAGCATAATATTGAAATGCAGTTATGTTGATCAAATGTCACCTTGCTCCCTGGCTGAGTAGTAGTCTGTTGTATTAATACACCACAACTTGTTTATCCATCTTCTTATTACTAGACACACGGTGCCAGATTTGACTAATATGGATACAGTTGCTATGAATGCTTGTTTTGGAACAAGATTTGTCGACATATATTTTCATATTATATTATAATATTTTCATATTATAATATGTCATAATATAAGCATATTACTTAGCACAAGCCCAAGCCTGGCTCTTGCTGCTGACTTTCAGGTCTCACTCTTAGCATTAGCTGGGCAGTACGACCCATCCCCCATCCCCCCCCCCCCCCCCCACACCTCTGACCTTGGCAGCTGCCACTCAGCCTGAACCAAGCTCTGCTCTCTTCTGTCCTTGAGCGACTCTTCTCAGCTGCCCAAGCCTCCCGCCTTTCTAACCTACACATGCCCGTGCCTGTGGATTCTGCCCCTCTCAGCCCTCCCCTCCACGTCTTAGTGGTCAGCCAACTGAAGCTGCACCTTGAGGACTGCCACCCCGGTCGCTTGCTGACGCTGCCCCAAGAAGACAGGGTTGTACCTGCGATGCATACTTGGTCCCGTCTCACTCCTTCCGTTCCGTCTGGTTCCCTGGTGTTCTAGCCTCTCCTCCCCATCTCCTTGGCTTGGCTCCCACCCTTGATTTCTTCTCTTAGCTGGAATTTGCTTAGATGTCTTTGCTTTGTGCTGCTTGTCTGTGAGATATCCTCCCCTTCCCCTGCCACTCCTGACCCATCACCCCATCACTCCATTGACCTTCGATAGTCTCATCAATACTCAGGCAGGATGATTCTGAGTTCCAGGAAGTATTCTCTTGGCTAAGTACCCCTTTTGAGTGTCTGACACCAGTACATATCCCAAAGTAAGTACTGTAGCACTAATGGCCTTGCATTGCTTGACACCCCCTAACTCCACCCTAGACCATGAGGTCCCCAAGGCTGGGAGGTGGTTTTTCGCCCACTGGCATCGCTAGCACCTAGAACATAGCAGCTACTTGGCAGATTCGGGAAACTGAGCACTTGTGTTATTAGCTGACTTAATTTTACAGTTGACCTACACAGCATTTGAAATTGCTATGTCCTTACCCATCTTTACCCATTCATCCTCAGCCAGATGAAAACTCCCTGGATTTTTCCTCCTGTATGTTACGGCCTGGGATTAAAAACGCTCAGGAGCTGGCTTGTGGGGTGTGTCTCTTAAACGTGGACTCCAGGAGCCGGGTAAGTCCTTGCCTTCCCCCTTCAAGTGGTAAAGTTCATTGCTAACGTGACCTGGAGGACAGCCATATGTAGCCCACTTTATAACAAGCTCTGTGACCAGAGATAGGGATTTTGAAGTCTAGAAAGTTCTGTAGAAGCAGATGTGTTGTTTTCTACAGGACGATGGAGAAGCTGCTGAGGGAGTGGACAAAGTCCTTCCCTCCCTGTTGGGCATGCTGTTCACAGGGTCTCTCCAGCACTCCATGAACAGGGGTGGGGAGAAAATGTCAAGCTATGTGGATTCACCTGGAGGCAAGCAGCCTGTTCTAGGGACTTTTTTTTTTTTTTGAGCTGAGGATCGAATCCAGGGCCTTGCGCTTGCTAGGCAAGTGCTCTATCACTGAGCTAAATCCCCAACCCTTTTTTTTTTTTTTTTTTTTTTTGACTTTATGGTTTCAACATTATTTCAGAAAGAAGAGAAGCCTGCAGAAGAACAGCCTAAAAAAGTATGAGCCAGTTACAGGTTACCTTAGTGTCTCCATCTCAGTCTTATGTGTTGAGAGGCCAACAGACAATTCTGTGGCCGTCCTGGACTGTGCCCGTCGTGAATCCTCTACTGATTCATAACTAACGTGTCTATGTGGGGCCGCTGCTGTCTTGTTTGCGTGCTTGTTGCTGCCCGTCCTCTCCTGGCGTTGTCATTGTCCTTCTCTGCCACGCACCAGAACCTTCTAGAAGACAGAAACTGTAGTGACACCGGGTTTAGAGGATGACATTCAGGTTTTAAGATTTTGTCTGTGGTGTTTAAGACAGCCAGCTGCAGAGTGTCACCTGCTATGGGTCACCGGAGCTGCAGATGAGGGGGTTGTTGTATGTCCACTCAGTTGTCACTCCCAATAGTTAGAACTCAGTGGTTCTCAACCTTCCTAATGCTGCGGCCCTTTAATACAGTTACTCACGTTGTGGTGACCCCCAACCATACAACTATTTTGTTGCTACTTTATAACTCTAATTTTGCTAATGTTCTGAATCGTAATGTAAATATTTGATATGTGAACCTAGAGTGGGTCATGGCCCACAGGGTGAGAACCACGGCATTAGATCATAAGAGTTAATGTCAGCTGATTTCTAGCTCTTTTCAATCTTTTCAGTCCTGATAGGCTGTAGTCAGCCACGGAAGTCTAAGGGTTCACATGTTACAGTAATGGGAGCCTGCAGGGAAGGGGGCCCTTACAGTGAGGGAACCAATTACCCACAGCCCTTGGCTATTTTCGTTCCCGTGTCCTGCTCTTTCCTCTCTCCTATAACCTCTGTCTGCCTTTTCTGTGAAGATTGGGCCCTTTGCTGAAACTAGGCTGAATGGTACTGATTTTATACCTTTAGTTAGCAGTAAAATAAATAAATAAAAAGACTTTCCTACTTGAATCCTATAACCACTGCTCAGCTTTTGTCTGTGTGCGCCCTTCGGGCCTCAGCCTCTGTGACACCTGGGGATTGCCTTTGGTGGCTGCTGACAAGCCCTCAGATGCAGGGAGAGCCTGACTTGACCCACATCTATTTCTGGCAGGCATTCAACTCGGAAACAGACAGTTTCAAGCTGGCCTATGGAGGCCACCAGTACCACGCCAGCTGTGCCAACTTCTGGATCAACTGTGTTGAGCCCAAGCCTCCCGGCCTCCTCCTGCCGGATCTGCTCTGAGAAGCTCCAGCTGATTTCTGGTTGTTCCTGCCACATAATGTGGGGTGACTGGGACCAGTAAACAGAATGCAGGAACTGCAAAGGCCCCTTCCATCCGTCTCTTTGAAGCATTCCCCAAGAGGTGGGGTGAAAAACTCTGTGTCGGAGGTTCCCATCAGACAACCTTTGACCACCACTCCCCCCACCTGCTTTGAGACTAGAGGTAAACTGCTAGACCTAAACCACACCGGGCACCGGACGCTTGTTTGCTGCTCTCCTCTGATTTTTGTGGATGGTGGTGTTGGCTTGATTTTTTTTTTTTTTTTTTTTAGGATAGGATCTTGATGCATGCCCCCAGCTGACCTTGAATTTGTAGCAATCCTCCTGTCTCTGCCTCCCAAGTGCTGGATCACAGGCATGTGCCCCATACCCTATTTCTCTTATTCTCTTAAGATAATTTAAAATGTAGACCACAGTTTTCTGTAAGGAGTAATCTGCTGCTGAAATGTGAAAAACTAATGAAAGAAGAAAAATAAGTTATCCTAGGACTGGAATCTGCAAGTTTGTCTCCAGCCAATGATCGCTTGTCTCCAACATGAGGGTCCCATGAAGCAGAACTCAGTTCTCTGCATTTCACTTGTAAATACTTGAAATGAATAAAAGGGGATTGTGATTCAACTGACACCCTGTACTCGTCTCCACTGGACAGTGGCAGGCAAGGAGGGCACAGCTCCCCACTCACATCAAACCCACCCTCCTCCCCTTCCCTGAAACTCAGCTCTCAAGGAGACCCTCCCCACTTGGACAAGGCCCAGAGCCTGTGTCCAGACACATGCCCTTCTCCTTGAAGCCTTTACCCAGATCCTGCCATTTTGCCTCTATATCAAGACTGGTACAGAGCATGGTGTTTTTCCTCCAGACAAAATCTGTAACAGCCATGGAATGAAATCTCTTCACAGTGACCTCTCTCCACATTCCCAAAGATGACTGCATTGGTGCCGGCCGGCAGTGCTGGACTTTGCAGGACTTCAGGAGAGACCTGAGAATGAACCCAGGGTGAGAGTGGAGTTCTAGGCCCAGTGCAGTGGGTCTCAGCCTTCCGAACGCTTCGACCTTTAACACAGCTCCTCATGCTGTGGTGACCCCAACCATAACATTATGTTCATCGCTACTTCATAAGTACAGTTTTGCTACTGTTATGAATCATTATGTAAATATCTGATATGTGACCCCTGTGAAAGTGTCATTTGATGACACCCCGGGGGGCGGGGGGTGGGGGTGTCGTGACTCACCAGTTGGGAATCACTGGCCTAGTGAGAAGAGCAGAAAGGTGTGCGTGTGCGTGTGCGTGTGTGTGTGTGTGTGTGTGTGTGTGTGTGTGTGTACCCAGATGTAGCAGAGGAAAGTGGTTAGCAACAACACTGAATTTTTAAATGAAAAACCTCACACTTGTGTAGGAATTTGCCATGTAAACAAAATGCATAAAACTAAGAGACCTGAAGCTTCAGTGGTTAAAAGGTGTTACTCTCAGGAAAAGCCAAGCAGTCTGGGTCAGCGCCTCTCCAGCTGTTGGTTTTGTGCATTGGGAAGGACTTCAGGGCTTACATGCTTTGCTGACCTGATTGAGTTTTTATTGGAAGATCTGAAATGCTGGCTTTGGTCTATCTCACTGCTGCTTCCACGTAATTCACCATCCCCTTCCAGGACAAAGCTTGGGGTTGTGTGTTGTCCGTCTTAGACCCTGTATATTTTCTCTAAGGTGGATCCTTTTCAGCTGTTGCTTCTCCTTGGCCTTGCTGTAGATCAGAATGCGGGGAGAGGAGCTGCTGAATCCATTTACTCATCTGTTCCAGATGATGTCATCTGACTACTGAACATCCAGACAGCTGTCTGCATTGTGACCACACGGCCTTTCCTTCCCCAGGGGTTGGTGGAGTGCGGAGGCTCCGCACACACAGGTGGGCTGGCTTTCAGCAGGCTTTTCCAATGACGGCCCCACTGGTACCTCACCATGGCCCAGAGGAGCAATGAGGCTCTCAGTCTGTATTCTAGATTATTCCCTCAGTAAACCAGTGATGGGATTGACCTGAGCCAAAGAATGTTCCCAGTTTAGCTACATTTACACTGCTACATTTTTTTTTTTTTTAGGAATGCTATGTGAAGTATTGTCTTCACAGTGGCCTGTATCCATGACATCTTTAAGTACCTGTTAGCTAGGTTGTTTCCACCCACAGATTTATTCCAGAATGCCTCAGTTAAAAGCCCTTACTGTAGCTGGGCAGTGGTGGCACACGCCTTTAATTCTAGCATTTGGGAGGCAGAGGCAGGCAGATCTCTGAGTCTGAGGACAGCCAGGGCTACATACAGTGAAACCTTGTCTTGAAAAACAAAAACAAAAAAAAACCCCAACTCCTTACCGTAGGGTTAGTCACTCCTTAGGAGGTGCCAGGGGAAAATTCAGTAGAAATAGTCAAAAAGCCTTTACCGTGAAAAGTATTGGCTGTTTAATACTTCAGATGTTTAGATAGATATCTCCACCAGGGATTTGGGGGAGTGTAGAATATTAGCCGGCTGATTTTCTTTGCATGCATGTGTGAAAATGACTCACGTTGCATTCAGCTTCACCTCAGCTCTTCTCTTGTTAGCCAAGAGCCCAGTGTCCTTGGAAACAGTAACCAAGGTTACTTATCTCCATGCCGTGCACTGTGTCAGGCGGCTTCTCCCACCGCTTGAATGGCCGTTAATGAGTACTGCTCGGTTTGGGAGCTGTGCCTTGCCTTTCTGCTCCTGTGGGTTGGTGTATGACCTGTGTCTGGACACGCTTGAGACAGAATAGGCTGAAGGCACGCTCAGATATTATCTCTGCTTTCCTTTTCTGTGTCTGCTAGTTAGCATTCCATCTGGGATACACATTTTTAAATTAATAGTTTGTGTTGCTATACATATTTTGGGTGTTTGAGTTTTGCTTGTTTTTATTTTTGGTCTTATTTCCTGTTTTTCTACTTATGTGTCATCAAAAAGATTTCTTGAAAACAGAAATTGGAAATGCTTTGCCCCAGGGGCTGCTGTGAGAATTCTCCTAAGTACCTTCGAGGTCAGACACCTTTTGTTAACAGTTAACGAATGGACTGTGACATTTTCAGACATTTGTCATAAACAAGGGGCCACTGGAGCCTGCTGTAGACATTCTAGCAGATGTCAGAATGCAGGGCAAGGTGTGTGTAGCCTGCGGTTTTATATCTAGAGTGGGTGCTGTTTCCTTGGAAAAGGGTTCACCGAATAATATTGAAAAGCTCCCTCTTCCCAAAGTCAAGCCCCGGAAATCGGGCTTAAGTGAAACAGCTCAGTGTTTGCTTTTTAGAAGCCACTTTACAAATACCTTTCTAACAAAGTATCATAAAAAAAAATTGTACTTAGTTTCATTCTTTCTGTGTTGAATATAGTGTAAGTGACTTAAAGAGCATTCCCTTGTGACCTCTCATGTCATAGCTGTGGCTGAGCTAATCTGATGAAAGTCACAAGCCCATGAAACAGATGTCTTATGTGTGATGTGGAACGTGGTGCTGTATGTTAAAGGATGGTGTGCAGCCTTTCCCTCTGTCTACGTTTCAATAAATGACTACTCTAACTGCTGTGTTTATGCACTGTAGAACTGAGTATCTAAATCTACTCAGGCTCCTTCTGAAGCTGGCCCCTCTCTAACAGGAAACACCCAGACTGCGGCCCTTCTCTTTGCTGGATTAAGAGTCCACAGATGAGGTCACTAGAATGAACACAGAACACAGCACTCAGGGAGGTGCTCAGGACACCTTGGTTATATCCCCGTGCTAATGTTCACCTGGATGCCTTTTTGGGGTGTGTGTGGGGGTGTATGTTCCTGTGTCTGTATGTTCCTGCCAAAGGATGGTCTTGAGTGCATTCCCCAGGTGGAGAAGGAGCCAGGAGCAGAGCAAGAAGGAGAAGGGAGAGACTTTAAGAAAGAGGTAACAGGTGGGGAGGGAGAGATGGCCTGGAACTTATTAAGTAGGCCTGGCTGGCTGGCTAAAGAATCCAGGGATCCTGCTGTGTCCACCTCCCCAGCACTGAGGTTATAAGTGTGTGCCACCACACCTGGCATTTCTTCTTTATTTTTCCCTTTTATTGAAATTAAATATTTTTTAAAGATTTATTTATTTATTACATATACAGCATGTGTGACTGCAGGCCAGAAGAGGGCACCAAATCTCATTACAGATGGTTGTGAGCCACCATGTGGTTGCTGGGAATTGAACTCAGGACCTCGGGAAGAGCAGTCAGTGCTCTCAACCTCTTAGCCATCTCTTCAGCCCCTGAAATTAAATTTTTTTTCTTACATAATATATCCTGACTATGGTTTTCCCTCCCTCTACTCCTCCCCATCCCCTACCCACTTCCAGATCCACTCCTTTTCTCTCTCTCATTAGAAAACAAACATGCTTCTAAGGGAAAATAATAAAATGTAATGAGATAAAGCAAAATAACACATCAGAGTTGGACAATACAAACAGAAGGAAAAGAGCCCGAGAGAAGACACAAGAATCAGAGATCCACTCATTTGCATACTCAGGAATCCATAAAAACACTAAACAGGAAACCATAATAAGTGCAGAGGACCTGGTGCAGACATATGCAGGCTCTGTGCATGCTGCCTCATTCTCTGTGAATTCATATGAGCTTTGCTCATGTTGACGTAGAGGGCATTGTTTTCTTGGTGTCCTCCATTCTCTGGCTCTTACACTCTTTCTGCGTCCTCTTCCATGGGGTTCCCTGGGCCCTCCCTAGATCCCTGGGCTATCTAGTTTCTTGGTCACCCTAACAGTGTTGGGTATGTGTTCCATCTTGTGCAGTGGGCCTTAAGTCAGTATTGTTTGGTTACTCCCATAAGCTTTGTGCCACCATTGCCCTAGCATGTCTTGCAGGCAGGACACCATTGTAGATCAAAGGATTTGTGGCTGGCTTGGTGTTTATGCTTCTCTTTTGATAGTGTATCAAGTGCCTTCCTGTACCAAAGATGCTAGAACGTAAGGATGAAGGCTCTATATAGGCAACAACTTGACTTCTCCATGTTGAGTGAGTTGTGTAGGTGTTGTGTTCAGCAATGGGGTCTTGCTGTCAGTTTGTGTAGAGCAACTTAGTCTTGGCAACAGCCTGGGTGGTTTGGGGATTCCCATGGGACTCTTTTGGTCAACAAGCAATGAAATTTAACCCAGTCCTGGTACTGGAAACTTGACTTGGTGACAAGAGCTGTCCAGTTGGGACTTTGTCTCCCCCTTCATTTGATGATTTCATTTAGATCACTTTTATGTATGTGTATATTTTAGGAAGTTTCTACTGTAATAGGTTTCCACACTACCCCTCAAATGGCCCTTAATTTTAACTGTCTCTCCACATATCTCCTCCCTCTATTCCCCTTCCCTACTTGATTCTCCTGTTCTAGCCCTCCCATCCATCCATTACTATCTATTCTACTTGCCTTTCTTAACTAGATCTGTCTGTACCCACTAGCCCCTTACTCTATACTTAGCCTCTGTGGTTCTATGGACTGTAGCTTGATTATCATTGACTTAACAACTAATATCCACATATAAATGAATACTTACCATATTTGTCTTTCTGGGTCTAGGTTACCTCACTAAGGATAGTCTTTTTCTAGTTCCATTGATTACCAGTGAATTTAATTTTTTTTTTTTTTCTGAGATAAGGTTTCTCTGTATAACAGCTCTAGCTATCCTGGAACTCACTTTGTAGACCAGACTGGTCTTGAACTCACAGAGATTCACTTGCCTCTGTCTCCCAAGTGTTGGGATTAAAGGTCTGTCCCACCACTGCTTGGCCATTTTTTTTCCTAATGACTGAGTAATACTTCATTGTGTAAATGTACCACATTTTCTTTATCCATTCTTCTGTTGAGGGACATCTAGGTTGTGTCCAGCTTCTGGCTATTATGAATAGAACAGCAGTGAACATGGTTGAACAAATGGCTCTGTGGTAGATGAAGTGTCTTTTGGGTATATGCCCAAGAGCTGGATCTTGGAGTAGAGTGATTCCCATCTTCCTGAGAAACCACCACACTGATTTCCATAGTGGTTGTACAAGTTTGCACTCCCACCAGCAAGGGATAAGTGTTCCGTTTACTCTACATCCTCCCCAGCATGAGCTGTCACATGTTTTATTGATCTTAGCCATTCTGACAGGTGGAAGATAAAAATCTCAAAGTGGTTTTGATTTGCATTTCCTTGATGGCTAAGGATGTTGAATATTTCTTTAAGTGTTTCTCAGCCTTTTTCGAGTTTCCTCTTTTGAGACTTCTCTGTCGTGGTGGTTTGAATAAGAAGGCCGACATAGACTCATATATTTGAATGCTTAGTTGCCAGGAAGCGCCACTGTTTGACAGGATTAGGAGGATTAGGAGGTGTGGCCTTGTTGGAGGAGGTGTGTCACTAGGGGTGGGCTCTGAGATGTCAAAAACCCAAGCCAGGGCCAGTTCTTCTTCGCCTCTCCCTCTCACCTCTCCCTCTCTCTCGGGCTGCAGATCAGGATGTAGCTCTTAGCTATTTCTCCAGTACCACAGTTGCCTGCTGCTGTGCTCCCTGCTGCTGTGCTCCCTGCTGCCATCCTCCCTGCTGCCGTCCTCCCTGCTGCCATGCTCCCTGTTGCTGTCCTCCCTGCTGCTGTCCTCCCTGCTGCTGTCCTCCCTGCTATGATGATATTAGACTAATCCTCTGAAAGTGTAAGCAAGCCCCTACTTAAATGCTTTTTTTTATCTCTAATTTCATGTGCACTGGTGTTTTGCCTGCATGTATGTCTGTGTGAGGGTGCTGGATCCCCTGGAACTGGGGTTACAGACAATTGTGAGCTGCCATGTGGGTGCTGGGAATTGAACTCTGATCCTTTGGAAGAGCACCCAGTGCTCTTAACCTCTGAGCTATCTCTTCAGCCCCAAATGCTTTTTTAAAAAGATTTATTTATTTATTATGTATAGTGTTCTGCCTGCACACATCCCTGCAGGCCAGAAGAGGGCGCCAGATCTCATTAGAGATGGTTGTGAGCCACCATGTGGTTGCTGGGAATTGAACTCAAGACCTCTGGAAGAGCAGCCATCTTAACCTCTGAGCCACCTCTCCAGCCCCAAATGCTTTCTTTTATAAGAGTTACTTTGGTTATGGTGTCTTTTGCAGCAATAGAACACAGTGACCAAGTGATAGTTATACAGGGCTGGTTGGTGGTGCTGGTTACCGTGGAAAAGCAGGAGAGAGCCAGGCCTGGGGGGAGGGAGCAGAGCAGGAACAGAGAGAGGGTGGGGGTCGCATCCAGCTTTTTTAAGGCAGGTACATAGTCACCCTCACCCACTGATGATGTAAGACGCCAGACTCAAAGGAGTGAGGGCAGGATCCTAAGACCTCTTTTTAGATCCATTCCCCATTTTTTTTTTTTTCCCCGAGACAGGGTTTCTCTGTAGCTTTGGAGCCTGTCCTGGACTAGCTCTGTAGACCAGGCTGGCCTTGAATTCACAGAGATCCACCTGCCTCTGCCTCCAGAGTGCTGGGATTACGGGCGTGCGCCACCACCACCCAGCCCGTTCCCCATTTTTAATTGGATTGTTTTCTTGATATCTAGGGTTTTTTTTTTTAGTTTATTATATATTTTGGATATTATCCCTTTATCAGATGTGTAGTTGGTAAAAATCTTTCCCCCTTATATAGGCTCTCACTTTGTCCAAATGACAGTGTCCTTTACCATGCAGAAGTTTGTTTTATGAGATCCCATTTATTAATTGTTGATCTTGGTGTTTTGTTCAGAAAGTCTTTTCTGGTGCCAATAAGTTCAAGGCTATTTCCCGCTTTCTCTTCCATCAGGTTCAAAGTATCTGGTTTTATGTGGAGATCTTTGACCCATTTGGAGTTGAGTTTTATGCAACATGATAAGATAATGGATCTATTTGCATTCATCTATATGCAGCCATTCAGTTTGACCAGTACCATTTGTTGAAGATGCTGTCTTTTATTGAGTGGTCCGGGCTTCTTTATAAAAAATTGGGTTGAGAGGGCCAGGCAGATATCACGACAGCCCCTAATAACTCAGTTAAGAACTAGGCCTCGGTTTATAGGCAAAGGGGAATCAGTCACCAATGCTCCTGACAGTGAATGAGGAAAATTACTTGTATGCCTGGGCCAACTCCTTTTCTCCCCTCCCCAGGTACCTCAAGGTAATAACCAAATAAGAACAGGGCCTGAGACTTGTCCAGACTTGCCCAAGAATGGAGAAGCTCTTAGCCTACCCCTGCTAGCCCTAACCAGTTAGAAATGTACTGATATGATTGGCACTTGCATAAGCCAATCCTAGGTAGAATGATCACACTGCTTGTAGAATTCCTTTAGTTGTCTATAAAAGAGCCTGCAAGCTTTTCTTGGGGGTCTTTGTGTTTATGTTGAGTGTGTGCGACCATAGGATGCTGATACTTTATTCTCAAGATAGTAAACGCTCTTGCTGATTGCATCGTGTCTGGTGGTCTTTTATGGGACTTCTAGTGGACACTAACACAGGTATCCATAGGCATACAGATTTATATCTGGGTCTTCAGTTTGATTCCATTGATAAACATGTCTATGTTTGTGTCAATACCATGCTGTTTTTATTACTGTAGCTCTATAGTATAACTTGAAATTGAGGGTGGTTATACCTCCTGCAGCTTTCTTAGTATTCAGGATTATTTTAGCTGTGTTTCCACATGAAGCTGAAAATTGTCCTTTCAAGATCTGTGAAGAATTGTGTTGGAATTTTGATGGGGATTGCATTGAATCAGTGGATTACTTCTGGTAGGATGGCCATTTTTATATATTAATCTTATCAATCCATGTACATAGGATTTCATCTTCTGGTATTTTCACTTCCTTTCTCTAGTGTCTTAAAGTTTTGTTTTTTGTTTTGTTTTCAGTTTTTTTGAGACAGGGTTTCTCTTTTTAGCGTTGGAGCCTGTCATGGAACTCACCCTGTAGACCAGGCTGGCCTCAAACTCACAGAACTCTGCCTTCCTCTGCCTCCCTGAGTGCTGGGATTAAAGGTGTGTGTCACCACTACCTGGCATAGTTAATTAACCTCTTAGGGTTGCAATTTTCTTGCTAGGGCCTTCTATAGGGCTGGGTTTATAGATAGAAAATTGCTTACATTTGGGTTTATGGCTTTCTCCATCTACTGTGATGGAAAATTTTGCTGGGTAGTCTGGGCTGTCGTCTGTGGTCCTCTGGAGTCTGTTGAACTTTATATGTTGTTTGGTCTTTTTCTCTTTTTTTTTTTAACTGAGGATTGAACCCAGGACCTTGTGCTTGTTAGGCAAGCACTCTACCAGTGAGCTAAATCCCCAACCCTCTCTTACAGTTTTTAATATTCTCTGTTCTGTATACTTAGTGGTTTTTTATTTTGTTTTTATTTGTTTGTTTTTTGGTTTTTCAAGACAGGGTTTCTCTGTGTAGCTTTGCGCCTTTCCTGGAACTCACTTTGGAGACCAGGTTGGCCTTGAACTCACAGAGATCTGCCTGTTTCTGCCTCCCGAGTGCTGGGATTAAAGGCGTGCACCACCACCACCGCCCGGCTACTTAATGTTTTGATTAGTATGTGCCAAGGGGATTTTCTTTTCTGGTCCAGTCTATTTGGTGTTCTGTAAGCTTCTTGTATCTTGACAGGCACAGCCTTCTTTAGGTTAAGGAAATTTTCTTCTATGATTTTGTTGAAAATATTTTCTGTGCTTTTGACATGGGTTTCTTCTCCTTCCCCTATTCCTGTTTGTAGACTTGATCTTTTCATAGTGTTCTAGACTTCCTGGATGTTTTGGGCCAGGATTGCTTTAGACTGAACATTTCCCTGAGGTATTCATTTCTTCTGTCACGTCTTCAATACCCGAGATCCTCTTCCACTCTTGTATTTTGTTGGCAAGGCTTGCCTCTGAGAGTCCTGTTCAAATTCCTAAATTTTCCATTGCCATATTTCCCTCAGTTTGGGTTTTCTTTATTGATTCTTTTTCCATTTTCTGGTCTTGAACTATTTTTGTTTGTTTTCTCATTTTCTCCCATTGTTTGTATTTTCATAGATTTAAGGGATTTATTGATTTCCTCTTCAAGGACCTCTATCATATTCACAGAGGCTATTTTAAGGTCTTTTTCTTGTGCTTCAGCTATGTTGAAATACTCAGGGCTTGCTGTGGTAGGGTTGCTGGGCTCTAGTGGAAATGTGTCCTGGCTGTTACTGTGTTTTTACACAGATGTCTAGGCATTTGGGATTGGAAAGGTTATCATTCTAGGTGCTGATATCTGGTCTTGTCTTTGTTGGGTGGGTGTTTGTTCTTGGTTTCTGTTGTCCTCTCTAGTTCTTAGGAGAGTGTTGGCCTCTTCTCAGATCCTGATTAGGTGTGGCCATTGGTGGTTCCAGTTAAAATGTGTTTATTGGTATTGGGAGCTGACACTTAGGAATGGAGATGGGGTGGGGTGGGGTGAGGGAGTCCACAGGAGGAAGGAAAGCAGGGTGTTCCACCAAGGTCTATTTAGACCCCTGGGAATGGGGACAGAGTATGGTGATAAATATTGTGTACCCTAATAAAATTTACCTGAATATCAGAGAGACAAAACAAGCTACTAGATTAACATAGAGGTCAGGCAGTGGTGGCACACACCTTTAATTCTAGTGCTCGGAAGGCAGAGATCCATCTGGATCTCTGTGGGTTCAAAGCCACCCTGGACTACATGAGATTGACTCAAGTCTAGGAGAGAAACAGCCAGACAGTGGTGGCAGACACCTTTAATCCCAGCACTAGGAAGATTGAGACAGGAAATGACATGGCTGGGCAGAGAAAGGTATATAAGGCATGAGGAGACAGTCTTTTGTTTTGTTTTTCCGAGACAGGGTTTCTCTGTGTAGCTTTGCGCCTTTCCTGGAACTCACTCAGTAGCCCAGGCTGGCCTCGAACTCACAGAGACCCGCCTGCCTCTGCCTCCCAAGTGCTGGGATTAAAGGTGTGTGCCGCCACCGCCCGGCATACCTGGCATTTTAAAATGTGGGTTCTGGGAATGAAGTCAGGTCCTTAGGCTTGCACAGCAAGTGCTTTACTGAGCCATCTCCCCAGCCCTTGCCAGGGTTTTCACAGCAAAGATTTCCTGAATTACAAAGAATGTCAGCATGCATTTTCTTTCTGTAGTACAATGATTACTATGGGGCTCGGGGCTCCTATTCAGACAGAGACTGTCTGACATAAAGCTTGGCTTCATGCTAAAAAAAGCCAGTCTCCCTGAATTGTTTTTGGCCATGTGCTAATGTTGCATATATGCACCTCTGGTTTCCCAGAGAAACTGTTTTAAATTTCCTGTTTAGATAATGTGTACATAGAAGGGTGGATAAACAGTAGAAAACAAGAAAAGGTAAAGTTTTGATGGAAAGACACTGCCATTAACCAGGTAAAATGTGCACGATAGAAGTCCTTTTTATATGTCACTATGTTTGTGTTTTGTTTAACACAGATTAGCAAGCCAGAAAACCATTCCCTGAAGAACACACAACCTGGCAAATCAAATGCAAAAGCACTGACTGGCTCTTCCCTTGGACAGGGGCTGCCTGGCCTCCCAGCAGCCACCTAGGAAAGCTTGTTAACTTCTGCTGCTTCCCTGATGGGCTGTGCCAGCAGGTTTATTGCGAACAGTGAACAGTTACAAAGCTCAGGGAAGCCATTGCTCTTTGCTTATGCTGAGGTTAGCTATAGACAGCTTTATGTTACTAGGTGAGCAGAGGCATGTCTTCTGTTTCTCTGATGGTGGACTTGGCACTTGGGTACACTTTGATTTTTACCCAGCAAAATGGAACACAACACCTTTTATCCATATGTGTGCTTGCCATCAGGGTGCCCAACCTTTTGACATTGTGACATGACATTTGTCTGCTACAGTGCAGGACCGCACTCACAGCTATCCTGGGATCTTACTGCTCACAAGCGGTAGGTTGGATGCACCTACTCTACACGGTTCCCACATGCAGATGATACTGATGTCCGCAAGGGTGTGAAATGCTGACGTGATTCCACTGGGGTTTCTATTTTAAGTACTGACCATGACCGTCCTAATGGCCACAGTTGAACAGTCTGGAAAATTTCTTCCATTGACGCACATGCACACACATTCCTGAAATAATTAGTGAAGGGCTTATGTTAAGCAGATAGGTTTATTAAAAATAATGCTAATATAGTCCTGGGGCACACTGATTTTAAGAGGGTCTTTGCAATGGTTTTCATAATCACTTATCAACTAAATAACAATGGTGAACTTAACTTACAGAATCGCTAAATAACAGAGGAAAAGAAAGGACCAGGCTAATCCAGTAGGGACTGAGATGGCCTTGATATCCCCTAAACATCTGTCCAGCTAGCAGCCATGGGCAAAGCTGGTCTCTAGAGGGTTAATCAGGGCCCAAAGTGATCTTCGCAAGGATTTCCTCCTGCACCTGCCAAGGCTCCGAAAGGCTTGGAGCCAGAAGGAAAGCAGGAACAGTCTCCTATACTGTCCCAGCTGTTATAAACGACTGAAGGCCAGTTAAAGATGTTCATGTTTGCTATCTCAAAATGCTAGTTTTTGAAAAACGTTACTAGCAATGTGTGTGTCTCCCTCCACGCCTCAACCCCAACACCCAGTGTCGAAAACTGGCGGGAGAACCAGAGAGAGGAAGAGGGAGGAGACTGTGGCAGATGCTGGTATTGCTGAGGGCTGTGGATGCCGGCCGTGGCAGCACTAAATCCCCCAGTAAGGCATCAGGTGTCGGGACTCCTTCTCATAAACGTCTGGAATGACGCCATAGGGTGTCTGTACCATCTTAACCGTCGACTTCCCAAAGAGCTGGCTCTCGTAGTCTATCAGCTGCCTCCAGAAGCCCACGTTGGGCCTGATGACAGGCCTCCGGGCTTTCACCCAGTTGTATGCCTCCAACAGGCACACATTGTGGAATTTCATCAGGTACGCAATACAGAGAGTGGCCGAGCGGCTCACTCCTGCAGCACAGTGCACCAAGGTAGCCCCATGCTTCTTGCTGACGCTGTGGATCTTGTCAGCCACAGTGTCAAAGTACAGCCTAATGGGGGCATGAGGAATGTCAGCCAGAGGCACTTTAACATATTCAAACTGGGGCCAGTTGAAGTTGGGGATCTCGATGGTAGCATTAACGATGCAGGTGATGCCCCGGGCCTGGAGGAGGTGCCGGTTGGAGGCCACACTGCCTCTGCCCAAGAAGAGAGAGGAGGTGATCTGAGCAATGCCCCCTATGTCTCCCTCGGAAATCATCCGAGGGGCCATGAGAGTCCGTGGGAGTGTGCTGTGACCTCTGGAGCTCATGAAGATGCCGCAGTCACACTATCATCATCAGGGGGCAAGACTAGAGAATGGTGGAGTCCGTCCTCCACCGGGGAATTCAAGACTGCAGCCTCCTTCCTGCAAGATACAGGTATCTGTCAGAACTTGACATGGCATGTTTACCACAGCTGCCTCCAGTGCTTGGGGGAAGGGGAAGAATTAGGAAGTTATTTTCTAAGGCATAGTGCATTCTCTGTAGTAAGTATATATAAATCATTTTCTATTGACTATTAGGAAATGTAGCCTGCGATGCCAATATGTAAAAATCAATATAAAACTGAGCTGCTTTTTTTTTTTAAGCCCTAAATAGTCATCCTATTTTTAGGAAAGTTAAAGACAGAAAACACGCCTAACTGGTTCCTGAAGAGCCATCTGGCAGAATCCTGCTGAAGGAGGGGCATTCCTTGATTTCTCAGTCTTGGGATCAAACCCAGACTCAAGTTGGCTAGGCAAGTGCCTCATCACTAAGTTGCCGTCCCTGTCCAGGAATCTGAAATGTGGTACTCCACAGCCCCAGCATCATGTGCTCCTCACCCCATGTTTTCCTAAACCTAATTCTAGACATCGAGACCTTGTGAAGAAGGTGTAGGAAAGAGATGCCACATCAGACAAGGTAGGTAATAAACTGCCTTCGTGGGACAACAAAATTTAACTGGAAGCTAGCAACAATAAAAAGCCAAGCCACCTCCCTTCTTTACTGTCTAAAAATACTTTTTATATTTACCTCTTGTGCGGGGTGTCTGTGTGTATAGAGAAGGGGTCATGTGGAGGTCAGAGGAAAACTTGTGGGCATTGGTTCTCTCCTTCCAGCACAGGAATTTCAGGGATCGAACTCAGGTTTATCAGGCTTGGCAACAAGCGCCTTTACCTGCTGAGCCATCTCATCAGCCCCAAGATGCCTATTTCTTAGAATTTTTATAATACATGAATACTTTGGAAGCCTGATTAAATTTGGGTAAACTACTGTAGCCTTTCCATGAAAATAATCCCAGGCAATTTGAAGGCCCAGTCATTCATTGTGTGTGTGTGTGTGTGTGTGTGTGTGTGTGTGTGTGTGTGTGTGTGTATGTATACAGTGCTAGAGAGTGAATCAGGGCCTGCCTCAAACATGCTAATAAGTACCAAGAGAGTTAAACCCTCAGTTTTAAAGGTCATGCATGGTCTTCAAATTTTATTACTGTCAATCAGCTAAATGGGAATTTATCTGAGCTGACCCTGGGTAATGTAAATAATAACCTTATCTTCCTCTGCCAATTCTAAGCTTCCAGGTGAATTTTACTGGGTCCAGGGATGTGCTGGAATTAACATTAAATTTAGTTCAGTATCTGAAGTCTATGTTTTCTCACTAGTAAAGTGTTTACTATAAAATATCGGTGTGTATTTGTAACAACAGAAGAGGAAATTATTGAGCTGGGCATGGTAGCATATGCTACTCAGGGAGACCTTGTCTCAAGAAGGAAAAGATAATTATTGTACTTTGGCTTCCTGAGATTGCAGACATACCACTGTCTCACTGCCAAACCAACATGTTTCATAGTTGGTGCATCCTGACAAGTATGTAACAGCAGCCTGGTGCCATGGGAAACCTGAGTGCTCAACCAGACAAACATCCCAGCTTGTGTAGTGGCAGCACCATGGTACTCACGTGCTGAGGAGCCCAGTGAGCTGGAGCCCTTGGTCTGGATCCAGACGTCTTAGGTAAACAGTGGTTAGTGTACACAAATCAGATCTGTAGGAAGACAAAGAGGCAAGGATGTAGCTAGTCAGGAAGTCCCCTGCGATTCCTCCTGGGTTCTTGCTGCTAAAATCAAATTTGGGATGAATCTTGAAAGCAGGGGTCTGCTGAACATTTCTGGTGTGACTGAAGGAATATACCAGCTAAGTCTCCCGTAGTCTGCAAGCACTAGCTACAGTTTTGGCCATGACAGAGACAAAGGTAATTCAGGGACCACATCACATGATACCACTGAAGGCATCAGAGTGCTCTCCAGGCCTCTGTAAGACTGAGCCATAGCCTCTTGGCACCTGCTGTCGTCCCAGGAGCATGAGGACCTGAAGTCACAGCAGGAAGCACAGAGAAGCAAGAGCAAGTGGCAAGATAAGCTATGAGACAGGGCACAGAAGTACAAGGTGAGGTGGGGTGGAGTTAGCATTATCTTCCTACGTGGTCCAGGACAACATCACAGCAGGGCCTTGGCCAGCAGCGCCAACAGCTGGCCCCGCTGCTCAGGAGAGCAAGCTGAAGAAAGTCCATCCTCTTCCCCATTCGAGCCTTTGTCCATTCTGTAGCATGACAAGCACCATGACCGTCTCCAGAAAGGGCTTCCCTCCCACACAGATCCCCCGCCTCACCCAGGTAAATGTCACACTTACATGTTCAGTTACAGCTTGGCTCACATGTAAATGATGTATAAACTGACATAACCACCATAGTTTTGACACAGGACCTTTAAAACAATAAATACCCACACATCCTACTCAACATCCTCATGTTCCATTATGTCCGTTCCTCTTTGCACTCTGCCCTCATCTTCCTTTTTGGGGTGTGTGTGTGTGTGTGTGAGAGAGAGAGAGAGAGAGAGAGAGAGAGAGACAGATAGACAGACACTGACTTACTAGGCAGCCCTAGCTAACTACAAGCCTAGCCTTGAACCACCTATGTAGCCTAGGCTAGTCTCAAACTCTTAATCCTCCTGCCCCGGTCTCTTGAGTACTGAGATTACATACATGTGCCATCACACTTATCTTTGAAGTTGTCTATAAGAGCCCTGTAAATTTGGGGGTGCCTGGCTTCTCTGAGCATAGGATGAGACTCATTAGCAATGCTGGGCCTAACTCCATTTTTATTGCTGAGTAGTAAGTGCTCTGCAAGGTAAATACACCCTGTGGGTTCTTTATCTGCTCACCTACTGATGAGTACTGGATTGTTTCTAGTTTAAGGCTGCTGTGAGTAAAGCACAACAAAGGTGCCCTCCCTTGGTTAAACACCTAGGAGTGAAGACTGTTCCATGATATGGAGGTTTAACACTTTCAGACAGCGTTGAAAGCTGGGCATGGTGAGATACACCCATCATCCCAGCACTAGGAAGCTGGGGCAGAAGGATCACAAATTCAAGGACAGCCTGAGCTACACAGTGAGACCTTGTCTCCATTGCAAACAACAAAAGCAAAGAGAATATAATAAAGTGGTTTTAAAAAATGGGGGCTAGGATTTAGTTCTGTGGTAGAGTGCTTGCCTGGCATGTGTGACTCCTCAGATCCACCCCAGCAAAAGAAAAAAAAACAAAAAACAAAACAAAATAGTTCTGAGGGGCTGGAGAGATGGCTTAGCGGTTAAGAACACTGACTGCTCTTCCAGAGGATCCAGGTTCAATTCCCAGCAACCATGTAGCGGTTACATGTCTGTAACTCCAAGATCTGACACCCTCACACAGACATCCAGGCAGGCAGATCACCAATGCACATAAAATAAAAATAAATAAATAATTTTAAAAATTAGTTCTGGGGGCTGGAGAGATGGCTCAGAGGTTAAGAGCACTGACTGCTCTTCCAGAGGTCCTGAGTTCAGTTCCCAGCAACCACATGGTGGCTCACAACCATCTGTAAAGAGATCTGGCGCCCTCTTCTGGCCTGCAGTTATACATGCTGTATACCTAATAAATAAATATAATCTTAAAAAATCAAATAAATCTTTAAAAAAAATTTAGTTCTGTGGCTGGCAAGGTGGCTTAGCAGGTAAAGGTTCTTTCTTCTGAGGACCTGAGTCCTTCCCCAGAACCCACATGGCAGGTTGTTCTCCTCTGACCTCCACACGTGAGCTGTGTGTTAGTTAACAATACAAAAACACCACAGGGAACTAGACAGCCGGTTTAGCCGTTCACAGCTCCTTGGAGCTCCACACCAAGAGCTGGCCCATGCCACAGGGGTCTGCAGAGGACTACAGGTACAAGTGTATGCTGCGGAGGCAGAGGAATGATGAAGTAAGGAGATGAATGTGTTGGGTGTAAAAGGTGTGTAGGCCAGCAGCTTGTGAGGTCTTCCCCGGGCAGAATTCTAAAGAACAAAGTCACTGTGGCAAGAGATGCAAAGCTGAAAGCTCTGAGGACTCTCCACTCAAATTTCCACATGGCTATCTCATTGCCTAGTTAGGAGGAACTCAGCCTGTGTTCTCCCCAATAATCCTGCCATCTAGGAGGCCACCAGTCCTCCTGAGCTGGGTGCCCAGGCTGGAGGCCTTTTCAGTAGGATGGTCTTCCGGGGTCCCGGGCTGTGCAGAGGCAGGCTGGAGGCCAAGCCTCACCTGTTACTGCTCATGTGCTCGCTTGGCGTCAACTGGGAGGACAGATTGTGCGTCCTCCAGGCAGAATCCAAGCAAGGCAGACATGATGCTCTGTTCCTGCTGCCGCGGCCGCCAGTCCTGTGCCAGCAAACCTGCTCCAAAACGCCAAAGCTGGCTACAAGGTTTAGAAAAACACCTGCCAGCAAGTGCTCAGAAGGCAGGTACCACAGATGTTTCTCTGTCAAGTCCCCTTGCCCCTTACAGGCTGGAAAACACATGTTTGTGTAGGGCAGGGTGATTGCAACTTGGAGAAGGAAAAAAAAAGAAAAGGAAGCAGCCTCTAGCTCTGCACCACACACTGCTGCTCTGTGGGACTGTGTGGGACGCTATGTCCTCGTCACCCGTGTCACAGTGTCCTGATGGCAGCAGTCAGGGAGGACCCCTTTAAACATTGACAGACGAGCCTGAGCCAAAACGGGCTACGCTCCTCCTGCTTGTCACCTAGTGTCCAGAACAGAGGACTGCCACAGCCTACACACACACACACACACACACACACACACACACACACACACCCAGGGCACAGAACCTTCCTCACGGCCGCAGGCGTGAGGACACAAGGAGCAGTCCCTGGGTGGGCATAAGCAGCCTCGTTTGACCCAGTTCTAAGAATGGCAGAATCTAACCATAAAGAATAGAAAAGCCCCACAGGTATTACATCTTAGGTACATAAAATCAACTTAGCAGATGTGTGCTGGGAGACAGGTGGGAAGTCTGGCCTGTGTGTGGGATCGAAGACTGCCCCAGGGCCGAGTGAGCAGAACCCTCCACTGTTGCACACTGGCCTATGGGAGCCTCCACGATGCTGACCGTGGTGTCTACCTCAGCCTTCCCAAGCTTTCTTCTTACAGGGGAAAATGGTTCCTGACCAAGGAGACGGCAACAGTACACCAGAGGCAAGAAAGCAGAGCTGTCCTAAAACACAGATGTGTCTTTGGCTCATGCTTTCAATTCCAGCACTTGGAGGCAGAGCAGACAGGTCTCTGAGTTCAAGGCCAGCCTGGTCTACATAGCAAGTTCAGATCAGCCATAGCATACCATCTCAAAACAAAACAGAAAAATCAGGTATAAGGATGTCTGGGATGCCAGGCACAGTGCATGCCTATAATGCAGCACTCAGGAGGAGCCACAGAAGGACAGCAGCAAGTTCAGAAACAGCCAGGGCAACCTACTGATGCCCTGGATTCAGAATAACAAGCATCAAGCGCTAGGAACCAACCAAGTTTAGTGTGAGTATCTCGCAGGGGCCCGTCTGTAGTCTTAGTAACATTTCAGCACAGCAACAGCTGCCCTTGCTCCTGGTACGCAGAGCTCTGGGCATGTAGAATTGTCCTGTGGTTACACACTGGAAATCCACACCCGGGTCAGTGCCAATGTGGCTGAGAGCGGCTGGGAGTCACGGCCTGTTCAGAGCATCCACACGAGCGTCACCAATGCGGCCTTTCCTTCTGAAAGTTGACAGCCACTAGACCTAGCAGTTAAAGGGGTAAAGATCCTAGCTGCTGCTGTTTTTTCTCTTGTTGAAAATGCAGAAAGTGGCCACCCTGGTGCAGGAGAGCTAGAGAGACCTACAAAATGGTTTAAAATACTCCTAGCTGGACCATGGGGTGAGTCACGGTGTGTGTGTGTGTGTGTGTGTGTGTGTGTGTGTGTGTATACACATATATGTTGTATACATTATATGCATGTTATATATGTGTACATATACATATATTATATATACATACTATATATGAAGTTCTATCACTTAGGCTGACAGTGCTCCCCATAAGAACCATAGTCTACAAAACTGGTACCAATCACAAGAAATCTTTTAAGTTGTTGGTCAGGGTCCAAATGACTCCGAAACCAATACAGACTCTTGCTGTTGCCTTTGGATGGCTCTCAGAGGTTGAAGTTAAGCCCCGGTTGCTGAAGATAACACATGTTTCGAACACAGCACTCAGACTACTGAGCTGGATCTGCCCCAGAAGCCTCCTTTCTGCAGCCTAGCTTCCATAATGCCAGAAAGTCCTATGCAAGCTGCCTAGGGAGGGAAGCGGTTAACAGTCCTGCCCAGCTGTGACACCAGCGAACCACATAATGACCAGCATGACAAGACAGCCGCAAAGGTGCAGTAAGTGGTGCTCACACGTTGGTGGCAACCAACAGCTGTCTAATTGGACTTAAGGCCCGCTCAAGAGGAGGGACATCATGCCTGGTACTGGAAACTTCGTCAGCTTCCCAGGGCTGGTGAAGTCATGGACCTTAGAAAAGAATCTACGGGCTGGAGAGATGGCTCAGAGGTTAAGAGCACCGACAGCTCTTCCAGAGGTCCTGAGTTCAATTCCCAGCTCCCACATGGTGGCTCCCAACCATCTGTAATGAGATCTGGTGCCCTCTTCTGTATACATAATAAATAAATCTTAAAAAAGAAAAGAAAAGAATCTACTACCATCACTTTGCTAGACCAGTTTAATTCCTTACTACATTCCAAATCTCATCCTCATACCCCCAGATGAATGTGACTACCACCTTTCATCAAGGACACTTCTCTACAGCAAACAGAGACCATGACCGAAAACCACAACTGGATACAATGCAGAGATCAGTGGATTGTAAGGAGCACAGCCCCAGTGGATACATCTGTATCACAGCTCTGGGAACATCGAAGAAGAAGGGGCAAAAAAAATTCTAGGAGCCAGAGGACCAGGAAGTCTGCTGTGTGACTGCCTCTCTTAGAAATGGCTGCCTGAACAACACATGAACCGTGACCAAATAAGCATGCTAATGAGGAGGGGGCAAATTTTTACAGGTTCCCACCCCTAGACCAAGACCTACAGGCAACTAATGACTGACTGCTGGGAGAGGGGAATAATCTCTTCCAGGGATGAGCACCATAACTGGTAATCCAGTACAAAGTGATCAGTCCTGAAACCATATACACCCAAAACAAAAGCAGTCTCAGCAGGTTGTATTTGCACAGTTGTTCATATATATATATATATAAAGAGGCTATCAATTTGAGAGTACGGATGGGATATAGGAGAGGTGGGAGGAAGGAAAGAGAAGGGAGAAGTGATGTAATTATATTTTAATTTAAAATTTAATTAAACAAAATAATAAAATAACTGTAGCTTTAGGAGTGTCATAGGGTCAGTACATATGGCTGGGAAGAGAATATAGATGGGTGCACACACACACACACACACACACACACACACACACACACACACGAGATTTGTCTGTGTGGGTATATGTGAGTGCCCACAGAGGCCAGAAGACAGCATTAGATCCCCTTGGAGCTAGAGATAGGTGGGGGCTGGGAACTGCAGGTAGGTTCTCTGCAAGAGCAAAAGGCATGCTTAGCCCTGAGCCATCTCTCCAGCCCCTAGAACACTGTTACTTTATACCCAAAAGCTATACAATCACATCTTGTCCTCCTATTAAGCATCTATCTAGTTCTGTAAAAAACAAACCATGAAACCTTAGGTGACTCCTTTTAAAATAAGCATTTTAGCCTACACAGTGATAAATCTTACTTTTCTCACTTATTCTCACTATTAAGCCACAAATGTGCACCACTGAAGGAAAAGTTGAGTCACTTTGTTTGTTTTTAAGACAGGGTCTCAGGTTAGTTCAGGCTAGCCCTGACCTCACTATGTAGCTGAGGCTGACTACTCCTGATCATCTTACCTCCACCTCTCAAAGGCTTGGATTACAGGCATGGGCCACCATACTCAGCCTAAAAATCATAACATGATTGATAATCTTTCATTAAGGAAACACTTGACAGAACATTAATACAATTCTAATAACTATGGTGTAATATTCATGTTGAAGTAAAATGAAAAAAAAAATCCATAAGTTGCTTTTAACTGTAAAAAGTGAGCTGATTGAGTGGGGCACCTTGACAGTCCACAGTAGGAGGTGAGGCCATTTTGTTTTTCCTCCATACTACCGAAGTGATACAAGTGTTCTTGGATGAGGACAAATACACACCGTACATGTGAAACTAAAGACATCTGTAATCCCAGAACTTGGGAAGCTGAGGCAGGAGGATTGCAGTGGGTTTGAGGCCAGCTTAGGCTATAGTGAGCACTGGACTATAGTGTGAGATACCATCTCAGAAAATCCAAACCAGAACCAACAGAACACTTTAGACAGCTCCATCCGGCTCAGCCACCAACAGTCCCTGAGTGTGAGACAGCTACCAAGCAACTGCCTGTCGAGTGAGACCAGCTGAGCATCTCCTTGACCTTGTGTGGACACATCTGCTAAACCCACTGCATGACACTAGCTAAATGCAAATGGAGAACACATCACAGCCCAGATAAGGAGATGGGCTCCGTGTTTGATGGGAGCAGGGAGATCCAGAATAGTGATAGGATCTACAAATCTGAAGATGTCTGCTTCTAGGCCAGGCATACTATCTCATTCCTGTAATCCTAGGACTCAGGAGTCTCAGCCAGAAAGACTGCTGTGAGTTCCAGGCCAGCATGAGCTAAAGAGTGTGAGACTGATCCAAAAAGCAAAAACTGTGGTTCTATATGGTAAATCCATCGGTTGTCCAAGCTGGGATACAATGAAAAACTGCAGGCAACTCTGTGAGATGAGGGCTGTACTCAGCAGGGACCGTAAGGTAACCTGGAATTTTTTTTATTCTTGTAGTACTGAGAACCAAACAGCACACATACAAGCACTCTACCACTGAGTTAATTTCCCAGCCCTTTGTTTATCTTTTTATATTAACAGAGTCTAAGTTCTTACTTCAGGCTGACCTAGAATGCACTTTGCAGTCAAGGCAATCCTTGAAATGGCAATTCTGCCTCAGTTTCCCAAGTTGCCAGGATTACAGGCCTAAGTCACCAGATCCAGACAAGATCTGATGTAGTCTACACTGGCCTTGAGCCCCTGATCTTGCCTACCCCTCCCAGGTGCTGGAATTACAGATGGGCACCACCAAGCCTAACCTGGAACTGAGGTTTCAAGTGTGACTTGTTGTTGGTTGTTTTTAATCTTTTGCGGGTCCACCACTCAGCTCCCAAATAAATCACACATAGAGGCTTATTCTTACTTATAAATGTCCAGCCTTAGCTTGGCTTGTTTCTTGCCAGCGTTTCTTAACTTTGAAATATCCCATTTACCTTTTGCCTCTGGGCTTTTATCTTTCTCTATTCCTGTACACCTTTCTTTGTTTCTTACTCCATGTAGCTGGGTGACTGGCCCCTGGGTCCTCCTCCTTCTCTGGCTACTTCTTTTCCTCCCAGATTTCTCCTTCTATTTATTCTCTCGGCCTGCCAGCCCCGCCTATTCTTTATCCTACCTTGCCATTGGCTGTTAAGTTCTTTATTAGACCATCAGGTGTTTTAGACAGGCACAGTAACACAGCTTCACAGTTAAACAAATAAAACATAAACAAAAGTAACACAATTTCTTAAATTGTACAACAGTGACTCTCATCCAGCTTGGTGCTTACTTCACGGTCATTCCTTTATAGGGCAGTGTTTACTGAGTTATTTAACAAAAGTATAATGTTGACATTTCTCCCAGGGTGGGGCTCATGTCCCTAGAAACCCAGAGGTTTGTGAACGCCTCAACCAAAAAAACAAAAGAACAGAACAGACACGAGGCTTCCAAGGTGAGGGTCTAACCAGGATTTGCTCTTAGAACTCAGGTGCTATGCTGTGAGGAAGCCCAAACTAGTCCAACAGCTACCATGTGACAGGCTACATGTAGGCGTTCGAACCAACAGCCCAGGGGAGGTCCCAGCTGATCAGTGACTAGATATGTAAGACACCTGAGCATGGACCAGGTGTCACATGTCACTCCTGACTTTAATTGCCCACTGAGGACCTAGCCATTATGAAGCAAATACAAGTTGTCCCCACTATACAAGGTCCGGGTTCTTGGTCTACAGGAATCTGTGAACAGATCATTAAAGGTCCATAGCCTGGGTGCTGGGAAGCAGAGTGTGGTGGCCATATATACAATCACAGCATCTGGGAGGCGAGTTGGAGGGCCAGGAGTTAATGGCCCGGACTACATAGTGAGTTTAAGGACAGCCTAGTCTACATTAGACCCTGTCCCAAAAATAAAAGGGCTGTCAAAAATCTTATCACCATGACGAAAGGCATGACACCCTTCTAAAAACAACTGAATAATGGAAAGAGACAAACATTAAGTGACTCAGATGGCGGATGCAAACAACAGATCCTGTAGCAATGCGAAGGAAGAACCCATGATTAAAGCCAAGTCAAATCAGCCAGCAATGCCAAAAGCCCAGTCATTCCTGAGGGAGCTACAGCAGTATATTTTCTACTGCCATGACAAAATACCGGAGGCTGGGTGCTCCGTCAAGGGCTGGTTATATACCTCAGGGGCAGAAATACACGCTTGAAAGACACAAAGCCCTGGGTTTTCTCTCAGTAATCCCCTCAATGGGGTTTATGTAGCTCACATGTGGGGCCAGCTTCATCTGCCTCTAGCTGCATCACAATGTGGTAGCATCAAGGTGGGAGACGTGGAATAACGCAACAAAGACAGAGACCAGGACGGGGCCAGACTGACTCTCCAGGACAACTCACCCTCAAGAGCCTACTCTAAAATAGCACCAATCCCTAATCTGAGGGTGCTGCCCCAGTGACCTAATTACCTTGTGGTAGGCCCACATCTTCAAAGCTCCACCCTCCCAACATGGCCACACTGAAAACCAAGCCTCCAGCATATCCAGATCTTGGCAGATGGAGTCTCAGGCTAGACTAACATGCTTCTTTCTTCAATCCATTAAGAATATATTGTCATTATTGCCTTACTCTTTTTAAAATTATATTTTATTTTTGTGTACTGTACATGTGTCTGGGTATACACATGCCATGGCACATGTGTGGAGGTCAAGAGGTGGTTGGTTCTCTTTCTACCATGTGGGTTCCTGGGATCTGCTAACTCATCTTACCAGCCCCTCTTACTGCCTTTCAAGACCCTCGTTTCCAGACTCTAGATGCAGAACACAGGCCCTTTGCTACTGCCCCTTCCTACTCCCTGTGTGTGCTAGCTAGCGGCACAGGTCCTCTCCACACACTTGACAGAAATGCAGACTTTCAGGCAATATCCCAACAGCTACAGATCAAATGCTGCAGGTCACAAGATGCTAGGTGATCTACATCCACATTCCAATGCGGGAGGTGCTGCTCACTCCCCGGCCGAGCCAAAGGAGAGCTCCTGTCCCCCTGCAGAAGCTACTGGAGCCTGCAGAGCAGCAGAAAGATGCTATCACTCTCCTGTGGTTCCCAGATGAGGGACCAGAAACACGAGTGACCCCTCTGGGACCAGGACCTCCTGCCACCAGCTGGGCACTGTTGACTGTCTCTCAACTCCTACCACAGCAGACCAGCCACTCTAAAGACCCCCCAAAGGTCCAGTGAGAAAGAATTAAGGACTATACGGTCAGTGTGTGTTCATATCCTCCATCCTCGAGATTTTAACATCTCAAAGTCCTAAAGCACCAGAATCGTCTTTTCCTTGTGAAAAGACGATACAAACGGAACCACTGAGATGCTGACGAGAGCCCATGAAGACATCCACACCTGTTTGTTGTCAACTTGAAATAGTCTGTGCAACAGCCTATGTAAATAATACCTTAGGATCTTATGGAAATAGCAAATAAAACAGTGAGCCACGGGGTTGGGGATTTAGCTCAGTAGTAGAGCCCTTGCCTAGCAAGCATAAGGTCCTGGGTTTGGTCCTCAGCTCTGGCAAATTTTTATAAAAAAAAGTGAGCCACAGATGCCTGGTGAAATGTAAACATGATTAAATAATAGCACATAAAGCTGAGGTAATTTAAAAAGAGAAAAGGCCAGAAGTCCTCAACGCTGATAAAGTTGGGACTGTCCCTGAGAAGCAGGACCAGAAAATGAAGATGTCTTGCCGAGATCTCGGTCCCCAAAAGTTAACGCTATTACTTTAAGGAAACAAAAGGGTTCTGAAATTAGAACTAAGTACTCAGAAAGAAAGCCCTTCAGAGTTAGTGATCATTCCTTGGCCAGCTTACCCTTTGATGTGCAATTAGACCAGATCAGAGTCCTAAAAACTCCAGCAGCAAACTTCACCCTTATCCCTCCACGGATTTATCATATACCTGACCCAATTTGTGTGTGTGTGTGTGTGTGTGTGTGTGTGTGTGTGTGTGTGTGTATGTGTGTATGTGTTTGTATGTGTGTGTGTGTGTGTATGTGTGTATGTGTTTGTATGTGTGTGTGTGTATGTGTGTGTGTGTGTATGTGTGTGTGTGTGTGTGTGTGTGTGTGTATGTGTGTGTGTGGGGGGTATAGTTTATACCAAATTAAAAGAGTGCTGACAAGTTAATTTCCATTTTTCCTTCTTAACTTTTAAAAACTGTTTTATGTGTAGGGGTGTTTTGCCTACAGTCTTTGTGGATCATGTGTGTGCATCAGGGATGAGAAGAGGCCAGAAGAGGTCATAAGTTTATCTGAAACTGGAGTTACAGACTGTTGTGAGCCACACACACAGTATCATAAATAAGAAAATAAACAGGGTGGATGGAAACTATGGAATTCAAAGCAGACACTGTTTCAGTGAGGGAGGAAGAAAAGGGGCCCAAGAGGGCTTCGACTTGATAGTGCCTTTTGTCTCCTGAGCCCAGGCTACCCTCAAACTTTCTATCAGAGGATGACCTTGAACTTCTGATGCTCCAGCCTTCTACCACCCAAGTGCCAGCATTATAAAAATGGGACACCACACCTGGCTGAATTCTTTACTGAAAAACAAAAACCCAAACCCCCAAACTTCAAGTGTATATGTAATTTGTATGAGGACAGCGTCGCCCCCAATCCTATTCTCACCAGCGTGTCCTAATTACTTGTGGCAAACTCACACCCACCACCTCCTTCTCCTCTCCACCCGCCCCCAAGGAGAAGAAGGCTGGAGCTTCACATGCCCTTTCTGCCATGCAAGTGAGTGGTCTAGTTAAAGCTGTCTCATTGTACAGCTACAAACTCCAAGATCAAGGAGTCAGAAAAGCCTGCGATACAGTCTTTCCAAGGGAAGAGCATGCAGGGCCCAATGGTCAGCCCCGAAATCACACATACAAATAATGGGGTGCAGACTGAGCAGAATACACTTAGGATGTGTGTATACATATCCATATATACATGTAACAACAATGAAAAAGGAGGTCATGAATTTGAGGGAGAGCAGGGAGGGGGACATGGGGGGGCTTGAAGGGAGGAAAAGGAGAGGGAAAATGATACAGTCTCATAATAAATCTCAAAATCAAAAATAAGTAAGAAAATTAAAAAAAAAAAAAAAAAAAGCCTGCCACAGGCCATCAATCTGAGGCCTGACCAGGCATGGATTTCAAAAGGGCCCTTTCCTCCAGAGACTATGGGATGGCAGGAGGAGTGAAGAGCTGACAAACTTGACAAGAAATGCTCCCTGTCAGCGTCACCACTAAAGGGCCCAGAGGAGCAGAGCCAGCCTCACTGAAAAGTCACTGGCAAGTGACTGGCAGCAGCTGCAGGGTCAAGGTTATCAAAGCGTCCCAGGGGGTTTCCCTTCCTTCCCACTCATCTTTTCTTGAAAGCCAGATCTGAAAAAAGAAAATTTTTAGAAGAAAAAAAAAAGTCGTCTTTGTGGCATATGTAAATAAAAGCCAAAAGCAGCGTAATAGAGCGTCTTTTTTACGGTGCCTTACAGAAGAACTAGAAAGGAACTCTGAACTCATTCTTGCCTCATCCCTCAGGCTGTGAGCAAGAGTCTCCTGGCTCAGCTGGCAGGGCACAGAACCTATGCTTTCTGGACAGAGGAGATGTAACAGGCACTCAATACAGACCAGAGTTTGGTACATGTCTTGTGATGACTTCATGCCTCTCCTTCCTCCCACACCTCCCTAACTTTAACTCCCGCCAGCAAAGCCGAACACAGGCAAACCAAAGCCTGCCCGAAGCGTGCTCCGAAAGCAGGACAGCTCTGTGGCAAGTGTATTCTAAGTTGCTTTTACTTACGAAGGAAGAGTGAGGGGAACACTTAGATTGACAATGTGTACCATTGATTCCTGCAGGCGCTGTGTGCGACTGTGTTCTGTGCCTCTTAGTGACATGCACACACACACACACACACACACACACACACACACACACACACACGTGTCTGTCCTTGTCCTCAGGGTCCCTGACCAAGGATGGGTCTGAGTTCATGCCCACTTCACACACTTTGAACTCCACCGTTAGAGCATTCACCAGGAGTAGGATCCCTTAAGGCCTTTAAAGACTTCTATTTTTAGTTCCTCATTTTGCATAGGTAAATTTTCTGTAACTATAAATTGTCAAATAAAACCAGTAGAAAGATTCTGTTGAGTATTTTTCAACTAAGTGCAGTAGGAAAACTGTCTCTGGTATTTAAATGATATGTCAACCCAAACCATAGAACTTTTTGTTTTAGTTTTTTGGGACAAGGTTTCTCTGTGCAGCCCTGGCTATCCTGGAACTCACTCTGTAGACCAGGCTGGCCTTGAACTTGGAGATCTACCTGCCTCTCTGCCTCCAAAATGCTGGGATCAAAGGTATGCACCACCACTGCCAGACTAAAACCATAGACCTTAACACAGATAAATAGAAACACATTAGTGGAGCTGGAAAGATGGCTGAGTGCTTAAGAAGACTCGCTGCTCTTCCAGAGGACCCTGGTTCAATTCCTGCACCCACCTGCTGGGTCCCAAGTGTCTAGAACTTCTATTCTGGCCTCTGAAGGCATGTGGTATACACGCATACATGCAGGTAAACCACCATGCACATAAACACATCGGTGTGTGACACAGCAGGAACCAGAGCAGCCCCAACCCCATGTCACTTATTCACTTAAACATCCAAGCCGACTGTGGTTAACAGCAAACACAGCGACACAGATGACTTCAAGGTGGATAGCACTGGAGGAATGTAAATTGGGAAAGGAGCATCACATCTGACCCAGCACTATTCATAATTGCCCAAGGCCACAAACAATCCAGGTGTTCATCAACATTGACAGACAGTTTGAGGAATGTTCACCCTAAAATGAATCAACTACAATCTCAAACAATATAAATGAAGCTTTAAAAATCATAGTGCAGGGCTGGAGAGATGGCTCAGAGGTTAGAGAACATTGGCTGTTCTTCCAGAGGTCCTGAGTTCAATTCCCAGCACCCACATGGTGGCTCACAACCATCTGTAATGAGATCTGGCGCCCTCTTCTGGCTTACAGGGATACATGCAAACAGGACACTGTATATATGATAAATAAATACATCTTTAAAAAAATAGTGCAGGGACTAGAGAGATGGCTCAATGGATAAGAACACTTGGCTGCGATGATAGAGGACCCAGGTTCAATTCCCAGCCCCCCCAAGACAGCTCACAACTGTTTTAACTTCAGTCTAGGGATCTGACACCCTCTTCTAGCCTGCCTGGGCACCAGGCACACATACAGTACATAGACAAACATGCCAATGAAACACTCACACACAGAGAAATGTACAAATAAAAACTTAAACACTATAGTACATGAATCTACACAATTATCTATATGCCTGTGTCTGTATATATAGTACTGTGTGTACATATATGATGTATATGTATATGTATGTGTGAATATGATGTATACATATGTATGTGTGGATATGTAGTGCCAACCAAAAGACAGATCTAAGCTTGGTGTTGTGGCACACGCCTATAATCCCAGTACTTGGGAGGCAGAGGCAGGCAGATCTCTGTGAGTTCAAAGCCAGCCTGGTCTATACAGAGTGAGTTTTCCAGGATAGCTATGACTACATAGAGAAACCCTGTCTCAAATAAACAGACAGACAGACAAACAAGATGATGTACAAGAATGTTACATAAGGTGAAAAAGGAATGAACTACTGAGCTGTTTAGAGGTTTGTACTTAGGAGGTTTAAAGCCATAGAAAAAGGAGACTATTTCTATTAAAGCTGGTATAGTAATTGGCTGTCCTGAAAAAGTAGTGGTGTGTGTGTGTGTGGGGGGGGGGAGTAGATGGAGTCTGATTCTTGGCCTACGAGATTAGTTACACTTACATTTTCTCTAAAATAACTCATCAAGTTACCTTTTCAGTGCATTCCTTTATCTTTGTAAGTCACATTTCAAAGGTTAAGTAAATACATCATCGACTACCAGACATTCTCCACTCTGGCCAGCCCAGGGAAAGAACGCGCACGTCCTCTCTGAGTGTCCCTGTTACTCCGTGTCTATGATCAGAGCCCTCATCGGCCCTCTGCCTCAGTGCTCAGCCCAGTGCCTCTGGAACAGCAAAACTACTCAATAAAATGCTCGCTAAGTCAATCCATGCACTGCTGACATGAATTGTGTAACACGAACCCTTTTCCTGCCGCTGCCGATTTGACCGTGACCCCCATTAATGTTTTCTATTGTGTCCCCGGTGAAGCTATCATAAATAATGAAGCTACCACCTTAAATGCCAGCTCTGTAAGTTTATACCCAGGCCGCCTCGGTTGCTTTAGCAACTCTCCCAGCCTTCCGCTCCCTCTTGTGTCTTCTCTCAGCAAAGACAATCCGTGGCTGTTGGTCGTGCATGTTTGGGTTTTAATAGGAAAGTTTCCATTTTGCACCTGAGAGTAAAGCCAGGCATCATAGAGATTCCATTACTCTCGAGTTGTTTGTGAAGGGCTCGTTTGCCTGTCCCTGGGAGAAGACTAAGGGGCTATCAGAGCTGACATCACTTCACAATCAATTGTACTTAAAAAGCATGCTACCTGTTCTAGAAATCAAATCCCTATAAACAGGACCAGTCAACTCTAAAATAATTTTGTTAACAAATCACTTATGCAAATACACATCTATGAAAATGCTGGGAAGAGTCTACAAGATACAAACCAACAGAGAGACACCCAGCTGTTCTTTTGAGGATGATTACAGGAAGACAAGGTCCCCATCTGTAAAGTTTTTAACTTTTCATACAGAATGAGCAAAGCCTTTCCTGTGATGCTGAGAAAATATTTTGAATCCATTTCGTTTTAAAACAAAACCCAGCACTCGAGAGGCAGAGGCAGGCGGATCTTTGTGAGTTCGAGGCCAGCCTGGGCTACCAAGTGAGTTCCAGGAAAGGCGCAAAACTACACAGAGAAACCCTGTCTTGAAAAACCAAAAACCAAAAACAAAAACAAAAACAAAAAAAACAAAAAAAACCCCACATGCCACATGCAAAGGCATACACCTAAGAGCTCTCTCTTAACGATGATTTTAATCCCAAAGTCTTGAAGATTTTCCCAGACTTAGAGCCTCTTAGCCATTTCTTTGGATAGGAGTCTGTCTGGATGCTATTCGATTAAGGGATCTCTCAGAATGCATACCTGCAGTCAGCCAGTAGCAAAGATTTCCGAGGAGAACTGGCTCAGTCACGCTCGACAAGGATGCTGAGAAGACTCGAATGAAGCCAACTGTCTCCCGTTTTATGGGGGAAAGCCAAAAATACCAAGCAGCTTTTCTCCTCCCCCAGCGTCAGAGGGTGAGTCAGAGCTGGAGGCAGGAGTGGGGCCCATGTGTCAAGCCGCCTGTGCCGGGCTCCTTCCTCCCTCCTCCTGGGAATTCTCGGCCCTCATCTGACCTGATGTGAATTCTTAAGGTGTCTCTGGCGAGGAAGACATGGTTACTCATTCTGGGGGAGCCTCATTCCTCCGTTCCTCAAAGGAACTGAGACTAAGTGCCCTTTATGAGTCCACAAAAGACAATGGCAAAATTGCAGCCCTAAACACAGTGCAACTTTGCAAAGAATACATACAGTACCTTTGTTCTTCCGTTTTTAAGGAGCAAACAATTAGAAAAAAAAAAAAAAAAAGTTGCATCTTCTCCAAGGGACACTTAGATTTGTGGCGTAAGCCTGCAGCTGCAGACCACTGACCCTGGCCTCTCTGACCTTTCATTGACCTCAGGGAGGATGTTCCGGTATCCCATTAAACTTTGAAGTGGCTAGTTAGGAGCAAGAATTGCAGGAAACTGCGTTAAAACTCTTGGACCACATTTCGTTAAAGTCAGTTAAGAACCAGAATCTTTGCCTCTGTTTTTACATCTGCAAAACGGGAAAGCACAGCTCTGCCACCTACCTCTTATAAACCCCACAGAAAACTAACCAGCGAATATAAGCCAAATGCCGTAAGGCTCTCCTGAGTGGAAAGTACAAGGTGTTGTTTTTAATGTCCCTAGACAGTGAGACTACTGGTAAACCACCCCGTCTCCCCTTGCCTCCAAGATGCCCAGTTACCACAACATTAGCCGGTGCCACTGGCAACATCCACTTCAACACAAGGTAGTTATACAATCCACGTAAGGCAGCTACACCACTCGGCTCCCTCCCCTACCCCAAGCTCAGCACAGTTCAACTTCGCTCCCGAGCAAGGAGACTTAGGAGAAATAAGAGCCATACGTGAGCACTGCGCACCAATCTACCACCGCGGAGAGACGCTCAAGTTGAGTACTTGGCATCGCAGAAAGCCAAGTGTTTCCAGGGGCAGGCGGCGCCGGTCGCGGGTGCATGCTGACCCGCCAGCTGAGGTCCGGGAGCCCCAGCCTCTCCCACCCTGAGCCCCGAGGCCGCCGGGCATCCGCACAAAGTTTGCAGAACCGAGGGTCGCGCGGACGCGGCTCCCTCTGGCGTCCCCCCCACCCCGTACCAAGCGTCCCGGCTGCGGTGGCCACTCTCACTCTCGGGTCCGTGCTGCTACGCGGCTCGCGGCTTCTGGCGGCCCGCCTCGCTCGCCTCCCGCTCCCTGCGCGCCGCCGCCCTCTTCCGAGCGCGGGCCCGCAGCGGGGACGCGCGTGAGCTCCGGGCGCTGCGCGTGCGCGCTGCGTCGCGGGCGGGGCGTCCCGGCCCCGGTGCCTGCTCACCTGGACGCGCTCGCAGACCCCGCCGCGGCTTTGTCCTCCAGGCCGGCTTGGCGTCCGAGGGTTCTGTCCAGATGCAGAGAGGTAACTGCAGGAAAACACGGGAGGAAAGGTGTGAGCGTCTCAGTCAGTGACTAATCACCACCTCTCAGCCACCCCCGCCTCCTCCCCTGCGCGAGACAACCCTTCCCCCACGCACACACCCGGGGTGTGTGTGTGGGGTGGGGGGTGCGGACCCAAGGGTGAGAGCAAACTCACTCTTTGTTGTTTGTTTGTTGAGACAGGGTCTCACTATGTAGACCAGGCTGGCCTCGAATTCAGAGATCCTCCTGCCTCTGCCTCGCGAGTGCTGGGATTAAAGGCGTGTGCCAACAAGTCCCTAACTCACTCTTCGGTCAACTGCTGGGTGAGTTTTGATGGACAGGTGCGGGCAGTTTGCAGTAACTGGGAAACTCCAAAGGAGGTAAAGGACCCCCCTCCCTACCCCCAAACCACAGACACCACACCGACACACCGACACACCGACAGTGCCCACCCATGCTCCTAGGTACCTCCAGGGCTGACACATGGATCCCTTGAGATTTATTTGCTTATTCTGGAGGGTCTGTTTTTTTGTTTTTTGTTTTCCCCTTTTAGGTCTTCCCACCTATAATGAGTAGATGCAAACTGACTTTCTTTAGTGCACCCTGCTCTCCCCTCCACCAGGGACACAGGGAGGTAGAAAAGACTTCCTTCCGTCTCTGCAGTGAGTCAGACTGACTCCAGGAGTCCTGACTTGGTGCCGGGTCCTGAGCCATGTCCTCACTGTAGCAAATAGTTGGCATTAGAACTTCAGAAGTCAAACTAGTAGTCATGAGTATGGGGGAAGGAGATAGAGGGAGAACACACCACACTTGGAGTTTACAGCTTATGACATCCTCAAGGAAAAACTTGGGAGTTGTTTTTTTTTTTTTCCCTTTCTCTTCCTTCCTTCCTTCCTTCCTTCCTTCCTTCCTTCCTTCCTTCCTTCCTTCCTCCCTCCCTCCCTCCCTCCCCTCCCTCCCTCCGTTCCTTTCTTTCTTTCTTTTTTTTTTTTTTTAATGAGATACCATATCACCATTGGCCAACCGGATTCAGAGTCATTTTGTGGGTACTAGACTATCTAGAAGTTTTGTCTGCTTCCCAGACAAAGGCATTTTAGTGATAATCCAGGGAGAGCTGAAACAGCCTAGACTGAAGAAATTTGATGCCATAAAAAGCATCAGCTCTTTAAAATTAGGCAAAATTAACCTCTTAATATAAGAACAAAAGCAGACTAAGATTAGGATAACACACTGGGTTCAAACTATGCTTGGGAATCTTTCTGGCACTATATTCCAGTAGTTTGTCTAATGACTTTTTTTTTTTTTTGACATGTCAGTGTAAAAATAGCAAAATCTCTCATAGAAGTGATTGTATGCTGCTTTCATTTCTGCATGTCCCTCTAAAAATGCTTCTCAACCTTGCTAATGCTGCGACCCTTGAATACAGATCTTCATGTTGTTGGTGACCCCCTCAATCATAAAATTATTTTTGTTGATACTTCATAAGTGTAATTTTGCTACTGTTATGAATCGTAATGTAAATATCTGATATGCAGAGTATCTGAAATGTGACCCCTGTGAAAGGTCATTCAACCCCCTCCCCCAAGAGCCATGAGCCACAGGTTGAGATGCTCCGCTCAGCAGCCCTCCAGTCAGTTCATGACTGAGCAGCAGACACGTTGCTCTTTAAATTCCAGCCAGTGTTGTTTGTTGGGTTTGTTTTTGCCGTCGTAATTATTTGCGTGTGTGAGTAAGCTCTAGGTGGTGACAGGGAGCAGGGCATTTTCTGTGGAATATGGGATATAAACCTTCCAGGAAAAGTCATGCCCTAACCCAAGAGGAGGGAGGCAAGCATCTGAATAGAGAGCCGCCTTTGTGTAGTGTGTGGTGTCATCTAGAGTTTAGAAAGAATTGCTGTAATATCATCTCAGTAGAACAGACGCCCCAAGATCTTCTAAACCCTTGATAGACAGACAGCCTGGTTGACCAAGGAACTCTTTTTTTGGGGGTGGTGGTGGAGGGAGGAAGCATGGTTTCGAGACAGGATTTCTCTGTGAAACAGTCCTAGCTGTCCTGGAACTCACTCTGTAGACCAGGCTGGCCTCAAACTCAGAGATCCACCTACCTCTGAGGTGTGTCCCACTACTGCCAGGCTTAACGTTAGTCCTTTTTAATCAATGTAAATTTATTTATTTACAGCACTGATGATTGGACCTATAGTCCTTGGGCATGGCAGGCAAGCAAGCACTGTACCAACTGAACTTTCTCTCCCAGTCTGGTAACTTCACATTTATTTAATCTGTATGGGTGTTTTGCCTACATGTTTGTCTGTGCACCACACAGGCCTGGTGCCTGCAGAGGACCTAGACAAGGGCAGTCGATTCCCTAGAACTGGAGTTACAGATGTTTGTGAGGCACCATATGGGTGCTGGATGTTGAACCCAGGTTCTCTTGAGAAACAGTGCTCTTAGCTGCCTTCTCTCCAGCCCCCAAAGAACACACCTACCTGCCTCTGCCTTCCCATGAGATTTACGGCCTATGCCACAAAGCCTGGATCACTTCAAATTTAAATAGTTACCTGTAGCAAATGGATTGGCACTTTCTAGACTATAAATATGTGTTTATTGATGTCAATTACTTCAGGAGCCATCTGCTACAAAAGTACAGGTTGTAGGTGCCCAATCAAGGTTTGGGTCTTCCTGGCCACAGCCACTTAAGTGGTACTTTGAAGCAGTGCAATGTCTTGAGAGTGAGATCTGGCTAGACCCAGAGCAGAGGCTGACAACTTTACTCTGATTCCATGCCAAAGTCTTCCCTCCTCAAAACATTCTTAGTTGCTTGGGCAGTGGCTTCTCTTTAGATTGATTTCTGTGTGTCTTTTAAAAAGAATGTTTGCAGGGCTGGAGAAATGGCTCAGCAGTTAAGAATACGTATTGTGGCCGGGCGGTGGTGGCGCACGCCTTTAATCCCAGCACTCGGGAGGCAGAGGCAGGCGGATCTCTGTGAATTTGAGGCCAGCTTGGTCTACAGAGCAAGATCCAGGGCAGGCACCAAAACTACATAGAGAAACCGTCTTGAAAACCCCCACCCATCAAAAAGGAATACATACTGTTCTCCCAAAGGATCCTACTTTGATCCTAGCATCTACATTGGGTGGAATTACAACTGCCTGCAATTCCAGCTGCATGGGAGTCAACGCCCTATTTCAGTGCCTTCTCCCGAATGTCTCAAACACCTAAACACCCACGTGCTCGAGCACATGCACACTAATTTTTTAATTAAAAGAGAATGCTTGCATCTTCTATGGCCTTGCCTCTGATTGACAAATTGGCACAGCTTTGATGTCATCAGTGAGACAGCAATGATCAGGGCTCTCAGTCTACAAAGTTTGATTTGAGGGTGCCATGAGGTCTCATGCGTCACAGGTGTCTCAAAGGCTGCTTGTCAGCAACTGTGATTACAGATTATATGGCACTGATTACTGAGAAGATGCAAGTCCCCTTTGCTAAGCCATGGCCTTTGGCAAGTTTCAAAAGGACAGTGATGACCAGGTATCTGGGAAAGAAGTCTAGTGAATGTAGAAAAAAACAAAAGAATTACCAGGGCCAAAGTCTCAAGGCACATTTCCCGTAGACAGAAGCTTGCTTAAGGTTTGTGTTACACCATAAGATGTAAGACAGCAACTGTACACACCTATCATAGAGATTAACTAGGTTTTATTACATATAAAAGGGTTTTGAGTTTTATTGTCTCCAAAATCAATTTTTTAAGTAATAAAGGGACATTACATTACTCAAGATAAAAAGGAAAATAGGAAGGAGTATTTTCAGCCATCATTAGTTAACAACACAGTGATTAGTATGTGGATGTCTTTACCTTTTTTTTTCTTTCTTTTTTGGTTTTTCTTGAGACAGATCTCACTATGTAGCCCAGGCTGTCCTGGAACTCACAGAGATTCGGCTGCCTCTGTCTCCCAAGTGCTGGGTCTAAATGTATGCCTCACCATACTCAGCAAACTAATCTCTCTGTGAATGTGAGACTTGAACCCAGGATCCTCAGCTCCACAGGCATTATCCATTAGGCCACTGGCTCACTATGCCTTTTCCTATTGGAGATTTTCTGTTGCTTTACAGTTACAATCCTGCTATACACCACTGTATAACTTTCACGCTTCTTGTGGGCAGTATGAGGGATGTTACAACTTACCTACAAAAACTAGGTAATTTAAAACTTTGTCCCTACTCTCTGGCCTCAATCCAATGCTCGGGCTGTAGTGATAATGCAGGATTCCAAAATAAACAGCATCCTTGAAAAAAATCACATTTACTTTAGTATCTCTGTCTTTCAGATGTTAGTGAGCCCTGTGCGAGCGACCCTGAGTGATTTTAACATGATCTGAATTATGCCATACAAGTGTATCATATCCTGGTTCTTGCTTGGCTGCAGCTAAACTATCAAAGGTTCCAAGGAAAGGGAATTCACCTGTGGTCTTATATGCTTTTCCCACCTAATCTTTGTGAAGCCCCCCACACTTTGGAATTGAAGAGTGAAGAATCTGGTCTCAGGTTATATTATTACTAGACAGTGAACAAGGGATCTGGGGATGGATGGTAGCAAAGGCTGACAATCCTAGTGAGAGGCTCAGGTACAACTCCAAGTGCCCAGACGAGACCAGATTGGCAGCAAACAAGCTCAGGTTTGTTGGTGCAGCTCTGAGGAGAGGTTCACCAGACCCAGGGCTCTAGGCCAGAGAAGTCTGGTGCGGCGTGTCCCAAGATGGACAGTTCTTATAGTCTCAGGCAAGAGGAAGGGTCCTGGTTTGAGTTCAGGAGGGGAGCCGGTTCTTCCCAGAATGCAGTTTTGGTGCCGTTGTTCGGGTAATGAGGACTTTACAATGTGGGCAGGGCTGTAGTGAGTGAGAGCGGGAATCTTTTCTGTCCTGAGCAATCCCAGCCTAACTAACACCTAGAACTTGAGAGGTAGAGGTAGGAGTTCAAGGCCAGCTTCAGCATAACAAGTTTGAGGCTCAAAGAATGTACCTCAAAAACAAACAATAGCGAGCAAAGAGTATTGCTCATATCTTTCCAATACACCAGATAAAGAAGTAAACAGTCACCAAAGGCCAGTAGAATACAGTATTCCCTCCTCCTGTTATTTGCTGTATAAACTCTTTATTTAAACACCAGTGTTGGGGCTGAAGAGATGGGTGAGTGGTTAAGAGCACATGTTGTTGCAGAGGACTCTGGTTCAGTTCCCAGCACCCAAAGAGTGGCTTTGTGGCTCAGTACCATCCATAACATCAGTTCCAGATATGACATCCTCTTCTGACTCCATTGGTCCCAGGCATGAAGCGCACATACATGGAGGCAAAATAATCATACACAAAAAATAATAGATAAATCTAAAATTTTTAATTATTTTTTTAAAAAGGGGAATGAAAAACTAAGATGATTGCCCCAAAGAACAGTTACCTACAATGGTAAGAATACCAGAAATGGTAAGAGACAGTTTTCCTTTTCTTTTTTCTTTTTCTTTCTTTTTTTTGGGGGGGCGGGGGTGGGGGGGGGGGGGGGGGGGGGGTTGTGAAGGTCTCACTATGCACTCCTGGCTGCCTTGGAACTTGTCATGTAGACCAGGCTGCCTTCTACCTGCCTCTGCCTCCCTAGTACTGGAGAGTAAAGGTGTGCACCACCATGCCCCACAGAGACACCCTTTTAAAGACCTCTAAGATAATTAATGGTGCTTTACACAATTTCCTAAAACACCAGAAGAGGAAAAACCCAGTTCTGCTCAAGAGAAGCAGATGCACACGTCAGCTCTGGAGACTCCCCTTCGGTTATGAAATACAATCTGTATCATCATCACAAGCTGCTGAATATGTAAATGGCGGACGTGAGTGGCAGGGCAGCAGAGGTTTTGGGATGGTTCCACCGCACCTACTGTGCTGTTCATCTGCTCTTTGCTTTGCTAAACACTGGCAAATCTGTTACAGGAAGGCTGGAAGACTCCAGTACTACTTCTGCAACAGGCCCAAGATGCATACTTCCTTGTAAACAGATCCTCCCTGCAAAGCCCTGAGGATGTGTCTGACTACACCCTGGATGCTAATTAGGGGTATCACCTTTCATCACAGGGCCTCTGGGCTTCCGGGCCTCTTTATCCACCCCATCTTGTTACATGCACAGGAAATCCAATGCTTCACCCCCACCGGTTTCCATGGAGATGCAACAGTTTACTTTTTTCTTCCCAAGTCTAAGCCATAGTTATTTTTAACTGGAAAACTCTGAGCCAGGTCACAGCTGGGATCTGGATGATGCAATGACGTCTATAGCTCCCCTTCTCTCCCACAAACGCCTTCTTTCTGCAGTTGTTGGGGGTGGAGGCGCTCCTGGGAGACTTTGGAAAGCTGTTTTTGCTTTGGTTCATGAAGAGAAAACCCATACCTTGACTTAGAGCTGGCAGGCATCCTCAATTCGAAGCTCTGCATGACCAGAACCTGGCAAAGATGTTCATCTTGGGGTGAGAAGCCAGCAGAGGCTGACACTGCCTAGCTCTCTGTGGTAATGAGTGACTTTGTTGCACGTTGCCTTGCCTTGGTGAAGAACAGACTTGTAATGGGGACCAAAGTAGAAAGAGGTGGAGAAGCTAGTGCTAGTGCTCACCTCTCTAGCACAAGCTGCAGATCCTGGTGATCATCTTGCTGTCTATCCCACCTTGCGGTTGAAACTTGGTCAGTCCATCCCTCGCCAAAGCCCTTCGTTCCCTGAAGCTGGGCTTATCAAGGCTTTTCTGAATGTTTCAATCCTTTCGATAGGTTTCTTTTTTTTTTTTTTTAGGATTGTGGTAAACTATTTGCCTGGCAACTGCCCATTTCACTCTGACAACTCTCTAAGATTATTACAAAAGACTACAGCAAAAACAGACATCTGGGCAAGTTGGTCAGTTGACACGCAGGTGATGGTGATTGCACACACACTAACTTCTACTGCCCACAACTCCTCACGGCATTATTTCTTAAAGTACTTTTAGTTGTTGTTGTTCTAAAGGAATTTCCTAAACAAAGAGTGGTAACAGGAAGCAAATCAATAGTTTTCTGTTGTTCAGAGAGAAAACTGATTACTCAGAAATGGGAGGGGAATGCACTCAACACAACCCTCCAAGGAGGAACATTAGACGCGTCATAGCTGGAACTTGGCTGTCAACCTGCCAAAGATGATAGTGTTTCAGTGTTTTTAAGAAAGGATTGGTTTAAATGTGTGTACATGTTCATGTGTGCACAGGAACATGCAGAGACCAGAGTGTCTTTACCTTGTTTTATACTCCCCACCCTATTTTTGAGACAGTCTCTCATTGAAGCTGGAGCTCACTCATTTGGCTAAATCCATTGGCCAGCAAGCCTCCCTGGATCCTCCTCTGCTTCCCCAACACCAAGGTTATAGACTCACATGGCTGTACCTATCATTTTTATGTGGATGCTAGAGATCCAAACACAGGTCCTTATCCAAATCAGTCATCTCCCCAATCTTCATGTGTTAGTTTGTCTTTTTTTGGAGTTGGGGTTTTATGTAGCTCAGGTTGGCCTTTAACTAACTACGTATGTAGCTCAAGATTGACCTTGAAGCCGGGTGGTGGTGGCACACACCTTTAATCCCAGCACTTGGGAGGCAGAGCCAGGTGGATCTCTGTGAGTTCGAGGCCAGCCTGGTCTACAGAGAGAGTTCCAGGACGGCTCCAAAGCTACACAGAGAAACCCTGTCTTGAAAAACAAAACAAAACAAACAAAGATTGACTTTGAACTTTTGATCTTACCTCTACCTCTTGAATCTTGAAATTACATGTATGCATCACCACTCCAGTTATGCTGGGAACTGTTCTCAGCAGACTCATGCTAGGCAAACATTCCACCAACTAAGCTACATCTCCAGCCCTACTGCATCTTCTTCTCATACTTCCTAAGATGCTGATTTTAACTATGGACCAAGGCATATCAGTAAGCCAAGACCTCAGACCATGGAAGGTCCTGACTAATACAAACTAAAAAGGTTTGTCTGGTAAAGCATGCAAGATTAATTCAACCTAACAATTGAGTCTGATGCCAAAGAAATCGACCACCTGTACTCTGAAGTAGAAAATCAAGTGCATTAGACTTAATTATCTGGCCCTACAGGACACAGGACAAGTGTAGGCTGGCAAACGACAGGGTTTTCAGATACAAGCCCAGTTCAGTGTCTTTCAAGGCTACATCTATTGGAGTTTTTGTTTTTGTATTGGGTTTTAAAGCTTTTAGGAATCACTGTATTATTAGCTGTATAGTGTTCATTCCTGTTCTCAAGAGGGAAAGGGGTCTAGAAACATGATGCTTGTGTAACAAGAAACTCAAGGAAGGAATTTTAATGTTTTAATGTCTGACGCAAAACATTCATCTTTCCTGCAAATATCTATGTCACTGAGTGGGATGCTTGGTCAATGAAATCAATAGTCAGTCACTTTCACCGAAGAACATCTAACACTGGAAGCCGAGACAACAGAGAACTTCCCTGCCATCACACAGGGAAACTAGCTATGAAAACCAAGTTGGCCTCAAAGTTGCAGCAATCCTCCTGCCTCTGCCTCCTGAATGCTGGATTACAGGTGTCACTACACTCCTCTGTCTCTCTCGTTTTGTCTTTCAAGACAGGGTTTTTCTGTGTAGCCCTGGCTGTTCTGGAATTCACTCTGCAGATCAGGCTGGCCTCTAACTCAGAGATATGCCTGCCTCTGCCTCCAGAGTGTTGGGGACTAAAGGCCTGTGCCACCACCCAGCGGCTCTTCACTTTTGAATGGCATTCCCCAACTAAGTTCTATGTTCGAATGATTATAATTATCCAGGCTGCTCTGATTCTACTTTACTAAGATCCTGTTCAGTTTCCTTAACATTTCAAAAGGCTGGTGTCCCAGTAAAAAAAACCTTTTATCTTAGCTAGGCCACAGACATGACAGTGTAGTTATACCAGAAATGGTTCTTTTTGGGGTGATATGATAGAGGCTGTCTACTGTGGCTAAGTACAACAGCCAGGAAAACAACACATACTACAGATTAGCAATTCAAACATAAAAAGCCATGTACATCACAAGTTGTACAACTGGCTTTAGTGTATTTTGTGAACATAATATGTATCTTGAAGGTATTCCCAATGGCGTCCTTTAAAATAGATGGATGAGCAGGTACAGTAGGTCACAACTGTAATCCCAGTATTTGGGGGGCAGAAGCAGGGGGATTGGAGTTTGGGAGAGTCAACTCTTTTCTGAACTGATGAGGGCTAGGAGAAACCTGTTGGCTTTTAGCCAACCCTATGTGGCTGCAGAGAAGCATGCGTTGTTAATGAAAAGCCTCTTGCTGGTACTAGGTATCCTTGTCTAGGTGTTACGAATATAGATGGAAATAAAGACAGCCATAACAAATTCAGTAAGTGCTTTTCTAAAATAAATGAAAAAGATGCAGCAGCAACTCCTCTCAAAGGACTTCTGGACTGGGATACAGCACTTGCCAGGCAAGAGCATGGCCTGTTCCACTGCAGTTCCTTGGAGCAAAAGCCATTGACATGGGCATGGAGGCACACACCTGTAATCCCAGCACCTGAGCGAAGGATGCAAAAGGATTACAGGTTTGAGACCAACCTGGCTACATAGTAAAACCATGTCTCAAGACGAAAAACAAAAACAAACACCCCTCCCCGCCAAAGCAAGCAAGCAAACAGTTCCTTCCTCAAAATAAGGCTAGACCTTTGAACATTTGACAAAGCTGGATTCATCACAGCAACAGTAACCCTACTTCCTTAAGTCTAGGGATTGGCCACGATAGTTTTCTCTTCCCATCGCTATTTCCCGTCACGTCTACTGATCTTCAAGTGCTCTCCAGCCTTCATTGCTTCCCAGCTTTCAGTCTGTCCTACCATCCTCCACTTTGGGACGGCCACAGCTGCCCCTTGTGTCCTAGCCAGATCTCTTGGCTGTTTCCCTTACACCCACTGCTACCCACACAGTATCCTCCACCCCTCCCCATGTCTAGAACAGTTCCCACTTCCATCTGCCATTTCCCCACCTCCTTTTGATTTTCATCTCTGCCTCAAAAGCCCTCTTCTCCCAGGAAGCTTTCCTTAATCAAGATTAAAACCCGTCACACCACCACAAATACTACCAAACACTGAAGTCTAACTGATCTCCAAATCTCAGAACAGCGATTACCTTTCATGGTGGGATGGAATCTGTTTATGACCAACCAGTGTTGGTGGTGGTGATAAAATGCATTTTCTAAGAATGCCTGCTAAAGAAAGGAAACTATTTCCACATTGCCCTTTTTTTTTTAATTAAATTTTTTTTTCATTATTTCTCCTCCCCCAAACTCTCCCAGATCCTGTCTACCTCCCTACCCACCCAATTTCATGTTCTCTTTCTTCCTCTTCAAAAGAAAAGAACAAACAAAAAAAACCCAGTAAGAAAAAAAGCTGTCCTTTTTGAAGCAGGGACGTTGTAGGACTACCCTCAGACCCAGTGTTCTTTTTCGTCCAGCAGGATGCTAGCCAGCAGAAGTGCTCAATGCGTCACCCTGATGACCTGCTTGGTCCTCAGAACCCATGGGGGAAGGCAAGAACTGACACCAGAGTGGTCCTCTACCCCACATGCACGTGTGGCAGCCATGCCATTTGCCCTGCCCGTGTGAACTTTAAAAACTTATTTTCTCATTCTCTGGATACCCATTAGCATGTTGCAAACACATTTCTGTCAGTTACAAGTCTGACTATGTACTTCCAACAAAGCACATCCTAACTGGGTGCTTGAATGTTAAAGGAATGAAAGAATTAGCTATGGGAGGTGATTTGTGCAGATTCTAAAAGTTATTCCCACCTGCGACTTTGCTTACCACAGACATGAGAAAACCATGACTGTGAGTTTGGCTTTTGCTTTTGATGTAGACTCGAGGATCATGTTTCAGATGTGGTAGAACTACTCATCCTCACAGCCAGTGAGTCTCATATGAAGTGGCTTTACTTGTGTTTGAAAAGCAGCTTTTATAGCAGGTCAGCCTTTCAGCACTGAGAGATTAGGTTCAGGTCTACTGAAGCAAAGCTGTGTTAGGTGCATCATCTCCATCCTCATGGGCCTGGTATTCTGGGAAACCCAGGGTAACAAGGTGAGACCAGGACACAGGACACACGTGTAAGCAGCGACAGTGCAGCGTGTTGAGGCGAGCATCCAACAACCCAAGTGTGCTTTAGTTACCAGAATATCTGACACACCCACAAATTAAATAGCAAAACATTTTAATCCATTAATTCTAAAAATAACAGACATTTTATATCCGGTGCCACCTCCTCAAGAGTCTACTGCAGATCAGACAGCCAGACTGCAAAGTACAAACCCAGACATTAAAGTTAAAAATGCAGCTTGAGACAGACCATCATGGAGATTTTCCACCCCTTCATCTCACAAACTAAGATGTCAGCTTAAAAAAAAAAATCCTTGAAAGAAAAGGCTTTCCTGTGCTTTAAAAACCCTCCTCTTCATTTAAAATCTGTCTGCAAGATGGGAAGGTAGAGAGTCATCGAGCTTCACTGTGAAGTGCAGGGATCCGAGCTGGACTCCTGGGATGAAATGCTGTGGCTTAGTTTGGTTCTATTTTCATCAAAGCCATGATGTGAGGTACTATGGTTCTTGTTTGAGTTACAAGAGGTGCTAGGAATGAATGCCCACTCATGTTTAATAATAACTTGGCGAGCACACACTCTGCATCACTATCCCCACAACAGGAGCACTTTGCAGCAGGGCAGGGAAGAAAAGAATCGATGCACTCAAGAGTCCCTGTGTCTTTCCTCCTTTTCACAGTAAGAATCCACCTCAAACCCAAGTCTCCAGAGTGTATACACTGTCCTCTGACCCACCACGTTGCACACTTGTGGTCTGCACTGCCCGCAGACTCAGGCTTTAGTGATGTACCCTTCTCGGATGAGGAAGTCATAGATCTTCCGGGTCTTGTTCACGTCTATCTTGATGAGTGCTCTTGCCTGTGCCAGTCTCAAGCCCCCCTGCTTGTTACACTCATTCAACAGAGCAGACTTATACTCTAAGTAGGCTCCAGGTACCAGCCGCACCACCTGACAGAGCTGGAAGACACGACAAATTTAATACACATTAACATCTCATTCTCACAGTTTAATCCCAAAAGTATAGCAGCCCCCAAAGAAAAACAGCGGGGCTGGAGAGATTGTTCAGCAGGTAAAGGCATTTGCCACCAAGACTTGACAAGCCAAGTCTGGTCCCTGGGACCCACATGGTAAAAAGAGAAAACCAACTTCTTGAAATTGTCTTCTGACCTCCACATCATACTGTGGCACACATGTGCCCCTCCCTCCCTCCCCCACACCCAAAATAAAGTGTATTTTTTTAAAAAGTGACATAAACCTCCAACTATTTATGGAAGCTGTTGAGTGGCTGGACCACATTCCACTTCCTCTCTGGAAACAGACACTCAGGAAGAAAAAGGGAGGTGTGGTATCAGCAAGGAGAGCCTTCAGCAAGTGAAGGCTGGCTCAAGGGTCTACTTCAGTTAGGGAACAAATACATGTCCCCGAGGAGCTGCCATGCTTGCTCAGGAGTTGAGTGCTAAATACCTGGAGCTGATGCCCAGCGCCATTCTGACACTAGTCAGGGAATAACAGAGCACATCAGGGCATTGAGGGAGGTGGCATTGTAGGTGCCTGGATTCCTAAGGGTAAATTAGAGTGTTGGTACTGGCAGAAGAGTAGCCTCTGCTTTTTCAGCTCCTACCATGGGGAGGAGGCTGCCTTTGCCACTAATGCAGAAAGTAGATTCAGTTCAGTTCACTTGCCACTATCAGCAAGGAGCAGTCTGAGTCCTCATCACATGGGTAAGCAACAACAAAAGTTTGGAATTCCACACCATTCAACACACAACACTGAGAAACTGGTGTGTGACTTTCTTCAACACACACTTCTTTCTACCCTGCAAGAAGTATTTTTTCTGATGGAGAAAAGGCTAATACAGGTCCCTGCACTGTGACTTCTTACTGTCTGATGTGAGCTGATGCTGTGGACCAATAGATGGGAAAGACAGGCACTGGGAACTGCAAAGGAACAAGATGAGATCCTCTTTTGTTATACTTTTGGTTCTTTTGCTTGGTTTGGTTTTTTTGAGAGAGGGTCTCTTGTAGCCCACCCAGGCTGCCTCTGAACTCATTAGATAACTGACAGCTGCGGATGTGCCTGAACTGATCCTCCCACCTCCACCTCCCAAGTATTGGGATTACATGGAGTACCACCCAAGTAGACTTTCATTTGTTCTGAGATAGCCTCTTCACTGTGTGGCCTCGGCCGACCTCACAGTCTCCCCCATCTCAGGCTCTCAAGTGCTAAAATTAGATATCTATACCACACCTAACTAGATGTGCAGATTGAAATGTTAGAAACAGACAAAAGCAACACAGACAGTTCAGTGATCACAATGTAAAGAAGGTCACAGTACTTTTTACAATCAATGTGTGTAGGTGTGCGTGCACGCACCTGAGAGGCAGGCTGAAGCAAGCAGCACTACACAGGGATTTAGTTCCAGGCCAGTCAGTGTTATATAGTGAGACCCTGTCTCAAAAATAAAAATAATGTCCAACTGTGTATGACACTGAATTATGTTCCTTATGCTGACCAACAGGCTGTGGAGACAATCACAAAACATTTTAAGTGATGGTTCCATTGCTGGGGTAAGTGCAGAACTTCCCTTACAGGAGACTTCTATTTTCATGTCAACGCTACTTTAGGCCTACAGAAAGTTTCCCTTACAGAAAGCATCAAGTGGAGTGTCTGCCACGTAAATGCTCAATATGTGACAGCTACTGCTATTATTTAACTGACTCGGTTGCATGTGCTTCTCTCTGAAAGGGAAAAGGTAGCTTTGAGAGGAAAGGAATTTTCTAGTGCTTGCCAGAGTTAGCTCCTGAGCTTCCAGACTTCTCGCATGTCAGACAAGTAAGTGCAGCAAAATAGGTTTGGTGTTGTAATGGATTCTAATAACAACTCAATGAATTAATCAGCCCCTCTTTCCTGAGTTCCCCTCCCTTTTATTACCTCCTTCTCTTTTTCATTGAGTTTCTCTGTACCAGGAAGGCCAGTGAGGTTCAAGGGTGGTGCACTTCGTCTTCCTATAGACACAGATACAAAACAACAAGTATTTCACAGAGGTGTAACTGCTCAAGTGTAAAACAGAAAGCCTAACCCACTCCCCTAGGCTGGTTTAGATAGCTCCTTGGTCACTGTGGTGGTTTGATTGAGAACAGCCAGCACAAGCCGATATTTAAATGTTTGGTCCCCAATTGGTGCGATTATTTGGGAAGGATTAAGAGGTGTGGCCTTGACAGAGATGGGCAGGGTGGGGTGGTGGTGCATGGACTTTTGAGGTTTCAAGAGCCTCCCACCATTACCAGCATGCTCTCTGCCTCCTGATCGCAGATCAAGCTGACAGTCCTCAGCTGTTCCTATTGCCATGCCTTTGCTCTGGATCATGAACTCTAACTTGTAACCATAAACCCAGTTAAATGCTTTTGTGTAGAAGTTATTATCGAGGTGTCTTATCATAGCAATAGATGAATCAGTAATATAGTCTCTCCAATACTCATTTGAAAATAAAAATAATCTGTGTGCTCTTTGCTCTGTTGAAATACAAATACGAGCATACACACCTTCATATCAATGACCACTCAGCACAATTCCTCCCACATAGGAGACTCTAAACTCTGGAGCCTAGATGTTCACACAGTTTAGAAAGGTTATATAGTCTATGTGCCTGGACAGCTGACGAACAGAAACAGGAATCCTGCAGGAGAGAGATTCTCTCTTGTCACTACTCTCCAGCAGGACAAGGCAAACATGGTAATTAACCAAGTACTATGTACCTTCAGATCAAAGGCAGTCAGGCCACCAAAGCTCTGTGTGTTTGTTTATTTTGCTTTGAAAAGAAGTGACATTTAACTGAAAGACCCACACTGGAATAACAAGCCAAATGCCATATGTGCTGTATGGCAAAGCAGGGACTAATGTCAACTTCCTATCTGAGAAAGAAACCCAAACAGGAGGCAGCACGGGACTTGCCAGGCCAGACCAGAATCTAAAGACTAATGCACAGAGCTTTTTTCCTTTAGTGGATACTGATGATGTCAGTGTGTGTGGTGTACAGGCCACAGATGTGAAAGCCAGATGACAACTGTGTATTGTCAGTGCCCTTCTTCTGACCTAGCTTTTCCAGGGTTGCAGGGATGGAACCCAGGTTGCCAACCTTGCAGAGCTGGACCATCTCACTTGCCCCTGGTTATTCTGAACAGATGATGGGGATGAGTGCTCAGCTGGGGATGGACGGACTGGGTTAAGTTTTGTGAGGACGGCCACTGGAATGAGGCAGAAGGAAGAGGGGACCACTCAAGTTGTTCTGGAAAACCTGATTCTTGGGAACATCAAAAGGGCTAAGAAATGAAGGCTTAGAAAGGGAGATAAGGGACTGGAGAGATGGCTCAGAGGTTAAGAGCACTGACTGCTCTTCCAGAGGTCCTGAGTTCAATTCTCAGCAACCACATGGTGGCTCACAGCCATCTGTAATGAGATCTGATGCCCTCTGCTAGAAAGCAGAGCACTCACACATAAAATATAAATAAAAATTAAAAAAAGGAAATGGAGATAAAATCATGTGCTACCACACAAGTCTCCCAAGGTGATTTATTTATTATGTACAGAGTTCTGCCTGCATATATGTCTGCATGCTAGAAGAGGGGCACCAGATCTCATTACAGATGGTTGTGGGCCACCATGTGGTTGCTGGGAATTGAACTCGGGACCTCTGAAGAGCAGCCAGTGCTCTTAATCTCTGAGCCATCTCTCCAGCCCTAAAATAAATCTTTAAATAAAAAAGAATTACTTGAAACAAAGGAAAACAATTATCCACTAAGTGCCTGTATCTGAGCACTATTAGATCCTAAATATATGAAGACTTTTGTTTTGTTCAATACAAGGTCTTACTATGTAGCCCAGGTTAGACTGAAACTTTCCATCCTCCTGACTCATCTTCCCTACTCATGGGATTACAGGTGTGTGCCATCATAGCTAGTGTTACAGAGAGAATTTCAAAGGCTTGTTGTTACAAAGAATGGTGCCTGGCAACTGGGTCACATTAGACCACTATGCTCCTTATGGTGAGTGGTCTGGATGTTCACATTAGGAGAAATGCTGTCGTATCAGGCAGGGGTGAATGGTGATCAGGACAACTGGCAAAGAACACCACAATTTTGGCTCAGCAATTTCATACTATTATCTCCCTAAATACTCAGTCACAAACAACAGTCACCAAGAATCATCAGACTGCATTGGCTTAGTCTTGTTCTGTCAATTAATCTTAAAACAGGACACATTCAAAAGAAGTAAAGCTGAGAAGCAGAGATTCCTTAAGTCTCTGATTACAAGAAATCCTCGAATTTCTGGCAAGTGACCTGCTGCTCTTGTCAAAGCTCTTCATGTAGTACCTCCAAAGCACACTGTACCTCTTCCCCAGATACAACTCCAGTCCTGAATGTAAACACCAGTCAAAGAGCATCCTTCTGAGTCTGGCTTGAGACATGGGCCATCCCTATCTGACCATCATGTCTGAACGCATGCGGGTGTCCACAAACCATCTAACAGCTGAATGCTGCCACTCCACCAAAAAACCATGCTCCACAAAAGGAGGGTAGCTGTGTCACCACAATCCCTTGAGATTAAGTGTCACAGTCCACACTTGCTGTGGGCTGGGGAATAGCTCAGTGATAGAGGATGCACATGCCCAGTATATATGAGAGGCCTTGGCTTCAATCTCCAGTGCTGAAACAAAACAAAAAACAACCCATTAAACCCGTGGCGATAGCCTGAGAAATCATTACCTGAGTTTGAAGCCATCAGAACAGAAGGACTCAGCCCAGAATCACTAAAACAAAGAAAAGGAATTTAAACGTAGGTTAGATCAAAGAAGGCAATTTCTAAAACTCCTCATGGGACTGGGAGCATTCATTCATCAGGAAGGTCACCTAAGGAGAGCTTTAGTGAGACTGCATGACATTTTACAGGACAACTCACTATACAGGAAAGAAAAGAGAAAAACTTCCCTCTGCTTCACTAAAGGTTTTTTTGAGACAAGGTTTCTCTGTGTAATTTTGGAGCCTGTCCGGGAACTTGCTCTGTAGACCAGACTGGCCTCAAACTCACAGAGTTCACCTGCCTCTGTTTCCTGAGTGCTGGAATTAAAGGTGTGCGCCACCACTGCCCAATTGTGTTTCTTAAGTCTGCCAGTTCTACATTGTTTCTAGATGGACTGGTAAGAATCCTTACTACTCTAACACACCCAGAGCACCCACAAAAATGTCCAAATATACACGTGAAGGCCCAAGCACCCCAGGAGTGCTTCCTTCGGCCCACCCTAAGTGCGCACATGTCGGCCTGCCGGCGGAGCCACTGCTGACACGCGCTGCTGTCCTGGATGTACTGGAGGACTTCTGAGAGCATGGTGCGTTTAAGGCGCTCCTCTTCTCTCGTCTTCTTCAGGTGATCGTAGGTCCTGGCACCTGGAGGGGTAGAAGACACCTGACTTCATAGACAACACAGCAGAGCCAAAGGGCCTGCTAACTGAGCTCAGCCAACATTGGCCACTTCAGGCTTTCTTTGCAAAACTGCTCTCATATCTCTTTCCTCAGGAGTCAAGTGTACATCGGAGTCTGAAATATGTCATACCTGGTTCCTGTTCTACTTTCTTCATTTGTGAGTGGAGCTGCCCCAGGGCTCTGAACATCCTACGATAGTGCTATACATCAGCTATACAGTACCTGAAGACAGGACATACATGCTTTCTCCAAAACCGATTCCAATTCCAACAACAGAAAAGGCCTCTATACTACAACCTCCCTCTACTTTACAGAGGCACAGAGAGCAACACTAGGCAACCAGACTGAGCTATCAAAGTCCACATAATGCATCTTGTGCAACAGAAGAGTTACCTAGTGTCTTCTACACATCAATAAAGTTACACGGGTTTTAGACTACCACGCCAGTGGCTTTCACAGATTCTAATGCTGAAGGACACCTCCAGGCCTATGCTGCCTAGTCAGAGCCTTTCCTTACAACCTGGCTCTTCTATTAACTAGCTTTTTAATCACTCTTTTTTTCTCATCTCCCCCAGCCCTCCCATGGTTTCTCTGTGTAGTCCTGGCTGCCCTTAAACTCACAGTTAACTGCCTGCCTCCTGTGTGCTGAAATTAAAGGCATGAGCCACCACCGACTGGCTCTTTAATCTCTCTAAATCTTTGTTAAGTAAAAGTGATGATATCCCTTAAGCTTGTCATGATAGACAACAACTTGAAGGTGAAATGTATCCCACAGACCTGGCACATGTTAAATAAATGATAGATATTTACTGCTATTAATAAAATTATGACCAGCACCTTAAGTAAACTGGATGCAAGCACCTTAGCACTAGTAGAAGCCTGGTAAATAAAAATGATTATATGCATAAATAAATTGTAAAAGGCTGAGGTTAAAACCTGGAGCATAAGAATCATATCCCACCACACCTCACTCCCATGTATGTGTATGTGTAGAAAGGGTCTCACTCTGTAGTCCAGTCTGGCCTAGAGTATATTATACAGACCAGGCTGGCCCCAAACTCAGAGATCCACCTGCCTCTGCCTTTCCAGTGCTGGGACTGAAAGTGTGAGCTACCATGCCTGGCTAAGACTTTTTTAAAGGGCCACAACAGATCGCCAATTCTAAAGCAGTATTTGTGCCATAACTTATTTTGTCCTGATAAACTAATGATATTTATAGGAATCGAACAGATGAAACTTTAGTAGAAAGTCTGAAAACTCATCTGGAGAGGTTTTTTTGTTTGTTTGTTTTTTAAAGTTTTCAAGACCTCAGAGGTTCCCTTTTGTACCTGCAGGTCACCGGCACTTTGATACTGTAGGTAGGGGAGCATACTTACTACAAAAATTGGTAATGCCTGCTGTCCTATATTCTTGGAGCCTCTTGATTTCCCTCCGGAGTTCAAATTCCACTGTTTCCCCAGGAGAACAAAGAAGAAAAATGGGAAAAACAAATCAATGTCAGAGAGCCGCTGGGTGTGTTTCGGTGATTCTGTCATGTATACCAGGCTGGGTGACTTTATCTTAGGATACTTTTTACTTTGAACAGCTCATTAGAAATGCCTCCCAAAGCCAGGTGGTAGCGGTGCACACCTTTAAGCCCAGCATTTGGGAGGTAGAGATGGGTGGATCTCTGTGAGTTTGAGGCCAGCCTGGTCTACAGAGTGAGATCCAGAACAACCAAGACTACAAGGAGGAAATCCTGTCTCAAAAAAACAAAAAAGCTAAACTTTTTTTTAAATGTAAGTGTTCCTGCTCCACCTCTGTGTTAGCACTTGTACCGATACAACCACGTTCTTTGATGCAGTCTGCCTCTGGATGAGCCCTGCTGCATGGGAAGGACAAAGCTTTGTTCAAGCCCTGGTTTCTTTTTAGTTTTTTCCTATAGGGACCAAGGAGCACTGCATTTTCTGTGAACCAAAAATTGCTGCTGAGCACACAGCTCAGACTGCACTGTTGGGTTATTCTACAGAACAGCCCAACCTGGATGCTTTTCAAACATGCAATGAAGGAAAACTATCCACAGGGTGTAGTTCTCTGTAGTGACACATAAGCCAGGAATGATATAAACTAGGACAGGAAGTAAAGGATAAGTCACCCGATACCAACCACACAAAGAACGACAACCAAACAAGGTGTTTCCTGGGGACAATTTACCTGGCTGTGATTCTTCCTAAGAAATATCTGCACCATGAGAGCAGTGGTAAAGCACTTTTCTAGAAAACCGCAACAACACAACGAAAAACTTGCCAGAACTAAACTGAGGAGCCAAATAAACACATAGCTCTCGTGAGAGTTTAGAAATAAGCCCCCAGTGAAGGCTGCCTCAAAGTCTTAGGCCTTCCTGCTTAACAACTTCAATTTTTTATAGTGGAAAATCCAATTATAATTGGGATGAATGCTCTTGGGAACACCAGAGAAAAGGCCAGAGGAAGATGGAGGTATTGTTTCCATGAGCCAACAACCCTGTTCCCATGACTGAAACTAGTTTGAACATTAAATATTTATAAGCAAAACTATGGACCAGCTTATGGACAAAAGGGAAGGGAGTTCCCACTGCCCTTCAGAGGAAGCTGGATGGGTACTGTGTTGAAAACTGCTGAGGCTAGCCACACAGATACAGGGATTCATTGTGGCATTTCTCAATATACTGGACAAGTCCTGTAAGAAGTAAAAACTGCTACACACGGTGGCACACATCTGTAATTCAATTCCTGGAAGACAAAGGCAGGAGGCCTGCAAGTCTGAGTCCCACATGGACTGCTCAGAAAGTTCCAGTCCAGCTTGGCCTACATATATAGCAAGACCTTTTCCTAAAGATAAAAACTAACAAAAGAGACCAAAAAGAAAATTAATAAAAACAGAACACCACCACCACAATCCCCCAAAACAATAAACAAAAGCCCTCTACTAACTTGTAAGTTACTAAGTATTTTCCTTCCTTAGAACGTAAGGTTGTGTATGTGTGTGGTATACACATGCATACAGAGCCCAGAGGAGGACATGAATGTCCTGTTCCATCATTTTCTACCTTATTCCTTTGAGATAGTTTTTTACTGAGCCTAGATCTAGGTGTTGGCCAGCAAACCCCACCAATACCCGTTTCTACCTCCTACAAGCACTAGAGTCGACAAACCCAGCTTTTCATGTAAGTGTTGGGATCTAAACTTAGTCCTCATGTTTATGTAGCAAGGACTCTTACCCACTGAGCTAATCCTCTGCCCCTCACTAAGCTTTTAAATCCCCCCCTCTCTCACATACACATACACACACACACACACACACACACACACACACACACACACACACAGTTCCAAAAACACCTACATGCATGGCTTTCAATAAACTTGTCATGTTCCACTGGTCCCACAATCCTTGCAAATCGCCTCATTGTTTCATAAAGGTCTTGGACCTCCTTGGGATACCGCCGTTCCATTACTAGACAAAGTGAAACACAATATGTCACAGAGAATATAAGGACTTCAAAGTTTCTGGTATTATTTTTTAAAACAAGTAAAATGCAGGGACATTTTCCTAACCTCACATGACTAACTCGCCCATTACAGCATGCAAATAGGCAGCTGAAAATGTAAATCACTAATCATAATTATGCATCACAGCACCTCACAAAGGGATGCTGTTATCATTGAGACTATCTCTACTACTAAGTACTACTGATATCCCTGCTCATGTCTTTTAATCTGCACGGGACAAGGCACTGTTGTCACAGAGAAAAGGGAATTAAAGGCAGAACCTTTAATTATCAGACACAACTCTGGCAAAATTTCTGGTACAGATTACTGCAGGAAAACAAGGAAAGCAAAGACATAAGAAACCTTCCAGCTGGTGTGGAAGCCTGAGCCTATAGTCCCAGGACTTGAGGTATAGGCAGGAGGACCATCACAAGCCTGAGGCCAGCCCTTCTACAGAATATCGACTTCCAAGTCAGCCAAAATAAAAACAAAACAAAATAAAACCAAAAACAAAGAACACCCAGAAAAGGTCAATTAACCTAAAAAAACTATGTGCATATTTCATCTGGAATACCCTGTGTGACAGACAAGCTGATTTATGCAGCATCCTGGAAGGCACTCTTCCAACTGTGAGACATCCCTAACTCCTCTGATTTTTCCAAAAAAAGTTTTAAATATGCATGAGTGCTCTCCCTGCATATATGTATGTGCATTACAGTGTGCCCACAGAGGTAAAAAGAGGGCATCAAATCCCTTGGAACTGGAAGAATAAATAGATGGTTGCGAGCTACCATGTGGGTGCTGGGACCCAAACCCTGGCCCTCTGCAAGAACAGCAAGTGCTCTTAACTACTGAGCCATCTCTGCAGCCCTACAAAAATGTTTTTATAACCTGAGACTAAGGTTATATTTAACATATAATTTCAAAACATGACTGTCTAGAAAATGACCCATTAATATTCATGCTGTAATTACTATAACAATTAAATCTTAGGCAATGTGGTTGACTATCAATGAATAGCTCTTCACTGTCACTATGGATCAGAGCTGCCTTGGGCACTTTTGGTTTCGTTTTGTTTTGTTTTCTGTGCAAGGGATCAATGTCACCCCAAACGTGCTAGATACCCCTCTACTACTGAGCTACCCCCAAGTCCTGCACCTGAATTTTCAAATCTTCCTAGGTAAGCTAGCATGCAATGTGGACTATGAACACTTCCACAATGACCTGAAACTTCTCAACAGTGTTAGAAGAATTTAGAATAAAAAAATCGGTTCATACTCACATCGGAACTTTCTAAGGTTGACTAATCCATGATCTCTTATAATTCTAGAATGAAAAACCATAATAATTTATGTATTAAAAGTAAGTTTCTTATTTAGTGTCTTCTATATGTTATAGTTTTTATTATACATCCTAAATACTAAGAGGTGGAATATCAGGGTCCAGAGAAATCAAGTCTCCACACACTTCTGAATCAGTTTCCAATGGAGACTCACACACTGTCCTTCTTGAGGCATAGAGGACTCTCACAGATGACTTTAGTTACCAGTGACAAAAGCTGAAAAAACATGTGTTTGTCAAGATGGTTGAGGAGGAAATCTGTCCATATCATGAGATTAATCTACACAATTTGTAGATTAAGAGCAGTCATTTAAGGGAAACTACTAGCCATGAAAGGACACATTGATCATTTACAACATTAAGCATTTACAACCATACATTTACATACTTTGAAGCCATTTGAAATAAATATAGATTGACCATGTTAAAATGGGAGACCATTACAAAATATAGGATTTAGCAGCAACTCTCAACAACTGGGTTCTGCAAGGTGACATGGTAAGTCACAAATGGAGTGTTCTTATAGACAACATACAGCCAACAGTCCAAAGGTCAGAGAAGACAGGATGACTTTTTATACTTACTTTTTTCGTCTCTGCCTCTCTTTTAACCTGGAATGATAGATATCCACCACAGCCATCTTCAGAGCTATAGATACAAATACACATACAAACATAAAAATAAAAGTCAAGGTGGTGGCACTTTAATCCCTGCACTTGGGAGGCAGAGGCAGGTGGATCTCTGTGAGTTCAAGGCCAGCCTGGTCTACAGAGTGAATTCCAGGACAGCCAGGGCTACACAGAGAAACCCTGTCTCAAAAAACCAACAGGAAAAAAAAAAACTGAGTCAAGACAAAAAAACCCAAACAATTATTTTTAAGGGAGGGTGCTGACCCAGAGTTTTGCTATATGGGTTGGTTTTGAACTCACAGCTTATAGTTGTCCTCTTGACTCTGACTCCTGAGAGCTGGGATTATAAGCAGTACCACCATGCCTGGTTTACCCAAACCTTAACTATTCTATGAAAAATATCCTAGCACACTAAATTTCTCTATTAGTAAATAACAATAATTGCTATCATTATTTTGGTAGCACTGGCAACCAAACCAGACCAGACAAGTTCTGTCCCACTGAGCTACACCTCCAGTTCAAAAATGAGTGTTGCTGTAACTACACAGGATTAAGCTCAAGAGACAATGACAGGCCAGCATTGATGGACAGTGTTGCGTGTTCTTAAAGTAACATTTTCAGCTGGGTAACAGTGACTGTTTACAGTGCTGAGTTCTGCATTCTGTGATGAAAAGATGTATTAAGCAGCTTAACCACAGTAAAAGCTATGACTTGCTTGCCTGATCTTGTCCTAATCCTTTCTAGTTTTAGTCTCAGGGTAAACAAGAAGAGGGCAAGCTGGAATCGGTACCACAGTCCTGCTCTTTCTTCATCTTCAAAGTTCTTAAGGTTTCTGTTTCTATCTCTTTTCACTTCTCACCTCATTCCTACAAGCTCTGGCTTCCAGGGTTCTAAGTTCCAGCAGACTGTACTACCTAAAACTCTCCCAACTATTTTAAGCATCACATCCTGTTGGATATCCCTATTTGCATGGCTTCCATTGCAAACTTACATATTCTGCCTGTTTCCATCTTAAAACTCTTAACTTGTTAACAGCGTTACAGTAAAGCTAGTAGTCTAAGACAGAAACCAACCTGGAACCTCTTTCCCCTCTTCCTACATAGCCAGCTAGAATCTTATCTAAACATCTTATGTTTCCCAAACTATCACTTTCTGTCTAATCCCATCACTCAATTCAGGCATCTTGCCATCCTGATGTCTCCTTATGGAACAACATTATCATACTTACTATGGTCCCTGCCTTCTTCAAGTCCCTCCCTCCAAATGGGACTGGGAGTATTATTTTACAGCACAATTGGATGGTACAGTTCCTCTGCTTCTAATTCTTCAGCGACACTCCACCACTCACAAGAGCTCAAGCTCTACACAGTACACATGGCCTTCCATTGTCTTGTTTCCTACCACTCCCTCGTGGGCCCTCTATACCACATTCAGAAAACAACCAGCCCAGCTCACACAGGTACTAACTAAGAACAAATCTGGGATCTAAAAACTCGACCTGGGTCCAGAGCTGTAAGAAAAACAACGAAGTCAGGCATGGAGGCAAACGCCTTTAATTCTCTGCATTTGGGAGGCAGAGGCAATTGGATCTCTGAATTTGAGGCCAGCCTGGTCTACAAAGTGAGTTCCAGAACCACCAGGCTACAAAGAGAAACTCCATCTCAGAAAAACAAGAGAGCCTTCCACATTTTGGCGATCTGTTAGTGGCTTTACTTTCTTTGTGGCTCCTATCCTAAATCTGGCTTATCAATAGTATATTAATAAAAGATTTAAAGTTAAACCCCCAGGCAGTTTATAATGAGAAGACCTCTGGGGTTACAAAATGAAGACTGATTATTAGCAATTCTAGAAAACACAAGGAAGATATAACAGCACTACACTGCTTAATAACCACCCTTCTGTTTAGAGTCCGAAAGAACCTTAATTTAATTGACTTCAGTATGTTCTGGAACTATCTTAAGAACTTGTTACCTCCTTAAGCTTTGTGTGATGTAGTGTGTGTTCGGGTTTTTTCATTACTGAACATCCATGGAAGGAAGGCCCAGCATTGCAAAACAACCTGCCATGTGTCTTTAGAAAAACCAAAGTGCATAATCCAAATGTCAGGAAATATAATCTTTAAAAACACACCAGCTTTCCTAGCAATGAATTTGACTATGTATGGGAATATACATTTACCTTACAACAAGTAAGCTTTATTCCAACTTAGAGCCCAGAGCCCCTGGAATGCTGCTAATTCAAGAGCAATGCAAACTCATCTTCTTCACCCCAGTACAGAGGTCCAAGTTCAAGATTAGCCAAGGACAGCAATGAGTCATGTTCTATTAGTTTCAAACACTTTTTTCACACAAAATCTCATCAGGCACAGTAAGTCAGAGCTCATCTGACGGAATCTCTTACTCAAGGTTCACCTATACTTCCCAGCAGCAGGCAGTCCCTAAAGGTTCCTCCACAGAGTTTGAAGCCCACATTTCTTTTCTTTTTTTCTTTCTTGTTTAAAAAAAGATTTATTTATTTATTATGTACACAAAGGAGGGCACCAGATCTCATTACAGATGGTTGTGAGCCACCATGTGGTTGCTGGGAATTGAACTCAGGTCCTCTGGAAGAGCAGTCAGTGCTCTTAATCTCTGAGCCATCTCTCCAGCCCCCGAAGCCCACATTTCTACTCAAACCAGACTATATGGTAGAAGGCAAAAACAAACAAACAAACCCCAAAACCCAACAACAACAAAAAAACCAACCCAATGAAGTAAGAACAGAATATAATGACTCATAAGAATTAGCAATTTCTTTTACTGTACGAAGGCAAACAAAAGTCTCAAGCTATGTACAATCCTGGTAGGCTGGGGCAAGATAATAAATTTTAGCTGGACATGGTAGAGCAGACATGCAATCCTCCTAACACTTGGAAGATGACGACAAAAGTATCAGTGTTCCAGTCCAGTCTATGTTATATGAAAACCTGTTTCAAAAAGTGTGTGTGTGTGTGTGTGTGTGTGTGTGTGTGTGTGTGTGTTTAAGGAGATGGGTTTTCAAACCCTTTAGGTAACAAACTTGTGGGTTTCTTTTTCTCCCACCCCCTCTTTTTTGAGACATTCTCACTATGTAGCCCTGGCTGTCCTGGAACTCACAGAATCGGCCTGTTTCTGCCTCCCCGGTGCTGGGAATAAAAGTGTGTGCCACCACACTCAGCAGTACAAACTTTGAAGAAGGAAATCTTTCTTGATTTGGGGCTTGTTTCATGTTTACAGTCTTGCAACCACAGGACAATCCATGCCCTGCCTCTGTTTAACAGACGGACGGCGGGCAGGCTGTGGAAGGGAGAAAGGGATAGAAAAAGGAAGGGAGGAGGTGTCTCTCATGTGTAGTATGAGCACATACAAAGTTTATAATGGAGGGTTTTTTTGTTTTTTGTCTTTTTTTTTTTTTTTTTTTTTTATGAGAATGGAAGCACTGAGAAGTAACAATTCCAAATGGAAGGGAACAAAAGTATTAATAGTGGAATACTCACATTTAGGTTCTTTAAATCCTTCACTCATCTATCCATTTAGATAAACTCTATAGAAAAGAAGTAGCTTGGCGATCAGTCCAAATTGGAGATATTTTGATGAAAATATTTCTGTAATTTTGTAAAACACTAACTTTATCATGCTGTCTCCCAGACTAGTGTAGGACTGAGTAAGAAGGAAAGGGCCTTGAGACTGTACTACCAAATCATATAAACAGACCCCGCTGACCACTGCTGCTTCTGCTTGACCATTTCAGTGCCCCTGGCTCCAGGCACCACGGGAAGCAACAGCAGCAATGGGAGAAGAACTGGAATTCTTTAAGAGGAAAATGAGCATTTGAAACTACCCACTCGGGCTGGGGATATAGCTCAGTGGTAGAGTGCTTGCCTAGCAAGCGCAAGGCCCTGGGTTCGATCCTCAGCTCAAAAAAAAAAAAGAAAAGAAAAGAAAGAAAGAATGAAACCACCCCCTCAGCAGCAAAGACTGCAAGATCTTAACAGCACGAACAACCCAGGGAGGCACAGAGCAGGAAGGAAATAAGGAGGCAGGCGCATGGAGACTGAGAATCACTAGTTCACATCTCTCTCCGAGAATTCAGAGCTCCAAGTACGAGTTTGCCAGACAACCTGGCCTGAGACCACTAAACAGAACCACCCAGAACCTACTCACTGACATGAGGCCCTGAAACCCCAGCTCTGGGGGAAGAATAGTCGGCTCTGTGATTACACTGGGGACTGATAGGTTCCAAATGGCTGGCCTTAAAATATTTCAAGAAGTGGGCAGAAGACAGAGGCAGTTCCTTCCCACTGCAATGTATTTCTAACATTGTTCAAAATAGCTAGCAACATGTTTCTGTTTTCTTGACAGAAGGCACTTACTGCTTGCTTGGCAAGAAAATCAACTGAAGACTGAACTGCAGAGAGACCAACCAAAGCCCTCACTGCAAGGGCACAAACAGACCTGTGACTCTAAATCACACCTGTAATCCCAGGACAAGGGAGGTTGAGGCAGGAAAATTAGGTTCAAGGTCATTCTCCACATGAGTCTGAGGTCAGCTTGTGCTACATGAGACTCTGCCTCAAAACAATAAGGGTGAGACCAAAGAGATGGCTCAGAGGTCAAGAGCTCTTCTGGAGGACTGCAGTTCAGTTCCTAGCACCCATGTCTGGAAGCTCAAAATGGCCTGTAACTCAGCCAGGTGTAGTGCCGCTCGCCTTTAATCCCAGCACTCAGGAGGCAGAGGCAGGCCGATCTCTGTGAGTTCGAAGCCAGCCTGGGCTACAGAGTGAGTTCCTGGAAAGGTGCAAAACTACACAGAGAAATGTGTCCCAAAAAACCAACCAACCAACCAACCAACCAAACAAAACCAAAAAACCACCCAAACCAAAACCAGACTAGGAAGAAGACTCCATGGGTAAGAGTGACTGTTATGAGATCAAAATCGACAGAACTCATGTAGAAGCTGGGCATGGCCGCTTGTGTCTCTAAGAGCAGAGAAGACAGATCCTGGGAGCTTGCTCACCAGCCAGCCTAGCTAAAATGGGGAGTTTCAGGTTCAATGAGAGACCAAAAGTAAGGTAGACAGTGACTGAGGAAGACACCTACCTAACTGACACACACTCTCTCTCTCTCTCACACACACACACACAGAAAGTGTTGTTCCTTTAAAAACATAATAAAATAGGTCCAGGTGTGGTGGTGCACACCTTTAATCCTGGCACTCAGGAGACAGAGGCAGGCAGATCTCTGAGTTTGAGGCCAGCCTGGTCTACAGAGTGAGTTCCAGGACAGCCAGGGCTACACAGAGAAACCCTGTCTCAGAAAACTAAATAAATAAAATAAAAACAGTCATCCTGTCTTTGCAAGCTTTTAGCCAACATGCACAAAAATAATTCCAAAATGGAAGACTACTGACCTAATAGTTATAGTCAGTTAGTAGGAAGCCAGAGGCAAATTACTTAACTTTGCATATTTATTTGAATGTAAAAAGGGAACATTATCTATTCCTACCTCTCAGTGTAGTGCAGCTAACACAAGACTACAAATGTGAGCCACAGAAAAGAAACAGCAACAAAACGTTAAGGATGTGAAGACTGACTGGTAGCTGTGGTGACCCTGCCTGTAATCCTGGCACCTGGAAGGCCAACTCGGGAGGATGGCCATAAATCTGAGGCCAGCTTAGGCTGCAGTGTAAAACCCTAACTCAAAAAAATAAAAAAATTTTAAAAAAGAAAAAATAGGGCTGGAGGGATGGCTCAATGGTTAGGAGCACTGGATGCTCTTCCAGAGGACCCATGTTCAATTTCCAGCACCCACTAGCAGCTCACATTTCTGTAACTCCAGTTCCAGGGGATCTGATACCTTCATACCAGTGAATATAAAATAAAGTTAAATAAATTACTTAAAAAATAAATACAATAAAAAAGAAGGGCCAATGAGAAGGTTCAGTGAGTACAGACACATAGCACCAAACCTAACACTCCGAGTTTGACCCCTGAAACTTACATGGTGGAAAAAGAGAACTAACTCCTGCAGGCTGTCCTCTGACCTCCATCATAGTGTCAAGGCATTCACACATAAGTAAATAAAGACAAATCCCCACCAAAAAGTAAAACTCAAACCAACAAAAACTAGATAGTATTATACAATGCTAAAAACACACTGTGGGGATGGCTCGGCTATCTGCTGCCTATTTATAGCAGGTGAATACTTAACCTTTCCATGCTCCGATTTCTTCATCTGTAAAGGGGAAATAATGGGATCTCTCAACTCATAGGGTCTGTAAGTATGAGATGATCTCCCAGAGCTGGGGAAGTGGTGTACACCTGAAGCCCAGCACTCAGGAGCTAAAACAGAAAAATGAAGAGTGGGAGACTAGCCTGGGTTACACGGCAAGACCCTGTCCCAAAAGGAAAAAGTAACTTCATACATGTGGAGAGCTTAAAATGGTACCTGGCGAACAGTAAATGAAATACGTGTTAACTATTATTAATTATTATAGTATTTATATCTAAACTGCCTTATGCATAAACAGCTGGATCTCTATAAAATGAAGAACAGTAACAAATGAATGCAGTGACCAACTGGACCTCTGGTATACAGTTAAGGGTCTGAAAGCTGGAAAATTAAACCAAAGACATACACTCTGAAAAAAAAAAAAAGGGTCCATTGCTGGCAGAGAAACCTTGGTGAAATTAGTTTTCTACATAGAGGGGGCATGAAAGTTTGGCATGGTGGCAATGAAGTATCAGCACTTGAAAAGCAACAGGATCCCAAGACAGCCTTGTCTATACAGCAAGTTCTAAGCCGGCCTCAGCTACAGAGTTAGACCCAGTCTGAAACCAACCAGCCAGAGGGAACACAAATGGTACTAACGTGTAACCCTGAGAAGCATCGCAAATACCAACTCAGCACATAGTGCCCGATGCCTCCAACCTGCCTGAGTTATGGAACAATAACAAGAAAGATGATCCATCTATAAGTTTTGGACCCTGGGACACTTAGGGAAAAGGTTGTCCACATATTTAGAGAGATTTTCACAGATGAATGGAGGTGAGCCAAGTGGGATCACTAAGCATCTGCCCGGAAATCTCAGTGTCACAAGACCAGAGTGCTGAGGTAATGAGTCTTCTGTGCTTCTTTCTGGATCAGTAATAGCTTATTTCAACAAAGGAGGAGACAGTACCACTGACAAGACCACACAACTTCCTTATTTTCCTTGGACATGCCCTTCCTAGGCCCATGCTGGGAACTTTCTGGTATACTTGGAATGCAATTAACTATCCCTCTTATTGTATCCCATGCCTCTGTAATGGACCACAAAGCCAGTTTTATTGTACAAATCCCATGAATCAATGCAAATCTTTGGGTGACATGAAGAGCTTATTGGCATAAGCCCACATTCCTTCCAGTAGTTATGAGTGAGGGAGCCTAAAGGAATGTTGCTAATGCCCAGTCGTATTAAGAGTACGTATTAAGTGTGTTGGTATGGAACAAAACCATCAATCTGCATTGCACACCATCGTTCACTGGAAACATGCACACCTGACTCAGCAGTATCACTCACTCTTCACTGATAGGGGACACCAAGAAACAGCAAGCAGGACTCCAAGGACCTGCCCAAGATTCCACAGTGACTCAGAAGCAGGCCCAAGCTTGAATCAATGTCCCGTTTCTCACCAATCTGTGCCCCTCTGTGTGCCAGGAATGCTTAAAAGCTCCTTCTTGTTCCTTCCAGAGACTTCTTGGGCTCCTGGAACCCTTCACTCGGTGTTCTAAGAGATGGCTGGGGACAACATGTGCCAGCCAAGGTCGTGCTGCCGGAGAAGCTACTGGAAGAGCTCACAGCCATAAACAGGTCACCTTTATGGTGCTGCCAAGAAGGCACCCCCACTGATTTCCAGTGCTTCTGGAATATTCTCCTAAAAAACACCTATTTGTATATTGTTGAAAGGCCTTGTTGGTCAGAAGTCACACTCTATCGTGGCCTGGCAGCTTTTTCCAAAGCTTGACATGGGAACTCCCTCCCCAGTGAGACATCCTGATTTCTACCTGCCTTTATCTGGAGAATGTCCCTGGACCAGGAGGGCTGACCTTATCTGAAAGCTCTCTAAGCCTAGCTGCCTAATTTATCTTTAGCTTGACCCTTGGCATGTTCCTTGCTAGAAGCCTCCCCTGCTGCACATACAGTAACTAAACCTTATATTAGGAGCTTTGCTATAGGACCCTGTGGCCACATATGAAGCCTTATGATAGGGCTGTGCCACTTAATACAAATTAGGGTTTGTCCCCAGGCTCCCCAATCCTATATATCTCCTATACTCTGGAATAAAGCTGAGCTGATTCACTGAAGTCATCTCCTGGAGGGCTGTCTCCATCGTCCCCACAGCCCTCTGAACTCCTTTCCCCCTACTGCACTCTCCACCCTGGTGAACCACTGCACCAATGATCCCTAGCAAGAAGAACCACAGTGTACCACACAGTCCACAACACTCCATCTCCAGTGTGGCGGAAAGGCGATGCACCCAGTGACTGCAACACTCAGGAGGTGGACATACAAGAATTAAGATCATTTTGGCTATAAGGCAAGTTCGAGAGCCTAGATTATATTAGACACATCTCCATTTTTAAAAGGGGAAGCCAGGGAAATAGTTCAGTTGGTAAAGCTCTTAATCTGAACCTACATTTAAAAAAAAGCTGGGCTAGGTAGCACATATTCCTGGGGAGATGAAGACAAACATAGTCTACTTGGTGAATTCTGGCTAGAGTGAGAGACTGTCTCAAAAAAAAAAAAAAAAAAAAAGATAGCACCTGAAGAATGACACTTGAGGTTGCCCTCTGATCTCCAGATATGTGTGTACAGGTATACATAATACATACATACAGACAGACACACACACATAAATACAAGTGTATATCTAAGTAATAACAATAATAAAAAAAATTAAAATCAACAGTTCTGAGAAATGAGAACTCCTTGATCTAAAGTACACCCTTTAAGAAGACCATTTCCTCCTGATGGCTCACTCCTTTAATCCCAGCACTCCGGAGGCAGAGGCAGGAGGATATCTGAGTTTGAGGCCAGCCTGGTCTACAGAGTGAGTTCCCGGACAGCCAGGGCTACACAGAAAGACTCTGTTTTAAAAAACAAACAAACAAAAAAAAATTTTTGGAGGGGGCTGGAGAGATGGCTCAGAGGTTAAGAGGTTAAGAACTACTCTTCCAGAGGTCCTGAGTTCAATTCCCAGCAACCACATGGTGGCTCACAACCATCTGTAATGAGATCTGGTGCCCTCTTCTGGTCATACATGCTGTATACAAAATAAATAAATAAACCTCAAAAAAAAAATTTTTTTTTGAGCTGAGGACTGAACCCAGGGCCTTGTGCTTCCTAGCCAAGCACTCTACCACTGAGCTAAATTCCAAACCCCACAAATTTTTTTTTAAAAAAAGGAAAGAAAGAAAAGAATGACCATTTCCTAACTACATGTTAACAAATGATGATGAACATTCAGCATCTGTAATTGTCACTGAAAATCCAAGATCTGTAAACTATTTCCCTAACATCTAAGGAAGCAAGGGCCACTTAATCAACTACCTCAACATGGGCTTTCCTCAGCCCAAGGGACCGGACAGTCCCAAGTACTATTAGGTGACCAATATTGTTACTATCATCACAAGTCATTCAAACGGGCCAAAACTTAACAAGAGGGGAAGTTCAGCAACAGAGCTACTAGATTTTGGTTTTTTGTAGTGTCTGAATCAAACCCAGGGCCTAGGGCACACTCTACCACTGAGCCGTGTCACCAGCCCAACCACTAAGCTCTAGTCACTAAAGGCAGAGGGCATGTTTTATTAATCCTTATACTCCAGCATCCAGAACAGTGTTATCAATACTTGTACTCAGGAAGCAGCTGATAAAATAAACATTACCGTGTAAGATGTCTGAGTCGTCTTCAACAAAATCAATGTCTCTTAAGTCCCATTCTGCGTAATTGTCAAACTCCTGTTAGAGGAAAAAAAACCCAAACCCATCAGTTTTGAGTAATGCCTTTACAATAGTCATGCTTCAAAGTCAAAGAGAAAATTCTTGCGCCAATATCTGCTAAGTACTAAACTGGATAAAAGGCAAAGATACTGCTCTAAGGGAAAAATTATAGGAAAAATCTGAGAGACTTTCAGGCAGTCATGAAAACAAAGAGCTAGGATAGCACAATATTAGAAACAAAGCCAAGCCTGTTGTTTAAAAATGTCTAATAGCCTGCTCATTCCAAAGAGAATCTTTGATTAGGCCTCCAAGTATTGTGGCAAGAAAGTTGCCTGCATTAATTCATTTTTTTAATCACCTTTTGTGGGATCTGTTTAGTCCTAACGTCGCTTATACACTACAGTTAGAACAGTCTATTCGAGGACAGTTCAGGAAAGAGAGTGACTATGGGGTGGCTCTGCACCACCACCTGCCATGAACAAAATGCCTAACTGGGTACTACGGCAAGCTGGGCTCTAGTTTAACACCCCTATCTCTACGAGCACTGCAGATGACATCAGATAGCAAATTTGATGTTTTTTGTTTGAGACAGAATTGCAATGTGTAGCCCTGGCTATCCAGGAACTCACTTCAGGCTGTTCTTGAACTCAACAAGATCCACCTGCCTCTGCCTCCTGAGTGCCGGGATCAAAGGTGTGTGCCACCACCACCTGACTGCAAATTAAATTCTTAAGACTACTTCCGCATTTTTTTTAAAAAAATTCTGTGGCTAAATGAAGAAGACAGTTTTTTTAATTATTTTTTATTTTATGTGTGTCAGTGTTTTGCCTCCATGTATGTCTGTGTGAGGATGTCAGATCTTGGAGTTAGAGACAGTTATGAGATGCCATGTGGGTGCTGGGAATTGAACCCGGGTCCTTTGGAAGAGCAGTCAGTGCTCTTAGCCACTAAGCCGTCTCTCCAGTACTCCAGGAAAACAGTTTTAATGGACATATGTATACCCACAATGCAGGACTCAGCAACCACTACTCAGCCCACTGCTTAATTGGGAAATAAACTTTTATTGGAACATAGATTTCCATGTTTATATATTATCTATCCTCCTTTTCTTTCTTTTTCTTTTCTTTTTTTAGACAGGCTCTCACTACACAACCCAGGCTTATCTAAAACTCAAAATGCTTCTATGTTATTTTTGTACAATAACAGTGAAGTTTGGTTGTTACAGAAATTTAATATTCTAAAAACTTAAACGTGACCTGGCCCTGATACAGCACAACCTTGAAAATCTCTTGCTAAGGAATGACAACTGCAGGAATTTCACACCCACGGAGTTGGGAGCAACACGTCTGCACCTTGGGGGCCAGCCCCCCAGAACTGTCACTGCTCCACAGGTGTTCACAATGGGAAAGGAATGAGCAAAATATGACTCCAAGGGCCTGAAAATGACAGTGCCTTGAAAAATCTCCCTTTAGTAAGAGATAATAACCTCACTGGAAAGACAAGTTTGTCCTTACTGTATGCTAAAAACAAGTTTTTGTTACCTCAATGAAATCTGCCCGAGCTGGCATGTATCCTGCCATGTCCCGAGACAGCAATGAGTCAAAGGCAGGCCGGGGAGGGTCATCTGCAGCTGGAACAATCAATGGTTTTTTTTTTTTAAATAAATTAAATACTGACATGAAAATGTCAAAGAAATGTCTTTGTTTATAGTCTGGACTCAAAAACAAAAAAAACCAAAGTGTTGCCAAATATTTGTTTACACTGTGAAGATGTGTCTTTGCCAAGGCACCTTCTGATTGGTTTAATAAAGAGCTGAATAGCCAATAGCTAGGCCCGAAGAGGTTAGGCAGGAGTTTTGGGGACAGAAAGGACTTCGGGAAGAAGAAAAGCAGAGTCGCCAGCCACACACTGGGAGGAAGCAAGAGGTGCCAAATGGAAGAGAGGTAACGCCACATGGCAGATTAATATAAATAGGTTAAGTTACAACAGCAAGTGGAGACAAGCCTAAGCTGAAGGCCAAGCTTCCATAATAAATAAAAGTTTCTGTGTCGTTACTGTGAGCTGGTGGCCAACAGGGTATGATGGCACATGCCCGCAATCCTAGCACCTGAGAGGCAGAAGCAGGAGGGCCAGATCAAGATCACACTCGGCTACACAATGACTTCAAGGCCAAAATATATGAAGGCAGGGTATTACTATGTAGCTGAGGGTGGCCTCAAATTCTAATTCTCTTGCCTCAGCCTGCTAAGTGCTGGGTTATAGGTGTGAGGCACCACATCCCACTCTGAAACAAATTTCTTTGAGAAAAAAAATCTCAGATCTAAGAGAATAAATTCAAAGGTTTTTATAAAAGTTTTTATAAAGAGTGAAAAGGTAATTATAAAAAAAACAATAGCTTTGTTTTTTGTTTTTGTTTTTTTTTTGAGACAGGGTCTTCTCTCTATGTAGCCTTGGCTGCCATGGAACTTGCTATATGGACCAGGTTGGCTTTGAACTCAGAGATCCACCTGCCCTGCCTCCCAAGTGCTGGTGGTGTTGTTTTTATTTTGTGTTGAGACAGACTATTATATGTCCTACACTACTCCCAAACTCACAATCCTCCTGCCTCAGATTCCCAAGCCGTAACTATGGGGTCACAGTCATGTGCCACCATGCCCACCAAATCCCAGGCTGATTTCCTGATGAAGGAAACATTCTCTGACATGCAAGGATTTGTGCAGGCAGGCATGTGCAGGTCAGAGGACAACCTGCAGAAGTCAGTTCTCTCTCTACCATATGGGTACCAGGGGCTAATTTAGGTCAGACTTGGTGGCAGGTGCCTTCGCCTGCTGAGGCATCCTGTAGCCTTGCCCTCTGATTTTTCCCAAAATAATGAAAAATGAAAGGAAATGAACCAAAGACATTTTCCTCTACTGTTGTTATAGGACTCAAGTATCCTGCCAGTGTCTGTTGTTTTGAGTCAGAGGACCACTGTGTCAACTTACAGATCTCAGCCAACTGAGATGCTTCTGGATTTTGAAGTTTATCCAACTGAGTCCCAGCGCCAGCCTACAACAGTTCTACAACTTTGTACAAATTGTTCAGCTTTTAAAAATCGTAGTTTCTTGTATGTAACACAAAAGCATCCACTCCATTGGTTTCACTGGGTTGCTGTTAGGAACAAACAGGCCTAATGGACTTGAGGGAAGTGCTAACATCTGAAGGACTATCCAAACAGGCAGCATCAGCAACCTCAGAGGCAGTCAGCACAAAGCTGCTTCCAGAAGTGAGGAAAAGGAGGCCAAGGAGAGAGCATTCATACATCACTGGTACTCTAGGGCCATTCACGGAAGACGCTTGTGTGTAATTCATCAGGTTCTGGTTACACTATAGTAAAAGACTCACTGATCCTCACAGGCATATAAGATTTTTAAAAAAGATTGCCTTCACTGCCATAACCAAGTGAATAAAAAGAACAAATTACTCCTTGGACTTAACACTGAGGCAATACTAGATCCTGGTAAGCAACTCCTACCCAATTATAAACAATCCAAAGGGATGATAAGGCTTGTAACAGATGACAGCATATGAGACTGGCCCCTTTCAACATAACATTTTACAGAAGCAATCATTAATGTTAACTAATATATTCCAAGAGATCCAGGGTGGAAGGCTACAACTCTGACCTCTGGGATGTGTTCCCTCCTTGCCATATCATGGCCCTGACTCAACAGCCATCATACCAAACTCCTCTTACCTCCATAAGTTCTTATCTGTCCAAGTCATCACTTCACTGTTTCCCTGCTATGGCAACAGCCCAAGGGTGGGCTAAGCACCTCTTCCGCAAGTAGATAGGCACTTACAGTGGAACGGAATGGCTGTGTCAGCAGTTTTGGCTGCCTCAGCTTGCTTCAGGTTTAGCAGAGTAGATGCAAACAGAGGGTTATTGATAAAATGCTTCATGTAGTGCTTCTCACATTCCTCCTTGGTTTTGGTGCACATCTGATTAGCTACATCCTGCCTAGAAAAATATGGAAAAAGAGTTAAGAGAGTAGTTTTCTTACTGATATAGACCACTGAAAGCTTGCTTAGTTCATTCCCTATTTGCAGTCAAATAAAAATTGCATATTGCAGTCAACATAAAATCAGTAATTTGGCCGGGTGGTGACGGTGTTCTACCTTTAATCCCAGCACTCGGGAGGCAGAGCCAGGCAGATCTCTGTGAGTTCGAGGCCAACCTGGGCTACAGAGTGAGTTCCAGGAAAGGTGCAAAGCTACAGAGAGAAACCTTGTCTTGGGGGAAAAAAAAATCAATAATCTGATACCTCCAAGTAGATGTCAGCAAAATAGTGAGACAGATACACCACTGATATTTGTGCCATGTGATCCAAATCCTGCTACTTCAAGATAGAAACAATAAAGGCATCTTTCCTCCCATTGTGTTCAAAGATCAGTCTGAGATAGATACATGAAACCTTATTTCAAATATCATCATCCCCATCATCTATAAATTTCCCTGAAGTAGGCTGGAGAAAGAATTGTTATAAATAAGAAGTCACCTTGGAGCCAGGCATGGTGGCAATGCCTATAATAACAGCACTGGGAAGGTAGAGGCAGGCACCCTGTGAGTTTCTTCAAGTTCTAGGTTAGCCAGAGCTATTGAGTGAGACAATGTCTTTAAAATAAAAAGAAGCCAGGTGTGGTGGCTTATGCTTTTAATCTTAGAACTTGGGGCTGGAGGATCTCTGTGAGTTTGAGGCCAGCCAAGCCTATATACTAAGTTCCAGGACAGCCAGGACCACATAAAGAGAACCCTGTCTGAAAAACAAAACAGAAACTAAACAGCCCCCTCTCCAAAAGGTGGAGGGAGAGAAGCAATTCTTGCAAGTTGTCCTTTGGCCGTCACACGTGTGTGCCCATACACAAACACCATAATAAATGTGACTGAACATTTTTAAGGGGGCTGAGAGCTGGCTCAGAAGTTAAAGTATTTTCTTCAGTGCTCAACAAGGCCTGTAACTCCACTCCCTTTCTGGCCTCCTTGTCATGTGAACATGAGTAACAACAATCACACAGACATACAGACATACAGACAGACATACAGACAGACAGACAGACAGACACACACACACACACACACACACACACACACACACACCCACAACACAGATGCATGCACATAAATTTAATAAATAAATAAAGAAGCCCTTAAAAAACTTAAAAGATCATCAATAACAACAGAAATCATTTTGGAATGTGCCAGGCATGGTGGCACACACCTTAAGTCCTAGTACTTAAAAGGTAAAGGCAGGTGAATTTCTGTAAATTTAAGGCTAGCTGGTTTACACAGAATTCCAGGCCAGCCAATGCTACCTGGTGAGACCCTGTCTTAAAAAGTACATAAGTCTAGTTTTATTTTTGCATGTTTTACAGTATACAAAACACATGTCTTGAACAGACATTTCTTCACTAGAATTCCCATGGATATGCAAGGCAGTGAGCTACATACACCCAGACATTAATCTAAGATCACCTTAGTATTAGCCCTGTAGTGTATTGTTAATTATATTTCACATAATAATAATAATAATAATAAAATAAAAATAAAAATAAAAATAATAATAATAATAATAAAGATATACAAAGAAATAATATACTTGCTAAATAAGACAAAGCCAGAATTTCTGAGACTGCTGAGTCCTAGCTCAGGTGATAGATGCAGAGGTGAAGGTGAACTCTTAGTCCCTCCTCAAGCTCACTCTCAGAGCCCTTCCCCAGGGCATCACCTTGCTGCTGTGCACTTCAGTTAACTGTGGAAAGCTTGATTCCCTTACTAGGCAGAGAGCCTAGATGAGGGCAGGAACCTAAATTCTTGTGCTCTTACCACCAACCATAGTCCCTTATCCACACTGGATATAGAAGCAGGTAGATTTTTCTGGGTGGTGATGGGATTGAACCCAAACACCTCACACATGCTGAGCAAAAGCTCTCACACTGAGCTATCTCCCCCATACAGTAACAGACTTTTTCCTAGTCTTTGCTAAGAGGGAAGGGAGATGAGGAGGACTGGCCTACTTTAGAGAAAAAGTATAAAGCCTCAGGCAAAGATGACTAGTAAGCTGCCCACAAGTGATCTATTTGTTGTTACATCTTTGGTATTCACCAGAACACACAGATTTCATGATGCATAGGTGCTAAATGAATGAATGGAAACAAAATGTGGGCTGAGCTCTGGTCCCTCTCTGGACCCTGGACATAGGGAGGGTAGCACACCTAATAACACAAGGAAGGACTGACTATGAGCGCTAGCAATTAGGGAAGATCCAGGAGAGGTTCCTTCACTAAGAAGTCATGAAAAATGAGAAAGAGTTTAACTCCCTAAGCTTCAGATGCTTCATGAACAAAATATGCTTAATAACATATCTGCTGTCTAGTTCACAAAACAAAATGATCAGAGTGAGTGTTCCTAACACGTAACACTGGGGAGCTGGAGGACAGTTTTGTGGGTAAAGTGCTCTCTGTGCAGGCACAAGAGACCTGAGTTCATACCCTCTGCTCCTCGCATCTGTAACTCTAGCACTTCGGAGGCAGAGATAGCAGATCCTGGGGGCTTATTGGCCAGCCCAAAGTAGCTGAAACTACAACCTCCAGATTAAGTGAGAGACTTGGTCTCAAAAAATAATATGGAGTAAAAGACAGGAAGGCATTTGATAATAATCTCCAGTCACCACACACACAAGCATGCATGCACTAGCAGGGAGTGGTGGGTGTCAATCTTCAGCTAGCCACTCCCCTCAATACACATAGCCCCCTACATATGCATACACATTTTTAAACTTGCATTGTGTGCCCAGAAATCTGTAAAACCAGAAGGGAGAAATAATAGTAACATATACTTCTCCACAACTCAGGAAGAACAATTTTGGTGTTGCTGCATCCAAAGAAATGTAATAATGTAACCTCTAGGAATTGCTCAGGCATGAACCACTAAGCATCCTGCATTCCAAGGTATTTCAGGCCTAGAAGATGTGTACATGGACAAGAAACTGTCTCCGAGTCCCTGGTCATCAGGAAAGCAGCACAGCTTTACACTTTCTGAGGCTCTCTGCTGTTATGTTCCAGTGGTGGCCTCTCTTCTGAGCCCATGAGGACAGACCAATCAATATTAAACTCTTACCAATTTCCAAAGCCACAGTCCATTACAGCTTCTAAAAGGGCCATTTCTTCTTGAGCAGTCCAGCTGGGATCAAGAACAGGAAAGTCTGAGGTCTAAGGAGGAAAAATGATTTGGTTAAGAAAAGGGATAGGAATGACATATAGGAACCCCAATTGTGGTACATGGTTTAAAAAGACTACGCAAAATGTGGCAGTATAATCTCAATGACAGGCAGGCAGTGACTTCAGATTCAGTGAGAGACTGCTGCTCTTCCAGAGAACCCAGATTTGATTTCCAGCATGCACATGGCAGTTCTTTACAACCATCTGTAACTCAGTTCCAAGAAGTTGCTCACTCTTCTGGCCCCTGCGAGCAACGAACATATGTGGTACACAGACACACATGCAGGCAAACTACCCATACACATAATATATAAATAAATCTTAGGGGGGAAAAACTTGTGATGGAATAATAGAAATTACTTTATGAGGTAGCTGGTTTCAGTGCTCCCTCCTGATAAACTCAGAATCCTCTTTTAACATGGGCTGGACCTGTGACTTAAGCTTGGTAGTTTCTATTTTTGTATTAAGCCACCAAGTAAACAAGCTACTCTCCTTGCTGTAAAGACTGGTGGAGAGACTCTGTAAAGGGAGAGGCCTGGAGACAATGCAGAACAATCAAGTTCCTTGGTTAAGTGGTAGCTAGGAAGAGTCAAATGAAAACCTCCTTCTTAATGAGGTGCCACTTGGGATTCAGAACCCCACAATGGAGTCTGAGGACCAACTGCTCTGGGCTTCATCGGAATTCCTGAGGCACAGCAATTGTGGGAGATAATATAGCAGTCTCTACTTCAAACTGCAACTATGAAATAAAGTACTAAACACTATTTGCTTCTTCCATGTATGTCTGAAATTTTCTATGGTAAAAGTAAAACAAGAAAATAATACAAGCTTTTCCAATTCCACAGGCATTTACAATTTCTTATAACTTTCGTCTTATTAGCAAAATCACAGTACTAACAGGCAACACATTTTGATCTAAGCCGACCATATGAGCTTATGAGGTGAGAGTGAAATTTCAGAATCCATGCATATATTAAACTCATACCAAAAAAATGGGCTGGAGAGATGGCTCAGTGGTTAAAGAGTACCAACTGCTCTTCCAGAGGTCCTGAGTTCAATTCCCAGCAACCACATGGTGGCTCACAACCATCTGTAATGAGATCCGGCGCCTTCTTCTGGCTTGCAAGGACACATGCAGACAGAACATTGTATGTATAATAAATAAATAAACCTTTAAAAAAAAAGAAAAGAAAATGGTCCCCACAGGGAGTGGCACTATTAGGAGGTGTGGCCTTGTTGGAGGAAGTGTGTCACTGTGGGGGTGGGCTTTGAGGTCTCTTTTGCTCAAACTTCCCTTTGTGTGACTTTCAGTTGACTTTCTGCTGTCTTCTGGTCAAGATGTTGCCAGCACCACATCTGCCTGCAGGATACCATGCTCCCTGTATGATGATAATGGACTGAACCTCTAAAACTGTAAGTCACCCCAATTAAATGTTTTCTTTATAAGAGTTGCTATGGTCATGGTGTCTCTTCACAGCAGCAAAAACCTAAACTAAGACAACAAACAGGTCTGTTGTTTCTAAAACTGTTTCAGAATAGTGATTATTATCCCTCACCAATTTATAATAAAAACTTCCTACAGCCAGGCAGCGGTGGCACACGCCGTTTGGGAAGCAGAGGAAGGAGGATCTCTGTGAGTTCAAGGCCAGCCTGGTCTACAGAGCAAGTTCCAAGACAGGCTCCAAAGCTACACAGAGAAACCCTGTCTCGAAAAACAAAGCAAATAAACAAACAAAAAACCCTAAAACTTTCTGCACAACATAAGAACAACAGAAGGGTTTATAAAATAATATTCAACTTCAAGAAGAAGAAAAAAAAAGTCCCTCCCCCTTTCTTCTTGAAGTTCAACATTATTCAATCCTTGACCCAAACCTGGAAATCTATAGTTCTAAGAAGTTCCAGGTAATAAAGTCTGAGAATTACTGTCATAAAGGGTGTGGTACAGGAGCTGCCTTCTCTTACTCAAGGTCCTAAGAATTACAAGACAAAAATAGCTACAGAATTCAGAAATCTCTATTAATGCACCACCCACCACAGCATGAGTAACTCCCCAAAATATAGCACTATGAGATGAGAAAAGTACTGAAACCATGTAAAGTTATCAGATGCTTCGTGCTGAAAAGAATCAAGATTTTAGAAGCTTGGGGTGTAGACCAGCCAAAAGCTGGTCATCACTTCTATAGAAGGAAAGAATTGCTGGATTTGGCTAATAGAAGGTGGAGAGTATGAGTAGCCTCCAGAGGCTCCCTTGAGTTCACATCCCTGAAAGGTGATTGTATGGGAGGGGAACATGTGGGAAAGGATGATGTAGTAAGAATTAAGTGGACCTGGCTGAAGTGAAACCATGTTTTTAGCTTTACATAGAAGACAAAGTGATGCTCAGAATAGCTACAAAGAGCTCACAATCAGCCTTCCCACAGTGACTGAGCGTGACTACAAACTACCCAAGCTACATAATTATCTCGTAAGGGTTATTTTACCATCTCAAATGAATAAATTTGGATACTGGGGATATAAGCATGTGATCCAATCTCCTGCACCACAAAAACAATTAAAATAAAACAAATTACAAAATCTGAGTCTAGACATTCTTATGTGGATTTGGAAAAAGTGAGTCTATTTTCTGAAGATATAGTAACCTTGGTGAAGTGAACTCAAAGTCAAAGTTGTTCTGATCCTACTTTCCAGACCTCCATTCAACATGTGAAGAGGCCTGTCTTTAGTGCAGCCACGACAGGCTGCAGACTGACAACACTGGGACTAGGCTTTACCATTACAATATAGGAAAAACCACAAACTGTACCCCTCAGGGGACCAATCAAAAGTGAGACTAGATGCTCCAGAACATTAAGGATAGCTTATACAACTTGTATATAGACTGCAAATTTCCTTGCAGCAATGCCAGTACCAATCACTGTTTGACAAGACTTGTTACCTCATTCCTGCTCAATCAGGAAGGAGTTCAACCCCCATATGAATCCAGAATTCCCCTAACCCCTATCCTTTACTCCTTAAAAACCCAACCATAACTGAGCTCGATGCTCTCCCTGATCCAACAGCTGTGTAGGAATGGACAGGAAGCCCAAGCTCGAGCTTGCAATAAAGGCCCTTTACTTTGCATACAAACCTGGAATCCTGTTCTTTGGGAGTCTTTGGGGGACTCATGACTAATGTATAACACTTGCAACTGGCAAAAGGGGGAACGTTTTGGTTATTGTTCCACTTAGTGAATATGAGACTTAAAAGAAAATGTGGTAATTTATGGGAGGTGTAGGTGGGAAGACCCAGAATTTAAGGCCATCCTTGGCTACATAGCAAATTTGAGGCAGCCTGAGCTACAGGAGACTCTGTCTCAAAAAAACTAAAAGAAACTAAAGAACACCCAAAAACCTTCAAATTAAAAAAGAGACAGTAGACTGGAGAAATGGCCCAGTGATTAAGAGCACTTGCTGCTCTTCTAGAAGACCTGAGTTTCAGGGCTGGGGATTTAGCAGAGTGGTAGAGTGCTTGCCTAGCAAGCACAAGGCCCTGGGTTCGATCCTCAGCTTAAAAAAAAAATTAGGTTGGGGATTTAGCTCAGTGGTAGAGCGCTTGCCTAGCAACCACAAGGCCCTGGGATTGGTCCTCAGCTAGGGTTAAAAAAAAAAAAAAAAAAAAAAAAGGCAACTAGAAGACCTGAGTTTGGTTACCAGAACCCATGTCAAGTGCCTTAAAACTGTAACTCCAGCTCTGAATGACTGCATGCCTCTGGCCTCAGTTGACACCTGAACTCACATGTACCTATCCATATGCAAGCACACACATCTACACATAATTAAAAACAAACAAAAAAGTTAGGCAGTGGTGACACACATCTTTAAACTCAGCTCTGTGGAGGCAGAGTTAGGCTGATTTCTGTGAGTTTGAGGCCAGTCTGGTCTACAGAAGAGTGTTCTAGGGCAGCCAAGGCTACACAGAAAAACCCTGTCTCAAAATAAAACAAAAACAATATTACACATTTTTTAAAGGAGAGACTGAAAACTATAAGGAAAGGCAGCTAGTTATTATCCCAAAACTCTTATTAAGTTGCTTTTCTTTGACTAATTCATTATAGTCTAGAACATGACTCCCAGTATTATAGGTGCAAGAATACTAACAGGAATCAAAAAATGATCAAATTTATGTTGACTCACTCTTTCTAAATGCTTTTGTTTTATTTTGTTTGAAATAAGGTCTTGGGCTGGAGAGATGGCTCAGAGGTTAAGAGCACTACTTGCTCTTCCAAAGGTCCTGAGTTCAATTCCCAGCAACCACATGGTGGCTCACAACCATCTATCTGTAATGAGATCTGGTGCCCTCTTCTGGCCTGCAGGGATATGTGCAGACAGAACACTGTATACATAATAAATAAATAAATAAATCTTTAAAAAAAAAAAAAAAAAAAAAAAAAAAAGAAGGTCTTATGTATCCCTGGGTAGCCTCCAACTTACCATGTAGAAAATGATAAAGACCTTTGCCAGCTTCATTTCCCAAGTACTCCCAGGGATTTACCTGTGCCACTACACCAGGTTTTATGTGGAATTGAGAATAGAATGCTGGGGTCTACGTATGCTAGGCAAACTATCTACCAGCTGAGTTACACCCCTAGCTTGGAAGTCTTTTTTTTTTTCTCCTTGATACAGAGTCTCATTATATAGCCTTATCTGAGTTAGAGCTCGATATGTAGACCAGGCTGGCCTCAAACTCCTAGAGATCCACCTGCCTCAGCCTCCTGAGTGCTGGGATTAAAGGTGTGCACCAACAGGCCCACTTTCTTTCTGATCTTTTATGAAACACACATAAATGTGCTGTGAATTACATGACTGGCAGAATTCTAAACATATTCCACATTTCTCCCAAGATTCCTATCTACTATTCAATCAAGCACTAGGTACTGCAGATAGAATTAAAATTAAGCACTCTGCAGATGGAATTAAAACTACTAACAACTAGCAAAGTAGAGGAAAGGCCTGGTTTATCTAGGTGGGTCCAATGAAATCATATAAGTAAGTCCTTTAAAGTATTATAGGGGAGCTATAGAGACGGTTTAGTGGTTAAGAGCATTGACTATCTTCCAGAGGACATGGGTTCAAATCCCAGAATCCATATGGGTGGTTGACAACTGTCCAGGGGATTTGACACCCTCTTTTGGGAGCACCAGGCACCACATGGTACACAAACATATACACAGCCAAAACAGATAAAAGTAAGTTAAAACAAAAACAAAACCCTCTGAAAGGCAGAAGAAGGAGAGAAACTGCTTGAGCAGAACAAAGCAGTAGGTCAGAGGCTCAAGCACTTTCATCAACTGTCCTCAAGGATCCCAGTGTCACTGGCTTTGGAGATGGCAAAAGGTGGCCGGGAGCCAAAGCAGCCTCTAGAAGCAAAGAACAAACTAGCCAACAGCCAGCCAGGAAACAGAGGCACCCAGTCCTTCAATCTTCAGGCAGCCAATTCTGCCAATAACCTGAATGAACCCAGAAATAGAGTCTCCCCCAGGGTGTCAAGATAAAAGCTCAGGCTGGCCAAATACCTCCACTTCAGCCTCTCAAGACCTGCCATAAACCAGGAAGCCCATTGCTCTTCTGACTTGTTGAACTGTGTTGTCTTAAGCCTCTTAATTCTTGATAATTTATAACAGCAACTGGAGAAAACTAATACAGTGCCAAAAGATTAACCTACATTGTAGAATTATTACTGTAAGAAAAACTGTGCTAACTGTTGAAAACTTGCTTGAAGTACTATGAAAACAGACAAAACTTCTCCCCGCAAAGTGCTAGGGATCAAATCCAAAGCTTGGTACACACTAGGGGAGGGCTCTGCCACTGAGCTAGAACCCCAGCCTCCAGGCAAAACTGTTTTAACAAGGAACATATACCTGTCAAGACATTGGCTTATTGAACTCCTGGGCCAGCTGGGAGAGTGACACACTTTTTCTTTAAAGGTGGTAATGCCGGGTGGCAGAGTACTTGCCTAGCAAGTGCAAGGCCCTGGGTTTGATTCTCAGCTCAAAAAAAAAAAAAAAAAAAAGTGGTAATGCCATTACTCAAATCAGAGCCAAATCTTTTCTGGCCTAGTTAACTAGTTTGTCTCTTCAAATTCTCTTTATTTTATCTTGTTTGGTCTTCTTTTTTTTTTGGAGCTGAGGATCGAACCCAGGGCCTTGCACTTGCTAGACAAGCGCTCTACCACTGAGCTAAATCCCCAACCCCTGGTCTTTTTTTTTTTTTTAAATATTTATTTTATTTTTAATTATAGGGTGTGGGTGTGTCTGTGCATATATGAGTGAGGTACGTTGTGGGATATTTGTACACTGTCTGAAAATGTATTGCTGTGACTGGTGTAATAAAAAGCTAAATGGCCAACAGCTAGGCAGGAGGTATAGGTGGGACTTCCAGGCAGAGAGAGAACTCTGGGAAGAAGGGGCAGAGTGGCTACCAGACAGAGAAGAGATAGGCACAAGATGAAAGGAAGGTAAAAAGGCACGAGGGAAAAACGCAGATTAATGTAATGTAAATCTGAGTTATAAGAGATAATGGGACAAGCCTAAGCTAAGGCTAGCTTTCATAATTAGTAAGTCTCCATGTCGTTATCTGGGGTTGGCGGAGGCAAAGAAAGTCTGTCTACAGAGGTATCTGTGGAGTGCAGAAGAAGGCATCCGTTTCCTCGGAGCTGCAGATATCGGGAGTTGTGCATTGCCCAACATCAGTGCTGGGAAATGAATTCCAGACCTCTGCAAGAACAGTTGATAGGCCATCTTTCCAGCCCTATTGCTTGTTTTCTGAAGCAGGGTATAGTAGTCTGAATGAAAATGGGCCTGCAAGTCTAAGATATCTGAATACTTGGTCCCTATTTGGTGGCTATTTGGGAAGGACTAGGAAGTATGGTGTTTATTGGGAGAGGTGTGTTACTGGGGACAGGAGTAAGGTTTCAGAAGTCTCCTGTCACCCCACCTCTGCTTCCTGTTTGTGGATCAGGATGTGAGCTCTCAGCTGCTGCTTCTGTGCCAGGCCTGCCTGCCTGCAGCTATGCTCCCCCAGTGATGGATCAACCCCTATTCTTCTGGAACTATGAGCCCCAAATAAATCCTGTCTTGTATAACTTGCCTTGGTCACAGTGTTTCATCACAGCAATAGAAAAGTAAAGTTACTTCCCAAACAGCCACCAAATGGGGATGAAGCACTCAAATGCCTGAGACGTGGACCATTCTCATGTAAACCACCACACAGGGTCTCACACTTCAAGTCTCAGCAACCCTCCTGTTTAAGCGGGACGACAGGCGTGAGCCACCATGCTGCTGTCAGTCATCTTCACATTGTATGTTGTCTTAGGTTTTCTAGTGCTGTGAAGAGACACCATGGCAACGCTTGTGAAGGAAACATCTAATTGAGGGGCGGCTCAGAGTTTCAGAGGTTCAGTCCATTAACATCATGATGGGGAGCATGGCGGCGTGCAGGGAGACGTGGTGCTGGAGCTGAGAGTGCTGCATCTTCCAGGTGACAGGAAGTCGACTGCGACACTCAGTGGCATCCTGAGCACAGGAACCCCCACAATGACACACTTCCTCCAACAAGGTCACACCCACTCCAACAAAGCCATGCCTCCTAATAGAGCCATTCCCTGAGATTATGGGGACTAATTACATTCAAACTACCACATATGTATATACATATATAAGCTATTTCTGTTTTGTTTTGTTTTTGTTTTTGAAGACAGGGTGTCTCCATGTAGTTTTGGTGCCTGTCCTGGACGTCACCGTGTAGACCAGGCTGGTCTCGAACTCAGAGACCCACCTGGCTCTGCTTCCCGAGTGTTGGGATTAAAGACATGCGTCACTGCTGCCCAACATGCTAAGCTAATTTTATATTTAAATATCTTAATAGGTTACAAAGAACTAAAAAGCCTACTAGATAATTATCAAATTCAGAAGAGAACAAGAACAGAGACACATGGAATAAAATTAGTTCTCAGTCTAAATACTTGAAAAAGGAGTAAAAGTTTCTATCAGCATCATCATTACCATTATTTCGTAAGTATGATCACTCTGATGTTTCTTGTACTCAAATCCTCTTGTGAAACACTGTGAAGAAAAGAAGTTAAATTACCAAAAGCTACATTAAAATTTTTTTTTCCTTGGGGCTTGGGATGAGGCTCAGTTGGTAGAGTGCTTGCCACACACACACAAAGGAGGGGACTCAACGCCAGCATCTGAGGAGCTAGGAGGATCAAGAGTTCAAGGTCATCCTCACTCAGCTACACAGCCAGTTCAAGGCAAGCTAGGCTACATGAGACCCCATCTTTAAAAAAACAAAATGAAAGCCAGGCTTAGAGGTTGGGGATTTAGCTCAGTAGTAGAGCCCTTGCCTAGCAAGCAAAAGGCCCTGGATTCGGTCCTCAGCCTCGGGGGAGGAGGGAGAGCCAGGCTTAGTAGCTCACACCTTTATGAAGCAGAGGCAGGTGAATCTCTGCAAGTTCGAGGCCAGTTTGGTCTACTTAGTTCCAGGAGAACGAAAGACCCTGTCTCAAAATACCAAAAATAATAAACTAAAATAAAAAAACAAGACAAAAGATGAGGTGAGGGTGCTCTACTTATTCTTTTTCTTTTTTCTTTTTAAGGCGGGGTCTCATGTAGTTCAGGTTAGTCTTAATCTCCCTATGTAGTCTATGTAGTCCAGGCTGGCCTCAAACTCTTGATCTTCCTGTCTCTCCACTTCTAAAGCTCTGAAATTATAGGCATTCACTACCACTCCCAGGCTAGGGTGCTCTAGTGTTATGAGCTGTAGGTTGTTGGGGTCGTCTCTTGTTTTGGGTATACTGAGAAGAATTTTGCTATGTAGCCCAGGCTGTCTTCATCTTCCTTCATCCTCCCAAAATGCACCCCATGCCCTGTATATAATCTTGTAACTCAAGGTGTATCCCGACTTTCATCAGCCACGTTTTACCTTTTAACACATCTAAAACTGGAAATGCTGTATATGTGCGCATGTGTGTGCTCGTGGGTTTGTGGGTGCACTCGCCAATGCATGCCCTCATGGAGGCCATCACTGGGAGTCTTCCTCTATTGCTCTCCCTTTTATTTTTTGAGACAGGGTCTCTCACTGAATCTAGAGTTTGTCATTTCAGCTAGTCTGGCTGGTTAACAAGTCCCCAGGCTCCCCCTATTTCCACTCCCTCCCCAGTATGGGGTTACAGGCAAATGCTACCATGCCCAGGTTTTACCTGGATACTCAGGTCCTCATACTTGCACAGCACAACAAACACTTTACCCACTGAGCCTTCTCTGCCAATCCTGGAATACTTCTTATAATCAAGTGTCTTATATTGGGTAAGACCTCATATTCCCAACAAGCAAATTATTTAGGTTTTCTTTGGCTGAGCTTCATCCGTAAAATGGAGATATTTATTTATTCATTTCATAGCACGATAGTGATGACTTAGGGGATGATTCAAGTGAAGTATTCAAATACTCCCTGGCACACTTATAACCAGTATTACTCCTAATATAACCCACAAAATAGTTTGTTCCCTTGTCATCTCTACAAAGACCATTCTAACAAGCTAATAAACGGAGATCAAAAGGAACAACCTGGCAGTTCTGATTCCTGTAATCTAAATACTTTAAATTTATTGGGAAATGTGGTAAGCATGAGGTTGAGACGCTCTGTGGAACAGTTTACTGTCTGTCTCATCCATCTGCTACTTCCGAAGTTCCTGGGAAAGTGTAAAAGAGAGGACCACTCGAAGGAAGAGAGCTCATGCAGTGTTGTCCTAAGCTACCTCAAGTTACTGCATCCACAAAACAGACCAGGAGAGACACCCTCTCCTCAGGGAGTTACCTGCAAACACAGGAAGAAAGGAGGAGGCCCACACTCCGCACACTTAATGTAAGGTTCCATGAGGTAGGAGGAGCAGCCTCTGCAAGGGGGCTTATCAGATGGATCATCTAAAACAGAGAAAACAAACAAGTTTACAACTCCTCCTGCACACCACTAAGTGCAAATGGCTGAAGACAGTGGCTGTGCTGACAAACACATGCAGGTGGGACAAGCTGACTCTACACATAAACAAGAACCACTCCCCTTTCTATTCCATGACAGTGTTCCTTCCTCCAGGGCACCACTGCTTCAAACATGGAGGCAGAGGGCGCCTGCAGAAAACTTAACAGAACTTCTAAAGTTTTACAAAGCCCACTTTGCCACAAGGAAAAGAAAAATGGGCACATTCCCTACACAGCCCACATATACATGGCAACCCAGACAAAATGCTAACAATTGCCCCAGCGCACAAGCAGTCACTGTCCTGTTCTTCCAACTTCTCTGCAAGTCTGAATTTTTCCTCAAGTCGGGGGAATCCCGATTTGGGACTTACGCTTTTTCCCCAGGAAAACACAAACATTGCAGACCTGCTCTTGTTCTGGTGAAAACAGTGGGCCTCTGAATTATGAAGGCAAAGGGTACAATATAAACCTCCCAATGCTCTAAAACTGTAGGTGTGTGTATGGTCCAAGTTGCCCCAAATCCTGTCTCCCTGAAGTCAGGGCAACTGACCACTCTCAGTGATTACCCACAGGAAAGTGGGACAAAGGCCCTGGAAAGGAGATGGAGGAACTGACACTGTTTAGTCTGGGGCAGGATCTCTCATATTATCTAATAGCATTTTCCTCCCTAAAGCTAAAAAACACCCTGTAAGGCACCATTCCTTCCTCTGATAGCGATTTGCTTTGAAATGTAGACACGAAGGAAAATGACAGAATAAAGAAATGTACTCCCCTGCCGGGCAGTGGTAGAGCACACCTTTAATCCCAGCACTTGGGAGACAAAGGCAGGTAGATCTCTGTGAGTTCCAGGCTAGCCTTGTCTGCAGAGTGAGTTCCAGGACAGCCAGGCCTACACAAAGAAATCCTATCTCAAAAAATTCAAAAACAAACAAAAACTATTTCCATAAGTTTTTTCCTTTGTTTTTGAGACAGGATCTCATGTAGCCCAGGCTGGTCTCCAACTATGATGACCTTCAATTGCTGATCTTCCTGCTTCTGCCTCCAAAGTGGAGGGATTACAAGCATTCACCATTCATCTACCACTTCTGGTGAAAAAAATAAAATATAAGATGCTGGATGTCATTCTTAAAAAAAAAAAAAATTACACGGCCGATCTGTGGCACACGCCTTTAATCCCAGCACTCAGGAGGCAGAGGCAGGTGGATCTCTGTGAGTTTGAGGCCAGCCTGGGCTGCCAAGTGAGTTCCAGGAAAGGCGCAAAGCTACACAGAGAAACCCTGTCTTGAAAAACCAAATAACCAACCAACCAACCAACCAACCAACCAACCAAAGTGTGTTTGAATGTGTGTGTGATATGTGCATGTGAGTGCAGGTGCCTGTGGAGGCCATGTCAGGTCCCAGAGCTGGAGTTACAGGCAGTGGCGGGCCACCTGCTGTGCTTGTTGGAAACTAAACTCCAGCCCCCTGCAAGTGCAGAACACCTTAAGTGACAAGCCATCTCTCCAGCCCCAGGGCCAATCTTTACCAAACCACTATGTCCTGAACTCTGGCTGGGTTTCGATTTTTAAGAGACAGGCTCTCCGTTGTCAAGGCTAGTAGTCCTGGATTCCTAGGCCCAAGTCATCGCCAGAGATCCTCTCTAATTTTTTGTCTTTCATCTTATTATTTATTATTTGTGTGAGTGCACATGTGCAACAGCGTTGGGAGATCAGAGGAAACTTTGGGGAGTCAGTTTTCTTCTTGTACCATGTGTTAACCAGAGACTGAACTAAGGTCCTCAGGCTTGAGCCATCTTGCTGATTCTTTCCTAACCCTTTTTTTTTTTTTTTCTCGAGACAGAGTTTCTCTGTGTAACTTTTGTGCCTTTCCTGGGACTCACTTTGTAGACCAGGCTGGCCTTGAACTCACAGAGATCCGCCTGCCTCTGCCTCCGAGTGCTGGGATTAAAGGCGTGCGCCACCACCGCCCGGCTCCTAACCTTTTTAACAGTTCACTGTATCAATTAACTAACCCAATAGTGCTCCACTGCCTCCTAAGTAGACATTTTGGGAGGAAAAAAAAAGGCAGGTTTTTGTTGCGATAATGATGCACTAGTAACATTTTTCAGACAATAACTGGGATTCTAGACATTCTGAAGTACTCAAGATACTCCTTCCTATACAGGGAAACAAGTCCTTAGCAACTTTCAATTATCTCATTGAAAATTCAAGCAGGGGCTGGAGAGATGGCTCAGAGGTTAAGAGCACCGACTGATCTTCCAGAGGTCCTGAGTTCAATTCCCAGCAACCACATGGTGGCTCACAACCATCTGTAATGATATCTGGCGCCCTCTTCTGTATACATAATAAATAAATTTTAAAAAAAAAAAAAGAAAGAAAGAAAATTCAAGCAAATAGAAAAATACACCTCCTGATTTCTGTATCACATGTAAAAAAAATATTTGTGTTTTTGGTAGTGTATTGTTGATCTGACCCAGGACCCTGTACACGCTAGTCAAGCAGGTGTGCAGCGGGAACCACTGAGCTAGTCCTAGCCCCAACTAAAATATTTTTTGACAGTTAGGTGTGGTGGTACCTGCCTTTAATCCCAGCATTCAGGAGACAAGCAGGCAGATCTTTGAGATCCACACCAGCTAGAGCTACTTAGTGAGTGCCTGTCTCAAAGAAAAGTTTTGACAGTTTAAATACATCTGGATACTCTAGTATACAAGTATACACAGTTCAAGAGGCTGCATTCTGTTTTGTTCAGAGCCTGCCCAGGCATTACTACGACTTATGGCATTTCTCCATCACTAGCTGTCAGAATCACCCCGCATTTCTAACGGTCAGATGCAGTGAGTCAACCTATGGGTCTAAGCAGCTGACTGCTGAGGTCATCGTGTCTCTTGCTGCTTTTACGTCCTGCCCCCCCCTTCCACCCTCACTTTTTTTGAGACAAGGTTTTACTCTGTAACTCAGGCTGTTCTCTGAACTAGAGTTAATCCTCCAGCCTCAGCATCCCAAATGCTGGGATCACAAACATGTGCCATCACATCTGGCTGTAATCATGTCTTAAAAACATACTGATAGACTTGCTCTTTTACTATAAATTATATTATTTCATCAAAAATTACTCCTTTTACTATGGAATTATTTTTATTTTTGAAAACATGTATCTACGTATTCCATTTCCAATTAGTAAGAGACTTGAAAAATATAAAAAGAAATAATTGGGTCTAAAAGGTTGAGAACTAATCAAACCAGTTGCTGAATAGTGGCCATGTATGCACTGATGACATTAACAGTTTGTTACTTTATCAGTATCTTTGATAGGTATAACATTTCACATTTCTCCCTCTCTATGTATTTTCCTAAAACTAAAATTATTGAGTACCCAGAGGATAGATCCAGATTTTGAAGATCTATTTATTTTGATTACATTTATTTATCCACCTTTTGTGTATATATGTGGGCAAGAATGAATTATATAACATGAACACATTTGTGTTACATAACTCACAACCACCTGTAATTCCTCTGCCAGGCCTCCATGGGTACCCACACTCATGTGTACATACCAATACACACATAATTAAAAACAAGAAAAATTAATGAAATAAGTTTTACAATGTGACCAAATCAATAAAAACACTGTAAATGGGCTGGAGAGAAGGCTCTGTGGTTCAGAATACACCATGCTCTTGCAGAGGACTGAGGTTTGGTTCTCACCACCCACACTGGTTGGCTCACAACAGCCTGTCCCATCAATGCCAGGGGATCTTGACACCTTCTTCTAGCCTCCTCGGGTACCTGTATTCATACACACACACACACACACACACACACACACACACACACACACACATAATTAAAAATTAAATATATCTTAGTGCTGGAGAAGTGGCTCAGCAGTTAATAGCACTGGCTGTTATTCCAGAGGACCAGGGGTCAATTCCCAACATCCATATGGCAACTCACAACCATCTGTAACTCCCTCTTTTGGCCTCTGAGGTATCAGGCATGCACGTGGTACACAGACATATATGCAGGCAAAACACCCATATACATAAAATAAAAAATAAAAACAAGTCTAAAAAACATAAACAAAGCTGGGTAGAAGGTTCAGTGCTTAAGAGTGTGTACTGCTCTTGCAGAAGACTTAGGTTATGTGCCCAGTACCCACACATCTGTAACTCCAGTTCAGGGTGATCCCAAACCCTTTTCTGGCTTTCATGGGCTCCTGTAAACACATAGTCCACACAGACTCACAGAGGTGAACAGACACATAAATAAGTCTTTACAAAACAAAAACTAAAAACAGAGTTGAAAAAGCAAGTAAACTGAAAGTATTTGCACACTCATGAGAGGAAAAAGTCTGAAATTCTTTTTTTTTTATTTTTATTTTATTTTATGTGTATGGGTGTTTCAGCTGCATGAATGTCTGTACACCATACAGATGTAGTGCTTGTAGAGGCCAGAAGGTGTCAGACCCCCTGGGACTGGAGTTACAGACAGTTGTGAGCCCTCATGTGGTTGCTGGTGATCAAACTCAGGTGTTCTGGAAGACCAGTCAATGACCTTAACCACTGAGCATCTCTCCAGCACCTGAAATTCTTTTTTTTTTTTTTTTTTTTTTTGAGACAGGGTTTCTCTGTGTGTAGCCCTGGCTGTCCTGCAGCTTGCTCTGTGTCGTTACAACACACTCTAACAATTGTGTGTTAAAAGATGGAAGTAAACCTGGCAGTGGTGGTACATGCCTTCAATCTTAGCACTCGGAAGGCAGAGGCAGGAGGATCTCTTTGAGTTCCAAGACAGCCAACAAGGTTACACAGAGAAACTCCATCTCAAAAACCAAAAAAAAAAAAAAAAAAAAAAAAAATCCAAAAGGTGGGAGTAGTTTCAGTCTATATTGGAGCACTGTTAAACTGAAAATGTAGAACTAGATGTGTCCAAAGAGTCTACTTTTCTAAATAAATGTAGGGAAAATGCAGAATGCCTTTAAGAAAATGACAAAGAAACAAAAAATACTTTTCTGTTTCTTACTGGGACACTAATGAACATCTAGTTTGCATCACCTAATTTTGTGATTTCTATTTCTTCAAAATCCAATGACAGTACATGTCTGAACTCTCAGGACTTGGAAAAACTAAGTAGTTCAAGGTCCTCCTTAGCTACAAAGCCAGTTCCAGGCCAGTCTAAGCTACATGAAACCCTGAGCTCAGAAATAAAAGATGTACAGATCAATCACATGGTGGCTGGTCCACTTGGCCTAGTTTTATTCTAAGACTTGGAGTGATAGATAACTTTTGTGTCCGGTTCAGTAGGCAACCAATAGGTACTGGCTGATTTGCCTTGAAGGAGACATTCACACTTCCTTCAGGCACTATCATTCCACTTCAGAGGTGTTGCTTCCACGATCAACTTCTACTTTAGCTGGCTGTTCATCTTCACTGAGACTCATCCCATGGTACTTACTGCTAAAGGAACCCAAACGGTCCATGCTCTGACAGACAGTGACTCCCGCTTGGTCTTCCTTGATACGGAGCTTCCTCAAGACTTCAGAAGCGGCCAAAAATGAATGAATGATGGCCTACAAACAAAGACAAGAGCCACATGGATCAGAAAACCATTCAAAGGCCTATTAGAAGCAGCACCTTGAACCCTGTCACACAGGGGTTTGTGATGCTGGGGGACCTGCTCTTCCTCGACGAACCTGATTTCCCTCTGTAAAAGGGGTATGACGTAACAAGCTCAACTGCGGAGTAGTGAGCATTAAATGTACACACTCAAGGGCTGGGGACTTAGCTCAGCGGTAGAGCGCATGCCTAGCCAGCGCAAGGCCCTGGGTTCGATCCTCAGCTCAAAAAAAAAAAAAGTACACTCAAATATCCATACAGTGTAGCCTGGCACACGGGTCTACATATCTCTTTTGGTTTTTGCTTTTGAAGCACTCACTATGGTAGTCCAGGCTGGAATCCACCTGGAGCTCCTACTTCCTTAGCTCCGGGGTCAAGGATCACAAGTATGCCCCACCACAACCAGCAAATGCTATCAATTTCTAAAAAACAACTTTTGGCTCTCTCTGCCAAGTATCCATTCTCTTTGGCCAGATTTACTTTGGTAAACTGACACAGCAATGGTGGGGTGGCCAGACCTCCATGGTCACAGAATTTAAAGTACGTCTGTCCTCCTTACAAAATCTGGAACCTGCTGGTGTGGTGGTATATATCTTTAATCCCAGCACCCAGGAGGCAGAAGAAAACAGGTCTCTGTGAGTTCAAGTTCAAGGCCAGCCTGGTCTACACACTGAGTTCCGGGACAACCAGTGTTACATAGTGAGACTCTGTCTCAAAAAATAAATTTTAATCTGAGTATTAACTGGAGACCAAGAAATCCTACGCAGGCCAGGCCAGGCGGTGGTGCAGGCCTTTCATCCCAGCACTTGGGAGGCAGACGCAGGCAGATCTCTGAGTTCGAGTCTCTACAAAAAGTTCCAGGACAGCCAGGCCTGTTACACAGAGAAACCCAGTTTTGAAAAAAAAAAAATAATAATAATATAATAATTTTTTGAGACAGGTTTTCTCTGTGTAGCTCTGGTTGTTCTGTCTAGACCAGGCTGGCCTTGAACTCATTGATCTACTTGCCTCTGCCTCCCGAGTACTGGGATTAAAGGCGTGCACTACCACCACACGGAAGAAAAATGAATAACAAAGGAATAGTATACACCCAGGAATAAAATAAACTAATATTTGAATAGTATCACTGTATATGGACTATCTCTTGGAATCCCAACAATCTCCAGGAACAAGCTGGTTTTTTCCAAGGAAAGGAAGCGCTAAAGATTGGGGCATTAGCACAATGTTTTTACAGGCTGGTGAACAGCAGGGCCCTATCAATAGAAGCTTACACCGTAAAGGATGCTAGAACACGCTCTGACAAACACGTCACAAAGCACAATGCTGCAGAAAGCAAAAATCTTTCTTCCTTTCCTTTCTTAAAAGCCCACTCGGTGATACTAACATCCTTGAGAGCCGGGCTACATTCAAATTAATTACTAAAGGGGGCAGGCCCCGGGAGTTGCGGGCTTGGCAGCTGTGCAGACAGCATCCTTACAGCTGTATGGCCTTGGGCAAGTCACTGTACCCGGGCCTCGGCTCGCAAACGCTGCTGACCACAGGCTCGCCGAGACCCACGTGGAGGTTCAGCGGGTCAGGTGGGCCGGGGCGGCGCTGCACCGCCCAGCCGGGAACACCCAGGTGCCGCACGGCCCGCAGCCCAGGAGCGGGGGGGGGGGGGGGGGGGGGGGGGGGCTCGGGACCGGTCGGGCCGCACCCGCCTCCCCCGCCGCGTGGCCCCGCCGCGGCAGCCCGCCCCTCGTGACCCCGCGTGCCCTCGCTCTCGCGGCCGGGCCCGGCCCGCTCCTCACCTCGCCAGGTCTTGCACCTCCGCGCCCAAGAGCCTCCCGCGGCGCGCGCCGGCCAGGTCCTCTGCGTGCGCGGCCCCGGCCTGCGTGCGCGGCCCTGAATCACGTGCGCGGCCCCGGACCACGCCGTCGCGAGCACGCAGCGTCTGCCCCGCCTCCACCCGGGCCGCGGGCGGGTCCCGGTGGCGCTGCCCCGGGATGGGGAGAGTGGTTGTACTCGCTCGCCCACAAGCTCTGGAGTCTCACCTGCTCTCACTTTTCCCGTCGCCACAGGCGTCCCGGTGCCGTGCCTCGGCTGGCTCAGTCTGGATTTTCTCCTAACAATCCCACTCCAGTCCTGTTGCAAACGAGGAAACTGAGGCTGCCCAGGCACTGGGCCGGAGGACGGCGAGCCCTGGCCGCGCCACGCCACTTATGGATTACCCAGACTGAATGCCTGGAGGGGTGAAGAGGGTCCTTTTCATTCTGATGCTCCCGGGACGTCGAAATTGCCTTCTCTGGAAAGACCCATCCCCTCCCTGGGCTTCAGATGCCCACATGGAAGTGCAGTGATGATGTGGTGGTCCACTCTGATGTCAATCTTGAGGGCTAGGTATGTCCCAACATCTCTTATTACTACTAGTAGAGATTGTTATAAGAGCTTCCATTTGTGGAGTCCTTCCTTACTGCATGCCAGGCATTGTACAAAGCGGATTACACATACGGGCTCGCTTAGAACAACTTTCTGAGGAAGGCACTGTTCCTATCCCCAAGGTCCAGCTGAGGAAATGTAGGCACTGGAATATATGCTATAACTTAGGAGCGCATTGCTGCCAAGTGTTGGGGAAGGGATTCCAGCCATGGTTGATCTGACTATAATGCTGTATATCTATTTAAAAATCTGTCTCATAGATTTACCCAACTTCTGTTGGAATTCATTTATACACTGCCTATGTGGTGTCTTTATTCGTTTTTTTTTTTTTGGTATACAATAATATAAATAATATAAGCCCATTGTTAGAACAACAACAACAAAAATCTCCACTGGGCATAGTTAGTGGCACACATCTGTGATCACAACATTTGGGAGAGTGCAGGACAATTGCCGTGAGTTTGAGGTCAGTCTAGGCTACAGAGTAAGAGATCTGTCTCGGAGAGAGAGAGGGAGAGAGAGAGAAAGCATTAAAATTCACATGTGAAAATCACCCCACCATGCTAGATAAACAGTTTTTTTTTTTTTAATATATTCCCTTCCATACACTTTCCTATTTATTGTATCAATGTTAGAGCATTGTATCAATGTTTACATTTACTGAATCCTCAAATCAATTCATTCATTTGGCAAATACACAATGAGCAGTCACTGTGCTGGGTGCTGAGAATTTGGTAGTGAGCAAATCATATTCTCCTGCTCATAAGGTTCATGTATTATATATATGTAAATAATAAAAGATAAGTATATTATATATATAATAAATATTAAAAGGTGGCTCATAATGTGGTTTTATGGGAAATGAATTGAGACCAAGGGATAGCAGTGATATGGAGATTTTCTTTTAGTCGAGTAGGGAAGAAAGGCCTCTTAGCAGACACGGCACACAAGCAGACATCCGATTATTTAATGAGAAAAGAAGCTAAGTGGATTACTAGAAAGAACTGTAGATGAGAGACAGCAAGTACAGTGGCCCCGGTATGTGGATTTGATTGGCATGGAAAAGAAGCAGCGTGGCCAGACTGGCTGGAACAGAGCTGATTACAGAAATACGATGGAAGCATAGCCAGGACCCAGATCATGTGTCATTTGGTAGATTTCACTGGGATGTGATAGAATTCCATGAAGGGTTGAGATCAATGTTCTTAAGAAAAGCATAGCGACTCATGCCTGTAACCCTACCATACAGGAGGCCAACCTAGGAAACATAAAATTCCAGTCCAGTCTGGTGTATAAGACCCTGGCTCAAAAAAAAAAAAAAAAAAAAAAAAAAAAAGATAAATTAAAATGTCCAAGGGGGATGAAAATTATAAATTAAAATGAACTGGGCAGTGGTGGTACATGCCATTAATCCCAGCACTTAGGAGGCAGAGACAGGTGGATCTTTGTGAGTTTGAGGCCAGCCTGGTCTACGGAGTGAAGTCCAGGAAAGGTGCAAAGCTACACAGAGAAACCCTGTCTCAAAAAGACCAAATAAATAAATAAATAAACAAACAATTAAATAATTAAAATGTATCCAAGGGTATACAACAAAGTATGATGACATGTATGTGAGAAAAATGACATAATGAAACCCATTATGTATGTATAGGCTAACTTTAAAATTAATGCAATAAGAATGAAAATGTTCAGGTTTGGAGAGATGGCTCAGAGGTTAAAAGCACTGGCTGTTCTTCCAGAGGTCCTGAGTTCAAGTCCCAGCAACCATATGGTGGCTCACAATCATCTCTAGTGGCATATAAAGACAGACAGGAAGATAGAGCACTCATACCTAAAATAAATAAATAAACCTTTTTTAGAAAAGAAAAAGAACTAAAGTGTTCAGGGACTGGTGGGATGGATCTGGGAAGTGTTTGAGTTTGATCCTCAGTACTCATATAAACCCCTAGATGAGGTGATGTGTGCCTGTAGCCCCAGCACTGGGAAGGAGACAGGAGGATCCCTGGGGCATGTTGGTCAGACAGCCTGGGTAACTTCAGGTTCATTGAGACATACTCTCAAAAAACAGAATGAAGGGGCTGCTGCACAAACACGTGGACCTGAGTTCAGATCACCAGTACTTCACTCACTAGTCACCCCAGCACTGGGGAGAGTTGAGACAGACACATTCCTAGACCTCATTGGCCAGCTAGCCTTGTCAAATTGGTGAGTTTCAGGAGAGACCCTGCCTCGAAAAATAAGGTGGAGCCTGGCAGCAGTGGCGTACACCTTTAATCCCAGTACTTGGGAGGTAGAGCCAGGCAGATCTCTGTGAGTTGGAGGCCAGCCAGCCTGGTCTACAGAGTGAGATCCAGGACAGGCACCAAAACTACACATAAAAAACCCTGTCTCAAAAGAACAAAAAAACAAACAAACAAAAATTTTAAAACAAATAAATAAGGTGGAGAGCAATTGAGAAAGACACCCAACATCAACCTCTGGCCTTCATATGTAAAGGTACATGGGCAGATCTCTCTCTCTCTCTCTCTCTCTCTCTCTCTCTCTCTCACACACACACACACACACACACACACACACACACACACACACACAAACTCTCCAACACACCCCCACCAACCCCGGCCAAAATAAAATTTCCAGTGAAAGGAGGCTAACACTGATGGAAGCAGTGCTTCTCTTGATTTCTTCCTTAAGCAGCGGAGTGTTGGCGGCTTTGCAAGACCACCAGAAGAGAAGGGGAGAGTCTAATCGAAGGAAGACTGACTGGGAGGAGAAACGAAGTTTTGTTTGGGGTCTGTGTGGGGGCATTCTAACTGGAAATGACAATGGAAGTCTGCTGCTCAGTGGAGAGAGCTCAGGGCTCAGCTCAGGGCTCAAATTGTATACCAAGTAGAATTGTTTCTTTGTCTGTGTTTTCCTCAGCTTGAGAACAGACTGTCTTTTCTCTTTGTAACCTCAGTGTCCAGAAAGGTAGGAGCAGCTGATAGTGGTGAAATGAATAAAGACAAAGGTATGGCCAGAGATAGTGGCACACACCTTGAATCCGGCACTCGGGAGTCAAGCATGGGAGGATTGCGACAAGTTGAGGCCAGCTTGGTCCATATCACAGCTTCCAGGCCAGTCAAGGGTTACATAGGGAATGCCTGTCTTAAAAACTGAAACAAGAAAGGCAAAAGGCACAGGTAAAGTTACTAAGATAAAATGTGTGAGATTTGCAAAGAAGACCTGGAACTGGAGTGGTTCAGGCTCAGTGGTTAAGAGGACTTGGCTCACAGCCACCTGTGACTCCAGTTTTAAGGGACCAATGCCTTTGGTCTCCATGGGTACCAGGCATGCAAATGATACACATACATGCAGGCAAAAACACTTACACACATAAAATAAATCTAAAAACTTTTAAAAAATAAAATGAAAAATAAATGTACTCTATACTTTTACTGGATGTTCGAGCAGCTGAACATGACTTACACGCACAGTGACCATAATTCCTGAATTGATCAGGCGATTCCTGGTTTATTCCTGTGTTTGTTACCTAGTTATTAATATTGCCTTTACTCACTAAGATGTGCCTTGCTTAGTACAACAAATCTGTACATCATTCTTTGTAGAAGGCCCTTCCAAATCTCTCTCCTTTTCTCTTTCTTTTGGTGTTCTGTTTGGGTGCTGGGGATCAAAACCAAGGCAAGCACTCTGCCTCTCAGCTCCGCTTAACCTGTGACAAACTTCTTTGCTCATCAACTTGTAGTCAGTTCCCAAGTGCCATGGAAGGACCGCCTGGCTTCCTTTGCCAAGGGAGGGCTTCTCTTCAGCTTGGCTCCCTCTTCTCCAGAACTCTTCTCCTGACCCTTGAAAACTCTGAGTTCCCAGCATACCCTGTGTTTAACTTCAGAACAAAGATGTGCCTTGTTCCCTCTCACCATCTCTATAGAGAAATCTGGAAATAAAACGGACACACAGTAATTTTACAAATTTACTGCCCTCTGTTTTTAAACCTTAACCTTCAGGACCGGCGTAGCACATTCTCTAAGGCCTTCATTCTCGACTAAGCAAAGAGTCTGCTTTTGAACCAAAAGTATAACAAAGGAAATTGTTTCCTGATGTCAGGCTCTATAACGTGACTGCATTGGTTGAGAACAAAATCCTCAGTTCCTCCTCATCCATGGAGCTGCTGTGTTTAGAGTCAAAAGTGCATGTTCTGAGCCTCCTTCCTGTGAAAATAATACCCTGTTGTGTCTGCTTATTTTTCCTTTTTTTTTTTTTTTTTTTTCTAGTGAGACAGTCTTGTTATATGGGCTGGAACTCACTGGATAGCTTAGGCTAGTCTCGGTCTGGTGATCTTTTCTGCCCCAGCCTGAGCTTGTAGCCATGTGCTACCCTGCTTGTCTCTCTTACTTACTTTCTATATCCTAAATATATGGCTCTCTTACAATTTTCCATAATTCCCACCTGACTGAGATGTCTATCATTAATGACCATGCAAGTATATTTTTAAAAAGCAAGTGTTGGAACTGGAGAGATGGCTTAATGGTTAAGAGCGCTGGTTGGTCTTCCAGAGGACCCAGGTTCAATTCCCAGCACTCACATGGCAGCTCACAACTGTCTGTAACTCCAGTTCCAAGGGATACCTCATACAGGTATACATTCAGGCAAAACACCAATGCACATAAAATAAAAATAAGTGTTGCTTTTTTAAAAGCAACTCTCAAAGTCCACCTCTGCCCTCTTCCCTTCTATTCTCTGAGAAATACCCTATCAGCAGAGATAAGCATGGGATAGGTCCTGCATTAGACCACTTTCTAATCATTGGGGCTCCTCAAAGTGCCCTCCTGTGATAGAATCCATGAGAGAAAGAGCAACGTGGCTCACAAAGGACCCACGCCTCAAGTAGGACAGTGTTAGAGGCGTCTGCATCAGGGTGTTTTTCACAAAAGTCCTGGCTTCAGGAGCCCACTGGTCTCTTACACTCAGAACATTGTCTTCCTCCTCTCTTCCCCTCCCCATGGTCTTCTCTGTGAGGCTACCTTCTTGCAAAGGATTAGAAAACTGGAGCAGGTGTCCATGCTGTCATCCATAGATTGTCCATTCCATTTTTAAATACCATGTCTGGGACAGCACTGTGATGCATTGTTTCCAATGGGGTGCCTCTCTTAACTGACCAAATGCTGCCATGTTTGGGCCCTAAGGCAATAAAGAATGTAAACTGAAGAAGAAGGGTTAGGAAATTAACCCTTTTCCTCACAGAAGGTTCTTAGAGATCTTATATGATTTGGTCCTCCCCTACTGCACCCAGCCTGCAGAGAAGGGTTGAGGTACCCTTGTGTATCCATGTCTCTATACCGTAGGGAAGATCAGTCCCAAAGATAATAAGGGTGAAGAAGGGAAAAGAAAATGCTATTAAAAAGGCTTGCTGTATCCCACTTTACAATAAAGGAAAACAAGGTTCGCTTGTTCCCAAGTTGTTCAGGTAACAGCCAAAAGTAAAACCGAGTCTGTAATCAGACATGGTGGCATGTACCTGTAATAACTGGAATACAGAGGTAAAAGATTGTGAGTTAAGGGTGTCCTTGGCTACATGAAACCCCCCATCTTAAGCAACAACAACAATAAAAAATATCCACCAAAATTATGGGGACAGGGTTATAGCTCAGTTGGTAGAGTGTTTATCTAGCATGAACAAACAAACCCCTGGGATTCAACCCCAGCATTACCTAAAACTAGGCATGGTAGAACACACCTGCCATCCCAGCCTAGCAAGTTTGAGGCCAACCTGGACTACATGAAACCCTATCTGTAAATAAGAGAATAAAAATGTAAAGTAAGCAGCATGTAATGGTACACAGGTAAAGCCACAGAACATGTGACAACATATAGATGAACAGAAATGGGTTAGTTTAAGTGTAAGAGCTAGTCAGTGGTAGACCTGAGCTAATGGCCGAGCAGTTTTAATTAATACAAAAAAAATGTAATATACTACAAGTAAAGGATATTTGGGAATGCTATTCACAAGAAATTAAAAAAATACTAGTTTTGTCAAGATGTATGTAGTAACAGACTCAGTGATGAAGAGTTTCATATCATGATGATTCAATAAAGCTCTGAAATATGCAGGCTGTCGTTACCCTTAACCTTTGCCTCATCTTCACCCAACTGACTGACTGCTTACTCTCCCTCACAAAGTACAGGATATCTAGTTCATGATTCAATCAGGCTTTGCATTGAATTTAAAACATCGGGTCAAGTGGGAAGTGTTCTAGAACCTTGATATTCAGAAAAAATTAAATATGCCTACTTAGCAGCTTGGCTGCATACCTTTCAGCATGATATACAGGGCCTCCACCTCTTGACTTTCAAAACAGACTCTCCAAATATTTGTCATCTTCTGATGACCAATAGTCTGTACTCTTTTGCAACTAGTGAATGAATGCATGGTGAATGTTTGAAATATCTGTAAGGATGTTGGCCTGATTTAATCTAATTCTGTGAGAGTGGACTTTTGACAGGGGAGTCCTGAATTTGAATCCTATCTCTCTACTCCTTACCACTTTTACAAATTGAGCTGAGTTCAGAAGAGCTGGTGGGATAATTCCATGGTAAAGAACTTGCCATGGAATCCTAAAATCTGAATTTGATCTCCAAATCCCATGGTGGAAAAAGAGAATCAGCTCCTTAAAGTTGTCTTCTGACCTCCACACATGTTCTAGGACACATGCATGCCCACATACACAACAACAACAAAGGTAAGTCAGGCCAGCAAGATGGCTCAGCAGACAAAAGTACTTGCTCCTCTGGAAATCACAGGATGCAAGGAGAACCAGTTCCTTCAAGCTGTCCTCTGACTTCCACAAGCACACACAGACCTCACATACACACAATAATAAATAAATGTAAAATTACAAAATAACTTAAAAATAATTTAGCCAAGTTACAGCTGGGCATGGTGGCTTGAGTTGACAATCCCAGCTCCTAGAAGCTGAAGCAGGAGTGTTTCTAGTGCTAAGCAAGCCTAGGCAATAGAGTAAAAACCTGTTTCAAAACAACAACCAAAAGAAGAATTTCAGTAATTTATTACCTTTCTCTGACCTTTTTCCTATTTAAAAAATGATAATAATATCTAGTTCAGACTGTCTTAAGGTGGGAATGTAGCTCAGTCAGTAGAGTGTGTACCTATTACATACCAAGCTCTTAATTCTATCCCAGCATTGCATAAGACCAGGAGTCTGGGGCTGGAGAGAGAACTGAGTGGTTAAGAACCCTGCCTCAGCCAGGCAGTGGTGGCACACACCTTTAATCCCAGTACTTGTGAGGAAGAGCCAGGTAGATCTCTGTGAGTTCAAGGCCAGTCTGTTGTACAGCGTGAGATCCATGACAGGCACCAAAACTACACAGAGAAACCCTGTCTAGAAACTCCCAACCCTCGAAAAAGTACACTGTCTTGTCTTCCAGAGTCCCTGGGTTGGTTTCTAGCATCTACCTGGCAGCACACAATCCCTGTCCAGTTCCAGGGGGATCCTTTGCCCTCTTCTGGCCTCTATGGGCACTGCACTCACAAGCAGGCCACATCATATGCGCGCGCGCGCACACACACACACACACACACACACACACACACACAGAGACACTCACACACATAACTTAAAATATTAAAGAATAAACCTTGGGGCTGGAGAGATGGCTCAGAGGTTAAGAGCACTGGCTGTTCATCCACGGGTCCTGAGTTCAGTTCCCAGCAACCACATGGTGGCTCACAACCATCTGTAATGGGATCTGGTGCCCTCTTCTGGAGTGCAAGCAGACAGAACACTGTATACATGATAAATCTTAAAAAATAATAATAATAATAATAAACCTTTAAAAAGTGGTTCTACGGATGGTAGTGGTGCATGCCCTTAATCCCAGCACTCAGGAAGCAGAGGCAGGCAGATCTCTTTGAATTTGAGGCCAGCCTGTTCTACAGAATGAGTTCCAGGACAGCCAGAGATATACACAGAGAAACCCTGTCTTGACAAACAAAACAAAACAAACAAAAGTTGTTCTAGGTTCTATTATATAGTGCTGGGCGCTAGGATATTTCTGTTATTTGAATCAGTGACTTTATTTCCTGAAACCTATAGGTTTCTAGAACAAGGGTCATGTAAACAGTTTCTTTGTCACTGCTTTAAAAAGTAGAGACTCGTGTCTCAACATCATGGGACAAATATAGTCTCACTAGGAAGAGTACAGTAGTGTCAAATGGAAATGAGTTCAGAATCTGTCCCATTTCATGAATACAAACAGTGAACACACTTATTATGTATTTGGAGTAATTAGCTGAAGACTGTTCTTTGGGGGCAGTATGTACTTCCCTACTGTAATCAAATGGAAGGAGCCCAGAAAAGGTTAACCTGATGCATATTTAATAATATGTGTAATTGTTACAGAGGTGCATGATAATTGGAACTTAAATGCTAAGTGGGCTTATATAAATGACTCTAATTGAGTATTTTTTCACTGCCAACACAATTTTCCAGTGTGTCTCTGCTCATTTTATTAATTGTATAGAATCTATAATCACAGAAAGAACATTTTTCTCTCCAACTCTCTACAATTTAATCAAGTACTCACAAATGCACTCTTCAAAGTGACATAACAAAGTACCAAGTAGTTATTGTTTGAGGCGCTCTCTCTCTCTCTCTCTCTCTCTTTTGTTTTCATTTTGGTCCTAGGAAATTTCTTAAAGGAGGTAGCATTACTCCTGTGTCAGTGATGCCAAGGCTGACCCATGGAGAATGTAAGCCAGCAGCATAGTGGAGAAGCAAACTTCTTGGGCAGATGCTTTGTGTAACAAGCAGAGGTGGTAAAAATTAGTTTAGGGAGTAGAATGGCCCTGAGAAATGCACACTATATTTAAAGCATATCCAAAGAGAGATATGGTGGGGAGAGAGGGAGAGGATATTCCTCTGTGTAGCCTTGGCTATCCCAGCACATGGGAGCCAAAGGTAGGCATATCTGTGAATTGAGGCTAGACTGGTCTATGTAATGAGTTACAGGACATCCAGGGCTACGTAGAGAGATCCTGTCTCAAACTGTACCCCACCAAAGGAAGAAACAATTAGCCTAGCATGGTTTAATCCTAGCACTTGGGAGGCAGAAGCAGGCAGATCTCTGTGAGTTTGAGACTAGCCAGGTCTACAAGGTGAGTTCCAGGACAGCCAGGTATTCACACAGAGAAACTCTGTATCAAAAAACAAAACAAAACAAAAAACAAACAAACAAACAAAATGACATCATGAAACTTGCAGGCAAATAGATGGAACTAGAAAATATCATCCTGAGTGAGGTAACCCAAACTCAGAAGGACAAATATGGCATGTACTCACTCATAAGTGGATACTAGATGTAAAACAAAGAACAATCAGACTGAAACCCACAGAACCAGGGAGGCTACCTAGCAGGGAGGACCCTAGGATGACTGTGGCTTATAATAAGTTTTGGTTTTGCCTAATCACTGGGCAAGCTTTAGTGAAACACTTCACTATTAGGATAAGAGTTTGTACTGTATCAAGCTGATGAAAGAAAATGCTGTCTGTAGGGGAGGCTAAAATCTTTTTAGATTATGGATTGGCCTATAGAAAAATGTCTGCTGTAAATCAAACAGTGAAGGGGAAGATAAATAGGAATCCCACACAACTTAAGTTAAAACATAGCTTAAACATAGCTCTCTGAATAGATGAAGATAGGTTTCTTCTGTATCCCAGAATCGAATCAATATTCATATGTATGTCAGCTATTATTTGGCTTAAAAAGGCTTATTGGAAAATGTTATCATTTTTACTACAGAGAAAATATTTTCCAGGTTCAAATAACTCTGGAATTTGGAATTATAACCTGTTTTTATGTTAAAAAAACATTAAGTGGAAAATGCTGAAGGACCATTGAACTCGATGTTGTATTTACATATCTATATCTGTATAAAATAATGATTTAAATGTTTGTTTAAAAAGGTGAAGTGCAAATGTGAGTTTAACAAGAAGTTATAGATTTTCAACACTGTACACAAACTCCTTTGTTACAAATAAATATTTATGCTTCTAAAAAAAATGGTGGTACCTGTGGGAGCCCGTTTTTGGGTTCCTCGTGGCTTTACCCAGCAGGTCCCCATAGAGGATGATTAGAGCCACGGGCCTGAGTGCAGGTGTCTGAGATGGTCTGCACTTGGCTGTGCTGGGGGAGGAGGTCTTTTGCCCCACCCCCTTGGCGTCTCTATAAATACCCTGGGACAGAGACAGTCGGGGCCTGTTGGAAAAGGTTCCAGGCCCTCTCAAGGCTATCCTGTATTTTCTGTTTATCTCCGCACTATAAATCCTTCTATCTAATATTTCCTGCTGCTCATACTCAAGGAAACTCTGGGGAGCTGTGGGGTTGGTGGATAAACGCCCCCACAGGTACCCACAACTAATCCCAGTAAAACAGCAATAACAAACATGAATAATAGGGAAACCTGGTGAGGTTTGGGGCTGTTTTTTTAGACCTTCTCACATGGTCCAGGCTGGCCTTGAACTTTCAACTACTGGAATGACAGGTGTCTGCCACCATAGCTGACTAATTTATGTTAGAGGTAAGTGTCGAGCCGTGTGTGAGAGACAGTCACTGAGTAGTTTTCTGCTGAAAAGCGATGCTGTACAGTTTGCCCTTTGAAAAGCTCACTGTGTGTGTGTGACATCAAAGAACTTTGTTAAAAAGGTGACAGCAGGTGGATGTAGAGGCTGTTGCAGGTCACATCCACCTGCTTGTTTTCCTGTCAGTTACCTCAGAGGAAGGCGGAACCCTTTGTTCTTATACAGTATTCATCAAATGTTAGGCATTTTCTGCAGAGGTAAAAGGTTAAAGTTAACCCAGCAGGAAGAAGGGACCCATTGGAGTGAAAGGATTTCCCTGAAGCGTAGAGAAAATCAGATTCATTCTCTGTAGACAGGGAGAGAGCTGCTGGGGGAGAGGGGGAGGGAGTAATAGTTCAGCAAGGAGAGGCTTCCAGACAGACTTCTTTACTGTGCCATTGCTATGGCACAGTATGTGGTGTTTTTGCTGAAGTTCATCTTCAGTAAACTCAGACAAAATGTTTGGGCAAAGGTGTTTCCTGCATGCCCTGGTGTGGTTGGTGCTTGTGGTGTTTTCAGACAGATCTCACTGTCATGTTCACTGGTGGCCTGGAACTCGGGTCCACATGGTCACCATGTATTTGTCTACCGCATAGCTTGAATTATAAAGACTTGTGCCCCTTTGCTTTTTAAGTGGACATTATTCCCGAGTTGTAGATATTGCTGTATTTTGCGTTTTTTCTTTTTTTAATTTTTTTTTTTTTTTTGGAGACAGTTTCTCTGTGTAGCCTTGACTGTATTGGAACTCACTCTATAGATCAGGCTGGCTTAGAACACACAGAGATCAGATTGCCTCTACCTCCTGAGTGCTGGGATTAAAGAGTTAAAGGCTTGTGCTATCACCACCCAGCTTTTGCATTTTTTTTTTTTTTTCAACACAGTGGTGTCTTTATAGATATCTAGAAGAATAGTATCTAGGGTTTTACCTAACTGATTTCATTTCACAGTAAGACCATAATAGGTCCTAGAAATCGACAACTTGAATTGATTTTTTCCCCCCCTCTCATTTCAATATACAGAATGAATAGGACCAGCCAGATTACTCAATGGGTAAAGGAGCTTACAGTCAAGCCTGATGATCTGAATTTCATTCTTGAGACCCACATGGTATAAGGAGAACACTGACTCCTCCAACTTGTTCTCTGACTTCTATGTGTGCCATGGCACACACATGGATATTTGAACACACACTCAAATAAATAAAAATAGATGTAATTTTAAAAAAATTAAATAGGTTCAAATGTGGTGGCGCACAACTGCAGTTCTATCACTTAGGAGGTAAGTAGATAGAATTTCAAGGCCAGGCTTAGCTACATAATGAGCTTGAGGCTATCCTGGGCTACATGGGACCCCCCCCTCCAAAAAAAAAAAAAAAAAAAAAGCAAAACCAAAACACAACAACAAAAAAACAACAATGACTAAAAACCCAGCAAAACAAAATATCAACACACAAAAATTACCCAAACAAAGCAAATATGTTTGGAATATGCTGAAAACCCCACCACCTTACTTTGTCATACATTAAAGCAGAGTCTGTTGTTGTTTGTTTTTTGTTCTTTTTTGTTCTTTTTGGGGGCCCACCACCCAGCTCCAAGATAAATCACACATGGAGGTTTATTCTTTCTTATAAACATCCAGCCTTAGCTTGGCTTGTTTCTTGCTAGCTTTCCTTAACTTAAATTATCCCATCTACTTTTTGCCTCTGGGCTTTTCCTGTTCTCTTAATTCTGTAAATCTTACTCTTACTTCATGGCTTGCTGTGTAAGTGGGTAGCTGGCCCCTGGAGTCCTCCTCCTCCTCCTCCTCTGTCTTCTAGATCTCTCCTCTCCTTCCAGATTTCTCCTATATATTCTCTCTGCCTGCCAGCCCCACCTATCCTTTATCTTGCCTTGCCATTGGCCATTCAGTTCTTTATTAGACCAATCAGGTGTTTTAGACAGGCACAGTAACAACAGCTTCACAGAGTTAAACAAATGCAACATAAACAAAAGTAACACACCTTAAAATAATATTCTAGAGCAAGAGTCCCTCAGAATCCTCCTACTGAGGAGTGGAAGTTTAAAACATACTTCACAGAAGCTTGGGGGTGTGGGGAAGGGGGGGATAGAAAAAGGATGAGTGTGGAGTATGGAGACCTTTTTGAGAAGAGGTGGCAGTTTTTTATAGCACTTGTGCTGCAATGAACAATTTAGTAAACATTTCAATATACCTAGCTAGAAGAGGATTTTGAAGGTTCACAACACGAACTTTAAAGTGATGAATATGATAATTACTGTCATTTGATCATTATAAATTATATTCTTATATTGAAATATCACATTAAACCCAAATGTGTGCAATTATTGTAAGTCAGTTAGGCATAAAAGCACACAGAGAGTGGTGACCTTGAATCCAAGCGCAGAGGCAGATATCTCTGAGTTCCAGGCCAGCCTGACCCACAAAGTGAGTTCCAGGACAGCCAGGGCTACATAGAGAGACCCTGTCTCAAAATAAATAAATAAAATATCAAACAAATAGAATAAAAGCACACAACTTTAATCTCAGTGGTTTAGAGACAGAGGCAAGTGGATTTCTGTGAGTTCAAGGCCACTCTGACCAGCCAGGGCTACATAGTAAGACATTGTCTCAAAAATAAATTAAAAAAAAAAAAGTTGGGAGACCTGGGAGTTTTCCTAAGAAATATGTTTAGTTTTATAGAACTTTTTAGGGTAAGCATTAAGAGCATTTAATCCAGTCATGGAAAGCAAAATGAAAACAAGTGTTTGAAGCCAGATGGGACTCCTAGAACCTCGAATCCTGATGCTTTATTTATTTAAAAAAAGTTTTTTTTAAAGAGTCTCATGTAGCCCAGACTGGTCTCTAACTCCTATGTCACTGAGGATGACCTTGAACTTGTACGCCAGAAGTGGAGGCAGGAGGACCAAGAGTTCTAGCCCGTACTTGGCTATAGCTATTTGGAGGCTGGCACAGGCTAAATGAGACCTTGTCTCTCACACACAAACAAAGAACTGAAGCGCACTTCAGACAATGACCCAGCAGCTAGAGGCTGGTGAACAGTGCTTGCTGCTTTTGCAGAGGACCTGGGTTCTGTTCCAGCACCCACTGGATGTCTCACAGCCATCTCTAACTCCAGTTCCAGGGTATCTGATGCCCTCTTCTGGCCCCCAGGGGTTCATGCATATACACGGTACACACAAACTCATGCAGCTAAGCACATATACACATAAATTGAAAATTCAATATTTAAAAAGTCTATTTAAAACTTTCATTTTGTGTATGGTTGGGGATCCTGCCATGTGCTGTGGAGTTCAGAAGACAACTTGTATCAGAAATTGCAAATTTCTACCATGTAATTCCCAAAGAAGGATGAAACTCAGGTCTTGGGCTTGGTGGCAGGCACCTATAAACCCAGAGTCATCTTATAGGTGAAGTAATAAATAAATAAATACATCTTAAAAAAAAAAAAAAAAACAGAAGGAGGAGGAGGAAGGGGAGGTCTGGGCATGGTGAAGCACTGAAGCACACTTTTTAATCCCAGCACTCAGGAAGTAGAAGCAGGCAGATCTCTGAGTTAAGGCCCACCTGGCTGTTTTGGAATTCATTTTGTAGTCTAGGCTGTCCTCGACCTCATAGAGATCCACTTGCCACCGCCTCCTGAGTGCTGGGATTAAGGACATACACCACCACCACTCAGCCTGCAGAGTCTTTTTCAGTGTAGTAAAGTTGAATCTATAAATCCTAAAACCTATGACTCCTTCTTGACACAGTCCTAGACATAGGCATGCTCAAGCATAGTTATCCTACAAGAAACTACTAATATTCTTGTAGCCTTGGTTCATGAGTCCTCTAGTTCAATGTCTTCTCAGCAGGGTGTTGGATTCTACTAGAGGTTAATAAGGACCCTATGTCCTGCATTGTTGATTCTTCATTTCCATCACACTGGTGAGTAGGAGCGACTTGAGTAAGATCCTTGAAAAGTCTCCAGAACACCATCTGCAGAGTCCATGGCTGTAGCCCTCTGAATATACTCTCCCCCATCCTATTAAAGTCATTTAGAAAATGAGACTTACAGTGGAACCGTCTTTACCTGTTAGGAATTAATTTCCCATTAGGCAATAATATAGACCTGGCCTTTGCTTTGACTTACCCACCTGTGTTGCCTTTATTCATGAAAGCCCTGCACTTTTCAGGATGCAGTTGCTAGTTCTAGCCACTGGGTGGCACAAACTCACAGGAGTCCAGGGAATGTTTCTAACTTACATCCCAAAGAGCACTTGTTTCTAAGTGGCACCAAATGAAGGAAAGTTGGGGAAGAACAGATTTATTTTCCTGATATTCCAGTGTACACATGAAGCTACATTTCCTAGAATCCAGGTCAGATTATTGAATAAGGAAAAGAAAAAGAGATGAAAAAGTGTTGGAAACTCCAGCATTTGGGAAACTGATGCAGGAGAATTGCCACAAATTCAAGGCCAGCCTGCTGAACTACATAGTAAGTTCCATGCCAGCCTGAGCCTACAGAGTGAGACTATTACAAATGAACATACCGTCTCTCTCTCTCTCTCTCTCTCTCTCTCTCCACACACACACACACACACACACACACACACACACACACACCCTAAATAAAAAGTGGTACAAATAAATCATTTAAAAATACATATTGCTCTTCCCCTTGCTCCTGCCACCTGCGGTGGGCGACAGAGCTGACCCTCCCCGTACTATCTGCAGCACATGGGAAGGGGCCTGCACCTTGCCTGGGCAGCACAATAGAGCTGACCCTGTTGACAGGCTGCAGGAAAACTGGCTAGAGAAAGTGATTGTGGGAGATCTGGTTCCGCCTCTCCTCAGTGATAAGGTGAGGGTATGGGAAGATGTCCTGATAAGAGAGGGAGAGCTGTCCCTGCCCTTCACCAGCTGCAGCAGTCAGGAAAGTGGCCCCAGCACCTCACCTGGGTAACACAGTGGACCTAGCCCTGATGGCGTAGGAGGGGGTGAGCTGACCGAGGGCATGAAGGCATGTGCTGGCCCTGCCCCTTGCTCATTGCTGCAAGAGTGAACGAGCCAGGGCAGTGCTGGAGAGCTCCCCCTGGTGGTGAGGCCAGGGCAGAGCTGGCAGGCTGAGCAACCCTGCAACTACCCAGGCCCAGAACCAGGCCCATGAGTTGGCCCACACCAACATCCACCCCATTTATATGATCTACTGGAGCATGTTAAGGGGCTGGTTCTGCAGATCCAAGACTGCGGGATCTCCATGACACAGGACAACAGAAATCCAAGAGGAGTCCCAGTGAGGGCCCAGTATCCTTAGTGTAGTAGAAACCAGAGGCCTCAAGCCAGATCAATGACTCTTTGCAATGAACACTTGCAAGTAAAGATAAATGGATAAAAGGGTTTGCTACGTGATTCACTGAGTCACACTACAGCTTCCAGATTCTAGTATGCGATTTTTTTCCCTTTTTTCCACTTAAATTTTATTTTATTCTATTTTTCAGGGGACGTTGCAAGGCCAGAGGGTAGATACAAAGTGATGGGGAAAACAATGGGATTGAGATACATGGTTTGAAAAACACAATAAATAAAAAGAAAGTAGAAAAATACATATTGGAAGGAGAAGAGAAGGAACAAGAGATACAGGGATCTGAGAGGGAGGATGTAAAATGAGCTAAGTGTGGTAACTCTTGTCTATAATCGTAGCACTTGGGAGACTGAAGCAGGAATACCAATTATGACTTCTAGGCCAGGCTGGGCTACATACATGAATCAGTCTAGTGTGGGCTAGAGAAACCATCCTAAAAACAAACAAACAGACCAATTAACAAACTCGAGCTGGTATTGAAGCTTAGTAGATGGAGTGATTGCAGAACTCTGCTTCATCTTCAGCACTGTGTAAACTGGGTGTGAGGGTCCACACCTCTGATCTCAGCACTCAGGAGGAAGAGGCAAGAAGATGGGAAGTCCAAGGTCAACCTGAGCTACATGGGACTATGTTGATTGGGTGTCCACACTAAGATCAGCAACAGTATGGTGACCTCCCAGGATCAGGGAACCACCTGGTTGCCTATGGAGGTGTGAACCGGCCCAGGTTAGAAACAGAGGTCAGAACTCCTGTGCTGATTAGTAGTGTGAATAGCCACTGCATGCCAGCTTGGGCAATATAGCGAGACCCCGTCTTTCAAAACCACAAATAAGATCTTGGGAGAGGATGACTTAGTCCACAAAGCACATTGCAATCATGGGAATGAGCTTGATCCCCAGTACTCATGTAAAAACTGGGTATGATAGCATAAGCTTGTAATCACAGTGCTGGGGAGGGAGAGACAGGGATATCGCTGGGCTCTGCAGCCAGACAGCTTAGCCCAATTAGTAAGTAAGCTTCGGGCTGATGAGAATTTCATGTCTCCAAAGAGGTGGACAGCATTCCTAAGAATGATACCCAAGGTTCCTCCATCTCCACACACAGGCACACACATGCATGTGCACTCACATTAAATAATAATAACAAATAAATATGAACTGAGAGATGAATTTGCCTGGGTGTGGTGGCACATTCATGTAATCCCAGCACTTGGGAGGCATAGGCAAGCGGATTTCTATGAACTTGAGGCCAGCCTGATCTATAGTGATAGTGAGTTCCAGGCCAGCCATGGCTGTATAGTGAGACCCTGTCTCACAGTCTCAAAGTAGTAGTAGTAGTAGTAGTAGTAGGAGGAGGAGGAGGAGGAGGAGGAGGAGGAGGAATAATATAAAACAGAGAGAGATGAGTTGAGGCTTCACCAACAATTACACTATGGGTCCTCTTTGACTCACCTTGTCTAGAATAGCAGGGCTAGAGAGGCTTAGTCCCTAAGGGGGCACTTCTCTTGCAGAGGACTTGACTTTTGTTCCCAGCATCCATTTCAGGCAGGTTAAAACCTGTAACTACAGCTTCAGGAGCACTGGATACTCTTGTCCTCTGTGGGCACTGTACCCACATGGGTTCACACACAATTAAAAATGAAAAAAAAAAATCTTAAATAAAAATATCCAATAGCAGTTCTTATGTGAAAATAAAGATTATCTGATTCTCGTGTACAAAAGGAGTCATGCATGCATCCAGGCTTGGTGCCACAGGTACTCAGATGCAAGAGGCAGGAAGATCACAAGTTCAAAGCCAGCGTGGGCAATTTAGACTGTGTCTCAAAAAGTAAAAACAGAAAGGGCTGATGTGGAGAGTGGTAGAGCACTTGTGTGGGACATACAAGGCCCGGGAGCCATTTCTTTTACTGGGAAAAAACAAAAATCACTGTGTTTTACCTCCCTTAGCCATCTGTTCAGTGATGGGACATCAACACATAATTTGAGTGTTTACTACAAATATGATGCTTTCATTAATATAAAGCAATTGTATTAATACACAATGGTGTTAGCTTATGCTTTTAATCTCAGTACCTGGGAGGCAGAGGCAGGCAGGTCTCTGTGAGTTCAAGGCCAGCCTGGTCCACAGAGCAAGTTCCCAGACAGCCAGGGCTACACAGAGAGAAACCTCTATCTCAAAAAACCAATAGAAAAAAAAATACACAATGCTAGGGGTGCTGGGGTGGTGCACTCCTTTAATCTCAGCACTTGGGAGGCAGAGGCAGGTGGATCTCTGAGTTCAAGGACACCCTGGTCTACAAAGAGAGTTCCAGGACAGCAGAGTTCCAGTACACAGAGAAACCCTGTCTCAAAAAACAAACAAAACAAACAAACAAACAAACAAAAACCCCACAAATTCATACGGGGATTACAGACTTCAAGGACAAGAACCAGGAAGTACACTTGATAGAAATATCAGGTCCTCAAGACATTATGAGGGCCATTGTGTTAACCCAGGAATGAAATTCTGAGAGTGGGAAGAGAAGGGGAGCATAGAGTCTTAACCTGTCCTAGGCAAATTATGTCAATATGTAAAGGGTTTGTGGCTCCTTGTCATAAGTGACTCTTCTTGGAAAATAGCTGAATAGAAACGCCGGGGGAACACTTTAGATCAGAAGCTGTTGAGTAATGTTTAAAGAGCATCCAAAGTCAGAAGTGGGGGTAGAGAGCAGTTAGGGCTGCTGTTGCTCCTAGCTTCAGGGTGAAGGCAAGGAAGAACATTATGATTGCTCATAAGTTCCAGATATATAGAGTCCCATGTCAGTTTGATATTTTGTTTTTTTCTCTCTATGTAGCACAGGTTATTCTTGAGCTTTATGTAGCCCAGGTTGGCTTCAAACTCGTGGCAAGTCTCCTACTTCAGTTGCCTGAGTAGGGGGATTACAAGCATGTGCCACCACAACCAGCTTGGTCAGTTTTGATTTGGTCACAGTTATAGCTAAAACAAATAAACAAAACAAATAAATAAGTGGGGACTGGAGAGATGCTTAGCAGCAAAGAGCACTTGTTGCTCTTAAAGAGTTCAGTTTCCAGCACCCCCTGTCAGCTCACCATTGCAGGCACTAGGTACACACATGGTGCATATGCATACTTGAAGATATGAGCACATTAAATAAATCTAAAATTGGAGAAATGGCAAAATGTATATATACGTGTGTAATTGATGTGTATTTTAAGTGTTAATATTTCTTATATTTATTTTTGTTAATTTATGTGCATGTGTGTGGGGCAGGAGTCCTTGTGAGTATATACCACATGTGTGTGTATACCTGTAGAAGCCAGAAGAGGGAGTTAGGTCCCTTGGAACTAGAGTTCCAGATGGTTATGAGCTGCCTGGTATGGGTGCTAGGACCCAAACTCAGTTCATCTGGAAGAGTAGCAATCTCCCTAGCCCTTTATATGTTTATATTTATATTATTTAATAAACAATTCATTTTTACAGGGGAAATTTTCCTAGTAGCCCTTTTTATTTTCTATTGTTTTGCTTAGCACACACAAATGGATTTCATTATAACATTTTCATATGTAGGCATCATACTTGAATCTTATTCTCTTACCCCACTGACCTCTTTCTTCTTCAAAGTAGTCCCCATTTCTGCTTTCAGTTATTTATATTCCATTACTCTCTCTTAAAGTATTTTTTTTTTTTTTTTTTTGAGACAGGGTCTCACTCTGTGGCCAAGGCTGATAGAGAACTCACTATGTAGTCCATGCTGGCCTGGAGGAATTCCTAACAGTCTTCCTGCCTTAGCAGTCTGAGGGCTAGGATTATAGGTATGACCCATTGTGCCTGGCTTCCAAGTAATCCTTTTAACACCCCACAAATGTCGCTATTTACTCGGTCATTAAGCAATAGCTTCAAAAGTTCAAAGTGGAGGTTTTTGTGAACTTGTCTTGTTTGCACCAAGCAGCTATCTGCCTTAATCTTTGGACCTCTCCAAAAGTACTGGAAAGCTGAGCAGGTGGTTCATGCCTGTCATCTCAGCCTTTGGGAAACTGAGGCAAGAGGATCATGACAGTCTAGCCTATGTAGTAAGTTCAGACCAGCCTGGGCTACAGAGTGGAAGAGAGGACAAAAAAGTACTGTATTGGAATATTAGCTGGATAGGGTGGTGCACACTTATAATCCTAGTCTAAGGAGCTAGAGAGAGAAAAGTCAGGAGCTTAGATCATCCTTAGCTACACTGTGAACTCAGGGCTAGCTGGGCTCCCATGAGACCTTGTCCAGCAAAACAAAAGGTAGCAGGATCATACAGATCCTTCAAAAAGAAAGAGTTCTAGTTCCTTTTAAAACTGAAAATAAGCACAAGGAAATTAATCTGCCACTTGGAAATATGACAGTAATGTAGTAGTGGGAAAAAAGAGCATCATGTTAAAAGTAGTATGGACAGTGTTATGCTATGCAATATATATCTCTTACCATGTGCACATATATTTATTATGCCTATAAAAGAAGTATCAGTGATTTTCATTACCTGTGGGAGATTAAATATAACTTTTATTCTTATATTCCTTACCTTTTTCATTGTTGGATACAAATTTTGATAATGAAAGTGAAAACACACTTTAGTAATCAGGAAAACAAAATACTTTAATGAGAAAATTTGCAGCAGAAACTTGGCACTTGGCAGAAGACTCATTGGCAGTTGCATTGAAGTGTTTTATAATAAGAGTGTCATCCAGAGTGATGACCTGAGCATTTGTGTCTGACTCTGGAGCAATCTGCCGACTGAAGTCCACATCCCAAAGTCCATACAGGAGGGCCCCCGTCTCTTCTCTTCTGATGTCTCTGTCTCTCTCTTTGCCCCCCCCCCCCACACACACCTCCTAGTTTCCAAAATCCTCCCTCCACTGGGGAAGGGATTCAAAGCTGTCGACTGATTAGGGAGTGAGGAAATAGAAAATTCTTGCTTTTGCCAGGCAAACAACTGTCTCTAGACAAAATGCATAATTTTGACTATGTCAGTTTCCATGAAGAAAGCCAGTACAGATGTTACCCCAATTTCACTCTTGCAGATGAGCAGAACTGATGAGCACAGACACAGCCATGGCTTTCATCTTCTAGGAAATCTCATGTTTCCGGGTTATGGAACATTCTGTTGTGGATGAGGGCAGCGATGGATGCTGATATTAATCCTAGAATCAAATAGAATCCTTTTAATAACCTTCCTTACTACTTACTCCTGGGAAAGAACAGGGGTTTTTTTTGTTTTGTTTTTTTGTTTTTTTTTTTGTTTTTTTTGGTTTTTTTTGCTCAAGTATATGGTCAAGCAAAGTAACAAGTGTATGGATAAACTTGAGGTGATGCTTTGAGTCACTAGTAGGGTGCAAATGTTTCACTGTCACGTCTAACACCCACATAGTCCTTTGTCCCCTGTCTGCTGTGTGCTGAAAGTGTGTTCTGTGGAATTTGAGATGTTCTTCAGCTATTCCTGGAAACGTTGAATTGCCATTGTTTTGTGTCTGTTCTTTCCTCTTTCCTCCTGGCTCAGCTTGTCCCCTGCTCAGTTAGTGCACTTTCAAGAATCCTGTTGGGAACAGTACTTGACGTGAAAGGAGGAAGGTTAGACTTTGGGTATGGTTTCTTCTAGAGAACTAAGAAAACAGAATTATTTGGCAGGCCTGGTGACACACGCCTGTGATTCCAGTGCATGGGAAGTGGGAGACAGGAAGATAATGAGCTGAAGGTCGTCCTGGGACATGTATGGAGTTTAACGCTAACCTGGGCTACATGTAATATTTACATCTGGAATAATATGTACACGAAGGAAGGTTGAACATTCAGCAGATGGAATGGTTTCACGCTCTTGGGAAAGAAGCAGGACAACGCCATTCTCTACATCAGCTGCTTCATGCCTAGTTCTGCTTTCTCACTGAAATCTTATTTAAGCAGGTCAGACTGTACTCACAGCTGTGGGATTATTATCATAATCATTTTGTTCTGGAGTCCTAATCAAAACTATAGGCAGCTCATTGGCAAAATAATGCCTAGCCAGGAGGTAGAGGAAAGAATTCAAGGTGAGTCACAGCTACACAACAAGTTGTAGGTCAGCCTGGGCTACATGCATAAAATCCTGTCTCAAAAAAAAATTGAAAATTAAATAAGGCATAGCCAGGCCTGGTGATGCACACTTGTATTGCCAGCTCCTTTTGGAGGCTGAAGCAAGAGAGGTCAAAGTTCAAGGCCATGCAAGGTGTTCCAGGTTCTGGGTAATTTGGTGAGAACCTACCTCAAAATAAAAGTTACTTTTACAGAAAGGGCTTAGTATATATCTCAGTGGTATAGCACTTACAGTGGAGGACCTTTGTCCAAATCACAGTATCAGAAAAGAAAAAAAAAAAGCATAATATCAGATCTCCTTTAGGAATTGTGAATTTTCCAATTTCATTTCAATGCTATATTTCTGCTGAATACAGTCTGTCCTGAGACCCTTCAGGAATGACTTATTAGAAGGGCTTTGGGGATGCTTAAGCTGGGTTCCCTTTGCCAGGTTGTTAACTATGTGTAGTGACAGAGGCTAAATCATTAAGTCATGAGTCTGGGAGAACAGATGCCCCCTGTGAGCTAGTTGACAGCCAGTGAGCATGAGAAAGTTGGGGGGGCAACAGGGGAGTTGAAACGTGGGCCACACTGTCGGGTGCAGCGTTTGGAGGCTGTGTTTTCTCTTTCATCAGAGAAGCAGTGAGGTCTGTTCATTACACTCAGAGGCAGGGACCTTATCTTCATTTGCTGGGATGGAAAGATAACCGTCTTTGTGGGTGTGCAGAGTGAATCACAGAGGCTTATGTCTTCTGTGCCAGCTGCCCTGGCATGAGAGTGGCTCTGTCAACCCAGGGTCTTCCTTCACAGTCCTGGCATATTGTTGGTTTATAACGTCCCCGTGAAGTTACGCGTGTAAGGGCTTCAAGAGTCATCCTGTAATGATTTGCAATAAGGAGACGGTTGTGTAGAAGACAGCACTTGCATTCAGAGTGAGGCAAAGCAGAACTCAGAAGTATGTCTGGTGGATTATTGTGATCTCTGTAGTTTTCTTTGAGTCTGAAGAGTTCGGAATATCTTGCCCAACCTAGAGATGGAAGGTGAAAGGTAAGTAAGTGTACAAATGAACTGAATCAGCAAGGAGTCGCTGAGGAGAAAGCCCCAGTTAAATCAAGTACACCTGAGTTTGCCTCTTTGCTGCCTAACAGTTGTTCTGAGGATACATAAACACCATGCTCATGAGCTGAGAACCTATAAACCAGTAGCAGAGTGCCCATTGCGCAGGTCTTGACCAGGTTTTCTGGAATGGAAAAGGCCCTGAGTGGGCAGCTACTTTGGATCCCATATGCACAAGAATTCCACTTCATTCCTTGAATCAAACTCGAAGGATCTCATTATGTTTAGAAGAGGCAGGGATTTAGAGACTTTAGGGTCTGATGGAATACTTATTTTTTAAACAAGGTCTCCTGTACATCAAGCTGCCTCACTGTGTAGTGGAGAATGCCTTGAACTCTTGCTCCTCCTGCCCCCATTGCCCAAGTGCTGGGAATCTAGGTGTGTGCCACCGCACCTGTGGGGAGTGGATGAAGTCCCCAGTGAACATTTATTGTTAACATGAGCACTGCCATGTCAAGGACCCCAGTACCTCAGAACCATGGGAGTGGGAAGCCTTCCCCGGTCATGCTCAGAGAAATAGCAAAGCCTTCCTCTGGTCCAAGTACCAGTGTTTACAAATGATTGCCCAGTGTGTGCAAAACCTAGAAACCACAGCTTCATCCTCCTGGATGACTTCAGCCTGGGACTGCTTCCCTCCAGAGACCTCCTACTGAGATGAGCTAAACCTATCTCCTTGTTCAGTAGTAGACCATGAACCCACCTCTTTATTTGACTGGTACAATAAACCTGCCTCCATTCAGGTGCATAAAATAAATAAGCAGAGGTTCTGGGCAGCTGTTGCTGTTCTCTATCAGAATGAGCATAGCCCAGCTGATCCCAGTCTTTCTGTCCTTTTTTCACTCCCTCATCATCCAGTTAGGCCAGTCCTTGAAGCCATGCAGAGTGTGGCACACACCTGGCTTAAATATTTTAAATAGACGCCGGGTGGTGGTGGCACACTCCTGTAATCCCAGCACTCAGGAGGCAGAAGCAGACAGATCTCTGTGAGTTCGAGGCCAGCCTGGTCTACCAAGCGAGATCCAGGAAAGGCGCAAAGCTACACAGAGAAACCCTGTCTCGAAAAACCAATAAATAAATAAACAAACAAACAAATAAATAAAATAAAAACTTTAAATAACCCAGTTCCACACTTACTGTGTTTGAGTTTATGTGCTATTAAATGTTGTATGCATTTTCTGAATGCCTTGTTTTTATGAACATAACACAGTTTTGTTTCAATTTTATGTTTATAGATATTTTGCCTGTGTGTGTGTATGTTCACCATGCGTGTGCCTGATGCCTGAAGAGGGTGTTGGAACCCTTGGAACTGGAGTTATAGTTGTGGGCCACCAAGTGAGTGTTAAGAATCAAATCCTTGTCCTTTGGAGGAGCAACAAGTGCTTGTAACCACTGAGCCATCTCTCTGCCACCCCCAGTCCTTTTAGATGGGATTTCACTATGGAAACTTGGCTGCTTAGAACTTACTTTATAGACCAGGCTGCCTGGAATTTATGTCAGTCCTCCTGCCGTAGCCTCCAGCCTTAGCCTTCAAGTGCTGGATTTCAGGCATGTAAATCATGTCTAACTTTTGTTTTGTTTTGCCTCATTTATTTTTGATTCAAGGCCTCCTGTAGCCCAGGCTGGCCTTGAATTCTCGACTCTCCTGCTTCGACATCTAAAGTGCTAGTATTGCAGGTTCGTGCCACAATGCCTAATTCTACAAGGTATTTTGGGGGAGGGGGGAAGGCTTGATTTTTCTTCCCAAAGTAAGGCTTGACACATAGGTTTTCACTAAAATTGTATGGAGTAGATAAGATCAATAAGTATAAATGTCAGTATAGCAAGTAAAAGATATGGATTCTAGTTATGCTTCCTCTGAATGACCTTGGGAGAATCACACATCTCCAAGTTTCAAATTCAACATCTGTAACTTGTAGAGTCCAGTCCTGTCTTTCTCCCAGAGCTTTGGGAGGAACAGAAGAGGCAATGTGTATAAAACTATGTGTGTGCGTGGGAGGGGGGGTGTTGGTGATGGTGCTGGGGGATCAAACTCCTTTACTACATCATCTTTGAGACTAATTCTCAATGCTATAATGCTACAAAAATGGACATCTCATTTAGTTTAGTGCATGGTGAGTGGCTGTTTGTTTGATGTTTCTTTGTTTGTTTTTGAGACAGTCTTACTGTGGTGCTGGACTGAGGCTTTGAACTAGGTCCAGTGGAAACCTTGTCTGCTTACCTTAATGAGTGTCTGGATGTCTTAGGGAAAATGCTCATTTATCACTTTCTACTATCCCAAAGCAGAGTCTAGCCTGGCTTGGAGTCTGGATTAAAAGCAGTCTGGTGAATCAGCCCTGTAGTGACAGCTCAGACACCAAAAAGCACTATTTATAATCTTGTCAGGAAACGCAAAGATAAGGAAAAAGAAAGTGCTTTGCAGGGTCTTTACACTGGGTTGAAGTGCAGAAGATCCTAGAGGTTGCTGTGTCTGAGAGTTACCAGGGTTATACATGTTATACTGCTAACGATCTTACATGAGGAGGCCCCTTCCTAAAAAAGGGGCAGGTGGTGATAGCCCACACCTTTAATCCCAGCACTCAGGAGGCAGAATCTCTGAGTTCCAGGCTAGCTTGTTCTACAAAGGGAGTTCCAGGACAGCCAGGGCTACACAGAGAAACCCTGTCTCAGAAAAACAAAACAAAACAAAACAAAAACAAACAACAACAATAAAACAAGAAATATAAACCTTACAACATTGGATACAAACCTTGGTCATGGTCCATAGGACCTGAAATATTAGTAATTTCACAATAAATCCACCTCTGCTTATAAAGCTTGTTTTTAAATTTATTTTTACGTGTAGGTGGCTGTTTGTCAGTGTGTACACCATATGTGTACCCAAGGAGGCCAGAAGAGGGCATTGTAACCCATGGAACTGGAGCTACAATGTAGTTGTGAGCCACCTTGTGTGGGTGCTAAGAACTGCTCTTAACTTCTGAGCCATCTCTCCAGCCTCCTGAGGGAGCTTATTAACAAATTTAAGAGTAGATGAGCATGGTATTAACATAAGCCTATAGTCCAAGCTTCTTGGAAAGCTGAGACGGAAGGATGACTTGAGGTAAAAATTCAAGGCTAGTCTGGGCAACAGAACCCATCTGAGTAATAGTAATGACAATAAAGATCTCTGGCTCTACTCTAGACATTAGACATTCTGATTCAGTATATCTGGGTCCCAGAAATACATATTTCCTTTCTCCCCAGGTTCCTCCCCCACCCCCGCACGTCTCTCTCTTTCTTATTCTTTGTTCGTTTTTGTTTTTGTTTAGATGGGATCTCCTGTAGCCCAGGCTGGCCTCAGATGTCCTGTATAGCTGAAGCTGAGGCTGCCCTTCCGCTGTTGATTCTCCCTCTGCCTCCATCGTGCTGGTATTATAGGTGTAGACTACCAAACTCAGCCGAATAACTATGTGGGTTTTGCTTTGTTTTGTTTATTTGCCTGTTTGGTTTTTTTGGCTAGCCTGGAACTCACTGTGTATACCAGGCTGGCCTGAACTCATAGAGATCTGCCTGCCTCTGCCTCTGCCTCTGCCTCTGCCTCTGCCTCCTGAGTGTTGGGATTAAAGATGTGTGCCACCACATCTGGCCAGTTTTTTGACACGGAATAATTCATCACATTTGCTTTATGTTAATATTCTGATGCGCCCCTTGAAATCCCACCCCTTGGCACCGTCCTGCATCCTAATGTAAAAGCCTTATTCATTCTCTCTCTCTCTCTCTCTCTCTCTCTCTTTTTTTTTTTGTTGTTGTTTATTTTTTTTCGAGACAGGGTTTCTCTGTGTAGCTTTGCACCGTTCCTGGAACTCACTCTGTAGCCCAGGCTGGCCTCAAACTCACAGAGATCCACCTGCCTCTGCCTCCCGAGTGCTGGGATTACAGGCGTGCGGCACCACTGGCTAGCTAAAAGCCTTATTCTAGGAAAAACTCCTCCCCTTCCTCTCTATTCTGCTTTTCTTCCTACAGGGTGCATGCCCTCCATCTGTCTCTCTCTTTCCATCTGTCTCTCTCTTTCCTATCTTTCTCTTCATCTCTCTATTATAATAAACTCTCCATGTGGATGCATCATCTAGATTGTGAATTACTGGCTGCTTCCACCACTGCCATGCCTGCATGGCATGCATCTGTCTAGCATGTTTCCCTGCACACGTGGGACACCCTCAGGGGTCCCCCTGCACAATAATTCATAACACTTTATAACTGAAGCATTTAACTACATCTCACCACTTACAGGCTACCATTGTTTTGTCTAAACAAATGGCATAAACGATGCAGAGAATACTTCCTTTCTCAGGCTGAGAGTCCAACTGGGACTCAGTTGTCCCAGGTTGTTGGTCTTCCTTCCTTTCCCTTCTCCATAACCATTGCCATTGGCACAGCCTTCTGGCTCTGAGGCAGGGGCTCTGCAAACAAAACAAAACAAAACAGAACAAAAAACGGATCATTATCATCTCAGTGGCTGATACACATTTGATTATCTTCTAAACCTCATGTCAAGCCATTTAAAAGAAATAATATTTTATTATCTTACACTCCCCCGTTTCACCCTCCTTCTCTCATAACCTGGCTGGCCTCAATTTTGCAATATAGGCGAGGCCAGCCTGGAATTCCTGGTCTGCTCCCCACCTTCCAAGTGCTAGGATTCTGGGAAAAAAATGCTCATCGCTAAGGGAGACACTAGAACTACACTGTCTAGAGAAGGGAAAAAGAGCTCACATTAAGAGAGCACCTCGATGTACCAGGTGCTTTTTTTTTTTTTTTTTTTTTTTGGTTTTGGTTTTTCGAGACAGGGTTTCTCTGTAGCTTTGGAGCCTGTCCTGGACTAGCCCTGTAGACCAGGCTGGCCTCAAACTCACAGAGATCCACCTGCCTCTGCCTCCCAGGTGCTGGGATTACAGGCGTGTGCCACCACCGCCCGGCATACCAGGTGCTTTTCAAATGGGATCCTAGTTAACTTCCACAGCCACAAGCAAGGCAATAATCAGGAGTCCTATTTTACAGATGTGGCAGCTGTAGAACGGAGAAGTCAAGCAACTTTTCACCAGCCGCTCAGCTAGCATTTGCTTTCCTCATGTTCTGCTGCCTTTCCAACAGAAAGCAGTCTTTATTGATCAAGCCAGGGACCCAGTTCATCAGTATACGTCAGCAGACTTACTGGGCATGGGACTTCAAAGATTACAAATACTATAATGATGGCTCCACTGAGCAGCAGAGCAGCGGCAATCAGGGCTTTGGTGACAATGCTCCATTTCTGCCTCTCCTTTAAGGACACATCTGTGTCTGAAAGGAAAAAGGGAGGGAGGGGAAGAAAAGAGAGCATGAGCAAGGCCCACCTCGACTGCAACTCCTCCTCGCTCAGACTAACCAGGGACACCTGACTCAGAGTCAGAGCCTGGATTTCCACCTGGGGCTCAGAATCAGGTGGGGTGGCAGCACGGCCTCTTCACTAGCTTCTCTTATGAATGAGCCACCTTCCTAGAATGTGAATTCTCCAGAGTCATGCATGCTGATTCTAGCACTGTTCTTAGAGGAAAAAAAAGCCTTGCGTGCACAAGGAGTGCTCAACCCTTTGTTCCCAGTCAGTCCTCTTGAAGTTCCCAACCTTAAACCCCCAAATCCTATCTCCTTCCATCTCTAGCAATGAATAAAGAAAACTAACTACAAACAGGCACAGAGCAATCACCTTTATTTCAGGCCTGGTGTATACCTGTCATCCTAGCACTCAGGAGGCAGAGGCAGGCAAGTCTCTAAACCCAAGGCCAGCCTGACCTAGTTAATGAGTTCCAGGCTAGTCAGGCCTGCATAGCGAGACCCTGTCTGGAAACAAACCAAAATGACCTTTTGGTTTTAGGAGAGTAGAGGAAGAACAAAGGTGGATTGTCATTGCTTTTAAACCGCAAGTCAAATCCAGGGCAGAAGGCTCATGTCTGTTTTGTTGTTACTCATCTCATGTTTACTTTTCCACTGCTATGAACCTGGGGTGTAACCCAAATTCGACTCTTACAGAATCTGAGTCTTGGCCAATTTAGTAAGGGCTATTTTCAAAAACAGTGAAGATGAAAACATGTGGTTGGTTGGTGTCATCTCTGTTAATAATTGCTTAGTATTTAAATATACACCTATATATGCAAGTGGCTGGCATCATGTACCAGTTGGATTTAGTCCGTTTCCAAATCTGGCTACAGAGTGAACTCACTTTCATGGAGGTAAGGGACGCCATTTTAAAGAAAAGGCTTATTCTTTTTATTTATGTCTGTGCCTGTATGACTCGATGTGCACTCTGTGCATGTGGGTACCCCCAGGGACCAGCGAGCATCAGATCCTTTGGAACTAGAATGACAGGTGGTTGTGTAAGACACCTGATGTTGGTGCTGAGATCTGAAGCTGGGTCCTCTGCAAGGTATCTACAAAATGGTTCTTAACCACCGAGCCATCTCTCCACCCCCGAGGTAAAGGATTATTGACTGCCAAACTACAGATGTTTCTGGGAACTTCCTTATGGAGAACCTTTCCCCCCTATTCAAACATGGAATAGTTTTTAATATAAATTTTTAAATATAAAATAACTTCTCGCCAGGCGGTGGTGGCACACACCTTTAATCCCAGCACTTGGGAGGCAGAGGCAGGCGGATGTTTGTGAGTTCGAGGCCAGCCTGGTCTCCAAAGCGAGTACCAGGAAAGGCGCAGAGCTACACAGAGAAACCCTGTCTCGAAAAACAAAACAAAAAATAAAAAACAAAACAAAACAAAAAAAACTTTTCAACCGCCAAGGAAGTCCTAGGAGACCTGGAGTACTGTGGAGCTAAAATGTCCTTTCTTCCTGGTCTTGCTTTGCCACCTCTACTTGATTTGTACCTTGTGACAAAGGGCGGGGGATCCCCAGTGCTGAGGTTTCCTCTCCTTTACTTCTAGCAGCTGTGGAGGTGATCGTGGTGGGCACCGTCTCCAATGAAGCAGATCCTCCCTTTGCTGGGTAGACCTTGCATTGATAGATCCCCGGTAAGAAAGCTGTAAAACAAAAAAGAAGCAGCAGATGGACACCTGTAGGGCAGCAGCATCCTGCTTTGGTTTTACCTGACACAACTCCAGCTCTGCTCCCTTCATAGTGCGTTTCTGACTGTGACCCCATTGACCTGTATGTTCATAGGTTTTAGGTGTAGGCACAGAACAATGCCAAGAATAAATGAGGCCAGAGGTACCCAGAAGAGATGTGGATTAAGTCCCCAGGAGTCCTTTGACTATAATCAGAGGGAAGTAGTGAGCCATATCATGCTTGCCTATCATTCTTGAGGTCATCATAATAATAAAGGTAGAGAGGGTGTAACACTGCTGAGTTTCCTTCATTAATTGAGGTGGTTCCAAAGTCCAGGGAAGAACAGGAAATGCATCTGCCTGAGTGAGGGCTGCAGCTCTGCTAGTGGAGTCCAGTCAACTACTCTGAGAAGGCAGTGGGAAAAGCAAGAACAGCTAGGAGATGGACAGGCACCCAGCTTCACATTCTCCTCAGTTTCATTCATTTAATGTTCAAAAACCAGAGTCTACTATGTGCCAGAAATGCCTCAGTATTTTATATCAGTTAGATTCATAATAACAAGAGAACAAACAAAAAGGTCAGGGGTCAGGGCAGAGGAAGCAGAGACAACAATGACTATCATATGTGGGCATCCATATGCACGTGATACACATACATGCATGTAGGAAGACACACATAATTTAAAAAATAAATCTTTAAAAACCAAAACCAGCCAGACAGTGGTGGTGTATGCCTTTAACCCCATAGAGGCAGGCAGATCTCTGAGTTTGAGGCCAGCCTGGTCTACAGAGCAAGTTCCAGGACAGCCAGGGCTACACAGAGAAACCCTGTCTCAAAAAAACCAAACAGGTAGCACACACCTTTGATCCCAGCACTCAGGAGGCAGAAGCAGGCAGGTTTCTGTGAGTTTGAGGCCAGACTGGTCTACAGAGTGAGTTCCAGGATAGCCAAGGCTATAGAGAGAAACCCTGTCTCAAAAAACCAAAAGCAAATAAAAAACAATGGCAAACCAACCAAATAAAAATCAAAAAATTCCTGCAAGATAAAGTAGTTTGAGTAGTATTCATAGATAATAGTTGGGCAACCTGCAGTATAGGCCAAGCCTCTCTGAGATTAGAACTGAGCCAAGACTTGAGGGAAGTAATGTAGGTGGAGGGGACAGTGGGAATAAAGTCCCCAAGGCAGAGTGTGTCTGACAGGTTACAGTTGTAGGGAATCAGTGAGGCAGTTAGCAAGCATGGAGGAGCAAGGGAGGGGATGAGGACTGAGAGGATATAGGGTTCTAGGCTCTGTGTGCCAAGTTCAGGGCTTTGGAAATAAGGATCTGTTGCAAGGTTTTGAGTTTTGATCAAGAGTGACCTGTTTGTGGGGAGGGTTTGTTTTTTTTTCCCCCCTTTTTTTTTTGAGACAGGGTCTCATTCTGTAGCCCAGCCTGGCCGCCAACTCACAGCATTCTTCTTCTTCTTCTTCTTCTTCCTCCTCCTCCTCCTCCTCCTCCTCCTCCTCCTCCTCCTTCTTCTTCTCCTCCTCCTCCTCCTCCTCCTTCTTCCTTTTTCTTCTTCTTCTTCTTCTTCTTCTTCTTCTTCTTCTCCTCCTCCTCCTCCTCCTTCTTCCTTTTTCTTCTTCTCCTCCTCCTCCTCCTCCTTCTTCTTCTTCTTCTTCTTCTTCTTCCTCCTCCTCCTCCTCCTTCTTCCTTTTTCTTCTTTTTCTTCTTCTTCTTCTCCTCCTCCTCCTTCTTTTTCTTCCTTTTTCTTCTTCTTCTTCTTCTCCTCCTCCTCCTTCTTCTTCCTTTTCTTCTTCTTCTTCTTCTTCTTCTTCTTCTTCTTCTTCTTCTTCTTCTTTTTCTTCTCCTTCTTCTTCTCCTCCTCCTCCTCCTCCTCCTCCTCCTCCTCCTCCTCCTCCTATTTTGTTTGTTTGTTTGTTTGCTTCAGTTTTTCTAGAAGGGTTTTTCTGTGTAATAGCCCTAGCTGTCTTGGACCTAGCTCTGTAGACCAGCTGCCCTTGAACTCACGCCCCGCTACTTCAGCTTCTTAAGTGCTAGGATTACAAGTGTGAGCCACCATGCCCCGCTAAGCTTCCTTTCAATTGACTACTCATTGGATTGCTGTGTTAGAAATGGACCCTTATGGGACAAGGGTAGAGGCAGCACAACCTGGTGGTGGTAGCAGATTTTGGAGACAACAGATAAGACGGGATTCAGCTAGGGATAGAAGTGAGGAAGAACAGATGAATCCTGGCTGTGTCTGCATACAGTTCCACCTGCTTACAGAATGGGCCTAATCCAGTTCAGACAGTGGTGGCTATTCCTCTCCAAACCCTCACCCCTTTTTATTTAAAAGACGGGATGTGACTATGTAGCCCACACTAGCATCAAAGTCACTTCGTGGCCAGACTGGCCTCAAACATGAAGTGAGACTCCTGCCTTCCCAACTACTTGAGGTTATAGGTGTGCCACCAGATCTAGTCTTCTGTTCCATTTGAAATTGTATTATTGACTGGGAGGTGGTGCATGCCCAGGTGTCCATGTGGAGGTGAAGGTGGTTCTCCTATGTTTATTTGGGTGCTATGGTTCAAACTCAGGCAGTCAGGCTTGGATCACTGGGCAGCAAGCACCTTCACCTTTGGAGCGGTCTTGTGGGCCCTTGTTCCATTTTGCATGGTTTCTTATCACTACTTTTCTTTAGCTCTTCTAAAGTGCTCTTTTTGTTTTGTTTTGTTTTGAGACAGGGTTTCTTTGTGTAGCCCTGGCTGTCCTGGAACTCACTCTGTAGACCAGGCTGGCCTCACAGAGAATCTCTTGAACTCAGAGCTCCTGCCTCTGCCTCCTAAGTGCTGGGATTAAAGATGTGCACCACCACTGCCTGGCTCCACATTACTCTTACACGTCTTAAATCCTTTTAACTTGCCATTTGTTGTTGTTGTTAATCATCTGACATATTGAACAACATAGCAAGTAAAACAGTAGAATGACACTTTCAACAGTTGTATAGAGGGGAACAATCAGACTCAGGCAGCTTTCAATGCCAGTCATCCTATAGCAAATTATAGAGAAATAGTGGTCCCTGATTACAGTTTAATTGGGAGACAGTGTTGGCCCCCATGCCTGGCCCCAGTCAGTTCTCTTAAGTGGTAACATGCATGTTTGAAGATAAGCAAAACTCACTTTGGACAAGTTACATGATTTCTGAGTTTTGGTTTCCCAGTTTGTAATATGGTTGTAATAAAAAATAATTGCTGTAACTAGTTCTCAGAGGTACTGTAAAGATCAGAAACAAATAAAAATGAGAAAGCAGGTATGAAAACACTTTGCAGGCTGAGTGAAATGGGATTGAAAGATAGGAGAAAGCATAGAGATTGTCTCCCTAAGCAGAACAACTCTGGTAGACAGAGGGATAATGGCATAGAGACATATGGCCTGTATTCCCACCTGCTGAGAAATGTGACTTCAGAGTCTACTGAACAGGCTTCATCTACCAGTGTACTTTTAGTCCTCTGAGTTAAGGTCCATCCCTGTTGGCAGCTCGTCTCTTTCAAGTCACATCTCTGAAGTAACTGAGCATCAAGGTAGAACAGGTTTGAAAATATATTTTATTTCCAATGAGTGGAAATTACACCTTTAATCCCAGCACTTGGGAGGCAGAGACAGGTGAATTTCTGAGTTCAAGGCAATACAGAGTGAGTTCTAGGACAGCCTGGGCTATACAGAGAACAACCCTGTCTCAAAAAAGAAAAAAAAATCATGTTATTTCCATTGATGATTGAATTGCAACATTAGTTTTCCTTTAGCTAAAGTTATTTGAACAAGAATGCCCCCATTTTACGGCAGACATGCTGGCACACACCTCTAACTCCAGCATCAGGAAGGCAGAGGTAGGAAGGTCAATGCAAGTTGAGATCAGCCTGGTTTACTTGGAAGTTTCATGCTACCTAGAGTTACAGAATGAGACCCCACCTCAAAAGCAACCTACAAGAACATCCCAGTTTGCTGAGCATGGTGGTACTCACCCTTAATCTCAGTGTTCTAGAGGAGAATCATGAGTTCAAGGCCAATCTGGCCTATATACAGAATTCTAGGCAAATGAGGGCTGCATAGCAAGACTTTTCTTTTTTTTTTTTCCCCGAGACAGGGTTTCTCTGTGTAGCTCTGCGCCTTTCCTGGAACTCGCTCTATAGACCAGGCTGGCCTCGAACTCACAGAGATCTGCCTGGCTCTGCCTCCCGAGTGCTGGTGCACCACCACCACCGCCCAGCGACTTTTTTTTTATTAGCATAGAAATACCCTAAAAGATGCTTTGTTTTACAAAATAATTTTAAATAACATTAAATATATTTAATCCATTTTCATATAAATTTAATATAACTTTTTGTTTGGTTGGATTTTGAGATAGGATCTAGTTATGTAGCCCAAGTTAAACTTGAACTAGCTATGCATTATTATTATTATTATTTATTTTTATTTATTTATTTATTTTTTTACAGTTTCACTGTGTAGCTAGACTGCCCTCAAACTCCATGTCCTCCAGCCTTTGCTTCCCAAGTACTGGGATTGCAGATATATATCACCAAGTCTGAATAAATACATCATATTTAAAGAGAAGTGTCATTTCTTGGTCAACCTGTATGAGTTTGAGGGCAGCCTGGTCTACATAGTGAGCTCCAGGACAGCCAAGGCTATGTAGTGAGATCCTGTCTGAAACAAACAAAAAATAATAAATAGAGGTGTCTCTTAGAGATTATTGTACAATAACACTCACAGGTTGGAGGGCCATTTGGGAATCCTTACATGTTACTGTTCGGCTTGTTCTGAACATCTGAAAACTAGACCGTCTAGTCAGCCCTCCCAGTTGTAACTGGAGGAGCTGAGCACTGGGGAAATACATGACTTGCCAAAGGTGATAGTTAACATCATAATAAACACTAGTTTGATGCCATTTATGACTTCCATAACCCACAGTTTCATATGAGGTAACCAGACCCTAGGAGTCAGTTCACACTAGTCAAATTATAAAGATCCTAATCCATCTACTAAAATGACACTTGAAAAAAAGTCACACAGCCCAGAACTGGTGGTGTACGCCTTTAGTCCCAGCACTCGGGAGGCAGGGGCAGGCAGATCTCTGAGTTTGAGGTCAGCCTGGACTACAAATTGAGTTCCAGGACAGCCAGGGCCACACAGAGGAACCATGTCTCAACCAAAAGAATAAGAAAAGAGAAAAAGTCATACAAGAAGAAATTATTTTCCAGATATGATTGGACACACCTTTAATCCTAGCACTTGAAGGCAGAGACAAGTGGATCTTGGTGAGTTTGAGGCCAGCCTGGTCTACAAAGTGAGTTCTAGGCCAGGCAAGGCTATACAGCAAGTCTGTCTCAAAACACAAACAAATAAGAAAATATTTATCAACTGGATGAGACAGCTGTGTGTGGTGGTGCACACTTCTAATCTCAGTCAGCACTCAGGAAGTGAAAGCAGGAGAATCAGTAGTCCAGGCTTATCTTCAAATACACAGTGGGTTGGGATACCTGAGAGCCAGTCTCAAAATGACAAAACAAAACAAAAGTCAGACAGGGTGTTTTTTCCTTTCTTGTGTCCTATAAAAACATATAGGTCTCACTGTGCGGTGGTAGTGCACGCCTTTAATCACAGCACTCAGGAGGCAGAGGCAGGAGGATCTCTGTGAGTTCGAGGCCGGCCTGGTCTACAGAGTGAGCTCCAGGACAGGCACCAAAATTACACAGAGAAACCCTGTCTTGAAAAACCAAACCAAAACAAAACAAAAACAAAAAACCAGGTCTCTATGAAACCTGATGGGTAACTGGAAAGCTTCTAAATAGAAAATCCGAGCAATAGGAACAGGAACTATATTGTAACTGATTGCCCCAGTTCCCTTTATGTTGCTATGAGAAAAGCAACTTAGGCATGCATGCACTCTATGAACTGAGCTATAGCCTCAGCCACGGCCTTATGTTTCTTTTCTACAGTTTATGTTTGGTCCATGTCTTGTGAAGGCCAACTGTGTTGTGCAAAGTTCTGATCCTTGCAATTCCACATTCTTCCTTACGTTGAGGATATTTTCATCATTGTCATTTGATTGTATTTTAGACCCCTTCCTCTGCCAACTGCCATCAGCCAGAGTGGCGACTTCAGAGTGCATCTCTCCTATGACCTTCTAAGTCTGACCGTTTTCCTAGTTTTTATTTCTAATCTAGCTGAGATCTGTCACATCTTGGTGAGTTAGTATGGTTTAAATTCAGAACAGGCATCTTCAGACTGTTAAAGTTCCTTTCAAAAGTCCGTTTCTAAGATGGTTGTTTGGGATTTGTCAGCATGGTTTCATAGAAACATACGCTGAATGTACGGTGAATGGTGATGAGGACCCAAACTAACCTACAAATATCCATTTGGTCTCTTTACACGACTCACATTGTATAGGGTATGGCCTCAGATTCTGGGTCTCAGAACTTTTGCCTTGAGTAAGCATGGGGAGAAGGAAGAAGACTCTTCCTCTTGGAGAGAGCTCAAAGCCCAGAGGTCACCCAAGGCAAGCAGTTTCAATAGGGCAGGTTGGTCTTTGGCAACTTTTCTCTCCCCAGTTTAACCCCCTCAATTTTCCTGGTTCCACATTTCTAACAGCTAATGCCCTTCATTACCTCAGCCCCACAGTGTATAGCATGGTATAGTGCCACCCAGAGAACAGCAGAATGGACAGTGACTGAAGCCAGTGCTGTGGTCAGTTCAAGGGTGTCACACAAATGAATTGATATTGAGTGGTCTTGGAGTTTTAAGGGCCCTCCCAGTGGTAGAGTTTAATTAAACTAACTAGTTAATTTTTCTTCCTTTCTCTCTCTCTCTCTCTCTCTCTCTCTCTCTCTCTCTCTCTCTCTCTCTCTTGAAACAGGACCTCATATAGCCCAAGCTGGCTTCAAAATCAGTATGTTGTATAATGGGATTACAGGTGTGCTCCACCATGCCTGGCTTTTAGTGGTAGAATTTTGTAAATTATAATAAAGTGACTGAAACATTCAAGTCATATAAGGATAAATAATTTACTGTTCTTGGGCAATATTCCAAGAGAATGTCTGCCCCCTTATTTCTTCATTTCTAGTCTGTGTTTTAAAAGTTTATTTCTTCTCTGTGAGTTCGAGACCAGCCTGGTCTACAGAGCAAGTTCTAGGACAGCCAGGGCTGTATACAGAAACCTTGTCTTGTGAAAAACAAACAAATGGACAAAGTTTATTTCTACATTGTTCTGCTTGTGATCCTTCTACTTCCCAGTCTCTCTAAACACTGAGTGTTATTTTTCCAACAGTATAGCAGCTGAGTCTAAATGTCTGCCTTTTGCAAAGGAGGAGTATATACTCTTCTACTGATCAGAAACTACTTGACAGAGACGATAAAAAGAAGAAAAGGATGGCAGAAGTGGGGATCAAGAGCTGCTGCTGTTGGGGAACAAGTAGTTCCACACAGTGTAGACTGGAATCAAATTTGGAACCACCTATGTGGGGGCTAAATGAGCACTAGCTTTTAGCTGCCAGTGTAGCAGTTCTGCTTCTTGGAATTCATTTTCTTGATAGATAGTAGATACATAAGAAGACTGTCCAAGGTCATCGTTTGTATTAGTAAAAGAATGGAAATAACCAAAATTCCACCAGTGGAGAACTAGGGAAATAAATTGCAACTTAGTAGAATACCATTAAAAAGAATGAGGTAGGGCTGGTGACATAATATGCTCAAAAATAGGACATGTGCTTAGCATGTTCAAGGCCTTGGATTCAATATTCCACAACCCAACCATACAGGAGTCAAATTTATGGATATGGACATGGGACAAACCCATGCATGAGGAAAGCCAAGGTGTAGAAGAGGGTGCATAGTGCGGTATTGCCTATACTTTTTACATATGCAAATGAGCTGGATATGGTGTCTCATGCCTAGAATTCCAGTAGAGGGAGGAGTTTCGGGAGTTCAAAGCTAGCCCTAGATACACAGCAAGTTATAGGCCATCCTGGGCAGTATGAGACCTTGTCTGAAGTGGGGAGGTATGCACACCTATTGGTGTGGTCTTTGGAAGGAAACACATTAGGCAATAGTGGTTCTTCTATCCTCAGAGACAGATCTGGAGGGCTGAGACAGGAGTAGGAGGGAGAATTCTTTTTACTATAAATATGTGCTGTTTGTACTACAGAGAAGCACATTTCACAAAAGATTGATGTTTTAAAAAAAATTTGTTTAGTTATAGTTCTAGCTATCCTGGAAATCACTCTGTAGACCAGGCTCAAACTCACAGAGATCCTCCTGCCCCTGCCTCCCAAGTGCTGGGATTAAAGACTTGTGCTCCACACCTGTCCCACTACTATTGTTAAAAGAAGACACCCACCAGCAAGGTGGTGCACACCTTTAGTCCCAACATTTGGGAGGCAGAGGCAGGCATATCTCTGTGAGTTTGAGGCCAGTCTGGTCTACAAATCAAATTCTAGGACAGATAGGGCTGTTACACAGAGAAACCCCGTCTCAAAAACAAGCAAACAAAAACATGAGGAGGAGGAAGAAGAAGAGGAAGAGAAGGAAGAGGAAGAGGAAGAAGAAGAGGAAGAATCAGAATCAGAAGACGAATCAGAAGAAAGAAGACCCACCCATCAGAAGTGAAGACCAGCTAGTCATTTAATTCCAGCACTCAAGAGGCAGAAGCAAATAGATGGATGTAAGTTTGAAGCTAGCCTGGTCTACACAAGCAATCTAGGCCAGCCAGGGATATATAGTAAGAACATGTCTCTAAAAACTTTTTAGATCTTATGAATACCACAGGACACTAGGGCTAAAAGGAGTCTTAAAATTAGAAATGTGGGGTCTGGGGTCAGTGAAGTGGATCAGTGGATAAGGGTATTTGCCACCAAACCTATTTGATCTGACTCCCAAAGGTGTCCTCAGTTGTCCTCTAACCTCCATACATGTACACACACACACACACACACACACACACACACACACACACACACCAAGTAAACATATAAGTATATTTTAAAATTATTGTTAAAGAAATTAGAGAGGTCACTGATTTTTCTCAAGGGGAGAACAGAGGTTCCACTGTGGCTCTGGCTGTTAATAAACACTGACCACCAAGGATGTCAACTGTAAGTTAGTGCCAACCTACCTCTATCAGCTCTTGGGTCTCACTTTACCTGTTAGAAAGGATCCGTTCTGAAATGGGGAAGTGGGCATGAGATGACAGCTTGAGGAGGCCTTGCTGTTTCTGTAGTGGACTCTCAGGTTCTTCAGCGTGTACTTGACCTTTGGCCTTCCCTCCGAATACACAAGGTTGACTTTCACTCTCCTCCCAGAGCCAAGGCACTGCAGGGTAGCTATAGTCTGATTTTGGATGAACGGAGCCCCGTTGACATCTGTGTGAATTTCTGGAAGAACTAAGAAAAACAAAGCAGGTTCTTAATTGCACAGTGCGTAGATAACCCGCTTTCATTCATGACTCCTGCTGCACTCTGCCCTCCTTTGGTTCATCTCCCCCTCCATCTGTGTTCACCATACTAACTGTGCAGGTTCTGCTTTTCTTCCTGCCATGAAGATGAGTGCTGCAGTAACTCCAGCCCAGAGAAATGCCCGTGGATTGTTTTCTTACATGCAGAGAGGGCTGAGTGCCATTTCCTTCTCTTCTTCATTTCCACCTGATGGATACAGTCCTACTTAGGCAACAAGTTAATATAGAAATTCATTTCCAGACATTCTCCTGAGGAGATATCTCTAAAATAATAATTTTGAGATCTGGATGAAGAAGTGTGGAGGAAAGGCATTTTAAAATGTATTTTATCTTATGTGTATGAGTATTTTGCCTGCATGCATATGCATATCCCCTGGAACTGGAATTACAGACAGTTGTGAGCTACCATGTGGGTGCTGGGAATCGAACGCAGGTCCTCTAGTGGAGCAGGGCATGCTCTTAACTGCTTAGCCATTGTTACAGTCCTGAAAAGGCTGTAACATTTTTTAAGGTTATAAAGAAAACCCTGGGGCAGCAAAAGGATTTTTCAGAAAGGTCTCCATCCCTACCTCTTATTACGAACTCTGTTTGGTTCTGCATACCCTCTGGAAAGAAGCTGGGCAGCTCTTCCACTTGGCAGCTGCTCTCTCTGGGATCTGGGAAGGAAAAAAGGGGGCCAGGATGCAACAGGTCCTCTCTCTTTAGAATTCCGAGACAGGGGGAGAGATGAAGTTCCTGCTTATAAAACTTAGAACTGGGGAGATCAAAATACTTCCGAAAAGTGATTTTAAAACACATGGCCAAATATATTTAAGTAGGAATTGCCCCATTATAAAGAAAACTGAGTACCAGTATATTCTTTTTGAAATAAAAGTGAGAGGTGTAATTACTAAGTTAATGAAAGAATAACTCACCCAAACAGTTTATTTTCTCTTCTGTTCTATCTGCCTGCTGTATGTTTTTTAAAGTCAAGACAGGGTTTCTCTGTGTAGTCCTGGCTATCCTGGACTACTCATTCTGTAGACCAGGCTGACCTTGAACTCAGAGATCCGTCTGACCCCACTGCTCTGCTTCCTGTATTAAGGAGAGAACCTTGAAGGTTTATTATGTACTCCCTTGGATACAGGCTCTCTATAGGTTTCCACAGAGCTATAGACCATAGCTATTTCTGCTTTTGTGGTACATTACTCACAGGGTGTGGGAATTTTCTTCCTCAGCTTTTCTTATTTTCTTTTTGAGATAGGGTCTCCCTATGTACCCCTGGCTGGCCTGGAACTAGCTCTGTGGACTAGGCTGGCTTTGAACTCAGAGAGTGACCTGCCTCTTCCTTCAAGTGCTGAGATTCAGAGCATGCTGTAGTGGCTAGAGGCTGGCTCAGTGGTTAAGGGCACTGGCTGCTCTTGTAGAGGACAAGAGTTTAATTCCCAGCTCCCACATGGTGGTTCACAGCTGTTCCTAACTCCACTTCCAGGGCATCTGGTACTCTTTCCCTCCCTCCAGTGGCACCAAGCACACATGTGGTGCACAGACACCCATGCAGGCCAAACATTCACACATAATGTACAGCTTGTTGGGTATTGGTTATATTCCTGTCTGATGGAAGAGGCTCCAAAAGCTCTCTGGGCTTCCTTTTGGGTGTTCTAGCATATTAGGCTAGAGGAGTACTTACCGTTCTTGTTGGAATCATAGGATGCAATGATTAGACTGAAGATTAAGATGGTATCCATGCCAATCTGAGCTCATGAGCACGTACTGCCTATAGCCCACGGTTACTCCGTCATAGCCCTGTATAGCCTTGCCTCTTGTTGCTTTTACTGTCGTGGAACCAAGTTGCACTCTATCTGGTTCTGCCCTGACTATTTTGCCCTGTTTCCTGAAGACCCAGGAATACAGCTGATTGGAGAAAAAGCCAAATCTGCTTATTAATGATTGACTTTGAAGGTCTAGCCCAGCTTCATTGCTGCCAACTTGAGAACTGTCATTATCTAGAGATTTCCCTAACAGAAAGGGCATGAACACCCAAAGATATGCTCCATAAATACTTGCAGATAGACACGTACTCATTCACAGGTGTGCTCTCTGATGGAGGCACATAACTCCACACACCAACATTAAGCATTATGGAGATGCTATTAAGAGGTACAATTTCTAGGAGAGAGGAAGAAACTAGGACTGAATGAGTCAGTGCCTTATGTTGGGGAGAACACTGGACTTTAGGAATGTGTAGAATTAAGTTCTAGTTCAAGCCTGTTTGGCCACCTTGGGGAAATTATTTGGCTACTCAGGGTCTCAGTTTTTCTTTTGTATAAACTGAGTCTCAACCAAAAGATCTTTGGAATTCATTTACAGTTATAACCATAAGTTCATATGAGCATAACATACCTATGGAATTGTGTATATTTTCACATTTATGAATATTGGAATGAGTATAGTTAAAACAACTTTCTTATGACAATTGGGTCAAGAGGTTGTGAGAAAGAGCTATATATAGTGCATGAGTGATAGTGTCTGTAGTTGGGAGTAGCTGCTATTGAATTTCCCCCCAAAATTGTTTCTTTTAGCAAAGAGTATATAATTAGTATTAAACTCTTAATATTTTTTAAGAGGTCTTACTATATAGTCCAGACTTTCTTGAAACTCATTCTGTAGTCTAGGCTGGCCTTGAACCTATGATCTTCTTGCTTCTGCCTCCCAAGAATGGAGATTACAGCTATGTACCACTATGCCTGACTCTAAAGATTTCTTGATAGCATAGCTAGGTGAGATCATAAAGAAGAACGCATCTAATTAGATATTTGTTGATGTCCAGGGCCTCCACAGCCTTCCTACCAGCTGTAAATATGCTTCTTTGAAGCCCACATGGGCTTAGCTATGCATGAGAAGATTCTGGAGGCCGAAACTCTTGATTGATAATCACATAAAGAGTTGGTTCAAAGGACTTTACATAAGGGGCTTTGTGCTATTTTAATCAAATTACTATTTAAGTAGCACCCTGTGTACTCACACATCTATACAGCTTGAAATCTGGCCAAACTAAGGATCAAAGTCTTGGTGGGAAACATTAACGGAAGGGGATCCCTGAAGGACAATCTGTTGGCTAAAATAGGGAAGGGATAAAGGAAGCCCTGGGCATCCAGCCCAGCAGCAAATCTCCCATAGGCCTGCTTCTCTTCCTCTGCTGCAGTTGCTTGGTTCTTTCAATGCAGGAGAGCAGATTAAAGGGCTCCATTGCTTTCCTGGGTTTTCATGATTTTTGTTGACTGTTCCCTTCCTATGATCACATGATTCTCTACTCCCTTGTGGCGCTGACACATTGTCTGTTGTTCTGTTTAAAATTTTCAATCGCTGCCACATGACAGTGCTGCCACCTTGCAGCAAAAGTAGGAATGGATCTGAAGTCTCACTTCTCACCCTGTGTCATTGGAGAAGAAAATCTCATTTTTCCCAAAAGCAATCTCATGCATGGCTAAAGATGAAACTGCAATGTTCTTATAATGTTCTGGGAGACGTTCTCTTTTCTTTTCCTGTGTGTGTGTGTGTGTGTGTGTGTGTGTGTGTGTGTGTGTGTGTGTGTGTACACTAAGGACTGAACCTACTCATGGATGCCCTGAAGTCAAATTGAATGTGAAACATGCACTCTGTGGAGCAGAGACACAAAACTAAAATTAAGACAAAATATCTAGTGGTAGAGATGCTGTGTCCAGTTGTGACCTCTGAAAGAGAGAAGGAAAAAAGGAATGAACAGTCAGAAGGGGTCTGGAAGAGGAACCCTTGACCAGAAGCCAGGAGGCCTTTTAAGGTTCTAGTTGAGGCCCCGTCATCGACTGAATTGTTTCAGGGAAGTTCCTTAACCTCTTTGGGCTTTGATTATTTCAGACCCTCTACCATGTGGATTCTGGGAATTGAACTGAGGTTGCCAGGCTCAGCAGTAAGCACCTTGACCTGCTGAGCCATCTCACCAGTCTTTTTAATTAATTAATTCATGTTTTGAGACAGGATCAAACTTGAACTTGTGACAGTCTTGCCTCAGTCTCCCCAGTACTAGGATTATAGGGAAAACCTACCATGCCCAGTTTAGGAATAACTATTATCAAATTCTTATCACCAAAAATGAGTTTTGGGTTTTTTTGTTTTGTTTTGTTTTGTTGTTTTTTTTTTCATTTTTTGAGACAAGGTTTCTCTGTGTAGCCCTGGCTGTTCTGCAACTTGATCTGTAGATAAGGTTGGCCTCAAAATCACAGAGCTCTGCCTGCCTCTGCCTCCTGAATGCTGGGATAAAGGCATATGCCACCACTGCCTGGTGAGTTTTGCCTGTTTTAAAAAGAATTTCTTATTAAAAATTTTAGGTTGTTCATGAAGTGTATGTACCCTTTTGCCCAAACAGCTTTACTTGCACATACTCATTGCAATGAGTTGTTGGTCTGGTGAAAGCCTCTGGCTTCTGCTATACCATTGATATTGATACCGATACCGGACCCTCAAGGAGACTCCTCTGGTATCCTACTGTTGCCCTGAGTCATGGGGATCCTTCCCCTTCACTCGATCCAGCAGCTCATAGATTTAAAAAAAATTCTTTTTGGGGGGAGGTACAAGGGTGGAGGCTGATATGGAAGGACTTGGAAGTGAGTGGGATTGGGGTGCATGGCATGAAATTCCCAAAGAATCGATAAATAATTGATAAGAAATTTAGACTGGAATAAAAAGCAATGGGAACCTTTGTGGCAACCTTCATATATATGAATCAGTATACTTTGTTCTCATTCATTCAGATTTTTGCCTACTTATTTATTTATTTTGAGAGAAGGTCTTACTATGTAGTCCTGATTGGCTTACAACTTGCTATACAGACAAGGCTCACAAAGGTCTGCTTGCCTTTGTGTCCTGGAATTAAAGGGATATGTCATCACTCTTGGCCTTGTCTTTTTTTCCCCCCAAGACAGGGTTTCTCTGTGTAGCCCTGGCTATCCTGGAACTCGCAGTGTAGACCAGGTTGGCCTCAAACTCATAGAGATATGACTGCCTCTGCCTCCCAAGTGCTGGGATTAAAGGTGTGTGCCACCACCATCCCACTGCCTTGTCTTTTAAAATTAGAAACCTATGTATTCTTTTTTGTTTGTTTGTTTGTTCATTTATTTTGAGATAGTGTCTCTCTACACAGCCCTGACTATCCTGGAACTCAGAGAGATCTGCTTGCTTCTGCCTCCTGAGTGCTGGGGTTAAAGGCAAGGCATGCATCACTACTCCCAGCTCTGTTTTATTTTTTGTTCAGTACTGATTTGAAAATTGATTCACAGTGTTTCACATAGCAATGAATGTAGCACAATTTAATACTCTACTGTTGTAATATTCTTGGAACTTATTTGAAGCTAGGTTAGAGGATATGTAAGTTATGTTCAGCTTGACTATTTATAGTAATTTTTTCTTTAAAGATTTATTTATTTTATGTATATGAATGCTTTATCTGCATGTTCGACTTTATGCCAGAAGAGGGCATCAGATTCCACTAGAGATGGTTGTGAGCTACCATGTGGCTGCTGGGAATTGAACTCAGGACTTCTGGAAGAGCAGCCAGTGCTATTAACCTCTGAGCCATCTCTCCAGTCCCGTAAATTATTTTCTAAGAAGATGTTTTTTTAATAATAATTGTATTTGTAACATATACTTGTTCTATATTTTAAAAAATTTTTCATTATATTTATTCATTTTATATATAAGTGTTTTGCTTGCATGTATGTATATACACCACGTGCATGCTTGGTGCCCTCAGAGGTCAGAGGAGAGCATCAGATCTCCTAGAACTGGAGTTATGGATCATGTTGAGACACTATGTGGGTGTTAGGAATCAAACCTGGATCCTCTGCAAGAGCAACAAGTACTTTAAACCATTGAGCCAGCTCCCTGTTACATATTCTTGACAGAGGGCCAAAGAACTGTTCCAGTATGACATGAAATGAGCCTGAGCAGATCCCCCTTTGGTTGGTCTCAAAACCTAAGATCATGGACATTTGCTCCCTCTCTGCAAGCAAGGGTACAATGCTGTTTGGTTCTTGCACATGCTCTGCTATCCTGAATTAATAACATAGAATTTAATTCCATAGAACTCCTGAAGCAAGTGGGCATCCATAGGGAATGTTTTCTAAGTACTCATAGAAAATGAGTGAAGGGGACATACAGAGAAAAGAGCAAGTCATATTTTCTACGTGACGCCTGTGTTTCCAGCTCTGTATTAGAGGCTTTACATTTTGGTTATATTTCATCCACAATATCACCCTATAGAGTTGATTGTATAGTCAAGGAAACAGACACAGAAAAGGAGCCACTTGCTCACAGTCTAATTAGTGACAGGTTTGGGATTTTAGGTCTGGTCTCTGATTAAACAGCTCAAGTTGGATGGGTTTGTTTTTGGTTTTTTGTTTGTTTGTTTGTTTGTTTGTTTTTTTGTGTGTATGTGTGTGCTTATTGTTTTGTTTTGTTTTTTAAATAGTGTTTAGCACAAAAGAAGCTTCCCTTATCTTTGCCTTAGATTACCAAGAGTCAATTCTTCTCAGTTTGTATTGACTCCTTTCAAAAGATAACGGGCATTTCATTCATTGATTTAAGCTACATTTCCTTTCCATTGTTGTCTTCCTTTGTTTTCATTAAGCAAATCAGTTGCATCGGAACAGGAGGTCCACTGGTGAATGGGATTTGTGCAATAGCTTTCTACCTGTATGTCTAAGTTATTTATCAGAAGTGCTTTCCTCTTTAAAGATGGAAGCAGTGAAATCTGGTTTAATATCTAATAAAGGGAGACAGGCATGGCTGTCACAAGCCTGAAGGGAGAAGCAGGAAGAATTTGGGCTAGCTCAGGCTGTGAGTCTCAAAAGAAAAAGAAAATAGGAATGAAAGGATAGAAAGAAGTTGACTAATGGATCAGTGTTCCTTGATAGTAAAGACTGCAATGTGATGTTATTTTTAGTATTTATTGTGTACAGCTTCATGTACAATAGCAGCAGTGGGGAAGTTGAGGGTATTTTGAGGAAGACAAATGCCTAAACATGCAGCAGGGAAAACTCAAGTCTGATATAATGTAATGAAGATACTGAAAAATCTTAAACAGAGGTTAATGACAGGGAAAGGAAATAATTTGCCAGGAAGTCTTTCATGGCTGTAGGAGAATGAGGTGTGTAGGTTGTAAAGCAGAGCAACACAAGGTCAGAATCCCAGGACTAAGCAACAAGTAAATAAATTATCCTGTTTTTCTGCCTCTCAGTGAAAAGGCCTTTAACATTTCTCCAGGTGTTTAGTTTTGCGGTATGGGTGTATATGCACGTATATGTATACACACTATGACACACACACAATCTGTGTGTAGGTCTCATGGAAGAAGAAACTAAGGTGTGGGACTCCCTAAAATGTAGCTAGGGACTGGAAGTGTTTGGGATTAGATCATAAAGGGGAGAGGGAGCTGAAATGACATGTGAAAACCCAAGTACACTGTGAAAACCCTGGTGTCCATGTGAAAATATCGTGGGCAGTTTCCAGTATAAACACTGTTCTTCATTATGCAATGTAATCTTGCCTTTCGACACCAGGACCAGTCTTATAAAGAGGCCTCCGTGAGGAGATTTTATGACCTTATGGTGTGAGGTTCTGTAAGGCTCTTAACTCAGGACAAACCTGAATGGTTGACCAGAGCAAAGGGACTGGTGTTCAGATAAGGCCTTTGTGCCTTTTATCTTACAACCAGAGCCCCAGCTTTTTGGCAAGGGGCTGGCTCTCTTGAATTCTGATCATCAATAGATCTGCTAAGTAACTTACTGGAGGCTTTGCCTCCCAAAAAGACAAGGTGAAGACTGATAAGCAGAGATCAGGAGCACAGTGGCCTCTCAGGTACAGTGCCAATCTTTCTTTTCTTTTTCTTTTTCTTTTTGGTTTTTTGAGACAAGGTTTCTTTGTATAGTCTTGGTTGTCCTAGAACTTAGTCTGTAGACCAGGCTGGCCTTGAACTCACAGATCCACCTGCCTCTGCCTTCTGAGTGCTAGGATTAAAGGTTTGTGCCACCACTGCCCAGTGCTAATCTTTATTCCAATCAATGAAACACTAATATCTATACCTGGCCTTACTCTCAGAGTTATAAAGAGGGGTGCTAAAGTGTAGGATGCTGTATTCAACATGCACACAAAATTACAGAGGAACTTAAACACTATATCTTGTGCTGGTAACCATACTGCCGCTAGAATGCACAGAAAAGAGACGAGTGGAAGCTAGAGAGGAGCTAGTGTCTGAGAGAAAATGAGACTTTCGAGGACTAAAAAGATTCAGAAAAACAGGAGGAATGGTAAGTCTGACAGCATAAGGAAAGGTATGAAAACAGTTATGGAGGGGCTGGAGAGATGGGTCAGTGGTTAAGAGCACTGGCTGCTCTTCCAGAGGACGGGGTTCAATTCCCAGCACCGGCATGGCAGCTCACAACTGTAACTCCAGTTCGGGGGACCCAAAATCCATGGCAAAACACCAATGCACATAAAAATAGTAAAAATTAAGAACAATTATGACAAATTCTAGAAGTCAGTGCAGACTATATTGGGGGGGTCACTGGGGAAAGGCATCTTGATTTTATATTATTCAGGATTTCACTATGTAGCCCTGGCTGACCTAGAACACTTTATGTAGACTAGCCTGCCTTCAGACTTGTGGTGATCCTCCTGCTACTGCCTTCTGAGTGCGGGGATTACCGGTTTGTGTCACCACACCCAGCTAACATCTGGGTATTTTACCTACCAGGCTCTATTTCTATAAGGCACCTTCTTTCCTCCCCTCCCTTTGTGGTATTGGCATTGAACCTAGTCCTCAGGTGTACTAGGCAGATACTCGACCACTGAGCTCCAGCTCCAGGACTATAAAGATACTCTTTCCTTCTCTAATTCAACTCAAGTCTGACCTGAAGATTGCTATCTTAGAAATACAGGTGTTGGAGACATTGCTATTCAACAAGATTCTCTGGCAGCAAACAGGGGGACAAGAATGCTAAATACTAAACTTGTGTTGTCAAACTTCATTGTGAACAACGACCAGGTTTTCTTTTTAAAAGAGTCCGCATTTTCCCTTTTAAAAATTACATATACATACATAGATACATAAATATGTGTGTATGTATGTAAATTGGGAGGCAATTAGTGGGACTCTGTTCTCATTTTCCATCGTGTAGGTTCCAGGATTGAACTCAGGTCATCAGGCTTAGTGGCAAGTGTCTTATCCATTGAGTCATCTTGCCAGCCCCTTTTCCTCTTTTCTTTAAAAATTTATTGTATATATTGATTGCATATATTCATATATACAAGTATAGGTTGTATGACAGAATCTGCAATGTGTGTGTGTGTATGTGGGTGTGTGCATGTGGATATGTGCATGACTTGTGCTGATGTGGGGTCAGAAAACTTGTAGGAGGCTATTCTAATTCTATTTTCCAACATGTGGGACCTGGGGATCAAACTTAGGTCATCATGATTAGTGCCAAGTACCATCACAGGTTGAGCCATCTTGCAGCTCCGGGAATCTACATTTTAAACAAGCACTCCAGTGTTCCTATTACAGGTGGCCAGTGCAACATACCTTGAGAAATACTGCTCTTATCTAAAGCAGAAATGACTGCCAAATGGAACTACATGGAAAATGCTAATATACTATCTAGATAAATATGGGCTTATCTACTTTTGAGAATTTATCATCTCTCACCTATGTATACCCTTTACAAATTTTCATGACTATCATCTAAGGAATGAGATATAGCTACTGGTTAAGAGTGCCAGTTTTGTCTTCCCAAATAGATTGTAATCACTGTAAAGACAAGGATCTCTCAGACTTTTCCCAGAATAGAGAAAAAGATCAATGAAGGGAACCAGGATGCTTAGGATCAATTCCTGTTACTTCTAGACAACTTCATTGGTGCGTGAGCATGTGTGTGTGTGTGTGTGTGTGTGTGTGTGTGTGTGTGTGTGTGTGTGTTCAGAGATGGAGGTTTCTCTGTGTAGCCTTGGCTGTCTTGGAACTTGCTTTCTAGACCAGGCTGGCCTTGAACTCATAGAGATCCGCCTCCCTCATGCTGGGATTAAAGGTGTGCACCACCACTGTCCAGCTCCCCCCTCATTTTTTAAACTTGCATTTGTTTATGCTGAATTTATTCCTGTGTTATGTTTTTTTCTTTTCTTTCTTTTTTTTTAATTTATTTTTTTTCTTTCTTTTCTTCTTAAGGGGGCAGGGGCAGAGATGGACTCAGAAAAACAAAGCCATGGAGAGAGGGACAGAGACCTGGAGAGACAGACAGACAGACAGACAGAGAAAGAGAGACAAAGAACTTGGGGTGGGGGCAGGCAGACAGGACTCAGAGAAGTCATTAGATAAGAAGGCTAAGGAATATAAGTTTTGTCTCTTCAGTTTCTTTTGGGGTATCTTTCTTAGGTGCACCTTCCTCTTCAGGCTTTGGGACAGTTTGTTCATTTCAGTGACAATCATCTCAATATCACAGAGGAGCACATATATGGGCTAATTCAGCCATGAGCACTGTCAGTACATCCTAGGTGCTTTGTTCACCGGGATATGTTTAATGACTAGAGAACCTCCATCTCAACCCTTCAGTTCATAATCTCTGCATTTTCTTTTGTTTTTTTTTGTTTTTGTTTTTGTTTTTGTTTTTTCTTGTTTTTGAGACAGGGTTTCCTCTGTGTAGCTTTGTACCTTTCCTGGATCTCGCTCTGTAGACCAGGCTGGCCTGGAACTCACAAAGATCCACCTGCCTCTGCCTCCCGAGTGCTGGGATTAAAAGGTGTGCGCCACCACTGCCCGGCCTACTCTCTGCATTTTTAAGCTTGACACAAAAATCCAGCACTCTTTTGGAGCTACAGACCCTGTGTCCTGAGCCACTGTTTGGCTCGGACAGCCTGACTCCACCATTATACTGCTAGAAGGGAACTCATTGCTTCTTTAAAGTGCCATGTTTTAGACACTTGGTGGCCTTTTGAATATGCACAGCCTTCATGGCCTGGGGAGTTTTGCTTTCTTAAAGTGAACATGAGGATTTGAATCTCTTGATTTGCCTGATTTTGTAGGGTTTTCTGGGTCAAGAAAGTAGTAAACCATTTTCACAGGTCACCTCAGGCTACTTACAGGAAGATCTGACTTCCTCGTTACATAATTTAAAAAAAATTTTTTTAATTGTATGAGTGTTTTTCCTGGATGTTTGTTGTGTACCACATGTGTGTCTAGGGCCTGAGGAAGCCAAAAGAGGGTGTCAGATTCCCTGGAACTATAGTTACAGACTGTGAGACACCCACATGAGTACTAGGAATTGAACCCAGGTCCTCTGGAAGAGTGGTCAGTGCTGCTGAGCCAGCTCTCCAGCTACTACACGACTTTCTTGAAAAAAATTTGGAGACCTTGTGTCTTTTAGGGTAGTTATAACAAAAGTACCACATCACAGAAACAATATAAAATTCTTCACATTTTTGGAGGCTAAAAGTCCATGATTAAAATGTTGGCAATGTTGTTTTTTTCTGAAAATTTTTCTCTTAGGCTTGTCATTCATTGTCTTCTTCCTGTCTTCAAAGGTTCTTCTCTGGATCTTAATATTCATTTGTGTAATGGCACCCGTCTTATTTGACTAGGGTCTGCCCTAACGATCTTGTTCTAACTTAGTAAGATCCTTAAAGACCCTACCTCCAATTCCCTCACCCTACACCCACCTTGAGGTACCGTAGATTAGGACTTCAGCACTGGACTTGGGGGATATAATTCAGCCCAGAAAAGACCTCTCGTTTCGGATTCTGAAATGTGTGCTCGCCTCCTTCTCTCCTACCTGCTAGTCTTGTGCAGTGTGTTTTCTCTACCCTTTGGCTTTCTTCCTCCACCTCTTACAGACATGCGGCTTGTGTGGCAAGTGTTTGTGGAGACCAGCTCTAAAAAGCCTATGGTAGGATAGGCAGGTCTTGGCATGCCTCAGACAGCACAACACATAGGAGCAGTTCCGGTTCCAGGAGTCACTGTCTTAGAGAAATAGCCCTTTGCCAGTTCTTGTCTGCGTCCTAGCATTTGGTAACAGATTCTTTGGAAGTGGTCTTGGGCTATCCTTATTCTTGATTTTCTTCCCTGCAGCCTTTTGTTATTTTGTGGTTTTCTTCAATCTCCTAAGGCCAGCCTACACACAAACTTGAAGGCCCAGTTCTCCTGCCTCTGCCTAACTAAGTGCACTCTTTCTTAGAGCTCCTTCATTAGGCCTTTCCTTGAGTAGTTCATTAAAAAAAAAATTCTTTTTGACATTTGTGTGTGTGTGTACACACATATGTGTACACGGGCATGCCCCAGTGTGCTGTGAACTTTGGTTTTCTTCTTCAGCCCTGTGGGTTCTAAGGATAATACTTAGATCCTCAGGCTTGAGGGTAAACACCTGTACCTGCTAACCCGTGTCACTGGCCCTCCCCGAAAGCTGGACTCTTTGAATTCCTCACTTGAGAATGGACCCCAGGGTCTTGCACGTGTGAGGTGAATGGTTACATCCCACAGTCCTGAAGTTTAGAGGGTAAATCCATTATTGCAGTATCCCTAAAGCTGACAAACAGAAACACCATCAAGAATCCTAGAGAAAGAGGCTGTACCATTAAAAGGTAAAAGAACAAGAGGCAACTCCAAGGTTTAAAAAATTTCTTTCCTTGGTCACTTCTTCATGCCAGCTTCAGAGAGTACTACTATGGAGAGGCAAAGCTTCCCAGATCATTCTTAGTCAGTAAGTCGAACATCTTGTTAAACCAGACAGTCTTGCTCAATTATCTTTTTTTTTTTAAGCTCTGAGTTTCCTTTGTTCAGCTGAAATTTATCCCAATGACACAGTTACTGTTAAAATATAGGTCACTGTTCTGTAAAATTTACTAATTCTCCAATTTGTTTCCAATCCTTATTACTTCAAAAGTAAGTGGATAAATTCTTGGAGAAGCTGCCACCTAATGGTAATGAGGGATCCCATTGTTCCTGTTGACCAATCTTAATGTTTTCCTGTGTTAGCTTCCATCCAAGAATTTGTTTCTGGGGTGTGGCTTTCTACCCTTTTCACTTTTTGCCCCCTGGCATTGAAATACTCTCCTGGCCACCGTGTTCTCCACACCTTTCCTGACCTTCATCACAGGTTCGTGTAAGGACTGGGAAAAGAACTCTGGGTACTCCTCTGAATTCTTGTAATAGGTTAGAACTCACATGGATCTCCTCTCCTTGTTACTGCACCTATGCCCAAGGCTGTGTTGTGTTGGGAATTCTTCCAGTCACCATTAATCGACAATACACACTGCCATGAAAGTCTTGCTGTCAAGTGGCAGACTAGACAAATTTGTTGGCTTCACCTCAGTAGGCTTGGAGCAACCCCAGTTCAGGATGGAAGGCAACCTAAGAAGTCAGGGCTTGATGGCACTTAACTGTTGAAGGCAGGCAGGCATGAGACTGCCGTCCTTTGTACCGGGTCTTGCCCACCAAACTTTCTTTACTTCTCTTCATGCTCAAGGATCCATCATCAACAGCTCCTTTGAGGAGCTGGGGTAGCTAAGCAAAGGGGAGTGGTGATGGATTAGTTGCCTTGGTTAGCCTGCACTAATCTGAAGGCAGTGGATGGGCACGACACCGACCTTATTGGCGTCAGCACTAGCAATGCTACGGTCCATCCAGGCAGGGCCCCCACCTTGCCTACCGCACCACACCACTGGGTTCTGGGTTCCCTTCCCGCGCTGCAGGATCTTGCTGGGAGGTTCGAGCTGAACCACCTCATCCACTCGGCCGGGAGGTGGAGCCGTTGGGCTGGCCCCAAACCCTCCCAGGCAGAAGGGACAACCACCACGTCCCGGACCCGCCCGCCCTCGCACCGCTCGGCCCCGAATGGCAGAGCCGCGCTCGGACCATCGGCATCGCCTCACGTCGCCCCGCCCCGCGCCGCGCTCCCATTGGCTGACGCCGGCCCGAGTCCGCGCCTCGCCCCCTCCCCTTGGCGCCCGGACCGCGCGGCTGCCCGGAGCGGGGTCGGAGGTGAACGGCCTGGAGTAACCCCGGACGCGCGCGTACCTCGTGGGGCTGGGTGACTGAGGTGGGCGGCCGGGCGCGGGGCGGGCCGGGGGCGGGGCGGGCCGCCGAAGCCCCGCCCTCCTCGGCCCGGGTGCCCAGCCGGCCTGCCGAGCGCCTGTCAGCCATCGCGGAGCCGCCCGCGTCGCCTCCTGTCCAGCACGCCTCGGCGCAGGGGCTCCGCGACCGCCGGCCGGTGCGTGCCGCCAGCCTGAGGTGAGGGAAGGGCCGCAGCCCAACCCGGAGCGGCCCGGGCCGGGGCCGGGCAGCCGGCAGGGGGCGGCCTCATAGCCTCCGCCCGCCCGCTCGCACGCGGTGGGGCTCTCCATCCCATGCAGCCCCCGGGCCGGGCAGCCGGGTCCTCCCCTCAGCACCGCGGCCTCCAGGTCCCCTTCCCCGAGCTCCGCGTGGAGTGCTCTGGGGTCCGGGGTTTGCGGGCCGAAACCCCGGAACCTGGGAGGAGTGCCGCCCAGGGCCCTTAGGGAGGACCCGGTGTGCCCGGTGCTTGCTGCTACTCGCCGGGCTGAATCTTTGCGTCCGACCCTGGGCTCCGAGAGGAGACGAGCACGTGGGAGGCGGGTGCTGAGCCCTGGGTCTGGTTGCATGGAAAGTCTTGTTCCTTTCTTGCGAGAGAGGTGTGGGGCGCAGAGGCGCGGGCTGCTGTGGCTCTCACTGTGCCTTTGTATCGCGGGGAGAGCCCAGGCCAGGCGGGCTGTCCCTCTGCCAGTTCCTGCTCGCAGCATTTGAGGGTTTTTATGAGGGACGGAAGTAGGAAAAGCGTACTCGCCAGTTCTTAACTCTCCTGGGGCGTTAATCTTGATGGTTTAGGGCAGCTCTTGAAAATAGGACCTAAGAAGGTAGGTGATGGGAAACTAACGATTCAGAGGAAAAAGTGCGTGGAGATTCTGCCCACGTAAGGGCTGGTAGTTTTTGGATTTGAGTATCCGGCAAGTGAACACTTCCAATCAGCTTTAAAGATCAGGGGCTTCATGTAGGCCTTGCGGGTTTTTATAAAAGATACAGGAGTAGAACTGCTTAAGGGAAGTAATTTTAGATGGTTTTGTTGGGAGATTTAAGACAAATGAAAGGACTCTAGGATTTCCTGATTCCACGTCTATATAAAGTGTTTCAGAAACTTCCCAATGTGCAGAATAAATCTAACGACCTGGCCTTCACTCTCAGAAGTTGATTTCTTTTGACTTTTCTGTTTCATTTTTCCCTCCTACAATTCAGGCTGGGAAGTATGCTTTCTTTGGTTACATAGTTTCCTCTCTCTTAGGTGGTAGGAATACCCTAATTTGTCTGTTGCTTCATGAATGGGGATGCCCTTGACATCATCTGTCTTGGGGATTTCTGTGCTCACTTGACAAGCACTTGTTGGGAAAGCATTGTGTTGTTTAAAACTAGGATCTCTTTTAGCAGTGTAGGTAATAGGTGTCTGCTTGCTGCAAAGTAGCAAGTCTCTTCCTGCTTCTTTATTTCTAAGTACTACTTAAGCCTTAACAGGAGTATAGATGCGACCCCATTAATAATTAACAAAACCTGTGGGTTTGTGAAAGCTGTCAACAGTAAAATACTAATTTCTGAAGCTGCCTGTGTTTATTATTGTTGTAGAGGTTTTGCTTATGTTTTACCAAAGTAGAATAGAAATATGTTAAAGGTAAGATTAAATTGTTTTTAAGATGGGAGGAAAAGTTGGGAAATACTGGGCCTTTTACTTAATGAATTTATACATCAGACCGTAACTAGGTAATATCCAAGAAGTGTCATTGTGAAAGCTAGCCTTGGAGAACTCTAAAGTACTGTGAACAGGTTCAGGTGTAGAGCACTTTTCAGCTAGTGAGTAGGAAAATTTTTAACTGTCCCACAGACTGGTTTAACTGGTCTGAATCTAGTGTTTTGTTTTTATTTGGAGGGTCTCCATGTGTTCAGCCTTGAATTTGGAATCTTCCTGCCTCAGTGTCCCAAGTACTAGGCATGTGCCACCATACCTTGCTCTGTGTTTTTCTTCTCTTTCTCTCTCTCCCTCTCTCCCCTCCCCTCTTCCCCTTGCTCTCTTCTCCTCTCTCTCCCTCTTTCCCTCTCTCCTCCTCTCTCTCTCTCTGTCCCTCTCTCCCCCTCTCTCCCCCTCTCCCCTTCTTCCCCTTTCTCCCTCTCTCCCCTCTCCCCTCCCTCTTCCCCTTGCTCTCTTCTCCCCTCTCTGCTTTTCCCCTCCCTGTCTACCCTTAGGTAGGATTTCTTTGTGTAGTGTGTAGCACTCACTGTCCTGGAATTTTGTAGATCTGTCTGACCTCAATCTCAGATCTGCCTGCCTCTGCCTCCCAAGTGCTGGGATTAAAGACCACACTCGGCTTTTCCTTTATTTTTTCTTCTTCCTTGTTTTAGACCTGTTTGTTTTCCTGTGTGTTCAGGAAGGTGCTGAGGTCCATGTGTGGAGGTAGGAGGACAACCTTCAGGCGTGGGTCTTCAGGTTTGAACTCAGGTTGTCAGACTTCACAAGTGCTTTTACCCACAGAGTCATCTTCCCTGCCCTTTTAAAAAACAACCCCAAAGTTTGGATCTATTCATTTTTTGTGGGGAGCATAAACATGTCATGTGGAGATCATAAGACAGTCTGAAATCTGTTTTCTCCTTCTATGTCTTGTGAGCCTTAGGGATTGAACTCAGATCATCAACTCAGCAACAATCCCCTTTACCAGCTGAGCTGCCTCCAGAGATTACAGGTGTGCACCACCATACTTGTTTTATTTCTTACATTTATTGTGCGTGTGCATGTGTGCTCACACTTATATGAGTTCAGAAGACAATTTATGAGAGTTGGTTCTCTTCTACCATGTGGGCAGAACCTTCTACCTGGCAAGAACCTTTATGTGCTGAGCTATCTCCTTGACCTTCTCACCTTGTTTGTTTGTTTGATGGTTTGTTTTTGAGACAGGGTTTCTCTGTGTAGCTTTGGAGCCTGTCCTGGAACCAGGCTGGCCTCGAACTCAAAGAGATCTGCCTGCCTCTGCCTCCCGAGTGCTGGGAATAAAGATGTGCTCCACCACCGCCCAGCCCTACTTACCTTTTTTTATGCAGTGCTGGAGATTGAACTCAGGGCTTTGTGGATTCTAAGCAGGCACTTCACCAGCTCAACATCCTCAGCCCCACTGCGACTTTCTTTAAAATTAAGGCATTTCCAACCTACAGCCTCCAGGTCACATGAGTCCCAGGGTATCTATTAATAGGACCAAGATATTTGTAGATGACATCATTTTGAAATATCAAAAAAATTAGGTATTCTTTTTTTTTAATTTGTTTTTGTTTTTGTCATTTATAGGCTAGCTAATACCTTAATTATTAGATGAGGAAACAAAAATAAACAATTGTATAATAATACACTTAAATTTAATGTTTCTACTTGGGAGATATTGGCTATTCTTTTCAGCACTTCAGAAAAAAAAGTTATTATTATCTAACTTAAAAATTATTTATATGTGCATATGGCACTGGAGGGAGCAAAATTGGATCAGAAGACAGTTTTGGGGAGTTAGTTCTTTCATTCCCTTCTTGTCACTAAAGATTAAACTCAAGTGGCCAGGCTTGCTCTTGAAGCTTGTCTGCTAACTGAGCCAGCTCATCACCATTAGCATGTTCCTAAAGATTAATAACTGTAGAAGCTATACATCAAGCATCTTTCTATACATTTAAATAAATAGGCTTATGAAGAAGTGAATAAACACTGAGGCCTCATTGGCTGAAAAGAAAAATCTTAATCACTGTTGAAGACTACCCTTTGAAGGTAGTCCTCATTGGTCATCCACTTTAACACATTCCTGTTAAGTAGTTTATTCCTGTTTGTTTGTTTTTTAATTTCTGAAACTTCAGTGAGAATTCTCAGCTTTACTTGAATATAATGAATGGTTCATTGGACCTGATTTAAATAAAAAAACCTTGGTCGTAGTTTTACAAGGATGTTGCACTTACATGAAGAGTGCATCTGATCTGGCACTAGCTCTTAGCCAGTTAATCTGTGTTAAGTGTGTCCTAATGATTGAGTTCTCTTACCAATTTGTTATTCAAGTTGCCATTACACCATCTGGTTTGGGGACGTTTAAGGAGACAGGTGAGAAGTAGTTTCACAATTAGGGATTTTGTTGGGTGTGGTGGCCCTATGTGTAACCTCAGAACTCAGGAGGCAGAAACAGGAGGACTTCCATGAGTTTGAGGCCAGTGTGTTGTACATAGCAGGTTCCAGGTGAGCCAAGAACGGCATAAGAAGAAAGCTTTCTTAGAAACAGTAAAAAAAATGAAACCAAAAAGGGATGTTAATTGGCTAAAGGTTGGTGCCCTCAGTTGATGCCACTTTCCAGTGTTCTCTCTCTCTCTCTTTTTAAAAAAAGATTTATTTATTATGTACACAGAAGAGGGTGCCAGATCTCATTACAGATGGTTGTGAGCCACCATGTGGGTGCTGGGAAGTGAACTCAGGACCTTTGGAAGAGCAGTTGGCGCTCTTAACCCTGAGCCATCTCTCCAGCCCTCCAGTGTTCTTGAAGACAACTTCATTCCATCTTTTCAGCATTTTGTTCTGACTCTTCATTACATGAGGAACTGCAAAAATAATCACTGTTCTATAACACTGGGGATTGAAGTCACATGGCTGTATATCCAAGTTATAAAGAGATCATCTTATAACTAGCCTGTATAAATAATTTTTTTTAACATGATAACAAAACCCCCCTTTTTTTTTTTTCTGAGACAGAGTTTCTCTGTGTAGCTCACTCTGTAGATCATGCTGGCCTTGAACTCACAAAGATATGCCTGCCTCTGGCTTCTGAGTGCTAGTATTAAAGGTGTGCAGCCCTCTCTCCCCTTTAATGTCTTACTAGTTATGAAATATTTTACTGATTTGTCCTTTGTGATATCTTACAAGCTGGTCTAGTCCTCACTTTGTAGGTCAAGCTGACCTTGAATTCAACAATCCTCTTGGCTCTTGTGTCTGGCTTAGAGGCTTCTGGTACTTTACCCAGGTTGTGTGCTTGTTTTCAGACTTGGTTTTACACAGTTTACTGATGGGCTCCAACTCACATTGTAGCCATTATAGCCAAGGCTGACTGTGATATTTGCTCCTTCTGCCTCTTCCAAGTGGCGAGGTTACAGGTTTGTACCTCCATGCCTGGTTAGATAATTTACATTCAGTGTTATAAATTTTTGTTTGTTTGCTTTAGATAAAGTTTCTTTATGTAGCTTTGGCTGGCCTAGAACTCAGAATTCCACCTGGCTCAGCCTTCCAAGTGATGGGATTAAAGGTGTCTAAATGTTATAAATCTCTTAATGTCTAGAAATTTATTAACCTTGGGGTCACCAAGTCCTGGAATTAGAGGTATAGGTCACACGTTACCTGGCAACTTCTTATCTCCCTCCCTCCCTTATATTGAATCCAGGGCATCACACATCCTAGACCTGTACTCTGCCACATTCCTAACCCCTTGCCTATAGTTTAAAAGGTTACGTGGTCCGCAAAGTTGATTAAAATCCTAAGCATTCCTACTTCAGTTTCTCTTGGTAGATGTATTATGTGATACGTGTTTTTGTGTGTGAGTAACATCGTGTTGCAACTGTTAAACATTGCTTATTGATAATCTTATGATAGATATTGAAGATTTGGCTTTCAGTCTACTCTTTATCCTCACTATTCATCTTTATTTTTCCTATATCCACCAGCTGACTACCCAGATGAGTTACTTTATAGCCTTATTTTTAATCAGGAAGTTTATATTATGAATGTGTAAATGTTGTATAGGATTTAGTTGTATCCTCTGAATCCTTACCTGTACAACTCTTTCTTTGGAGGTAATAATGGTCTTTATTTCTGTTGTTAGCTTTCTGTGACTTATCATATATTAACTAGACCAGTTTTCTAAATCTCTCAGGACACCGACATGAGCCAGATAGTCCATTAATTTTCATCTATAAAATCTCTGTCAGACTTCACTGGTTGGCTCCAGCCTAAATTGCTTTCCTCTTGCATCCAGCACTTAATGGCCATCCTGGACTCCCTCCTCATCATCACCCTGGGGATTCTCTTTACCATCTCTTCTGCTGCTGGAGAATGCATCTCCCACGTCTTCCACACTCTTGGTTTGTTCCCTCACTTAGGTGGAGAATATTCTTTAGTGTCATCATGAGAGAGAATACATGGGATGTATATATTTTTTTAACTTTTTACTTAAAAGTTTTTACCTTACAAATGATAGTTCGATGGACACCAATGTTCCCTTGACCCAGGCTCATCAATGTTTAACATTTTGCCACATTTGCTTTACTGCTCTCTGTTGTGTGTTTTTCTGAGTTATTTCAAACTAACCTGAAAAACTCATAAATACTTCTGCTTATGTCTTCTAAGAATTAGGACATTTTTCTGTTTTCATTACTTATTGTACCCCTCTTCCATTTAACATGGTTGTAAAAATGTGTAATTCATATTCTCATTTAAGATTTCTTACTCATCTTAGTAATAGCTGTGTGTTTTTTTATTTGTGACAGTGTCTCATGGTGAAGCCCTGGCTGTCCTGACACTCACTTTGTAGACCAAGTTGGCATCAGACTCGCAGAAATGCATGCCTGCCTCTGCCTCCTGAGTGCTGGCATTAAAGGTGTGCATCACCATGCCTGGGCTTTTTAAAATTATTCTTCTCAGGAAAGAGGGGGATCTGTGATTGGTATGTAAAATGAATAAAAAATTTTCTTAATAAAATTATTATTCTCTTATATTACATCCTGACTGCAGGCCTCCCAGGGACATAAACCAAACACAGAATAACAAGCTACAATAAGACCAGTCACATACCATCACATCAAGGTTGGACAGGCAACCCAGAAGGAGGAAAAGAGTCCCATAAACCATCGAAAGAGTCAGAGACAGCCCCCTCCCACTTTTAGGGATCCCACAAGACACCAAGCTACCAGCTAAACATAATAGGCAGAGGACCTAGGTCATCCCTTACAGGCTCCCTGATCTCTGTGAGTCCCCATAAGTCCCCATCAGTTGGTTCTGTGGGTCCATGTTCATGTGATGTCCCTGACACCTCTACACCTGGACTTTTTTAAAAAGTAAGATAGGGTCTAACTATACTTAGGCTTTGAACTCACTGTAGTCCAAGGAAGGGCTTAAATTTAAAATTGCTTTACCTTAGCCTCCTGAGTAGCAGAGATGAAAAGTCTGCCACAGCTGGCCCAGCAGCATTCTGATCCTTTTTAAAAAAATCTTTTTGAGACAAAGTTTCTCCGTGTAGCGTTGGCTGCCCTGGAACTTACATTGTAGACCAGAACTCACAGAGACCTGCCTGCCTCTGCCTCCTGAGTGCCCACCATGTCTGGTTTTGATTCTTGATTATTTATATGAAGACATAGTTTTCCCTCTCTGGAAGCTTATTGAATCCTCCTCCTCCTACTTCTACTCCCCCCTCCAAGTTTTTCAAAACAGGGTTTTTCTGTGTTGCCCTGGCTGTTCTTGAATTCACTCTGTAGACCAGGCTGGCCTCTGCCTCCAAGTGCTGAGATTAAAGGCCACCACTGCTTGGTTTGCCATATCTTTTCTTGTATTCACGTTCTTTGGGATCTACTGCATTTGGTGGTCGTGTACTTTAACTTCTGATCTGTGAAGGTTTTTAGTCTTTCCAAATGACTTTCAAGTTCTGAAGACTGGTCACGTGTTTTGTTTTTACAAGTAGTTATTTGTTCTTGATTCTTTCATTTGGGTACTTTCTCAGACATCTGGTAATAACTTAATTGCCTGCTTATATTTAATAAGGTGGATTGAAGAGGTTGTTAGAGCTTGTGGCAATGTGAGTGGGCCCTGCTGACTGTTAGCTGCATCACAGGATGATCTGGGTGAGAAACCAGGTACCTCAGTGTTAGTAGTGTAAGGTCCCTGCTATTAATTGTCTAACACCCCCAGCCCACCCCAGTTCTTCAGATTCTGCAAAACATCTTGTTAGGTCTTAATATGTTTACCAACTTCAGTTCGGTAAGAGTACCTTTTTACTCTTCTTGATATCCCCAGTCTAGAAACTGTTTACCCTTTCTGGAGAACTAGCCTTTTATCAGACTGGTAACTAGTTGCAGGGAAATCAAATAATCTGGAGATTCTGAAACAGAATCTCAACCAGTCCTCCTTTCTTTATTTAGTTCTTTTGTGTGCACAAGTGGAATGCTTTGAAATTCTGTTAGGATTTTGGTTTAGTGGGTTTATTTAGTTACTTAGTACTTTCTTGCTTTTCAAGAAAATATCTGGGTGTCTATAGCCACTTAACTAACAACTAAATGTTGTAATTTCTTTATATATTTATTTGTTTAGTGTTTTAGTGTTTGTGTGTGTGAGCACATGTGTGGTAATAAACTCTTGTACTACATGGGTCCCAGGGATCAAACTCAGGTCTTCAGGCTTGTTGGCAAATACATTGTACTAAGCTGTCTAGTTAGCTTCCTACCAACAGCTAAATCTTGTTTTTTTCTTTCCCTTTTTTTTTTTCTTTTTTTAAACATTAATTTATTGGTAGAGAGAGAGTGTGTGTGTGCAAGCCATAGCATGCCTGATGAGGTCAGAGGACAACTTGGTATGTGGGTTCTGGAACTGAACTGAGATTGCAAGAATTGGTCTAAGTGCTTTTACTTGCTAAGCCATCCCTTTTATGTCTTAGAAAAGGTCTCATGTAGCCCAGGCTGGTCTGGAATGGACCATTCTTCTACCTCAGCCTTCCAGACACTAGTATTATCAACTGAATTTAAAATTAAGATATCTAGGATAGGGTGAATATTATCAAAGCATATTGTATGAAACTCTCAAATGAACCAATTTTAAAAAACCCTGGGGGGCTGGAGAGATGTATCAGAGGTTAAGAGCATTGGCTGCTCTTCCAGAGGACTTCAGTTTAGTTCCAGGCAACCACATGGTAGCTCACAACCATCTATAATGAGATCTGATACTCTTTTCTGGCATGCAGGCATACATGCAGGCAGAACATTGCATATGTAATAAATAAATCTTTAAAAATAAAAAGTCTGGGGCTGGAGAAATGGCTCAGTGGCTAAGAGCATGGCTGCTCTTCCAGAGGACCTGGTTCTATTTCTAGCACCCATGTGATGCCTCATAACAGCCCTGCAACTCCAGTTGCAGGGAATCCAATGCTCTCTTCTGGCCTCCATGGGTACCACGCATGCAAGCGGTGTGTGTATATGCAGGCAAAACACCCACACACATAAAATAAAAATAAAGGTAATTCAGATACTTGCATCTCCTCCAACTGCAGATCTGATTTAGTAGATTTGGAGTGGAATTTCACATGGGTGTTTTAGAAGTTTATTTTTATTTCTTTTTGTATTTTGTTTCTTTTTCTTCTCTTCTCTTCTCTTCTCTTCTCTTCTCTCTCTCTCTCTCTCTCTCTCTCTCTCTCTCTCTGTCTCTCTGTCTCTCTGTCTCTCTCTCTCTTTTTTTTTTTTTTTTTTTTTTTGCAACAGGGTTCAGGGTTTCCTATAGACCAGACTGGGCCTAGATCTTTCTGTGTTGCTAAGGGTAACTGAAGTCCTGATCCTCCTTCCAATACTTTCAAATGCTAGGATTGCAGGCATAGGCCAGAGGTCTACTGCACATGGATAGTTTTGAAAGTTTCTAGATGTTTCTTATACATAATCAAAATGGAGAGTTTTTTACCTGGATATTTTTATGTTGTTAGCTTAGAAGTAAACCTAGGATTTGGGAAGTAGAGACTTTTTTTTTTTTTTTTTTTGGTCTTTTAGAGTTTGGGGATTTAGTATGGTGGGAATGTTCTCTCCCTGGTTTCTAGTTTTGTGGATACTTACAACCATTTGAAAACATTCTCAACCTGGGTTTTGGAGAACCAAGTTATTTTCTCCCTATTGCTTCATTTTTAATGAAGTATTAGAAGTAATAAGTGTAATGCATTTGAATATAGGGTTTTTTCAGAAAAGCTATTTTATGAAATAATAAGCTTGAACTGTTGTTTAGTATGCTTAGAAATAATAAAAGTTTCTTAATATGAAATGCTTTTGTTTTATGTAAGTAAGTAATTACTGAATATTATACTTCAAGTTAAGTAGTATTCACAAGAAAATATGATACTTTGAATATCACTATTTTTGTACTACATTGAATAAAACTAGAGTTGACAAAAATTTGGTATTAAAGCAAACAAAAAGCAACCTTCAAATCTCTGTTTTTCTCTTTGTTTAGTTCTTTTTGGAGGTGGATATCTGCTGAGACAATAAGAATTATAAGAGGTCAGTTTCAATAATACTCTTTTGTGTTTACAATGTAATACAAATTTCCATGTGTCAAGATGTTCAATTGTGGGGTTTCTGTTGTCTTTCACAAAGAAAAATTGGCAAATGAATGAGGAGTCTGACCATGGTGATGACCCACTACTTTCTCTCTAATTTAGGACTAGAATCAATGGAAATGGGACAGGCTGTGGTGGCTTCTAGAATGTCTGGGCGGCTACTCAGTGATTTTCCAGGCATGACCTCCCTTTCTGGTGGTGTGCATGCTGGGGAGCAGTACAGGTGCTGGCTGCTGGGCAGGCATCAGAACTGGTAAACACCGAGTTGTTTCCAGTCTGTGCAGCCTTGGAAAGGCAGTCTGGTACCGGAGCTAAGGAGAGGACAGCTTGAAGCTAGCTATGTTGAATCTTTCACTCATCAGCCCGGGGACCCTATTTTATTAGCAATGGCCTTTTTTTGTGACCATCAAATTTCAGTCAGATAATAAGTTAGAGTGTTCACATGTGTATGCCTTACTTCCTTTGTAAAGACAGGTGTAAGCCAGGTGTGGTGGTGTACACCTGTAGTCCCAGCTGTTAGGAGGAGGAGGCAGGAAAGGCAAACTTGGCTGCAGAAGTTTGGGGTTAGCCTGGCTATGAGATGCTGTCTCTTCCTTGCCCTCTCCCCCCAAATTGATTTTCTTCTGCTGTAACTTAATATTCTTCAAAGTGGTCAATATGTTAGAATGTCCCTTTTCCTTTTCCTGTTGTTCCCTAACTCCCTTTTTTTCTTCTAATGATTTGGTTTTCTTTTAGACTGAACTCCATACAATTTGGACACTTAAAAAGAAAAAGATAGAAATATAATATTACAATGTAAATGTATAGCAAATTTAGACAATTTTTTTTTTTCCATTTCTGGGCTTTGAAATGGCCTCCTGTGTGTTAGGCAAGCGCTCTACCACTGAGTTAAATCCCCAACCCCTTGATTTTATATTTGATTGTTGTTTTGATACTTTAATGTACAAGCAATACGTTTCATTTAGACATTTATCATAAATGTAGATCATTGTATGTTGCTCATGTTCACCCTTGCACTGTTGTTTCCAGCTCCTCTTTCCACCCTTACTGGTCCCCTTTCACACCTCAAATACTCAGTTTCTATTTGCATGCCATAGATATGCATGTATGTACACACAGAGATACATTCAAGTCTAGATTCTACATAGCAGAAAAAGTGGTATTTTGTCTTACTTCCCCCATGGTACCCTGTCTTGTTCTCCTCTGCCCCTTCCCTTTATAACTCTTCTTCCCCTTCATTGCCTCACTTCTGTATTTATTAATGCTAGTTTCAAAAATAAGTAATTCAGCTCCCTTCCAGAATGTTCAGATATTTTGTTTTTTCTTTTTTCTTAATTTCCCCTATTATATTTTCTTGTATTCCTGGCAGTTTGTTATTGTTGTTTTCCTCTTGCAGCATAGTGGTTCTTCAGCTTTAGGTTAAAACACTATTATACCTCACCCTAGAGCTTCTGAAACAGTTGGTCTAAGATAGGTCCAAGAACTGATAACTATTTTGGTTATGTCTGTTAGCTATTGACGATAGCTATTGACAATAGCTAATCTTGACTAGTAAGGTCCTATATCTAGAAAAATAGTGTTTGAGATGATACATAAACTACTTTGAATACAGATTTAAAATTTGGTGGTAGATTCACTTCCTCTACCAATTCTGTGTACATAATTGAACAACAAAAATAATATTTGGGGGTAGATTTTTAAAATATTCAGTTTGAGAAAAATAAACTCATGAAAACACAAGGTTTTTTGTCTATTGTTTTACTTTAAATGTGTGTGCTTAATAAAATTCATAACCTTTCATTATGTGGTGTTTGGAACCAGGAGATCATTATGTAGTTTAAATACTGAGTGTCAAGCAATAGCCAGTCTCCCTAAACTCTTAGCACTCACCACCTACAATGCTACAGAGGAGTCACAGTCTCATAACAGCTTTCGCTTACAATGAAAGGTTCCCATCTATCATAATTATCCATTTAGTGTCACTGAGTAAGAGATGGAGAATGGCTTATAGATTGTGAGAAATATTTTCTGAGGAAAATAAACTTTTGTTTTATAAGCATAGTTACCACGATCTTTCTTTTCCTCTTTGTTTTTTGGTCTTTTAGAGTTTTAGGATTGGAGGAAACAAAAGTGCAGGAATAAAGTAGCCAAGGAAACCAGTTCTCAGACTCAGTCTTATTTCCAGAGCCGCTTGTAGTTTATGACTTATTTTTTTGAGTGTCCTCACCTATATGTTATTGCCTATAACCAACTTTTCTCTTCATTTTTCCTACAGCGCTGAGAGCTTATTTTGAAAGAATAATGGATGAACCATCTCCGTTGGCCAAAACTCTGGAGCTGAACCAGCACTCCCGATTCATAATAGGGTCGGTGTCTGAAGACAACTCGGAAGATGAGATCAGTAACCTGGTGAAGCTGGATCTACTAGAGGAGAAGGAGGGCTCCCTGTCACCAGCTTCTGTCAGCTCAGATACGCTTTCTGACTTGGGGATCTCTGCTTTACAGGATGGTTTGGCCTTTCACATGAGGTGAGAAGAGTTGCTTCATGGGTAATGTGTTTATTCTCTTCTTATTTTCACTCTCACGTTCCAAAAGGAAGAAGAATATATTAACGTCACCTCCATTCACTGGGCCTATCTTCTGACTAGGAAATTATGCACTTTTCAGGTTTGGGGACTGTCTTTTCCTTTATATTCCTCTTAGCTTTTTACCATTCTTTATACATACTAGGTCCTTCAATATGATCCAGGGAATGAAAGTTAGGTTGAGCAATTTCAGCTTCTGTAGTACTTTGATTAACAATGTTGTAACTTTCATTGATTGATAGGAATTTTGCAGATTTGGCTAAATTTGTAGTCTACCCCCAACCCCATCAGTGCTAGAAATTGAACTCAGGACATGGTAGGCCAACACTCAACCACTGATCCACATCCTTAGCCCTTGTGGGTTTTGTTGATTGTGTTTAGAAATAGGTTTCCCTTACCCCTGGTTGGACTGGAACTTCTTAGAGAGAGCAGGCTGGCCTAGAGCTCATTGAGACCTTCCTGCTTTTGCTTCCTGAGTGCTGGAACATACACAGTGCCTAGGGACATTTTGCCTTTTTTGTTTGTGTTTTTGAAACAAGGTCTAATGTAGCTCCAAATTATCCTGAATTCTTGATCTTCCTCACTCCAGCTTCTAAATGCAGGTATTATAGGTGTGTGCCAGCTCATTCATGTTAAAGTAACCGTTTTTGTTTTGTTTTGTTTTGTTTTGTTTTGTTTTGTTTTGTTCTGGGATCGGGTCTTATGTAACTCAGGCTGGCCTCAAACTCACTATGTAGCCCAGGCAGACATTAAACTCCTAATTTTCCTGCCCTGGCCTTTAGAGTGCTAGAGTTACTGGAGTGCTGGGATACTGGGATGAGCGACCATACCCTTGGACTGATGGTTGATGAGATAACTAGTTTAGTCCTTTGCTTTACAGTTCTTAGGTTTAAAGAGTTTGGATCACATGTGTTTATCATTCATTTGTGAGTAAACCTTAGGAAATAAACCTCATCCCTAGAAATTTCTCTCTGTCTCTGTCTTTGTCTCTCTGTCTCTGTCTCTCTCTGTCTCTCTGTCTCTCTGTCATACACACACATACACACACACACACACACACAGAGTAAAACAAACAAAGAAAATGCTATCCAGGTGATTCTAATGTACATTGAGGGTAAATGTTATAGTTCTAACCTAGATAAACACAGTTAGGATAGGTGCTGCTACTGTTATTATCTTAATAGTCTGTTATTAATGGGTCATAAAATAATTAGGCTCCTTTTTGTATATCAAGATATTGATTCTAGGCCGGGCAGTGGTGGCGCACACCTTTAATCTCAGCATTTGGGAGGCAGAGCCAAGCAGATCTCAGTTCGAGGCCAGCCTAGTCTACTGAGCAAGATCCAGGACATCCACCAAAAATACATAGAGAAACGCTGTCTTGAAAAATAAAACAAAAAAAGATATTGATTCTATAGCAAAATTTCATACTGGTTCTGGTAATTCTTTGTTGTTATCCTTGGGGCTTGGAATCCTAGCTTCTCTAAGATGAAACAGTTAGTGTACATTAATAATCACTCCCATTTAAGCTATATGGAGGTCAGAAGGATAAAGCAAATTAGAAATGGTTTATTTCATGATTCCTGGGAGTTTTAGTGCTTTTTTTAAAAATGTATTTGTCAAGACAGGATCTCTTTTTGTTGTTGTTTTTGTTTGTTTGTTTTGTTTTATTTTGTTTTTCCCCAAGACAGGGTTTCTCTGTGTAACAGTCCTAGCTGCCCTGGATCTCACTTTGTAGACCAGACCAGGCTGGCCTTGAACTCACTGAGATCTGCCTGCCTCTGCCTCTGCCTCTGCCTCCCAAGTGCTGGGATTAAAGGCATGGGCCACCACCGCCCAGCTAGGACAGGATCTATTTCTTAGGACGACCTTAAACTTGGGCTTGTCCTGGCTTAGCCTCCTGATTGCTCTGATTACAGGCACACACTACCTTGCCTGACTAGCCAAATGCTTTTGTTTTACTAGATGAGAAAACTGAGGTCTGATGAGGGAAAATAACTTGGTTGAGATTGAAAGTTCCAACTCAAATGTCCCGGTTGCATTTTTGTAATTGTTTTACTGTTTGCCTGACCTTACAACTTTTTTCTCTTTTTTACAATTTTTGTAAGTATTTCTGATAAAGTTGATTTTCAGGCATTAATGAACAAAGTATTCGACCTAACTTCAGGTCAGAAAGAAGAACTAGCATCAGGGACTAGAAATGAGGACTTTATACAAACATGTTTACTTCATGGTTCACTTAGATTAGTACTGGTGGTATTGTCCCCTCAAAGTCATTTGGAAGTGTGTGGGGTTGAGAACTGCTGAGGACAGAGGACTGGCGGTACTAAAACTTTTGCAATAGGACTGGAGGAGGTGGCGCACGCCTTTAATCCCAGTGTTCAGGAGGGGGAGACAGACAGATCTCTGAATTTGAGGCTAGCCTGGTTACAGAGTGAGTTCCAGGACATCCAAGGCTACATAAAGAGACCCTCTCTCAGCATTACCATCACTGCTTTTATAATGCAGTGTATCATCCCACACAACCAAGAATTGGTCTCAAAATGTCATACTCCCCTATTGAGAAAGACTAGGTTAGTGCTAAATCTTTGAAGTCGCACTGCTTTGAGAAATCTAATTTTATGTGAAACATAATATTCAGTTGTTGAATTAGGACATTGAGTTTGGCAATGGTGCAGTAAGTGCTATTACAGGAAACTCAGCTGATGATATTCTGAGGCAGTATGTAGGTGCCAAGCATTCCCAAGGTCCGTGGCTGTCAGGCAGAGGCTGTGTGGTCAGTGGCGTGGCTGCAATGACTTGGATGCCTCATTGTTGCCAGAACTCTCCTAGTTGTTGCTCATGGGTAGGAGTATGATCAGCCGCCTGGGAAGAGGACAGTTGCCAGTTCCCACTGGTTCCAAATAGCACAAGACTTCTTGCTTTATCCAATTCATCTGTGGACATAACAATGTTTTTGGGAGTAACTTAAATTCTTTCTTTTGATAGGACTACTTCTAATGACATCTGTAGCTAATCCATAATTTTTCCTTGAACTTATTTCCTCTCTGAAAAATGAAGATGATGATGATTCAGGCCCCCCTCTCACTCCTGAATGCCGAGTCTAAACTGGTTGAGTTCACTAGCAGCTCCTAGAATGACAGAGGTTAAGGGGACAGGCCTGTTCCTCATAAGTGTTAACTAGGGCCATCTGAAACAAAGTGAAATAGTTGCTGTGATCTTCATGTTGGGTGCTAAGTGAACATTTTAATGGTCTGATGGATGAGCTGGATTAGAAAATAGACTTTTCTAGGGATGGAGAAGACATACATCATGTTTTTCCAGAGTCACTGAAAGATTGGCTAAATCACTTCCTGAGCTTATCACCCAAGTATTTGAAAATAAGGACTTAAGAAATAGTCACAACTTGGTGGGGATAGGTAAGTTTCATTGAGGAACTGCTAAGGCTTTTTTTTTTTTTTTTCTTTTCTTTTCTTTGAGACAGGGTTTCTCTGTGTAGCTTTGCGCCTTTCCTGGATCTCGCTCTGTAGACTAGGCTGGCCTCGAATTCACAGAGATCCGTCTGGCTCTGCCTCCCAAGTGCTGGGATTACAGGCGTGTGCCACTACCGCCCAGCGAGGCTTTTTAATTGTTAGATAAGATCAACCTGGGCTTATCAGCTGGTTAGGATGATATATCTCTGAAAAATCATTAATTAATTGTACATTTCAGAAGAAATACTGTTAAAAGACTAAATGTATACATCTTAATTTTGGTAACTAGTATGTGATTTGGTGGCATCTAATAGAATTGTCTTATTTGTTTTATTTTTATTTTTATTTTGTTTTTTTGAGACAAGGTTTCTCTGTGTAGCTTTAGCGCCTTTCTTGGAATTCATTCTGTAGTTCAGGCTAGCCTCGAACTCACAAAGATCCGCCTGCCTCTGCCTCCCGAGTGCTGGGATTAAAGGTGTGCACCACCACCGCCCATCTCTCTCTTTTTTTTTAAATTTATGACTATGTGTGTCTGTTGGGTATATGTATGCTACATAAGGGCAATGCTCTTAGAGATCCAAAGAGGGCATTAGATCCCATGGAACTGTAGTGATAGGTGGTTATGAATTTCCTGACTACTGTAGGTGCTGGGAACCAAATTCAAGTTCTCTTGAAAGAAAGAGCAGCAAGTGCTCTTAACCATTTCTCCAGCTCCTCTGAATCTTCTTCTATGCATATATCCATATTACACATGTATGTTTCTTTCCTTTCTCTTCATCTTTCTTCTTTCTCTTTGAGACAGGGTCTTCTTATGTATCCCTCTCTGTCCTGGAGCTCTCTGCTATCCTCTTGCTTCTGTCTCCCAAGTGTTTCACCATCTTGCCGTGCTATACACATTTCTTGTTTTAATTTTTTAACATTTATATTTTATGTGTCTGGGTGTTTTGCTTTCATGTATGCCTAAGAATCACAGGCATAGTGCCTGCAGAGGCAGAACAGGGTGTCAGATTCAGATGCCTTGGAACTGGAGTTATAATAGACTGTTGTCAGTTATGTGGATGTTGGGAACGGAATCTAGGTCCTCTGGAAGAGCAGCCAGTGCTTTTAACCACTGAGCCATCTCTCCAGCCCCATATATGTTTCGTTATACTGAAATGAGGTCATACTGTGCACACTTTTATAAACTTCCTTTTTTGGTGGTGTGGTTATTGTAGTTTGAAATCTCAGGCAGGCCTGACATGTTACAAACCTAATCTACTAAAATTCTCCATCTTTCTATTTCAAAATTTTTGTGTCAGGCTTGAAAGATGTCTCAGTGGTTAAGGGTGGTAGAACACACCTTTATTCTGAGCTCTCACAAGGCAGAGGCAGGAGGATCTCTGTGAGTTTTAGGCCAGCCTGGTCTACAGAGTGAGTTCTAGGACAGCCAAGGATACACAGAGAAACCCTGTCTCAAAAAAACAACAAAAAATAATAATAAAGATAAATCTTTATCATCTCATTTAATATACATCCAAATTCTAATTCATTTAATCAAACAAATATGCAACACCACACATTATATTTTACATCTCTTGAATTCCTTCTGAAGAAAATTTTTTAGATTTATTTATTTATGTGGGAGTAGGCAAAGGTGTCCTGCTACATATGCAGAGGTCAGAGGGACAACTTTCCTTTCACAGTATGGGCTCTGGGGTCCAACTCGGTTCATCAGGCTTGGCAGTAAGTGGTTTTACCTGCTGAGCCATCTCACTGCCCTCCTCACTTAAGCTTCATTTTCTTTTTGGCTTTGGATGGCCTGGAAATCACTATTTAGACCTGGCCTCAAACTCACAGAGATTCTCCTGCCTCTCCCCGCTGAGTGCTGGGATTAAAGGCATGCACCCACCACGTCTGGTCCTCTTAAATTTCTTAATTATATTACCACCCCACTCCTGCACCCCTGCCTTTTGTGATAGTGACCAGAGACTTGTTTGAGAGGAAGTTAATAATTCATGGAAATACGCGTATGATTGCTAGTGATTATTTGGTGCAAGGAAAAAGAAAGGCAGACCTACCATTCTGCACTCTATAGTTGAGCAGTGGCAGAACCATTTTGGCACTAATGTCAGTAATGTAGTCAGTTTCATAGTCATGGTGAAGATGGCCATTTTTGTAAAATCTATGAAGAACAGAGCTTTTACTTATAGCTAAACTATTTTTGTTTGGCATAGAAGTGGGAATTTTTTTTATTTAGTCTCACTTAACTTCTTGAGTTTTATGGCTTTAATCAGTTTAGTGACTTCATTAAAGCCTGGTGATAGAGATAAAATTAAATAATGACTTCTAAAGCTTTAAGGAATATAAAATGTGCCACACCCAATATCATGTGGTTTAAATGTTTGCTTAAAAATTTCTTTGAGACATGGCCTTGTTATGTAGCCCAAGCTGGCCTTGAGCTCAAAAGTCTCCTGCCTTAGCCTCCAACTATCGGGTAACCCTTAATTGAGATAATTTCTTGTTTTGGTTTTGAAACAGGGTCTTAAACCATGAAGCTCAGGCTAGCCTTGAAGTTGCTTTATAGCCCAGGCTGGCATTGAACACGGGATCATACTGACTTTCTCTCCTGAATGCTAGATTTACAGGTTTGTGCCACTGTGCCTGGCTTGATAAAATGGTTTGACTGGGAAACTTCAGTCTTTTGCATAAAATTTGGATATTTAGTGTTGAAAGGCTTGGTTACAGAAAACATGTGCCATGATTGTTACAGTTCTTACATTGAGAAAACCATTATTAAAGTCACATGCCTTTTCCCTCTCTTGGCTCGTTTGTGTTAAGCTTTAATATGGTAATATGGAACTGGCTCTTGTTGCAGTTCCTATCATGCTTTACTTATAGAAGCCTGTGAGGGTGCTTTATATTTCTCTTAGCAATTCTCATTTGGCTTGCCTAAGTTTTCCTCCTTCCCCCAGTAGCTTTCCAAACTTTCTTTCAATGCTCTTTCCTTAATATTCTGTGGTTCCCAGTTGCCATGGTACCATAGTAGTGAGTAGACAGAGAAGGTCATTATGAGATCTGCAACTTGGTGCTCTTGCTGGGGGTAATAGTCTCTTTCCCTGTCGCTTACCCTTTCCTCCTTTCCATTCTGAAAACAGGAGCTGTCTGTGACCATGTATGTATTTCAGACTCAGGAGTTTATTTTATAAAGTTTTATGATTGTTACAAGTAAAGCTCTATTCCACGGATGTTATACTTCTGTATTTCATGAGTTTCTCCCCTGCCTTCTTTCTATTGCATAAATTCTCAAGTGAAGTTTGCATTTATTGTTTTATTAATAATTGATTTTTATTTTATATTCATTAGTGTTTTGCCTGCATATATGTTTGTGTGAGGGTGTCAGATTCCCTGGAACTGGAGTTTCAGACAGTTGTGAACTGCCATGTGGGTACTGGGAATTCCCTGGAAGAGCAATCAGTGCTCTTAATTTCTGAGCCCTTGTTTTTTATTTTTTAATTATTAAAAAAATATGTTTATGATAGAAAAGTTAGAATTCTGACAAATATAAAAAGGAACTAAAAATCTAAAATAGTTCCATCCAGTGATAATCACTATTTAATGTATTCTTTCATTTTTTTTTACTGCTTAACAATACATTTCATTAAAAATAATGTCCTGGTAATTACACAGTTCAGTTTTTCTAATTAACACTTTCTTGTGTTATTAAAATATTTTTGAAACTTAATTTTACGAGGCCAACCTGGCCTACAGAGTGAGTTCCAGAACAGCCAGGGATACACAGAGAAACCCTGTCTCAAAAAAACAAAACAAACAAACAAACAAAAAACCCTTACTTTAAATGTCTTTTCATTTAAAAATTTTATATTTACAGAAAAGTTACAAAGATAGCATTCCTAGGTATCTTTCGCTCAGTTTCTTTCCCCTAATGCTAATTTTCCATAGCTTTGTTTGGAATTTCTAGAATTGCCATATTTAGCAAATTTAATTAGATTAAGCCTCTCAGCCAAGTGAGAGGGTTCTTCAGAGAGTACTTACATGCTCACTTCCTAGATTCTACCGCTAATATTTTTTCTATATTTGTTTTATCATATATCTGTTTCTCTATCCAGCTATTAGATCCTCTTAAATCCCTTATAAAAAATGTATTTTTATTATTATTCAGTTTTTTCATTGTGATTTGTGTGTATATGTGTACATGTTTGTGGTATATGTACATGATTGTGTAATGGTGTATTTTTCCATCTGTGCATGTGTAGAAGATGTGAAGTAGCCCATTCTGTTACCCTGCCTTGTTATTTTGAGACAAGTCTCTTAAACCTGACAATCAGCAAGACTCAGTGTGTCAATCCCCCACCCCACCAGCACTGGGGTTACAGGCATATGACGAGTACACCTGACTTTTAATTAATTAATTGATTTTTTTAGGTTTTTGGTTTCTGAGGTGGGGTCTCTGTGTAGCCCTGGCTGTCCTGGAACTCCTTCTGTAGATCAGGCTAGCTTCAAACTCAGAACTACCTGCCTTGCTGGGTAAAAGGTCTGTACCACCACACCCTACTGAGTTAAATTCTTCTTTTGTTTGTTTTTTGTTTCCCTATGTAGCCTTGGCTGGTCACTCAGTAGACCAGGCTGGCCTCGAACTCATAGAGATCCACCTACCTCTGCCTCCTAAGTGCTGGTGTTAAAGGTGTGCACCACCACTGCCCGGCTGAGTTAAACTCATACTACCACAAAGGCTAAAATTAAAACACCATTATTAAGTGTCAGCAAAAATGTAGAGCACAGGAAATTGTCATACCACTGGTGGGAATATTAATTGATAAAACTACTTTATAGAGAATTATTTGGCAGTGTCATATATATACACATATGTTGGCCTTTTATTTCTGTGACAAGCTACTTGAGAAGAACAGCTTAAGAGAAGAAAGATTGCTGGGTGTTGGTGGCCCATACCTTTAATCCCATCACTCAGGAGGCAGAGGCAGTCACTCTGTGATTTCGGGCCAGCCTGCTCTATATAGTGAATTCCTGGACAGCCAGGACTACATGGAGAAACTCTCTCTCTCTCTTTTTTTTTTAATCTTTATTTTATTGGTGTTTTATTTTATTTTATTGGTATATGTTTGTCTGTGTGAAGGTGTTGGGTCCTGGAATTAGACAGTTATGTGCTTCATGTGGGTGCTGAGAATTGAACCTGGGTCTTCTGGAAGAGCAGTTGGTGCTCTTAACTGCTGAGTTCTCTCTCCAGCCTAAAACCCTGTCTTGAAAAACCAAAAAGAGAGGATGGATGGAGGTTTATTGTGGCTCATATTGACAGGGGTTTTAGTTTGTTGTCAGTTGGTTCTATTACTTTAGGCCTGAGGCATATGATTTCATGGCAGAGATCTGATGGATCAGAGCTGCTCAACTCATGGCAGCTGTGAAACAGATTGAGACAAAGGAAGGGTGGGGGACCTCATGTCCAAGTTTCCATATCTTCCAGTAATGCCAGCAAGCTTTGAACCTATGAGTGGATAAACTCACTGAGGCAGAGCTTAATGATCCAATCACTCTTTACCTTAAATGTGGAGATCCAAGCCTTTAACACATGAGTTCTTTTGACACTTTTTTATTTCTTTTTCAAGACAGTTTTTCTGTGTGTAGCCCTGGCTGTTCTAGAACTGGCCTTGTACACCTGGCTGGCCTTGAACTCACAGAGATCTGTGCGCCTCTGCCTCCTGAGTGCTGGGACTAAAGGCATGTGCCACTATTGCCCAGCCTCTGAGACACTTGGATCACGAAGATGCTCAGTGATAGCGGGCTCCTCCGTGGCAGTTTCATTCAATGGTATGCTTGACCATTATTGCTGAGCATCGAGGTGGTAGAGAAGGGATCATGCAATGACATAGAGAACAACCTGGAACTTGGACTTTTTGTTGTGGCTGGTGGTCATGGTAGGTAGCCCTGGAAGGCTTTTCAACCTTAATCACCTTGGAATATTAAGATTAAGAAAGCTGGGCATGGATGTGCACACTTTAATCCCAGCACTGATGGGGCAGAGAGAGGCAGATGGAAGGAGCTTCTGGGCAGCTAGGACTACATAGAAAGTCCCTGTCTCAAAAAACAAAAAAGTTTAAGATATGTTTATCTTACTTGCTTACCTTGTATCTGATCATGTGTCTTCTGTGTGCGCTCCAGGTCATTGTATATTTCTGATTGGGTCATGTGTCTTCTTCGTGTGCTCCATTGTATACTTCTGATTTGGAGGGTTCTGGAAGGTTATTAGGCTTTCACTATTCATCATTTTGGCAAGACCTTTCTTTTTCTTGTGCAGGATTTAAGTCAGGCTGATTCCAGTGTGTTATGGCCATCCCGAGGGCTTGTCTCAGAAGGCTGTTGTTCCATAGATTGCCTTTTCTCTCTCCACAAGTGTGCAGTATCATGAACATCTACTTAATCAAAGCCAAATCAGGAAACCATTACTGTGCAGCATTACACTATTGCTTACTTTACATTTCTATGGCAATTTTAATTTTCAAGTGCATATGCATCCCACTTAGTTTTTGGCTTGGCTTTTCTTCTCTGCTTAAAAAGAGTTGGACCTCCTTGTCCAGAATATTGTCTGGGCCCCCTTTCCTTCTAAGAGTTACTCATGTCTTTTCTGTGTCTCTTTTATACCACCTCCATACTTTATGATCAGATTTTGGTGAATGGTCTTTGGGTTTTACTATTTAGGCCTGAAATTTAGAATTATGCCTTTCACTTTTTTAGAGTTCCTTAGTTAGGGCATATTTCCTTCCTGCTTGAATTCTCTTCTACCCATTGCCTGACATTTCCCCTCTTGGAGAATAATAATCAGTATGAAATTTGTTTTGACTGGTTGTGCTGTCTGCGTTCTGTGACCCCATTATTTTCTTGGCTTAATTGTTGTGGTAAGCTTTGCCTCTTTTTACCCAGGGCCCTCCCTGTCAGGTGTTCCTGGCAGTCAGGAAGGGCCATGGAGCTTTGTAGCCAGAAGATTTCCTGTGTCCCGGGCAGTTGGGACAAATCTCTCCCATTCGAGTCCCCCAAGTAAACACACAGAGGCTTATATTAATTATAACTGTATGGCCATGGCTCAGGCCTTTTGCTAGCTAACTCTTATCTTATCTTAAATTAGCCCATAACTATTAACCTATGTATCTCCACATGTTCCATGGCTTTACCTGTGTCCCATTACATGTTGTACTTTGGGCAGCTCACTGGCGTCTCCACCTGCCTTCTTCCTGTCTCTCTCTTTGAATTTCCCTCCTGCCTCTAAGCTGCCTTGCCATAGGCCAAATGGCTTTATTTATCAACCAATCAGAGCAACACACATTTGCAGTGTACAGTATGATATCACCCATCATCTCCCCTTTTCTGTCGCCATTTGTTGCTGAAGGTTTTTCTGTGCCCACCTGGCTCCTGTGGCCTCATGGTCCCACAGCCACTCAGACCCAAATGAACACACAGAGGCTTATATTAATTACATAATTCATAAGTAAGTTTTAGGTGCTGTATTTGGGCAACATATTCCACTAAAAATGGTAAATTACTGACAGCAAGCCCTAGGAAAGTGATTACTTTCTTTCTTTCTTTCTTTTTTTTTTTTTTTCTCTCTGAGACAGGGTTTCTCTGTGTAGTTTTGGTGCCTGTCCTGGATCTCCTGGCTCTGCCTCTTGAGTGCTAGGACTAAAGGCGTGTGTCACTGCCAACACCACTTAGCAATTAGATAATTTTTTAATCTATATGAAAATAAAGGCTATTTTTTTGGTGTTTGTTTTTGTTTGGCCTTTCAACATTTTAAAAGATTTATTTATTGTATATGTATGAATGTTTTCCCTGCATGTACATATGTGTACCATGTGCGTACCTGGTACCTGTAAAAGTCAGAAGAGGGCATCAGTTTCCCTGGAAATGGTTGTAGTGCTGGGAACTGAACCCAAGTTCTCTGTAAAAACAACAAGAGCTCTTAACTACTAAGTCCTTTCCAGCTTCAGATTTTGTTCTTTCAAGAAATGCTGGGTAGTGGTGGCACACACCTTTAATTCCAGCACTTGAGAAGCAGAGGCAGGTGGATTTCTATGATCTACAAATTAAGTTCCAGGAAGAGAAACACTGTCTCATTAAAATAAACAAACAACAAAAACAAAAACAAAACAAAACTGACCCCTGTGTAAGTAGAAGTTTCTGTCCCACCAGCAACTCCCAAATACCTGGCCGCTGCTTCCCAAATTACCACACAAAGGCTTATATAAATTATAAGTGCTTGGTCAGTAGATCAATAGCTCAGGCTTATTAACTAGCTCTTACATTCTAAGTTAACCCATATTCCTTATTTACGATCTGCCATGTGGCAGTACCTTCATTAGTATGGTACATTCATCTCCTACTCCCTCTGTGTCTGGCTGGCAACTCTTGACTCCCCCCATCATCCTTAGTTTGGTTGCCCTACCCATACTTCCTGCCTGGCTACTGGCCAATCAGCATTTTATTAAACATTTTGGTGACAAATTTTTACAGTGTACAAGCACTGAATATCTAAACCCTTATTGTGCCTGCAGAATTTAGATAAAAGATAGGTGAAATGATGTGCTATTGTAGCTCTGTTAAAAAGCAGTGGTCTTGTGCCTTGTAGTACTGCTAGTAGTCCACGAAGTGAACTCAGTCAGTGCCTGGTTGCTCACTGGATTTGGCTGACATTTCAAAAATTTAGTGCCTTCAGCTATTGTAAAGGAGGAAGGCTCTTTGTAGTGTGTAGCATCCTGTTGAAAATAGTCTTGCTGAAAAACCCCATTTAAAATTCTGTAGTGGTTACCATTCCTGGAACAATTTATCCTCTAGTTTTTTTTTTTTTTTAATTAATTAATTTATTAATTATGTATACAGTGTTCTGTCTGCATGTATATCTGCACACCAGAAGAGGGCATCAGATCTCATTTAGATGGTTGTGAGCTATTATGTGGTTGCTATGAATTGAACTCAGGACCTCTGGAAGATGAGTCAGTGCTCCGAACCTCTGAGCCATTTCTCCAGCCTCCTAGCCTCTAGTTTTAACTGTCATCTTGGGGATTCTTCCATGTGACACTCTGTCACCTTATCGTTTTTGCTTTTGTTTTGTCTAGGTTTGTATTCTCTAACAGCTTCCTGGGAAAGTGGGTGAGAAGTGGTTTATTTTCATGCTTGTTTGATCCATTTGTTTTCACCTGGTGCTGTGCTGTTCCCTGTGCCTGGGTGCACTGCTGTTTCTCCTGTGCTGTTACAGTCATTGCTGTGGTGTCTGAGCCTCTGTTGTCCACCATCTCAGAGGGTAAAGTCCAGTAAAAGTTAACTGCTGGTGTGGAAAGGGTAATTATTAGACACTGAATAATAATAATAATATGATAATGATGATTATTATTATCCTAAGACAGGGTATCTATGTGTAGCTCTGGCCATCCTGGAACTAGCTGTCTAGACCAGGCTGGTCTTGAACTCAGAGATCTGCCTGCCTCTGGCTCACAAGTGCTGGCATTAAAGGCATTCATTAAAGTGAAGTAATAAAAAGCTCAGTACTGGGGGTAGGAGAGATGGCTCAGTGGTTAGGAACATTGGCTGTTCCTCTGAGGTCCTGAGTTCAATTCCAAGCACCCTTATGAGAGCTCACTACTGTCTGTAATTCCAGTTCCAGGGGACCTGATACCTTCACACCAATGCACATAAAATAAAGTTAAATAAATTCTTAAAAATATATGAAAAATAAAAGAAAAAGAGGATAATTATTGAACTGGAGGAGGAAATGGAAGGGTTCCAAGTGTCTGAGAGCGTCCTCTTGCTGTTCTCATATAGCTCCCTAGTCAATTCTGCTTTTAGCTTCACTCTGCCTCTGTTTGCCTCTCAAAATTGTCAGAATTTCTTTGTGTAACAGCCCTGGCTGACTTGAAACTCTTTTGTAGTCCAGGCTGGCCTTGAACTCACAGAGGTTTGCTTGCCTCTGCCTCCCAGAGTTTGGGATTAACGGTGTGCACTACCACACCCAGGTTTGTTTCAGTTTTTTTGAAGTCAGGTTTGTAGAGATACAGTTTACCTACAGTAAAATGTACCCTTTAAAAATGATAGTACTTGTGGTTTGATACAGGTAGGTACTTGTGTAATGATCATCTCAGTCAAGATTAACATGCAGAATATCTACATCCTCCTCACAAGCCTTTGAAAGCATTTCCCCACCAGGACACTGCTGAGCTTTTTGTACTGCAAATGGATTATCCTTGTATCAGAGTGTCATTTATGTGGAGTTACAGTGCAGTTTTTTGAGATTCCCTTGAGACTGATGCTTGTGAAATTCATCCATGTTACTGACCAATGTGGTGTACTGGTAAGTGTCGTGGATGTGGAACTTGAAAGAAATTAATATATGATCAGTACAATTGCAGAAAAAGAAGGAAAGGTTTTTGTTTTTGAAGAACAGTGTGCCTGGCATTGTTTCCGGACTGTTAATGTTACCATAGATGTTTCATGATATAATTGGAAAAACACTGAAAGTAGCCATAGGAAAGTTTATGTTTTAAACTACCTTTGAAAACTTAGACAAGTCGTTCTATTCTGAGGGCTCATTTTCTTTACCCTCTTAAAGTTCCAATACCAGTGCAGGTTAACTAAGCATATTAACAGAAAAGGAGAATTTTTGTGTGTGTGTGTGTGTGTGTGTGTGTGTGTGTGTGTGTGTGTGTGTTGTCCCTCCGTCCCTCCCCCTCAATTCTTTATTGAATATACTGGAAGAGGGAAGCACTAGGATGCCACTGCAGGCTTTTTTTTTTTTTTTTTTAAGAATGAAGAAACTTTAGCTGGGTAGTGTTGGTGCGCGCCTTTAATCCCAGCACTAGGGGAGAGGGGGCAGAGGCAGGTGGATCTCTGTGAGTTCGAAACTAGCCTGGTCTACAAAGTGAGTTCCAGGACAGCCAGGACTATTACACAGAGAAACCCTGTCTGAAAAAAAAAAAAGAAAGAAAGAAAAAGAAAAGAATGAAGAAACTTTTAGTAAATTGAGTAGTTTGAAAGGTTACCTCAGAGAGTGCTTTGACATATTAGCATATTCTGAGGGCCAGTAGTGATTTTATATATATATGGCTTTTGTTGTGGCTTTATCATTAGATCTACCGAAGTAGCCACTAGTTAGTCTCTGAATGTCCCTTATTGTCATCCTCCTGTTGTTAATAGTTCTGTAAGTTAAGAAGAGCCATCTTAGCCAAGCCTGGGTAATACCAGCACAAGGGAGTTTGAGGCAGGAAGCTGTAGGGCTACATGGTGAAATCTAGGCTAGCCTGAGCTACATAGTAAGGCCTTGTTTCAAGCAAAGGAATGAATACAGCCATTTTAAATCATTACAAAGGGGAAGGAGAGAGCTTACCCACTGACTTTTATAGATACACTGAGGGAAGAATGATTGGTTTTCTTTTTCTTTCTTTCTTTTTTTTTTTTTTTTTCAAGACAGGGTTTCTCTGTGTAGCTTTGCACCTTTCCTGGAACTCACTTGGTAGCCCAGGCTGGCCTCAGCTCACAAAGATCTGCCTCTGCCTCCCGAGTGCTGGGATTAAAGGCGTGCGCCACCGCCACCACCACCCAGCTCATTGGTTTTCTTTTTTCAAATCTGTAAAACTATATAGGTACATAGAAAAATCACTATTAGAAAAAAATGTAAGATTTTGGTACCACTCCTTTAGAAGACATGCAGTTTCAAGGGACAAAGAAAGTAAGTTTCACATTTAAAACTGGAACCAAGGATGGAAAATGCTACTGTAAAATTTGAAACAAGGAAACCAAAGAATGTGGCTCTTAATCTTTATATTTTTATTTTATTTTATTCTGAGACAGGGTCTCACTGTATATAGCTCTGGCTGCCCTGCAACTTGATCTGTAGGCCAGGATAGTCTTGAACACAGAGATCCTGCTGCTGCTGCTGCTGCTGCTGCTGCTGCTGCTGCTGCTGCTTCCTGAGTGCTGGGATTAAAAGCTGTTACTACCACACCTGACCTCTCAATTTTTTTATTTTCATGATGTTTCTCTTTTTCTTCTCCCAAGCCTTGCTATCTGTCATTCTTTCTCTAGACAACAGGATGTTAGAATATTAGTGTCTGTTTCTCTCTTACTTCAGATATATAGAATTTGTTTTTGTTTTTGTTTGAAGACAGGGTTTCTCTGTGTAGCCCTGGCTGTCCTGGAACTCACTCTGTAGACCAGGCTGCCCTCCAAATCAGAGTTCTTTCTCCCTCTGCTTCAGATATGCAGGGCAAACACTTCAGCCTATTGAGTCATCTTGCTTGGTTAAAAATAATCTAAAAAGAATTTAAGAACTTGTCCACACGAAATAAGACAGGCCCTTAGCAGCAACCTACGTCTAGCTCTATGACCTCTTCAATCCTTCCTTCCATCCTCCTCCACCTACATAACCCCTCTGCTTAATTGTCCAGTGCCTTGGATCTGGTGATACGGTCAGTTGTGAGCTGCCTGACAGGGGTATGATGAACTGAACTGTGGTCCTCTGCAAGAGCAGTATCTGTTCTTAGCCACTGAATTCTCCAGTCCAATTTTTGTTTTTCTTTTTTTATGGAGTGAGTATCTTCCACCCGTTTTCATGATAGTGATTGAACCCAGGGCCTTGTGCTTTCTAGACAAGTGTTCTCTCTACAACTGAACTAAATCTCCAGCATTTCTGCCCCCTCTTTAAGTTTATTTATTTTATGTATATGAATTTTATGAATGCATGTATGTCTGTGCACCACATGTGTGTCTGGTGTCTACTGAGGTCAGAGGAATGTGTCCAATCCCCTGGAACTGCATTAGCCACCATACAGGTGCTGGGAACTAAATTCAAGTCCTCTGCTAGAGTACTCAGTCACCTCTCCAGCCCCTTGTTTTCATGTTCTCAAGACAAAGTCTCACTCTTTAGCCCTTATCAGCATGGAGCTCTCGGCAGTCCTCCTGTCACAGCCTCGCAGTGCTGGGATGACAGGCTTGATCCATCACATCCCCTGAGGACGGTTTCATTTCCTGTGATCTACCAGCATATAGACTCAACAGGGGTCCTGGGGGAGTTCTGTTGTGGCATGGTAGTGAGAAGGGAGGTTTTCAGAAGACATGAGTGTTGTGAGGAAATCCTATGTAAAGTTTCTCTTGGATTCTCTGTTTTTATAGATCCAGCATGTCTGGCTTACATCTAGTAAAACAAGGTCGAGATAGAAAGAAAATAGACTCACAACGAGATTTCACTGTGGCTTCTCCAGCAGAATTTGTTACTCGTTTTGGGGGAAATAAAGTGATTGAGAAGGTAAGTTGCAACTTACTAAACAATTTTGCCTAAAGTATGTGAGGTTTAATGCCTAGATTTGATGTTTTGGTTTGTTCAGAATGGTATTTAGGTTTTTACAGACTTTGCCTTTTTATTCAGGGTTGTCCTTTCTGTCTGCCTAGCATGCTATTAATACATAATTTCACTGTTTATATGATGGCAATTTGGTCATAGTTGATAAGGAGTTGGAACTCTGCTTCTAATGTTCTTTTTGAAAGATCTTGTGGGTTTGTTTGTTTATTTCAAGACAGGGTTTCTTTGTCTAGCCCTGGCTGTCCCAGAACTTACTCTGTAGACCAGGTTGGCCTCCAACTCAGAGATCCACCTGCCTCTGCCTCAGGAGTGCTGGGATTAAAGGTGTGGGCCACCACTGCCCAGCAGATTTTGTGGTTTTGCAGGCAGAGCTACACTAGCCTGGCAGGGAGGAGGGGAGGGGGTAAGGAATAATTGGTAACCTTGTATAGTGTCAGGTGGGGTGGGGGATAAATGTGATAGTACTGGGTTTAGAGAAGTAGAGAGAGTTTCAGAAGACAAGACTTAAATAGACTGAGTGCTTACTGGTTTCTACCAGATATTCAAGATGTTTAGAGGAAACAGGCTACATGAAATACTTAGAAATGTAAGGTAGGTTGAAGCACTTGGGAGGTGGACATAGACAGATCAAGGGATTGTGGCCAACCTAACTTATGTAATGAAATTCTTTGGGTTGTCTGCATGCTCCCCTCCCCCCCAAGAAAACCAACTAACTCAATCCTGTGTCATTGTTACCTAAAACTTGTCAGAGCTGGGAGGATATCTTGGTTGAAATAGTTTATAATAATTAAAAGACCAAACAATAAGGACCAGTATTCCCTCTTGTAAAAGTATTGCTTTATCAGTGTCTTATATTTGTCTTCCAATAAATGTAGATTATGTATCTATTATAGGTTAATATTTTCAGGGTTATGATTTCAAGTTATATGTAAGGAAATATAAGGCTTATATGCAGAAGTTTCTCAGGATTATTTGTTTCTTCTGATCTTATGAACATGAAGCCAAGCAGTTTCTTTCTTTCTTTCTTTTTTTTTTTTAAAAGATTTATTTATTACATATGCAGTGTTCTGCCTGTATGTATTCCTACAGGCCAGATGAGGGCACCAGATGTCATTACAGATGGTGGTGAGCTACTATGTGGTTGCTGGGCATTGAACTCAGGACCTCTGGAAGAACAGCCAGTGCTCTTAACCCTTGAGCCATCCCTGTAGCCCCAGTTTCTTTCATTCTTAAGCACTGGGGTTCAGCATATGGGAGAACAGCAATTGATACCAAGTGTCTTATTACAATAGAGAATAGTGTATAACACCACACAGTGTGACCTTCCCCCATTCCTTATTGGATATATGTCATGTATCTTAGTAATAGTTATGATAGAATAGTTTACAAACAATATGAGTACTTATGCTTTTTAAATTTTTTTCAAGAAATGAGGTTAGAAAGGAATTAGTTTTGGCTAGCACATGTTGAAGTATTTGCTTAGCAAATATTTAGCAAACATTTAAAAATATTGCTTGATCTTGCAAGAGTTGTGTCTCAGCAGCTTGGACTAGCAACAGTTCTTGCTTGAAATTCTTTTTCAGACAAAGGGAGATTTGTAAAAATCTTTATTTTTCTATCACTGCCTTTCTTTGCTACCTTTTCTTCCATTTTCCATATCATATCCCTTCCTCCCAGGTTCTTATTGCCAATAATGGTATTGCAGCAGTGAAATGCATGAGATCTATTCGTCGGTGGTCTTATGAAATGTTTCGAAATGAACGTGCAATCCGATTTGTTGTCATGGTTACACCTGAAGACCTTAAAGCCAATGCAGGTGAGTTACTAGCTTTATGTCACTTTAGATATAAAACATTGAGTAGACTGGCCGTAAGTAGGAGAATGTTACCTTAGGGAGATTCCCAAGCCCAAGATTGCCAGTGAAATCCTATGCAAAGATTTCTCCTTTAAAAAGATGTCAGTAATAAAAACAAATAATAAAATATATCAATACTAGACATACAAAAGTGCCTGTACTGTAGTTAACTACCAGAGAGGTCCCTATGGTCTGAGGTAAGTAGCTGGAAATTTAACACAAGTATTTTGGCAATGAGGTGTATGCCTTGGTAGCATCCATGAGGCTTTGAATTTGAGTTTTAGTGCTATGAGAAAAAGAACTGGAAAGGTCAGATGTGTCAACAGTCTAACAAATAAACAAGACCAGGAAGATCTGAAGCCCATCTAACAATTAGGAAATTGTTGGGCCATTGGTAAATATGGAGAATAATTTCAGTGGGATAATATAAGAGTATGAAAATTAGTATAAGGTGTGGGAAATGATTTGGAGCCAGTGTAGATTAATATTTAAGAATCTTTTATGGCAAGGGAAGAAGAAAAAGCAGCTACAGAAAGCTTGAAGGAGGATTTTTAATTTTTCAACTGTTTTTTTTTTTTTTTTTAAATGAGACAATCTTGTGATTTTCTGGGTTGGCTTTGAGCTCCTGAGCTCAAGTGATTCTGCTTCCTTAGCCTCCTGTGACTACAAGGAAACACCACACTTATCACTCTGTCAGAAAGAAACAACATTAGGAATGTGTACAGTCTGAGGGGAGGGAGTCAAAGGGTTTTAAATCTAGGAGAAACCGTAAGTGTATTAGAGAAGGTGCAGGATGGAGGAGGAGGCAGCAGGCATCAGGACCATAGATGGACAAAGTGTCCAAACATCCTAGGGCCCCAGATTCTAACTCATAATGCTGCTTGTGGGGGAAATAACACAGAAACAAATGTCTCATTCCCTCTCTTCCCCAGTGTCCACAGTTAGCCACTGGGTTAGTCTCATATGTGACCCAACTGATGAGAGTTTTTGTAGTTTGAGGAATGTTTTCTTTTTCTTTCTTTCTTGTTTTTCTTTTTTTCAAGACAGGGTTCTTCTCTGTAGCCCTGGCTGTCCTGGACCTTGCTCTGTAGACCAGGGGGCCTCAAACTCTGAGATCTGTCTGCCTCTGTCTCCCAAGTGCTGGAGTTAAAGGCATAAGCCACTGTCACCCAATGAGTGTTTTCTTAATTAATAGAGAATATATTCTAGAATAGTGCTACTGGTTGTAGTTACAGGAAGTAGAATTGATGGAAAAATAAAGGTCATAAGGTTAAAATGAGTTTTGTTTTAATTTTTTTGTTTGTTTTCTTCTTTTTTTTGCCTCCTAAGACTTTCTTCTTTCTCTCTTTTTGAATTGTAAACTCAAACTTTTATTTAAGGGATTTTACATGTGATTCCTTCACTGTCCATTGAGGTCACTCAAGTTCAAGATTTCTGAAAACCTTTTCTTAAAGAAGGATGTTTAATCCAGTTACGCTGTCAGACCATTGTTATTTTATCTCTTCTTTAGTTAAAGACACACACCCGAGACAGCTGCAAAGGTTTTTTTGTTTTTTTTGGGTTTTTTTTACATTTATTTTTATTATTTTGTAATTATCTGTGTGCCTGTATTGGGGGGATATGCATGTGAGTTCAGTGCTAGCAGAGACCAGAAGATTGTGTCAGATCCCCTGGAACTAGAGTTAAAAGAGGTTGTGAGCCACCATGTGGGTGCTGGAAATCAAACCTGGGTCTTCTGCAAGAGCAGCCAGTGCTCTTAACCACTGAGCCATCTCTCCAGTCCAAACTTCAAAGTTTTGTACTGGAGGACTTCTGGCAATTTCTTCTAACAATTTACATTAGGAACTATTTAAGGGAAATCTGCCTCTCACTTGCTGGTACCCCACATCTCTTAAGAATAAGTTCAGCTCGCCAGGCATGGTAGCACACACCTTTAATCCAAACACTCGGGAGGCAGAGGCAGGCAGATCCCTCCCTGTGAGTTCAAGTCCAGCTGGGGCTACAGAATGAGTTCCAGGACAGGTTCCAAAGCTACACAGAGAAATCCTGTCTTGGAAAAAAAAAAAAAAAAAAGTTCAGCTCATATTCTTATTTTTCATACCCAGGATGCTAATCCGTATGTAGGATATGCCGGTGCTATATTGGAACAACAGACATCCATTTGGTATCTTCAAGTCTGATATCACGTCTAAGACAAGCCTCATTATTGGCACCATCATCCCTTTGAGCCATCTTATATGTATCAGAACATTTCAGTGGGGTCTGGGTTACACCTGTCTTGTGTGCCTATGTCAACCAGTTCCTCTTTTTCTTTACTGTTTTCTTAGAGACAGAGATTCATGGATCCAGGCTGGCCTCACACTTGCTATGTAGATGAAGATGATTCTGAACTTCTGTTTCTCTGCCTCCCAAGTGCTGGCATTATAGACATGAGCTACTATGCCTTATTTTTGTGCTGCTTAGGACCTAGCCTAAAGTCTTCATGCTGCTAGGCTAGGCCAACATTCAGCCAATTAAGTCATATCTCCTACCTTCTTTATTGTCCTTAATGACAATAATTGAAAGTTGACTTGTACAGAACTTTGAAATCTTGTTAGCTGATATCTATAATATTTTTGAAGTCTTTCTTACTCTGTGTGTGTGTGTGTCTCTGTCTCTGTGTGTTGTATATGATATAGCTGAACAACTTTTTCTCTTTCTAGAGCTACTAATGTATAGAAAAGATTAGGCCATAGTGGAAAAGTTACATAGATTTGAATACATAAATAATGTTGTTTTGGGGGGCTAGAAAGATGGCCCACCTCTTCTAGATAATTGGGTTTGATTCCCAGCATCCACCTGGCAGCTAACAACTGTCTGTAACTCAAGTTCTAGAGGATCCAACACTCCTTTGGCCTCTAAGGGCATTGCACACACATAGTGCACAGTCATAGATACAGGCAAAGCACCCACACACTTACTTACAGCTAATACAACAAAACCTCAAAAAAATTTTAATTACTATTTTGCAGCTTAATTTTAATATGTTTAAGAAAGATAATAATATGGGAAAGCACTGGCATCAGTTTCTGCCTGTAATATAAGAGGAAAACATGCCTCCATACAAAATGTGTGGAGATTATGAATAAGTAGTCCATAAAAGAAGACATAAGGCAAGTGTGGTGACACAGGCTGTAGTCCCAGGTACTCAAGGCTGACGTAAGAAGTTTGCTTGATCCTAGGAACTCAAGCTTAGGAAAACTCCCATCTCAAACACCAATCCATAAAATAAAATAAACTTAAAAGGAAAAAGGAGAAGATATAAAAAGAGTAATAAGCATGTGAACAGAGATTCTGTGTCAGTGATAACCAGAGAAATGCAAATCAAAACAGTGGTAGATAGTGTCACAATTGAAAGAGATATATAGTACAGGTGGAAGTATAAGCAGTTCACTTCTATCCTATTTATTTATGGTGTATGCATCTGTGTGTGCATGCCTGTGTGCATGTGTTGGGGTGGAGGAGTATATGGTGTGTGTGTGTGTGTATGTGAGAGAGAGAGAGAGAGAGAGAGAGAGATCCAACTCAAGGTGTAAGGTTTCACAGCAAGTGCCTATACCCCTCGAGCCTTTTTAGTCACTCATATTGCTAATGAGAATATCCTTTGACTTAATAGTTTTACTCGTAGGAACAGATGTCAGAGATACAATTGTACATTGATATAAGGATATGTAATACTTATTATTTTTAAGATTCATTTTACTTGGGGTTGGTGATTTAGCTCAGCGCAAGGCCCTGGGTTCGATCCTGAGCTCAAAAAAAAAAAAAAAAGATTCATTTTACTTTATGTGTATGAGTGTTTTGCTGACATGCATGTAAGTATACCTGGTGTCCATAGAGACCAGAAGAGGGCATTGGGTACCCAGGAACTAGAGTTACAGATGGTTATGAGCTGCCATGTAGTGATGGAACTTGAACCCAGGTCCTCTGTAGGAAAAGCAAATGGTCTTAACTGTTGAGCCATTACTCCAGCCCCTAGGATATATATTATCTTAATCATTTCCAAATTTTAAGTACTCTTATATTTCCATCAATATGATAAGTGAATTAGCTGGGCGATGGTGGCGCACACCTTTAATCCCAGCACTCAGGAGGCAGAGGCAGGTGGATCTCTGTGAGTTCGAGGCCAGCCTGGGCTACCAAGTGAGTTCCAGGGAAGGCGCAAAGCTACACAGAGAAACCTTGTCTCAAAAACCAAAAAAAAAAAAAGATAAGTGAATTATAGACTACTGAAATATTAAGTATTCATTTAAAAATTATATTATGTAAGATTATAGCTCATCAGAATGTGGAAGAGAGCCACAATGTGTTTTTAAACTGACTACAGTGTATTGCAGCAGTTCTCAACCTGTGGGTCATGACCCCTCTGGGGGTCACATATCAGATACCTGCTTTATGATTCATAGCAGTAACAAAATTAGTTATGAAGTAGCAATGAAATAATTTTATGGTTGGGGGGTCACCACAACATGAGGAACTATATTAGAGGGTCACAGCATTAGGAAGGTTGAGGACCACCAGGTTATTGTTATATGAGGTTACAGAGGTGCTAGAGCATGAGCTAGTTATCTCTGAGATGACAATGGATGATTTTGACTCATTTTAAACATTTGAGGCAAGGTATTACTCTGTAGCCCAGGCTGATGGTGAACTTGGCATTTTCTTTCCTCCACTTTGTGAATACTGGAGTTGCAGCTGTGTGTCACCATACCCCCCTGAACTCAACTTTGTAAAAATAGTATTATTACTTCCTGAATGTGTTGTCTAACTCTGTAATCACCATGCTTCCCTCCTTTAGACAACAAGCAAAAACTAACTTTATAGTGAACTGCTTCAGGTGATTCCTAAATATGGGGTTTAAAATCAGAACCTCCAATGAAGTGGGGTGGAAATGAGCACATTAATGCCATGTATTTTGTGGTTACTGAGGATAGTCTGTCCTTACCATAGTTTTGTTTTGTTATAAAAATTTAGAAGAAAAATTATGTTTTCCTCATAAATTTGTTTATGTTTTTCAGAATACATTAAAATGGCAGATCACTATGTTCCGGTACCTGGAGGACCAAACAACAACAATTATGCAAATGTGGAATTAATTCTGGATATTGCTAAAAGGATCCCTGTACAAGTAAGAGTCTTTGAGGAATAAATCCACCCATTACACTTAGTCAAAAGTGTAGAACTCATACCCAGAGAACTTAATGTAAAGTCTCTTTTTGGAAAATTCTTTTTTTTTTTTAAAGATTTATTTGTTTATTTTGTATACAGCATGTATGACTACAGGTCAGAAGAGGGCACCAGATCTCATTACATATGGTTGTGAGCCACCATGTGGTTGCTGGGAATTGAACTCAGGACCTCTGGAAGAGCAGTTCATACTCTTAACCTCTGAGCCATCTCTTCAACCCTGAAAATTCTTTTTTTTTTTTTAAACCTTTTTTTTTTTTTAATGATATATTTTTATTTTATGTTCACTGGTGTTTTGCTTGCCTGTGTCTCCTGGAACTGGAGTTACAGACTGTTGTGAGCTGTCATGTGGTTGCTGGGAATTGAACCCGGGTTCTCTAGAAAAGCAGCCAGTGTTGTTTAACTACTGAGACATCTCTCTAGCCCTTGAAAATTCTTAAATGTCTTTATATGAAATAATTAAAACAGGTAAGAAAAGAAGACATGGAAATGAAGGCATAGTTAAAAATAAACATAATAGAAAAAGAATGTTTGGAAAGATCTTACAGATCTTTTTCCTATTCTGTGCATCTCACTTCCAATCCATCCCAAGTAAGTATAAGACTATTTCCTGCAGAATATATGAATTCATATGGTGCTGTTTTAGATTATTTCTTTCTTTCACATTGTGTTGTGAAGTTTATAGTAAATTTTTTTCTTTCTTTTCTTTAAAAAAATTTACTTACCTCATGTATAGTGTTCTGTATGTAGCAATGTCTGCATGCCAGAAGAGGGCACCAAATCTTATTATAGATGGACATGGTGGCTGGGAATTGCATTCAGGACCTCTGGAAAAGTAGGCAGCACTCTTAACCCCTGAGCCATCTCTCCAGTCCCTTTAGTGAATGAATATCTTAAAGCCCAATGAGGAGAAAAAAAATATATCCTCTAGACCAGTGGTTCTCAACCTTCCTAATGCTGTGACCCTTTAATACAGTCCCTCATGTTATGGTGATCCCCAACCATAAAATAATTTTTGTTGCTACCTCATAACTCTAATTTTGCTACAGTTATGAATTGTAATGTAAATCTTTATGTTTTCCAGTGGTCTTAGGTGACCCCTGTGAAAGGGTCTTTTGATCCAAAAGGGGTTGTGATGGACAGGTTGAGAACCACTGTTAGACTTAAGTGACCATGTCACCACTAGATATGAAGGCTGAGTTGAGTGGCCAGAATGTGAAGATAGTCAAGGTTTCTTTTCCTTCCTTCCTTCCTTCCTTCCTTCCTTCCTTCCTTCCTTCCTTCCTCCCTCCCTCCCTCCCTCCCTCCCTCCCTCCCTCCCGCACTCTCCCACCTCCCTTCCTCCTTTCCATCCTTTTCTTTCTTACTTTTTATTTGAGACAGGGTTTCTCTGTGTAGCTCTGGCTGTCCTGAACTCACTCTGTGGACCAGGCTGGCCTTGAACTCAGAGATCCACCTGCCTCTGCCTCAAGAGTGCTGGGATTAAAGGATTGCACCGCCATGCCCAGTTTTCAGGCTTTCTTTAGAAAGCTCTAGAGAGCCTACCTGAAGTGCTGTCAGTTGCATTTCCTAAAGAGCAAGACTGAGTAAATCTTTCTGATTCCACTTGGTTTTGTGTTCTTGAGGGCTTTTGCCATAATCAACTGTTTATTGTTATTCTGTGGAAGGTTTGCCAGCAGTCAAGCATAGAAGTTGGATTAACCACTGGGCTGCTGTGGATGTTCTATCTCATCTAGAAGAGCCAGCCTGGATACAGTAAAGCAGTTTGTAGTTTTCTCTGTATGACTTTCAAGAATGATTCATATCATTATTCTGTTGTAGGCAGTGTGGGCTGGTTGGGGTCATGCCTCTGAGAACCCCAAGCTTCCAGAGCTACTCTTAAAAAATGGCATCGCTTTTATGGGTAAGCTTTGTGAGGTACACTGTTCCTGTAGTTCTTATGTCAATTTTGTCCATATTCTGTAGTCTTACTTTTGTTTTCAAATCAGTAAGCAAATCTTAGAGTGACCTTCTTTGTTTTTTGTTGTTGTTGTTGTTGTTTTTCACTTCTTTCTTTTCCTTTTTTTAGTATTTTTGGTTTTTTTTTTTTTTTTCAAGACTGGGTTTCTCTGTGTTGTCCTGGATCTCGCTCTGTAGCCCAGGCTGGCCTCGAACTCACAGAGATCCGCCTGACGCTGCCTCCCGAGTGCTGGGATTAAAGATGTGTGTCACCAATACCTGGCTTACCTCTTCATTTCTTTCTTTCTTTTCTTTTTTTTTTTTTTAAAGATTTATTTATGTGTTAGGTATACAGTGTTCGGTCTGCATGTATGCCTGCAGGCCAGAAGAGGGCACCAGATCTTATTACAGATGGTTGTGAGCTACCATGTGGTTGCTGGGAATTGAACTCAGGAACTCTGGAAGAGCAGCCAGTGCTCTTAACCTCTGAGCCATCTCTCCAGCTCCACCTCTTCATTTCTTAAGTTGTTCTTTCATTTCATCTTGAAGATGCTTTTTGCTCCTGAGTTCTTTAATCTGAGATATCAAAAAAAAATCCTGGTTTTGAAACATGGACTGTTTAAAAAGTTTTGCCATTATCATTAAGAAAATATGTAGAAGGAGGACATGGTTTTTGATAGTAAAAGTAGCTGACTACTTAGGATACCCTAGCAGTGTCCTTAAATATGAATTAGTACCTTGTATTTGAGTATATAATTTATATTCTACCAGTGAGGGCTATTTCTTCTTGCTTTTCTACTCTTATCATGGCAGAAGGAAAAATGGAGGCTACATGGCCCCTCCACACTTCTTATGATACTCTGTAAGCATTATTAAGGATGGGAAAAAAAATCCCTTTGTTAGATTTCCTAAGATCAAATAGTTTATATTTCAGATGTAAGCCTTAAAATTTTTCCAGCTTTATTTTAGGATATAGATTTAGAGAAATGATTGTGTTACTTGGTTAATGTAGATCATGATTCATAAAATTAGATTTTTTTCAGAAGTTAATTACAGAATTTATGAATTTTGGGCTGTATGCAACAAGTTTACTACATTGGATTCTAGAGACAGTGCAAGGACGAGTCAAAACATAGTGGTCACTATGTGTCATGAGTGGGCAAGACTAATACAAAGTAATTTTAAGGCGAAATACATGTGCCATAAAAGAGTGCTGCTGCTCAGGTTCCTTTCTTGTCTTGTTTTAGGCCCTCCAAGCCAGGCTATGTGGGCTTTAGGGGATAAGATTGCATCTTCTATCGTGGCTCAAACTGCAGGCATCCCAACTCTTCCCTGGAGTGGCAGTGGTAAGAAACTATTTCTTGTTTTTTTTTTTTGTTGTTGTTGGTTTGTTAATTTTTATATGTGTGTGTGGTGTGGATATATACATAAGTGTTTTCGTATGTATATGAACATATATGTGAGTGCAGAGTGGAGGCCCAAGTGTCAAAGGCCTTCCTTCACTATTCTCTGTTTACTCTTGTCATTTTTATCATATTTTAGGAATATATATTGAGTACTAGGTACAGATACTAAACTGAGATCTGGACTTGATTTAGAGAAATTCTGGGACATATATTTGGCAGGGGTAGGGTAGATTTCAGATCTCAGGGAGCATCCTCAGAGGCAGGCTTGTTAGGTGAAATTAGACTTCAGCAGTACCTAGGGAGTAACCTGGATGGCTATGAAGAACCTTGACCTCACTTCCTTGGATGTCTGCCTGCTGTTTTTTTTCTATGGATGAGTTCAGTAGTCACCTTTCTCCCAAACATGCAGAGCAATAAAAAGAAAAATTGAGAATTGATTTATCCTTGCCACTTCTTGCGCTTGTCATGTGAACTTTTTAAAACAAATAATAACTGCCCCCTCCCTTTTTAATGCACTTACACACAGAGAACAAACACACTAAAACCTTGTAAAACTAGGAATGATGATTGTCTTGAGGCTGAACAGATTTGAACCCTTGTTCCTCTGGCTCTCTGGGGGATTGCCATATCCTCTCCAGACCTGCTGGGTCAAATAGTTTAAAAGGTTGAATTTGTTCCTGTCTGAATGGAGAGGCTGTAGTGTTCCCCTTGGAGCTGAATACAGCAACATTAAGGGAGCATGGAATCATGACTCTGCTGAGACCAATAAAACCGCCATTTCCGTTTCCAAAGGCTCATAAAGATTGAATTATTTCTCAGACCTCTGGCCCCAGAGCAGGCCTGAAAACATTGAAGGTATTTGCCTGTGTGTTGCTGTGAGAAATCTGCCATGTTTCTCCCTCTCCTTTCCTCTCTCCTTTCCCCTTTCCCTCTCCTCCCACCCCACCCCCAGTCCTTGTATTTTTGTAACTAGATCTCTGCCCACTCTCTTGATTTTTTTGGTGTAACAACCCCAAATGGTAGCCCATGCACTAGCTGAATACTATTATCTCCAATGACTGATCATTGTTTTACAGTATTCTTCTATCCCTCCACCTCCCATCTATCTTCATTCTTTGGTAAATACAATAGCTTTTAAAAGAAGGTATCATAGAGCCAAGTGTGTGAAACATGTTTGTAATTCCTGCACTTGGGATGCAAAGGTGAAAGGATTGCAAGTTCAAGACCAATCTCCAGTACATATCAAGTATCAGGCCCATGTAGACTGCACATCGTTTTTGAGTTTGGACAGAACATTGACACAAGCCCTCATTCGTGTTCTTGAGTCATTATCGTCTATTGTAGGTCTTCGTGTGGATTGGCAAGAAAATGATTTTTCGAAACGTATCTTAAATGTTCCACAGGATCTGTATGAGAAAGGTTATGTGAAGGATGTGGATGATGGACTGCAGGTAAGTTACTGACTCCAGAAGTGGTCAGTTTTAGTTACAACTATGGGGATTTGGAGTCTGATTCATGACATACCGTTGTTGTTTGTTTTTTACTCTTTTTTGGGGGGCCTGCCACCCAGCTCCCAAATAAATCACATACGGAGGCTTATTATTACTTAGCTTGCCTTAGTTTCTAGCCAGCTTTTCTTACCTTAAATTATCCTATCTACCTTTTGCCTCTGGGCTTTTCCTGTTCTTTAACTTCTGTAAATTTTACTCTTACTCCGTTACTTGCTGTGTAGCTGGGTGGCTGGCCTCTGGAGTCTCCTCCTCCTTCTTTTAGATCTCGTTTCCCAGATTTCTCCTTCTATTTATACTTTTCTGCCTGCCAGCCCCGCCTATCCTTTCTCCTGACTCGCTATTGGCCAGTTCTTTATCAGACCATCAGATGTTTTACACAGGCACAGTAACACCGCTTCACAGAGTTAAACAAAAATAACACACCTTAAAATATTCTACTACATTTCTTCTTTTTGTCTAAATAAAAATAAAGGTTTTAACTTTAACTACATACAACCAAAACAGTTATCAAGTAAGAATTAATTTACAATATTCAGTCTATTTGTAATTAGCATATTTGAAGAAAATAATGAATTATCTATCCTATCTTAGTGAATCCAAAATTTTATACCTAATTTATTTTCTATCATAACTAAGAAAACTGCAACTGTAACTATTTAGTCTCTAACACCATTAAAGACCCAGAAAGATATAATATTATCTAAAAACAAGACATTTGGCTGCCTGGACAGTCACCCAAAGCTCCTCCTCAACATTGAAGCCTCCAACTTCAGCCTACAGGCCTAGAGTATCAGGCAGATATTTTTATGGAGTAGGAATTTTGGGCTTTCTTGCCTTGTTTTGGCAAAGTTCATGTGTCCTGAAGAATGTCTGGCAGACCCTTAAGTGAAGCAGAAATTTTGAAGACTGTCCTGCCTTGTTTTGGCAAAGTTCAACAGTTCTTTTTTTCTTGTGTGTCTTGCTTGTCCAGTCTGCATTGCACATTGTCAGCAGTCAAGGGCAAGAGCAGTTAATCTTTGCCTAGTGGCTAACCTTGCCACAGTGAAAGCAAACTCCATAAGGAATTTCTTCAATGCCCATCATCTTCTCTGAAGTAAACTGGTGCTGCCAGGAGCAGATGTGTCTCATTGTCATGAAAAGCTCTAAGTTAACAAAACATTTTAAATGCCATATTCTGTACATCTTTGAAAGGTTTGAAGACTATCTATTTAAAGCATATTTATTTTAACCTAGAAAACACACCTAACATATCTATAAATTTGATTGTTATGAATGACTAACTACTGACCTATGTTTCTTGATTGTCGTAAATAGATTATAATAATAGCTTTTAAAAACTAGAACCTTATCTTACATTATTTTAAATAGATTGCATAGGTACAATACCTTAATCAAGAGTAGAAACATAGGGCTGGAGAGATGGCTCAGAGGTTAAGAGCACTGGCTGCTCTTCCAGAGGTCCTGAGTTCAATTCCCAGCAACCACATGGTGGCTCACAACCATCTATAATGAGATCTGGTGCACTCTTCCAGCTTGCAGGTATATGTGCAAGCAGAATATTGTATACATAATAAATAAATAAATTTTAAAAAAGAGTAGAAACATATATACAATATGTGGTAACAAAAACAACCTTAAATTTGCATCAGTATACAAAATCCTTTAGAGAAGAGTAGAAACATGTATACAGTGTAACAAAAATAACTTTAAATTTGCATCAATATTCTATATTCCCCTAAATGATAGCAAACATCTATAACCCACCAAATAACCAATAGCTACCCACACCCCTAAATTCATGGGAATGTGAGCATAGTTTCTCCATACTTCTGTCTGCTCTCTGTGGATGAAGTACCTTTAGTGTCTCATAGAGAAAATTTGAGGTAATGGCCAAGTCCTGGGAAGACCAGCAGTAACCATTGCTGATAGATATCACCTGTCAAGGTTCAAGAGGTCTCCCCTGATCAAACCTGATCCATATTAATCCTGAAGGAATCCATAGCCTCTCATCTCCTGTGGGAACAAAACTCTAAAGTATTTTTGATTTCCATTTGACAAATATATTTTGACTTTTTAAAAGTTAAGGCATTCCTAAAGTACATAGGCTGATTTATTTCAACAGTCCTTCTTTCAATTCTAGATCTCTTTGCAGCTATCCTTTGTTTTTCAACAATCAAAAAATTCAAAATCAACACAGTAATATACAGGATCTGTGTATTTCCCATCTTTCATGGCTTTTTTCCGTTCATATTATTTTTACTCTCTTTAAAGACTTTATTATTTCTAAACTATTTCTTTCTATGACTATCCATATCCTTTTTCTTTCTTTCTTAAGCCTCCCTACATAGTAAAACACACTGGAACCTGTTTAAAGGTTTTTCTGTCTGGATCTTTTACTGTGTATCTTTTAGCCTTTTTACCTGCATGAGCAAACTTTTAAACTGATAAGGTACACCTGGATTCTCTTCATTCACGGCTCTCAGCTGGCTGTGCCTGCTTCTGGGGTAAAACCCAAGCATGAAACTCGTGGCCGGGAGATTTTTTGGGATGAATGGAGAATTAACTAGTCTGCTCCCTCACTCTCTTAACTGGCAGTGCTAAATAACCAGACTTCTCCATAGAGACAGCTTTCATCATTCAGCTTACATGGCTGAGAGCTCACAAAGAACAGGTGTTGAGTGTTGTTTGCTGATTTCAGAGGAAGAGGTTGAACAAGCATGCTCAGTTTCTCTTTCCAAATTGGCCAGTTAATTAACTTTTCCCTTTGAGGAGGAGTGAAGGAGTGAGCCAAGAGAGGCTGATAGTAAGATCACTCATAATTATTATTCATTTCTGTAGAAATGTGACCCCATCATCGCCGTTTATTGCCTTATGTTCCCTCCTGTGTTTCTCTTTCACTTGTGAACTAGTTGGAAGCCTCACTTATGCTTCTTGGTAGATGAAGCAAGAGGCATCTTAGGAAGATACACTATTTTAGCCTGGCTTGAATACTGTTAATTCAGGAAGATGTTGAACAGTCAGTTGAGTTCACTCTGTTGTTTGTAGTTCAAGTTAATCATCCTGTGATTTAACCAAGGCTCTACTTGAGTCTATAACCAATGTAATGAGAACTTTTGTACCATCACCTAGCCATTATCTAATGCTGAGACTAGAAGTCATTGGGAACACATGCTGAAAATTAGTTTTCTGACTGATTTTGATAATATTTTGAGATTTTGTTACTTTTATCTTTTATAAATCATCAAATCAGAGGGCTGGAGATTTGGCTCAGTGGTTAAGAGCACTTGTTGCAAAGGACCTGGGTTCAATAACCAGTACCCACATAGAGGGCTCACTGCCTCCTTGGGCACCAGGCTTGCATGTGGTACAAGCAGGAAAAATACTCATACACATAAAATAATTAAAAATTTAATCACCAGGTAGTGGTGATGCACATCTTTAATCCCAGCACTTGGGAGGCAAAGGCAGGCATATCTCTGAGTTAGAGGTCAGCCTGGGCTACAGAGTGAGTTCCAAGAAAGCCTCCAAAGCCACACAGAGAAACCCTGTCTCAAACCGCCCCCTCAAAAAAAAAAAAAAAAACAAACAAACCAAAAACAAACAAACAAAAAAAAAACAGAGTCAGAAAAAAAATCTGGATCCTTGGAAGTTCTGATTTACCAAATCTTATATCTATGTGGTTTGAAGCTATGCCAAAACTGTCACCTTATATTAAGTGAAGTACTTAAGTCTTTAAAAGTTATTGGGAGCTGGGCGGTGGTGGCATATACCTTTAACCCCAGCACTTAAGAGCTAGAGACCAACTGAACAGAGAGTTCCATGACAAGCCAGTTGTGTCTATGTAGAGAGACTCTGTCTAGAGAAACAAAACAAAGCAAGAAGTTAGTGGGGCTGTCAAGATGGTTCAGTGGCATGAGCACCTGGCAGCCTGAGTCCAGAGTTCCAGAACCCATGTAAAAGCCTGACACAGTAAGTAGTACATTCTTCTGTGGTTGCAGCACACCCCTCTAGGGAGATGCAGAGACAGGGCATACTATCAGAACCTTGAGGGTGAGTTAGTTTGCCATATGAAGCTGTGGAGAAGAGACCCTGTTTAAAATAAAGTAGAGGCTGGGTTGGGGATTTAGCTCAGTGGTAGAGCACTTGCCTAGCAAGCACAAGGCCCTGGGTTTGACCCTCAAACCTAAAAATAAATAAATAAACAAATAAACAAACAAACAAATAAAGTAGAGGCAAGGACTGCCGCTGATAAACATCCCAATAATACCTGGAGACGATTTTAGTTACATGTGTATGTGTGCAGATGCCCTTGGGGGCCAGAGGAGGGTGTCAGATTTTCTGGAGCTGGAGTTGCAGGCGTAAGCTGCCTAGTGTGGGTGCAGGAAACTGAAGTTGGGTCCTCTGGAAGAACAGCAAACTCTTAATCACTGAGCCATCTCTCTAATCTTTGAAGACTATATCCTTTTTTTTTTTTTTTTTTTTAAATTATATTTCTTTGAGACAGGGTTTCTTTACATAGCCCTGACTGTCTTGCCTTACCTCATGAGGAGTATTGGGATCAGAAGCGTCTGCCACCATGCCTGATTAGTGACCATATTCTCTTTTCCCTCCCCACCTCCCTCCCTCTCTTCCTTTCTTTCTTGTTTTGTTTTGAGACAAGGACTCTATGTAGCCCTAGCTGTCCCAGAATTCTCTATGTAGACCAGGCTAGCCTTGAACTCACAGAGATCTGCCTGCCTCTGCCCATGAGTGCTGGGATTAAAGGCGTGAGCCATTATGCCTAGCTCTTTAATGACTACATTCCTAAATGAAGAAAATACCAATTCTCTTTCTCTATTAACATGACTCTTCCATTTTTCTCTTTTTTCTTGAAGGCAGCGGAGGAAGTTGGTTATCCAGTAATGATCAAGGCCTCGGAGGGAGGAGGAGGGAAGGGAATCAGAAAAGTTAACAATGCAGATGACTTCCCTAACCTATTCAGACAGGTAGAGTACAAGTTGGTTTTTCTTGTTTGATTTACCATGTATATCAGAGATGAGTGATTTAATTTACACTTTAATTTAGATATACAGAAAATGTTGAGTTTTGATTTTTATGTGTATGTAATCTAAGCTTTGTCTATAGCCTTTATCTGATTATTCATAGAAGTAGAGGGAATTAATGAACTAATTCAATGAAAATTCTATTTAATTATGTACTTCAAGCACTAGTTTTTCTTATATAGAAGATAGCTCTTCTCCACATGGTGTGTGTGGCTCACAGTATCTCATGATGGTAAAAGACAATGTCATTCTACATTCTGTGCTCTTGTTTTGATGTTGTAGGAAAGGGTGTGGTACAGTGGGATGATACGCATCTGTTTGTCCTTATGTTGGTCAAATGCTAACTCTCAGATAGGCTTTTCCATACTTCCTGTGAAGTTGGCTGGAGGCCCTTGAGTTTCTACCATGTTTTCTATCATGTTTATCAGTAGCCCACACCCTCGCCTATGCTGTGTGGCCATCACTCCCTGGCACAGAAAACTCATGGTAGGTCCTCAGTATGTGTGGACTGGGTTCCTCAGAGTGTTTCTCTTGGCTTTATCCTTCTTGATGAGGCCATACTCTAGGTAAGTTGTAAAAGGGAGACAAAATTCTTTTTTGTTCTACCTCAAGTGTTCCCTTCACATGTTTGTTTCCTTTGTTATCTTTTCTTTTACCAAAACTCAAGAAAAGATGTGACAGAAAAAAGAAAATTAAGAGGGCTGGAGAGATGGCTCAGAGGTTAAGAGCACTGACTGCTCTTCCAGAGGTCTTGAGTTCAATTCCAAGCACCCACATGGAGGCTCACAACCATCTGTAATGAGATCTGGCACCCTCTTCTGTATACATAATAAATAAATAAATCTTAAAAAAAAAAAGACAATTAAGAGACAGGTATTACATTGTCATATTGCTAGCACTTTTTCTTATACCTTACACCATCCTGTTGTGGGTATGCCCCTACTTATCTTTGTTCACCCCACTTTCTTTTTAAAAACCACTCAGTGGCAAATTTCTTGCTTAGTTGTCAAGAGGTAAGAGAAAAAGCTGTGATTTGATACATGAAAGTATTGTCTTACTACATTTTATTTTGAATGTCAGAAGTTTAATATTCCCTGTTTTCATTATATTCCTTTTGTAAAGTTTAATTTTGTAGGTAGATTAATGTTTCATGGAGTTCAGGGGGAAAAAAAGGCTTGCTCTCCTAATGTAAAAGCATTTTAATTAATGATAACACAGATATTTCATAACTACTTCTTAGCCTGGAATTGAGTGTGTGAAGACTGTAGAATACTAAGAATTTGTTTAATGTGAAAGTCCTTAATTTCTAATAATGGATAGCTAAATTAATCTTTCCATTCAGAAGCAACTGAAAATGCAGTCATGTGCTGATTTCATAGTTTAGTTGGCAGAATGCTTGTTTTTTCATGCAGGATGCTTTAGTTTCAAGCTGATGTTATAAGCTGTTTATGGTGGTGCATGCCTGTGTTCTCATATACAATCAGATATATATACATATGTATACACAATAATAGGTATAAGCAGATGTGATTAAACATGTTCAGAATGGTATGGCTATAGAGAGCAAGAGGATCAGAAATAAAGGTCATTCTTAATTTAGGCATGTATTGTAGGGAACCAAAAAGGAAAACTGGATTAGATTTTTTTTTTTTTCCTTTAAAGCCTGTTAAGAGATCGAAAGCTTTTCAAGATGGTAAAGAATTATGAGGCTGGGTGGTGGTGATGCATGGATCTCTGTGAGTTTGAGGCCAGCCTGATCTATAGAGGGAGTTCCAGGACAGCCAAAGCTACACAGAGAAACCCTTACCTCAAAAAACAAACAAATGAACAAAAAGAATTAAAAGAAACTAACTCAGAGGTGAGCCTGGGAGTTGAAGACACTGTTTTGTTTTTTATTTTTTGGGTTTTTTTTTTTCTTCCTTCACAGATACATCTTCTAGTTTAAGGTAAAACAACTAACTGAGCATGGCAGCTCACATACCTAATACCAGCACTCAGGAGTGTGAAGCTTATTCAGTTTAAGGGCAACCCCTTGTCTTGGTAAGAACATGCCTCAAAAAACAAACAAACAAACAAAAAACCAGCCCCTTCCTCAAGGAGGAAGAAGACAAAACTACGAAACTGGTTCAAAATTTTCATTTGTCTTATAAAACAAAGAAGACAAAATTTAGACTTTGGAGATGGTTGAACAAGTAGTTTTGGAGGCTCCAAGGAATCTTACATTTTATATTGGAATCCTGAAGTATTGTACCACAGGAGAAAGAATAAACTAGAAATAGACCAATCCTTACAGGGACTCAATCTCAGATTCAAAGCATTCATATTGATTCAGATATTAATGTTTACAATTGCCAATGCTTCTGTCCATCTGCATAAAGCAAATGCCCATCCTCTCCAGAGAAGATTATATATAGAACTTTGTAGTACTACTAATTTTTCCCATGTGTATATTAAACACCCAATTAAAAGTAAGTAGGTATATAAATTGCATGATTTAAAACCAAGAACAAAAATTAATGAAAACAGATCCAACAAATATTTAGATACTAGAGCTATCAGACAAGGGTTTTAGAGTAATTATGTTTATTTTATTTTCAGAGCTGAGGACTGAACCCAGGGCCTTGTGCTTGCTAGGCAAGCGCTGTACCACTGAGCTAAATCCCCAACCCTGAGTAATTATGTTTAGTACATTTAAGAAAATTAAAGGCAAGGCTGAGAATTTGGGCAGAGACTCAGAAATCATGAATTAAATAACTTATATATGAATATATATATGAATTAAATAACTTAAGGACCAGGCGGTGATGGCTCATGTCTTTAATCCCAGCACTCAGGAGGCAGAGGCAGGCAGATCTTTGTGAGTTCAAGGCCAGCCTGGTCTACAGAGTGAAATCCAGGAAAAGAGCAAAGCTACACAGAGAAACCCTGTCTTGAAAAACCAAAATAAATAAACAAACAAACAAATAAATAAATAAAAAAGATTGAAGGAAGAGGGGTTGGGGATTTAGCTCGGTGGTAGAGTGCTTGCCTAGCCAAAAGAAAAAAAAAGATTGAAGGAAGAATCAATCATTGAAATATAGAAGAAAATTTAGACTCGAGCATAAAGAGAGACAAAAAGATTTTAAAAATCCAGAAAAGAAGCAATACATTTAAGTTGCAAAGATGACCATGAAAACGCCTGTCTCTTCACATATTTTTACTGTACAGTGTAAGATTGTGTCTCTTACCATCAAGTAGAGCAATCTTCTCTTTTACCCTGGGAGTCCAGCTGGCCTTTTGACTTTTTTTGACCAACAGAAGGTAGAAGAAATGGTGTACAAGTTCTGAAGCTTATGTTTCAAGTGGTTGTATAGTTTATACTTTTCCTTATTGGAATGAGCCCTCAACTGCCACATGAGGAATCCTTTGTACACTAGTAGAAAAAGAGAGTCCATATGAAGCAAAGTAGAAAATAGTCCTTTCAGCTAAGGCCTTTGAGTCCTACTAGGTGACTGGTAGCACCACATTTGAACGACAGTGAGACTTGTTTAGACTGTTAACCCCTAGTTGACTGTTAGATGACAACAGTGCACAAGTGACAAGTTACCAGCTAAGTCTAGCTCAGAATACTGTCCCAAGACACTAGTTGTTTTTTTCCTCTCTTTGTTATTTTTAACTTTGTTAGCTAGAGCTGTAGGTCAGTAATGGAATGCTTGTCTAGTATTCATTATGTCTTAGATTAGATCCCTAGTACTGCCAAACAAACAAACACACAATTAATGGAGACTATTATCAAAGCATAATTGACAGAAAAATTGATTGCAAAAGATATGCTACCACCATGAAGAACATTTGGTATTACGTTTAGAATTAGCTCATGGGTTAAATTTGCTTAGAAGGATATTAATAACACCGTAGGAATGGTGAGCAAACTGTTAATGAAGCTAGAAACTAGTAAAGTGTTGTTAGTGGAATCTGGAAAAAAGATTACCCATGTCCTGAAATAGTGGAACACCTGGCAAAAAAATTATTATCTGAAATAACTTAAAAGACAGTGTAGTTCAGGGCTGGAGAGATGGCTTAGCTGTTCAGTTCCCAGCACTATTAGGTGACTCACAACTGCCTGTAATTCCAGCTCAAGGACATCTGATGCCTTCATTTGGCCTCTAAGGGCACTTGGACTTATGTACATACCCTCACACAGACATACACAGAAATACATCTAATTATATAATGGTAATTGAAAAACTTAAAAAAGATAATGTAATTCATGAAGTCATGAATCTGGTTAAGAAGATCTCAAAGTAAAATATTGAAAGTATCTATTAATGTTGAGTAACTGTAAAAGATGAGGGGTTGTGAGTGTACTTCAATTGGCAGCATGCTTGTTTAGCATGCATGAGGCCCTGGGTTTGATTCCCAGCTCCATATAACCTGAGCATTGTTGTATATGCCTGTAATCTCAGCACTAAGGGGAGTGAAGCAGGATCAGAATTCCAAGGTCATCCTCAGACACATATCAAGTGTGAAGCCAGCTTGGCAACAGAGATACTGTCTCAAAAGCAAAAGGGGCTGGAGAATGGCTCAGTGGTTAACACTGACTGCTTTTCAGAGGTTCCAGGTTGGATTCCCAGCACTCACATGGTGGCTCACAACTAGTCCCAGGGTATCTGATGTCATTTGGCCTTCTTGGGCCCCAGGCACACATTCGATCCATAGACACAAGTGCAAGCAAAACATTCATTCACATAAAATAGAATCACTAAAAATAAATAGATAAATAAGTTTTTGCTGTTTGAGTAAGGGAAACCAACATATATTCCCATTTAGATTTCAAGACTGCTGTGAAACCAGTGACCACTGAGTATCTCCAATCTTTTCCATTTGAACAAGAATACCCTTTGTAGTTCTTTCTCCAATCTCATCGTTAAGTGTTGGGGTTTAGGGCAGATAACTTGTCTTTTTAGTTCTCAGGTCTCTGGATGAAGAAAATGTAACTGAGGAGCTGCACTGAAGGGGACTGTTTTGTTTCTGGACATGAGTCATGAGAGCAGTGGATGTCAAGCCTGATGACATGATTGGATGAGACTTTGGGGGTCTTGGGAGGGGGTGAGTCAACCTTGCATGTGGGAGGTCTGTGAATTATTGTGGCCACAGGGTGGGTCATAGAACATTGTTTGCAGAGATGGCCACAATAACTCCTCCCTTTCTTCTATGTATACCCTTTGCAATGTGACTTTGCTATTCTTCCCATGAAAAGGTGGTATATCTTTCCCCACTACTTGAATTGTAGCCATTTATTGTGGCTTGCTTAGACAAATTTTAGATGGCCAAAGTGACATACATATATTGGAACCTAGACTTCCAAGAGGACATGCAGTTTCTGCTCTCACCCCTTAAGAACATTATACTGAAGAAGCTTGGTCTGTGCTGTGTGTGGTACTGAGAAGCCCGTTGGAGGCTGAGAAACCACATATAACAGAAATGAGCACATTCAGTTGAAGCTGTCTATACTAACCAGCCAACTGTCAGCACAGGTCACCAGATTTGTGAAAGAGGCCACTTGAGCCACCAGATGATATTCACATGATTGCAAGAAGCAGAACTGTACAGCTGAGCGTCATGAGCAAGAAAATGATTGACATTTTCAGCAGGTCACTGAGTTTTGAAGTAACTTCTGCAGCTAGCAAACGGAAGTAGAAAAGCTAGACTATAAAGATACAGGCTATATTGACGTTCTCTAGTGTTCTGCACTTTAAGACTCTGATATGAGGAAGAGAATAAAGCAAAACAATAGTTGAAGAAATCATGGAGCAGAAAGCAGAAAAGATAATGTCTGAGAGTTTTCTCAAACTAATAAAAGCTGCCAAGCACAAATAACAAAACTCTGAGTCACAAACATTGATGAATACAAGGAAAACCACATCTAAGCTTATGAGTAAATCTGCCACCTGCCTCCATCTCAAACACACACAAAAGGAAAAGAAAGGAAGGAAGGAAGGAGGAAAGGAAGAAAGGAAGAAAAGACACATATATACAATCTGAAAGCTGTTGGAGCAAAAAGATTACTTGAAAAAGGCTAAGAAGATTAACAGTTGAAACAGCCATGGTGGTACACAGCTTTAATCCCTGCGCTGGAGACACAGAAGCAGGTGGATGTCCGTGAGTTCTAGGCCATACAGAACTACATAGTGAGATCCTAGGGGGAGAAAAAAGGAGGAGGAGGAGGAGGAGGAGGAGGAGGAGGAGGAAGAGGAAGAGGAGGAAGAAGAAGGAAGAAGAGGAAGAGGAGGAAGAAGAAGGAAGAAGAGGAAGAAGAAGAAGAAGGAAGAAGAAGAAGAAGAAGAAGAAGAAGAAGAAGAAGAAGAAGAAGAAGAAGAAGAAGAAAGAAGAAGAAGAAGAATGATCAACAGTTGAAATCTCAGTAGACATCTTAGAAACCAGAAAACATTGGGATGTCTTTGAAGTGCTGACAAAAATTAATTGATGACTTAAGATTTTTGTGCCCACTGATAGTGTTTCTCAGGACTCAAGGTGGAAGACTTTGACTTCAGCAACATCCTGTGATATAATGTAAATTAGGAAATCATCTCCTAGGAGCAATCTACATGTGACTGTCTTTTGAGCAGATGGCAATATTTTTGCCCTGTTGTGGGATTTGTGTATGTGTGTATTTTTAAGTACTTTGTTTGCCCTTTTAACATACTGGATGTTTTATGTTTTCATATTCCTTAAAACTGGTGATATAACTAAGAATGTTGCACGTTAAAGATAGACAAAGGCATGGACTATATTTCTTCTGTTCTGTATGCCCACTGTTAATGTAGTCCTGGAAACTTTTAGACATTTGCTTATTGAAAGCAAAGCAGCTTTTCAATATTAAAAAAGTCTGTATTACTTAAGAATCTTGCTTCCTTTTCCAACACAGGTTCAAGCTGAAGTACCTGGATCACCTATATTTGTAATGAGACTAGCAAAGCAATCTCGTCATCTGGAGGTCCAGATTCTAGCAGATCAGTACGGCAATGCCATTTCTTTGTTTGGCCGTGACTGCTCTGTACAGCGCAGGCATCAGAAGATCATTGAAGAAGCTCCTGCTGCTATTGCTACCCCAGCAGTATTTGAACACATGGAACAGGTGTGTCCATATTAAATGCTTTCATTGCTATTTTCCTACATAGAGACATATCTCCCTCAGCTCATACACTATTATGGGGATGGAAGAAATGTAAGCAGTGATTCTAGATAATGGATACTATTTCTTCCTTTTCCTGGAGGAACATATTCTGATGTTTTTCTCCTAGAAAAATTGTCAAGAAACTTACCAAAGTCTAAAAATAGTTAATACTAAAAAACAAAAAAATACAACCCCAAAACAAAAATAAACAAACAAAAAACCCCCGATATTTTTGAATAAGATAAATAAGAAACAAGTTGGCATTTTTAACAAGTTCATGAAGAGCAAGTGTAGTTTACTGGGTTGACTGGCATCATATCTTCTGCCAGATATGGAGATACACTTAGGTTTCCAGCCATTGGGAGGCTGAGGTTGGAAGCTGGAGAGTTCTAGGCTCCCCTGTGCTAGATACTGAGACCTTGTCTAAAAAGGAAGCATCTTCAGATGATTTCATTCAAATTCATTATCCTCTAGGTATCTGTGAGCTTACATATTTAATACTTTTGTATAAAGAAGGATTTCCTTGTCATGAAGTGTCCCTTGGAAATAGTTGTAGCTAAGGGACATGAACGTGCTTTTTTTTCCTCCCCTGAAAGAATGGCCCACTCTTGATGTTATTAGTGATTCATTTTCCATCATTCTGAGTTCTAAACAAATTGAACTGTATTTTGTCTTAGAAGTTTGTTTCCTGATTCTTACTTTCACTTACCTTCTATGATAAGAATGCCTCAAATACAGTGATTTAAATGAGGTATAACTTTCTTATGATCTCTTCCATCCTAGTTCAGAAAGAGGCTTCTACCAGAGACCTAGGTTTATTGTTCTACCCTTCCCTAAAATGGGGCTTGGCAAACTATAGTTTAGCTCACGAACCAAATCCAGCCTGCAAATAAAATTTTAGTTTTTATGCTCAATTTTTTATGCTAAGTGATTTATATATTTGACTGTTTATTGCTATAGTGAGAGAACTGACTAGCTGTGACAGAGACAATTTCCCACAAAATTGAAAATAATTACTATCTCGTCCTTTAACAAAAAGGTTTGCTAACCTTTGCTCTTATATGGTGTCAGAATTTTGATAATAAAGCAAATTCCATGATTATATTCCAGTTGTAGCCAGGGTTGAGTGGCCCTTAGAGGGCAAGCAAATAATAACACAATACGTAAGTCACACGTGACACTTACGTTTCTCTGCACACAGTTTCATCATAACCCAGCACAAGCATTATTAAGAGTTATAGTCACTAGCTAGATAACCATGTGACAGCTGAAATTTGAGAAAATCTTCTGTAAAAAGATGAAGAAAAGTTTTGTGGAATAACCTGTGCCTTAGTCTGTTCTTGACTGAAATCACTACAGTCACTTAGCTCTATAAGATATGCCTATCAGGTCAAGAATCTTTACATTACTGAAGAGTTCTAGGTGAGGTACTTGGCTTTCTGTTCATGGACCAGTGATCTAAAAGAGTTTTATCTCTTCTCACTATATACCAATTATGCAGTGGTAGAATGGGAGCCAGAGAATTGCTGTTTGGAAAAGTGCACAATATACATCAATCTTTGGCCCACAGAAGCTAACAAATCTTTCTGTGCAGGAGTTGCGCTGTCCCTGTTACATAGTGGAGTACTTCCTCAGTTAGACCTGGCTGCCCCTGGTTCTGCTCCTAGGAAGTAAGCTCCTTTGCCATTGTCCTATAAGACACCTGAATTGACTCTGTGAAGTTCTTTCTTACTTAGTTTCTCTAACATGGGTTTTGCAGGCTGTATGTACCTCCTTTGGGAGAAATTTCATAGCCTGATTCCTACTGGTGCAGGATTAGAAGTACAAACATCTCGTCACTCATTACTCACTGTATTTTGAAGGCCAGGCTTGTGGGCTGTTCAGAAATGTAATTCCCTCAAATACTTAGTAACCTTCTAGGCTGTTTACTTATTCTCAGCTTCAAGTTGGGATAATCAGATGTAATGATTTCTTTTAGATGAAAAACTTATCTTACTTATTGGGGTTTGCACATAACTTACCTCCCTTTCCTTGACTATTTTTAAGCTAGATGAACCTAAAGCAGCTCCTTTAATCTGTTTGACATTGAGTTGCTTTGGTCTAAGAATCTAATTTCTTGGCTTTGGACTATAAAAGCAGTTTGCTTTTTCAACTTTCTTGTTCGTTTCTTTGTTGTTTTTTTGTTGTTTGTTTGTTTGTTTGTTTGTTTTTTGAGACAGAGGCTCACCATGTACCTTTACCTGGCTTGGTACTCACCAAATAGAACCAGGCTGTCTTTAGACTTACAGAGATCCCCTTGCCTTTGCTTTCTGAGTGCTTGGGATTAGGGGCATGCACTTGAATCTTAAAGTCTTGAATCTTGAGTCTCTCTCTGTCTTTCTTGGGGACAGTGCAGTTTTGTGTAGCTGAGGCTGGTCTCAAACTCTGTAAGTAGCTGATAATTTTGAACTTCAAATCCTCTTGCCTTCACCCCTCTCAAGATCTGTATCACCATACCTGGTTTATGTGGTGCTCGGGATCAAACTCAGAGCCTTGTGCATGCTAGGCAAGAACACTATTCGCTAAGCTATAGCCCCAGTCCTTAACTTTTTTCTTTAGACTTAGTTGATATGTAGCAAGCAAGCATCCTATTTTTGTAGGAAAGAATGTACTGTGTCATTCTGTAATGAGGAGTTCATCTCCCAGCTTTCCAGTTTGCAGTATGCTTCCTTGTTAACTTCTACCTTATTGCTAAACTAGCATCACATATTTTAATTTTTAAAATAGCAGCACTCCATCTGCACTTCCTAGTGACCATTTTGGTCAGAATACAGGTTAAGTTGCTATAAAAAAAATATCCAAAAAATTCAGTGACCCTAAGATGATAGAAATTTCTTTATTATCATAGTTTGATGAATTTTACAGGGCTGTTGAAACAGTTACGATTTCATGGGACTATCTTGAGATTCAAGTCCTTTATATTTTGATCTGCCATTCTTAACTGTATGATTAAAATCTGATATGTATGTTTATGCATCTCACTTACCAATGCTTGAGTCCTGTTGGTGAAAACATAGTCCCTACAAGAGAGTAGTCAATAGCTACATGAGAGATTAGAAAACCCAGTCTTTAGCTGGATAGCAATGTTTATAAGAAGATGAGCATATTTGGAATACTGGAAATTAGAAGATAATGAAGGGTTTGCTACCATGTTTGTTTGTTTGGCCTCTATGCCATTTTGTCTGATGGGAGGTTGCTTGTGATCTGATTTGAAAGCACTCCTCTCCCACTTTTTCAGTGACTTTGTAATGCATGTCCCAGAGCATTTTATCAGAAGGGAAATGATTTTCTTGAATGTGGCTCAGAGTCTTTGGTGGCCTGTATAAGCACTGGGTAGTTGACCACTGTATGTAGTTACAGGGATACAATGGCTGGACAAAGTGAGAGACTTACAGTTTCTTATCTTCCTTTAAGTGTGCAGTGAAACTTGCCAAAATGGTTGGTTATGTGAGTGCTGGGACTGTGGAATACTTATACAGCCAGGATGGAAGCTTCTACTTTTTGGAACTGAACCCTCGGCTACAGGTTGAACATCCTTGTACAGAGATGGTGGCTGATGTTAATCTTCCTGCAGCACAACTCCAGGTGAGTCACCCTGACTTGGACTCAAGTTAGAGCTTAGAGAATTTAGGAATCTCAGAGATACCTGAGAGACTAATGAGGGGAAAGCACAAACAAGCCTTAGTAGCCTCACTTATCTTCATTTCTCATAAATATGGGTTATGTGAGTATGGGTTAGTTTTCTGATTTGTTCAAACATAAAAAATACTACTGTATCTTCTAGCTAGACACAGCCAATGAACTGTGTTGAGAAGAAAGATTGACTTAAAGAAAGGCTTTAAAGTCAGTCTGCTTTGGAGCTGGAGAAGTGGCTCTGTGGCTAAGAGTGGTGCTGGTTCTTCCAGAGGACTCAAGTCTTTGGTTCCCAACACCCTGTTGATGGTGCCCAACAGTCTGTAATTCCTGTTTTGGGGGGTCTGATGCCCTCTTCTGGCTTCTGCAGTCACTGCATGTGGTACACAGATGTGAAGGCAAAACATCCGTATACATACACTTAAAAAAATTAATAAATATTTTTTAAAAACAATCTGGTTTATTTAATTATAGTAAACCTCATAACTTTGGTGGTGGTATTTTCCTAGAGAGACTGTAGTAGTACATATTTTTAAAATAATATATAAAGTGATAGCTATTAATTCTATGGTCTTATTTCAGCCTGGGAAACAAATACTATAGTAAATAGTAGAAGCAAATGATAAGATGAAGTATTATTTTTAACCTCTTTCATTTCTAGTTTGGGCTGGTTCACCTCTCTTAGGCAACCTGGTGGTCTCTGCTCCATGGAGGAACTATATTGTTGCTGAACTTAGTGTGGACACCAATCAGTGTCTAATCTCAAGCAGTCCTCTTACCCCAGCCTCCCCAGCAGCGTGGGCTATGAGTACATGACAAAGCACCTAACTGATAGTCTCATATGACCTAGTTTTGGCTCATATTGAGGACACCTTGCAAAAACTTAAGGGTTTTTGTGGGTTTCTTTACATTTTTTTTAAACATTTTTTTATGTGTATGGGTGTGGATGTGCCACAGCAAGTGTTTGGAAGATAGAGGACAACTGTTGGAGATTGGTTCTCTTCTTCCACAATGGGTTTTGGGTATTAAATTCAGATAATCAGCCTTGTCAGTGAGTGACTTTACTGAGCCATCTCACTGGCTCTTATTATGATATATTAATTTTACAGAATAACAGATTTTTTCTTGGTGTGCTAGTACATGCCTTTAAACCTAGCATTCGAGAGGCAGAGACAGGCAGATCGCTATGAGTTTGAGATCAGCTACATAGCAAGTTTTAGGCCAGCCAGGGCTACATAGTAAGACCTTGCCTTAAAACAAACAAACAAGGTTTCATTATAACATTTTCTTTTTTCTTTTTTTCTTTTGAGACAGGGTTTCTCTGTGTAGCTTTGTGCCTTTCCTGGATCTCTCTCTCTCTCTGTGGACCAGGCTGGCCTTGAACTCACAAAGATCCGCCTGGCTCTGCTTCCCTAGTGCTGGGATTAAAGGTGTGCACCACCACCACCCGGCTTATTATGACATTTTCATACACATTTATCGTATACTTTTTTTTAAGATTTATTTATTTATTATGTATACAGAAGAGGGTGCCTGTAGCTGGAGTTTTTCTCTCCAGCTCCCACCAAGCCCCCACCGTCCGACAGCCTACTTATAAAATAATCACTCAGATACTTATATTACTTATAAACTGTCAGGCTTCTTGCTATCTAGTTCTTATATCTTAATTTAACCCATTTCTATTAGTCTATAAGTTGCCACGTGGCTCACGGCTTACTGGTACCTTACATTTTGCTTGTCATGGTGGCAGCTGGCAGTGTCTCTCTGCCTCAGCCTTCCACTTCCCAGAATTCTGTTCTCTGCTTGTCCCACCTATACTTCCTGCCTGGCTACTGGCCAATCAGTGTTTTATTTATTAACCGATCAGCAACACATTTAACATACAGAACATCCCACAGCAGGTGCCAGATCTCATTACAGATGGTTTTGAGCCACCATGTGGGTGCTGGGAATTGAACTCAGGACCTCTGGAAGAGCAGTCAGTGTTCTTAACCTCTGAGCCATCTCTCCAGCTCTATCGTGTACTTTGATCATATCCCTCCCCAGTTACTTTTTCTTGTCCTCCCTTTATTGGAACAGGCACTGACCGTTCCCAGTAAAGGTCTAAAGGTTCATTTACTTTGTTCAGTAGTTTGCATGCACGAGAGTCAACTGTAATGTTAAGGCTTTTTAGCTATCTGAACTTCTTCACTGACTATTGTCTTGGATAATTTTATTGTCATCCATCCATGGAGAAATGACAGCAGAAGAAAATCTGATACATTAGGAATTTGGGGACATTGTAGGAAAGAGGAGTGATTCTAGCAAAGGACTCTTGGCATGGCATTCAGTTTTGTATGGTTTAGATTGACTGTAGAGTACAGATTACAAAAGTAGATTGTTTTAGTAGTAACTTCAAAAAATGCATAGACTCTTAGGTATTTTGATAGCTTCCACCTGTTAAGAAAAGGGGACTGGAAAATAACATGTGTTTTATTACCTTTCAGATTGCCATGGGGATCCCTCTATTTAGGATCAAAGATATTCGTATGATGTATGGGGTATCTCCTTGGGGTGATGCTCCCATTGATTTTGAAAATTCTGCTCATGTTCCTTGCCCAAGGGGCCATGTAATTGCTGCTCGGATCACCAGTGAAAACCCAGATGAGGTAACCTTTCACTTAAAAGGCTTAATGTTAAGACAAGTGTCTGAGGTCATGCTTTTCAAATGTGTTGGAACTTCATTTTGAGAGGGAAATTTATAAAAGATTCTGGGAGCAGATACATGATGATTGCTACATTGACCATTTAATCTCACTTTAAGTCTCTCAAGAAGCACGTGGGACTATAGCACTGGGCCTTGCTTGGCTTGCATGGTTTTTGGGTCAGTTATGCTTGATGACCCCAGAGTCTGAACACTGAATATCAATGTTCTTTTCCTTGGAAGTACAATGTAGTCTCTCATGTTCTTCATTCTCTAACAGGGATTTAAGCCCAGCTCGGGAACAGTTCAGGAACTTAATTTTCGAAGCAATAAGAACGTTTGGGGTTATTTCAGTGTTGCTGCTGCTGGGGGGCTTCATGAGTTTGCTGACTCTCAGTTCGGTCACTGCTTTTCCTGGGGAGAAAACAGAGAAGAAGCAATTTCGTGAGTATAATAGCATTTTATTGTATTTTGTTTAGTAAAATTGGGCTAATCCTTGGTGAAGGTATGACATTCCTTTATCTGCTGTGAAAATGCTGCTGTGGAGAGCTTACTTGAAGAAGTATATCTTAGTTTGTACTTGAATTCATGTTGTATTACATTCTTCTTTTTCTTTTCTTCTTCTTTTTTTTGAGCTGAGGATCAAACCCAGGGCCTTGTGCTTGCTAGGCAAGCGCTCTTCCACTGAGCTAAATCCCCAACCCCATGTTACATTCTGTAGAACTTGGCAGATATTTTTCTGCTTCTTCTGAGTCTTTACAAGTGTTTTTCTTTTTCTTTTTTTTTTTTTAAACACATGAAGTCATTTGCTTTGTTTTTGTTTTTACAGTAATGATAGTATTACTGGGGAAAGGTAGATTCTTGACCATTAATTAGGTATCAGGTAATTTATAGATAAAGGTCTGTATCTGTCATCAGAATAAAATAAAGTGCTTCTTAGGTACTGTGACTTCAACCAGAGCCTCACATAGTCATTATATTTTCTAATTTGACAGGTAAAACTTTGTGTGTGTGTGTGTGTAAATGTATGTGTATATGTATACATACATATATGTGTATCTCTATATTCATTGGTGTACCATATGCTGCTTTGATATATGCATGCCTTGTGGAATCAAGCTCTTTGGCATTTGCATCACCTCACATTCTTACCATTTTTTTATTTCTGATGATCATCCTTTAAAGTATGCCACACTAGCATTTTCAGATATACAGTGTTATTAGCCATAATCACCTTGATGTCTTGACATTTAAAATATTAAAATCTTGCTTGTTTTTTATGAAAAGAAAATAAAATAATTATCAAAATTGCATGTGAGAGACTTCATTGTATTCTAAAAAGCACATAACACTGCAGGTGGGGTTTTCCTGTCCTATCAGCCCACTTCCAAATTACCACTCAGACTTTTACTGTTAATTATAAATGCTCAGCCAATAGCTCAAGCTTGTTACTAGCTAACTCTTACATTTAAATTAACTCATATTTCTTATCTATGCTTTGCCATGTGGCCTGGTACCTTTCCTCAGTATGGCATGCCCATCTAGTTTTCTCTGCATCTCTGGAGACTCTCCAGCTCTGCCCGTTTTTCTCCAGCATTCTGAGTTTGGTCCTCCTGCCTAACCTTATCCTGGCTATTTGCCAGTCAGCTTCTCTTTTTTTTTTTTTTTTTTGTTTTGTTTTGTTTTGTTTTGTTTTGTTTTAAACTATCTGTCCCAGATAAAAAATTAGTTCATCTGCTTCTTTCTGTCCTCCCTCCCTCCTTTCCTTTTCCCTCCCCATCTCTCTTGCCACTTCTTCTCTTTCCTAGCTTCTCTCCCTTCCTTCCTTCTCTTCTTTGTTGTGCTCGAGATTGAACCCAGGACCTTATGCATGCTCTGCCACTGAGCTACTTGTAAACTTCTCTCTCTCTTTCTTTCCTTCCTTCCTTCCTTCCTTCCTTCCTTCCTTCCTTTCTTTCTTTCTTTCTTTCTTTCTTTCTATTTTTTGGTTTTTCGAGACAGGGTTTCTCTGTGTAGCTTTGCCCCTTTCCTGGAACTCGCTTTGGAGACCAGGCTGGACTCGAACTCACAGAGATCCACCTGGCTCTGCCTCCCGAGTGCTGGGATTAAAGGCATGCGTCACCACTGCCTGGCTTCTCTTTCTTTTTTAATTTAAGCTTTAACAATGTGTTGCCTACACCACAGATTTAATAGTATTCCTTTTAACCTTTGAACTATTCACAGAACGGGTATTCCCTTAGTATTTGTTAATAGTCTTAGGAGGTTTGTTGTTGTTAGATTTGTTTGTTTGTTTTTCACGACAGGGTTTCTCTGTGTAGCTTTGTAGCCCATCCTGGAACTCTTTCAGTAGACCAGGCTGGCCTGGAACTCACAGAGATCTGCCTGCCTCTGCCTCCAGAGTGCTGGGATTAAAGGCGTGCGCCACTACCGCCAGCAATTTTTTTTTTTTTAAATTTTAGGTGTATGAGTGTTTTCCTTGCATGTATGTATGTGAACACATGCATGATGATGCTTACAGAGGTCATAAGTGTCAGATTCCCTGGAACTGGAGTTACAGATTGTTGTGAGCTGCCATATAGGTGTTAACAAATGAACTGTAACTCTGCAAAAGGAGCTAGTGCTCTTAACTGCTTTACTCCAGTCCAGTTCTTACGTTTGTAATAATGTCTCAGAAGTGAGGAAGTCTCATTGCTTCTCTTTTTTGTACTTTACAGCTTCTTTACGTTCATTCAAAACTGTATGTGAAAACTTCAAAATTCTAGCAGTGCAACCAGGAAAAAAATGTATAAAGTTGCCTTTCATTGCCTTATACTGCTTCAGTAAGCTGATTGTGTGTGTGTGTGTGTGTGTGTGTGTGTGTGTGTGTGAGAGAGAGAGAGAGAGAGAGAGAGAGAGAGAGAGAGAGAGAGAAGGGGGAGGAGAAAAGAGTGAGGGGATTGAGGGAGAATAGTAGGGAGGGCAGCCTGAAGCAGTCAGTTCTTCCAGTTTGTGGGTTCTGGGAATTGAACTTTGATAATCAGGTTTGGTAGCAGGTTAAGCCAGCTTGCTGACCGGTAGTCGAAGTTTTGTGTGACTGCTTCTTTTAATTGGGACGTGAATTGAGTATTTTAGACAGTCCCCCTTCACTTTCCTGTCTCATTTTCGTTCTCAGACTGGTCTCTGTTAGCATTTTTGTTTCAGTCTTTATTAAGCGGATCACTGTGTTTATTCTGCAGGGATGCCCAATGACTTGGATAGAAGTCTGACTTCTTATTTCTGCTTTGCTCTGTGTATTTCTCTACAGAAGAAAGCAGACTAGGTCACCTCTTAGCATATTGCAATAGTCTCTGCAGTGTGTTTGCTGTCTGATACTGTGTCAAAAGTTCTTTTTTCAGCTCAGAGCTTTTTGTGTTGCATTCTTTGTTACGGTTAATCTGTGCTCTTTGCTTGGCCCTTAGATATTATTCTCTGTGATAGTCTTAGCCCACACATCCAATATCATTTCTCATAATGTAAATACCATGAAAACAGAAACATATCTATATTGTTGCTGCTATATCCCCTGAACTATATGCTTATAGTTCATATATTCCCTTTGTATCAGCATTTAGGAAGTGTTTGCTGAATGGTAGATTTGCCTCTGTCACTGTCTTCACGCCCCTGTTTCAGTCACACTATTTCCTGAACACAGCACCTGTTTGCTTCTTGCTCCTGTTGGTTTTGTTCTTTCTTTTCTCCAGGCATTCATAAGTTCACTGTACTCAACAGCTACCATCTTGCTGGGCCTAAGAGTACAGTACAGACTAAATAGAGTCTGTATCCTCATGGTATTATATAATCCAGAGGAAGAAAGACAAGCAATTAAAATATAGGATAGTGAGCAAGTATGATGACATTGGGGATTATAGAAGGACATTACAGCAGTGTACAGCTGTCAGGCACCTCCAGTCTGTTGTTTTGGTTTTTTTTTTTTTTTTGGGTACGGAAACCTTGCAAAAATTTACTATAGTCTGAAAGTATGTTTTGTTGCGTGGAAATGATACATAAAGTAAGGATAGTTTATAAGTAAATGTAAGGTTGTGGAAAATTAGTGCCCTAGTTCTAACTAGTCAGCAATAAATGCCTAGAAGATTGAAATCCAAAAGTGAAAGCTGAGAGTGGTTCTAGCTATGCTCTTTATGGTGGAATGTTTCCAATTTGCTGGTGCTTTTTGGTAATATCCGTCAATACTCCTGTATACTGACTTCTTGGAAGCTCTCCTATCTGGAGTATGTGAAAATGAGCAGGCTTACAGCTACACCCTCATCTGTTCTTGGGACTGTCTGTCCTCCTGCTAAGCCTACAAAAGAATGAGACAATTCTTTCAAATGATTGGTAAACAGTAAAGTACTTGTTGCTGTAACAAATTTTTTTCTGTTGTTCCCCTAGAAATATGGTGGTGGCATTGAAGGAGCTGTCTATTCGGGGTGACTTTCGAACTACAGTTGAATACCTGATCAAACTGCTGGAGACAGAAAGCTTTCAGTTGAATAGAATCGACACTGGCTGGCTGGACAGACTGATTGCAGAAAAAGTGCAGGTGTGTATTCTTCTCTTGCACATTTAACCTTTAGTTGTCTGTTTTTGAGCTAGTCTTTGATTGGCTTAGTGAAAATTTCACAGAAAGTAGAAGGAAAATTATTTTTTTAAATCTGTTTGCAAATTCTAAAGGTAAATATAGGGATTTTTTGTTTCTTCTTTGTTGTTTTTTTTAAAAAATTATAAACTTTATCATTAAAAATCTTGCAACTAAAAATCACCACAGACAGACAACAATTAACCAGATCCAAAGTCTATACATCTCAATGAACTTCTCTACAGTTAGAATAGCCATTCTAAAGTTGTAAGGATTTCACATTGGGCTTTATTCTTTCACGCTTATGTTTTTATGCATTTGTTCACTACCAAGAAAGAAGGAAAGAAAGAAAAAAAGAAAGATCGATGACAACAGTTAGAATTAGAACAATTAGCTTTATGTTCTCTTGAATAACTTCTGTCTCTCATCTGCATTAGCCCTTCCTTATTGTTTCTTAAGGTCTCATGGAGGCCAAAAAGATGAACCTAGCTTGATCTCGGTATCCACATGGTGGCTCATAGCCAGCTACCTGTCATTTCAGTTCCAGAGGACCTGATGCTGCCCTCTGACCTAAAGAGGCACCAGGCACATGCATGGAGCATTTACGTACATGCAGGCAAGCAACATACATAAAATAAAAATAATTTTTTTTTTTTATAAAAATGAAGGTCTCTTGTACTCCTAGCTGGCTTCAACCTCACTGTGTAGTCAAGTATGATCTTTGAGACCCCGATTCTCTTTGCCTCCACCTCCCAAGTGCTGGGATTACAGGTGTATACCACCATTCTTGGTTCAAAAATCAATATGGGAATAAGGGTGTTTCTTCATAACAAATTTGATTTTGATTTTATTTGAGTTGCTTTGGTGTCATGTGACCATGCTTTTGACATTTTCCTCTGTTCTTTTTAGGCAGAGCGTCCTGACACCATGTTAGGAGTTGTGTGTGGGGCTCTCCATGTGGCAGATGTGAGCCTGAGGAATAGCATCTCCAACTTCCTTCACTCCTTAGAAAGGTAGGCTTTGTTTTTGTGTCTGTGCCAGCCAACCAATGGTCCATGAGTACAGGACTACAGCTCAAAGCCCATTTGTTTTTCTGCAACTTCCTGGCACCTTATGAATGCTAGTTCTTATTCATGAACTGGTGGCAGAGGAGAGAGGGAATGATTGGAAATTAGTTTATGCCACAGTAGAACAGGTCACTTTGTTTTAAGTGTGTATGTGTTATGTATGTATTCATATGGGTATGTACATGTGTACCTGCATGTGTAAACATGTGATTGGAGGCCAAAAGTTGACATTAAGTGTTTTTTGATTGCACTTTATTTTATGGATTTTGTTTGGCAGGTTTGTTTGGCTGGTTCTTGTTTTATTTGGTTTTCTGTTTTTGTTTTTATTTTTTTGAGACAGAGTCTCTCTATTTATCCCTGGCTGTACTTGAACTCACTGTATAGACCACATGGGCTTCAAACTCACAGAGATCCTCCTTCCTCTGCCTCCTGAGTGATGGGATTAAAGGTGTGCAGCACTGTGTCTGGTCCTACCTCATTTTTAGAGAGTCTTTCACTGAACCTGGAGCTCACTAGTTCAACTAGGTTTGCTGGCCAGTGAACTCTCAGGATATGCCTATCTTCACCACTCCAGCCTCCCCTCCTATCCTCACCACAGTGCTGGAGTTACAGACACATGTCATTGTGCTCTGGTTTCCCATAGACGCTGGGAATCTGAACTCAGATCCTCATGCTTTTATGACTGAACCATCTCCCCAGCTCCAAGGTTAATTTTCTTTCTTTTTTTTTTTTTTTTTAAAACTGAAATCCTGCAGCAAACATGGTTTCCTGAGAAAAGCTACTTAAACTATGGGGATAAAATCTAGCATGTCTCCCTATCATCAAACCCTAAATATTTCCTGTATTACCTACAGCACATTTCAGGAATTAATAATTGAGGCTGATATTCGAGATGCCCTCCCAAGTCTTCAAAGCGGAGGGTCAGACATGTATGAAGCTGAACTAATTTTAGACCTTGATTCTAGAGACTAAGCTCTGCCCAAGTCCCCAGAGGATTGGTCCAAAGGACTAATCACATCCACTTTAAGTACAGGCACTTTATTTCCTTCTGTGTTGTAGACTTATATTGGCCCCTTTTCAAAGTATCTGAAAGGAAGAAAAGAAACAAATTTTTGAAAATTGAACTGAGGTTTCAAGCCCTGTGATAAATATCTCACTATGTTATTCTCATACACTAAAGCCTTCAGCAGCTTGCATTTCCTTTCTGACTCAAAACTAAATCCCTCAGTGTGACTTTTAACTCCCTGAACACTTTGCCCCCCTCGCCAGTCCATTCTTTCTTATTTTTCTTCCTCAGCATACATTTCTAACCTAGTTAAATGGATTCCGTACCCATGTAAAAATTCATTGACAAAGCCATTGGTGTTCTTTTTGTTTGTTGTGTTTTGTTGTTTTGAAACAGTCTCATTGTATGTATATCACAGGTTTGTATTGAATCCCTAAGTAGCCTTGGCTGGCTTTTAATTCACAGTCCTCTTGCTTCAGTCTCTAGAATGTGGCACTATAGATGTATCAACATGTTGAGCCTGCTGTTCTTTAAACAAAACAAAACAAAATTTATGTGTTTATAAATGCCACAGATGCCTGCAGAGTCCAGAAGCTGGTGCTGGAGTTAAAAGGCAGTTGTAAACCACTCTGGAAGAGCAGCAAGCACTCACTCTTAACTGTTAAGCCATCTCTTCAGCTCCAACATTCTATTTTAAATTCATTTTAAAAACTTGAATTTTGAAATAATCTTTTTTGGGGGTGCATAATGTTGTCCAGGCTGGCCTCAAACACACTATGTAGCTGTTACTGGCCTTGAATTCATAATCCTCCTGCCTGTACCTCCCAAGTGCTTGGATTACAGATATGTGCCAAAACACATGGCATAATGTGGTTTACACTTTTTTGCCTTTTGAGACAGGGTCTCATTGTGTAGCCCTAGTTGGCTTGGAACTCAGTGTGGAGGCCAGGCTAGCCTTGCGTTCACAGAGCTCTGCCTGCTTCTGCCTCCAGAGCATCAAGACTAAAGGTGTCTGTCACCGTACCCTGCCTCAAAACTTGCCTTTTATTAGTTGTGTAACCAGTACAGATAATGTGCATACTCTTCACCCATACCTTCTGGCTCTGAGTAGCTCAGCTTCCCTCTCTTTAGTACTCTGCTTTTTATATTACTTTTCAAAGTCTGGCTTACTTTGTGACAGCAGTCATCCTCTAGCTTACAGGGTTCTCTGTGTAGTTCTGGCCATCTTGTAGCTCGCTCTCTAGACCAGGCTGTTCTCCACTGTGCTTCTTTTTGAGATATAGAACATCTCTTAATTGTCCTTTCAAATGAAATAGATAGGTAGTGGTTCATTTATACCAATAATCTTAGCATTTAAGAAGCTAAAGTAAGCTGAGCAGTGGTAGCACAAGCCTTTTGAGAGGTAGAGTCAGACTGATCTCTGAGTTCAAGGCCAGCCTGGTCTACAGAGCTTGTTTTAGGACAGCCAGAGCTACACAGATAAACCCTGTCTCAACAAATAAAAACCAAACAAACAAACAAAAAAAAGAAGCTGAAGTAGGGGGCTGGGTGGTGGCCCACACCTTTAATCCCAGCACTTGGGAGGCAGACAGAGACATGGTTAGAGGAAAAGCTGGAGTTGGGTGGACTGGGCTTTCTGATGATGAAACTGCAGCATCCAGGAAGCTCCGTGTATTTATTATATAGAGGTGAACAGAGAGGTGAGTTATAGCATCCAGCTCAACCAAGAGGTAGGGTTATAACAGGTACCCAGGGAAGCAGGTTTTATGGTATACAGCTGGATTAAGGAAAGATACAGGCTTAGGTAATCTTGGTAGGCACAGTATCTTTAGCGAGCAGTCTTCAGGTTGTAAATGTCTGGGGAAAGAGAGCTATGATGAAAGTTTTCTGCACTAGGACTAGAAGAGAGGGCTTTGCAATTTCTCTGAGCCTTGCCCTGGGAAGGCTTTGCCATTTTTTCCATGAGTCTGAGGCTTTGGAGTCCTTGGAATGCCTGTGCCCATTTCAGCAGCACCCATTCACTCAGAACATCACTCACTCAGGGCTTTCTCTATTCCTCATAGATAGTAATTTTTTTTCCTTGAGACAGGGTTTCTCTGTGTAGCTTTGGAGCCTGTCCTGGAACTCTCTTTGTAGATCAGGCTGGCCTCAAACTCACAGAGACCCACCTGCTTCTGCCTCCTCGGATCAAAGGTGTCTGCCACCACTATCCGGTGTAAGTTTTATGTTTTGTATATCATTACACATGTACACAATTAAATGTAAATAAATTTAACTATTTTTTTCATAATGTATGTGATCAGTCTTATACAGACAGTCATTTAGGTTTTTCCCTCTTATTACTGTCTCAGGAAATATCACAATCAATAATCTTTGATGTTTCCTTAAAACCTATTAGAATTTTATAGATGTAAGTGTGTCATATATTGTCATTCTTTCAGGGGTCAAGTCCTTCCTGCTCACACACTTCTGAACACAGTAGATGTTGAACTTATCTATGAAGGAATCAAATACGTACTTAAGGTATGCAGTCCCCACCAAAGTCTACGCCTTAGTTTCTATCTCCTCTTCTGTTCATAACACTAGTTTTCTTAGGTTGAGAGACAGAGAAAGTTTGCTTTTGTTCACAGATTGGAATATTCCATTCATTATTTGTGTCAGTTTCTTCTCGACAGACTGCTTCACCTGTGTCTTTGCAATACTACAGTTGTGTCTCAGGCTGTGCTTGAAAGGGATCACTGGCTCTGGCTCTTGTCTACTGCAGGTGACTCGACAGTCTCCCAACTCCTACGTGGTGATCATGAATGGCTCATGTGTGGAAGTTGACGTACATCGGCTGAGTGATGGTGGACTGCTCTTATCCTATGATGGCAGCAGTTATACCACTTACATGAAGGAGGAAGTGGATAGGTGAGTGACTGTTTTGAGTTCTAGTTGCTTGCCATTGTATTAACTTTTCCTCTTACTATTCATTAGCTCTTGGGGATTTTTCCAAGAGTACAAAAGTGTTTATAATTGTAAACATGTCTCAAGCTAGGTGTTGTGTTCTGTGCTTATAGTTTCAGCTAGTCAAGAGGCTGAGTTCTTTCCTTATTGTGGGAAGGAGTTTAAGGCCAGCATATGCAGCTTAGTGAGATACTATCTCTTAATGAAAGAAAATATGTTTCCCTACCGTTCCAATATGGTGGGCAATGGAAAGTAATTTACCCTTGAAATAAACTATAATAGTTGATAGTTCATTGTATATTTATTAGAATTTATATAATGCATATAAAATTACTTAAAAGTGCAGGTTGGAGATTTAGCTCAGTGGTAGAGCGCTTGGTTCGATCCTCAGCTCTGGGTAAAAAAAAAAAAAAAGTGCATACTATTTTTCCTTTAAATATATCCACAAATAAATATATGTTAAATACTATTTGCACTTTTCCTTTCTTTTTAAATACATATTTATTTAGTTTATGTGGTTTATATGTACCTGAGTATATGTATGTGTACTGTGTGTGTGCAGGAGCCAGCAGAGGTCAAAAGAGGGAGGTGGGTCCCCTGAAACTGGAGTTGCAGGTGGTTGTAAGCCACCATGTGAATTCGAGGAATTTATCTCCAGTCCTTTGCAAGAAGAGCTAGTGTTCTCCCCGGCTCCCAAGTCTTAATAGCTCAGGTCTTGCTGTGTAGAGAATGATCTTGAACTTCTTTATGATCTTTTTGTTTCTACCTCCTGAGAGCTGAGGTAAGCAATATATATCACCACACCAGATCTAAGTATTTATTCTTTTTGTATGCTCATGTTGTATTGCTGTATATGAATATATCATAATTTATTCAATACAACTCTTAACTGAAGATTACTATAACTATAAATAAGGACCAGTAAGACAGCTAGACAGACAGATGAAGGCACTTGCTGCCAAGCCTGACACCCAAGTTTAATCCCTAAGACCCACATGGTAGAAGGAGAGAACCTACTTCTGCCAGTTGTCCTCTGACCTCCATAAATGCACATGCACACATATGATACAGTTACATGTAAACTAAATAAAGAAATATGTCATTTAAAAATTATAAATGACGATATGGTGAATGCATTGTTTGTATGTCTGTGTTGTGTATATAATAATATTTTCTGTGGTTTTTGTTTTGCTTTTTTACTTTGTTACTGTTTTTAAGACTGACACTTTCTCTCATTTTGCTTTATAACCTGAGTGCTTTATTGGCTTGCCTGTTCTACTTATCTCCTAGATACCGAATCACAATTGGCAATAAAACCTGTGTGTTTGAGAAGGAAAATGACCCATCTGTAATGCGTTCACCTTCTGCTGGAAAGTTAATCCAGTATATCGTGGAAGACGGAGGCCATGTGTTTGCTGGCCAGTGCTATGCTGAGATTGAGGTCAGGGTGGGGAATAGGCTATTGAATCATAGGAGGGAACATAGGTTGGTAGAAATAGACTAGGATTGAAAATAACAATAAAGAAGAACATCAGTTAATTTAGTGTGGATTGTGAACCTGTATATTTAAAAACAAAATCCTCATCATTTTCCTTTGTCAGGTGAAGAAACTATAGCTTTAAAAATATAGTAGCAACAATACTAAGTGGTAGGTGCTATGCTGACTATGGGCTACACAGAGCCTTTGCTAGGTAGAGTTGGAGCACAAAGCAGATGAGTTTTAAGAACAAGAGGGTCACCTAACCCTAACTGAGATAGGGTGTGAGGTAAGGAAAGACATCCTAAAAGAAGAGATGATTGCCTAGTCTTACTTTTGAAAAGGTAGAAGCTGGGCAGGAGACGATGCTTGACATTGGGACACAGAAACAAGACAGTGTGTTGGAGTAGATTGAGAATTGATTGAGAATACATTACCATTAGATGCGGATTGGCAGGTGAAGATGCCCTAGAAGGAAATTGAGGTCACAAAGGAGCCTATGACTGTCCTGATGTCCACAGGGAAGGATTTTAAGAGGAAAAATGGAGATTTAGGCTCCAGAGTGATGGTTTGGGTGGACCTTATTAGAGGTGAATAAATGCCATGAAGGGACATACATCTCATAGTAGATTTCTTAAAAGTACTCTAGTGGAGCTTGAGAGATGGCTCAGTGGTTAAGAGAACTGGCTGTAATTCCAATTCCAGGGCAACAGACACCCTCACACAGCCAAATGTGCAAAGCAAGCAAGCAAGCAAGCAAGCAAATAAATAAATAAATAAATAAATAAATAAATAAATAAGGGGGAAAAGTACTCTAGGCCTGAAATGGGGATGGCCTAGCAAAGAGACACTGCAAGAGAAGATGTTTGTGATAGATTTAGAAGTTGTACTTACTGGGCTGGTAGGTAAAGGAGAAAGATAGGGAAAATGCTGCTGTGATAAGGAGATATTGTTCATCACTTCTAAATATAAGACAAATAAATTCACAAACAGAAAAAATATATTTAAGTTAGAAAAATGTCAGTGTGGTGGTGTAATACCAGCACTTGGTAGACAGAAGGACCAGGAGTTCAGGGTCATCCTCAGCTCCATAGCAAGCTGATATAGTTACATAGGCAGCTTTGGCCTCAACAAACCATGAAAACAGCCAAAACCCCAAATCCAAAAGCAGAACAGGAATCATTCATCTCTGTTACAAACTCAGATATAGTTCTGAGAAATTTACCAGTTGCCTGCCTTAATACTTCACTGGAGATTTTGATAGATTCCCATTTTTGCAAGGTTAAATTAAGTGTATTCCAGCTTAGATGTTAATGGGAAAACTGACCTTTAAACTACTACATATTATTACAGGTAATGAAGATGGTGATGACTTTAACAGCAGTAGAATCTGGCTGCATCCATTATGTCAAGCGACCTGGAGCAGCTCTTGATCCTGGCTGTGTGATAGCCAAAATGCAGCTGGACAACCCCAGTAAAGTCCAACAGGTGAGGAGGAAGGCACTAGGGTACCGCTCCCGGAGCGGAAGACACAGGAACTTGGAGGTGCTTGATTTGCCATTTCCCTTCCCCTCCCCTCCCCTCCCCTCCCCTCCCTTCCTTTCCCTTCCCTTCCCTTCCCCTTCCCTTTCCTTCCCTACCCCTTCCCTTCCCCTTCTTCCCCTCCCCCTCCCCCTTCCCCTCCCCTCCCCTCCCTTCCCTTCCCTTTCTCTCTCTCTCCCTTCCTCCTCCCTCCTCCCTCTCCCCTCCTCCTTCCTCCCTTTTTGCATGTATGTAAGAATGTGTATGTGCTATCCACATGTATGTATGTGTGTCAGAGTGGGGCATTAGGTAACCGCTTTATCACTCTCCACCTCTTTCCCTGGATGTGGGGTTCATCACTGAACCTGAATGAGGCTGGCAGCCAGTAAGTCCCAGCAGTCCTGTTTCTGTCCCCAACAGTGCTGGGCATGGCCAAACCCAGCTTGTTTGTGTAGGTCCTGAGGATCTGAACTTAGGTTCTAATGCTTGTGCAGCAAGTGCTCTTACCACTGAGCCATCTCTCGAGCCCCTCTTCGCTCTTTCTTTTCATCTTGAACTCGTGTTCTTTCCTGCCTCTATCTCCCAAGTTTGGGGATTACCATAGTTAACTTCTTGTCAATGTTTTCCTAATCATTTTTTTCCTCCTGATTTTGTGCTTCTTATTTGTGCCTGTAGTATGGTGGAACTGGAGTTTGCATTAGCCAGTGTAAAACTGAGATGATGTCATTTTCTCATAGTCTTTCTTCCACTGACTTCCCTCCAAATTGGTCTGTACCATGAAAGGATGTCTCCATTTCGATGGTGACTGAATTGCAGTGCTATTTGTGCCCAGAGTAGAAGATAATGAATGATGATCTCTTGTGCTCCCCAGGCCGAGCTTCACACAGGGAGTCTGCCACAGATCCAAAGCACAGCTCTGAGAGGTGAGAAGCTCCATCGAGTGTTCCACTATGTCTTGGATAACCTGGTCAATGTGATGAGTGGATACTGCCTTCCAGATCCTTTCTTCAGCAGCAGGGTATGAATCACTCCCTTGGGGGAAGGGATGCAGAAATGAATTGATTCTCTAGAGTGGTTTAACATCTCAGAAGGAATTTTTTTAAGATCATTTCCCCCATCCCCACCCTCCTTTTATGGTGCTGGGGATCAAACCCAGGTCCTTAAGCATGCTATGCACTGTACCTCTGAAGCATATCCTCAGCTCATGAAGTTTTTTTTTTAGCAGGAAAAGTTGTTTAACCTGTAACCTTCCTACCTTTCGTCCTTGGACTTGAAGTTTTTTGTTTTTTTGAGGCAGAGTTTGTCTGTGTAGCCCTGGCTGTCCTGGAACTCACTACTATATAGACCACGCTCAAACTTGAACTCACAGAGATCTGCTTGCCTGTTTCTGCCTCCAGAATGCTAGGATTAAAAGCATATACTACCATGCTTGAATGGACTTGAAGTTTTGAGTCCTTCTTTCTTAGTTTATTTGCTTGGGATTATTTCTTTTTTAACTATAGATTGGGACAGCGTTTGATGGTTATGCTGCCATTTTAAAGTAAGTGTTGGAGGCTGAAGAGAAGGCTCAGGGTTAACAACACTTGTTCTTCTTAAAGAAGATGGATTCCCAGCATTCACATGGTGATTCTGAACCATGTGTAACTCCCAGGCACTCGAGTGATACACTTGCATGCACACAATATAAATAAGTCTAAAGTAAGCATGAACACTGTAGTACAGTAGATTCAGATATCTTATTTTATTTTGGATTTGTGTTGACCTTGTATCCCATCTGATTATTTCTTTCTTCTCAGGTAAAAGACTGGGTAGAGCGATTGATGAAGACTCTCCGAGATCCCTCCCTGCCTCTTCTAGAGCTACAGGATATTATGACTAGTGTTTCTGGTCGTATCCCCCTCAATGTGGAGAAGTCTATTAAGAAGGAAATGGCTCAGTATGCTAGCAACATCACATCAGTCCTGTGTCAGTTTCCCAGCCAGCAGGTATTTATGGGATAACACTGTCATTATTTTCCATTGGCTGCCACTGGAATTCATGCTCGAGGAGGCCTCTCTGTTTGGCTTTACCTTACTTTTGTGATTTTACCACTGTAAGCATTGAATCCTTCACAAATCTGCCTCAGGATATGAGCCCAATAAGGGAGCACTATCTGTAAAATGTAAAAGATCTCATGCTCGGTGAGGAAAGTGTGCTTTTGCTATGTATTCCATCCCTTTGTTTTCTGGGAGAGTCCCTAATTAGAGATATTTTCTGAAAGACTGACATGAAGGATATTGGTAATCTGTTTGACACTCTGACTACCTCAGCAGCATCCTTATTTATTCTTTGCTCTAATTCAGGGTTACATAGGGAGTAAAGCTGGGTAAGCAATCAGGATCAGGAATAAGGTATAGATTTTGACCTGAGACAGCTTTTGCCCATCACAATTTCTGGGTAAGTGTAGTTCTGTGATGTAGTCATTAGTCTATCTGGGAAACGGTGAAAAGTGTTAGAAATTGCTTGTTTATTTAGCCAGCTTCTAAATTTCTGTTCTAGTAACTTCACACTGCCGACAACATGTCAAAGAGGGATAATCATGTTATAATCAAGAAGACTCTTTGGTAGTGGTGATGATGCAGAGGAACATGCGTTGGGTCCCTTTGGCAGATGGGGCTTCATTTTCTTACTTCTTTTGCCTTAGATTGCCAACATCCTAGATAGTCACGCAGCTACACTGAACCGGAAATCTGAGCGGGAAGTCTTCTTCATGAATACCCAGAGCATTGTCCAACTGGTGCAGAGGTAGTCACGTGGGTCTCCAGAGTCTCATGCCTTCTTTGCTTTCATTTGGGCATAAAGATTTGCTTCAAGGCTGACTTTAAGAGAGAAGAAAGAACTTTATTTCTTTAAAAGTGCTCTGTATCTTTTTACTGTCTTAGAATTGTGACCTAACTCATTCAATATTTGTAGATGTAACCGGCTTGTTAAATAAGAAACACAGAACCAACTGCAGAGTTAAAAACCACGAGGTCAGAGCAAGAGCGGAAAACCTTACCCTTCACTGCTTCTGCTGTCCTTCCTCTCTGCAAGAGACCTACTTCTGTGTGTCCTGTCTATTTATAGACTTTCTGTTCTGTTTTCTCATTGGTTGTAAACCCAGCCACATGACCTCCTCGTCACTGCCTGTTTGTACAGACCTCCAGGTCTTCTATGGTTGCTATTGAGATTAAAGGCGTGTGTCTGCCATGCTGGCTGTGTCCTAGATCTACCTAGCTCTGCCTCCCAAGTGCTGGGATTAAAGGCATGCACCACCCCCACCCGGCTCTATTATTTTTTTTATTTGCTGTTTTGATGAAGATCCTAATTTTTCTTCTAGTATGGACACCAATGTGTGTATTGTTTGTATTTTATGGATCCAGGTACTGGAGTAAAAGCTATTCAGAGCATTTTCAACTTTAAGATACTTAAACTTTCCAAAAGTTCCTTAGCCATTTGAAGCTAGATGATGACTTCTACTTGGCCATAGAAGCTAATTCAGGGTGCCATTAGATAAGGATATGAAGTCTGGGAGGTGAGGGATGCTTTTTATTTACCTTTTCTGCATTTCCTTTATAAAAGCTTTCTTACAAGCTGAAGTTACTATTCCGCTTAGAATTTAAGTTAATATGTTTGGGTGATTAAACTTTCAACATGAAAATACAAGCTACAAGCCGGTCCTATATTCAGAGGGAAAGCAGTTCAGGGGAAAGTCTAGAAATTAAATTTGGCCTCTGGGTTTATTTAATGGCATTGGTCTGTCTTGCTTCATAGGTACCGAAGTGGCATCCGTGGCCACATGAAGGCTGTGGTGATGGATCTGCTCCGACAGTATCTGCGTGTAGAGACACAGTTCCAGAATGGTAAGCTTCATCCTGAGGACTCTGTCAGGAAGTTTGCAGTTCTGATTACTGTATTTTGTAAGAGCTAAGCTAGTTCACCCTGTTACTAATACTTCCCATTAACAAACTTTCCTTCTCACTACTTCCCTGCAAAACTAAAACCTCCCTACCTCAACAGGAGGAAAAAGAACACGGCCATAACATAGCTTGGTGAAACTGGAGCTCTGGGGTGCTTCTGAGGAAGGGTTGAGATGTTCTTGGAGAGATTATCATTCCCTGTTGACATCTTCTTGACCTTGTGTATTGAGAGTCGGTTGAGTCATGACCAGCCTGAAATTGAAATTCCCTGTCTGAAGAGCTTGCCTCTCAGCAGCTAATCCAAGGGTTGAACCACAGGCATATGGGAAGAGCTTAAAATCTCCACTACTTTTTAGTGTGTCATTTAGGTGGAATTTATCCCTAGCTTTCTCTGAAGAGCTTCACTAAATGATGGATAGTCTTTAAGAATGAAATACCTCCATTAAGATTTTAAAGCTCTATACTGATGTTTATGGCATCCTGCCACAAGATGGCAGTGTAACACCAAATTATTTCTTCCTCTTCTCTGCTCACTTTTGCATAATTTAAAAGCTGTCTCTACCCTTCATGACCAGTTAAATCCCCAAAGTAGGTATTATCAAGCTAAACCAAGTTGGTTTTATGCCAATTAAAGCAAGGTTGATGAATTCAGGGACAGTCAATGATGTAATTTATCATGTACTAGTAGAATTAGAAAGAATAAACAGGGTCATCATCCCAAGATACTGTGAAAAATACATTGGACAAAGCTCAGTATGGAATGAAATGATATTTTTGCTAGTTGGTGTGTCCCTACCTCTTCTCCTGTGTTGGGGATAAATCATTAAGCTATATCCTTCCCCTGAAATGGTACAGTTAAACTTGTTAAGAGGACCCACAAACATTTCACATGATATTTCATATATCATAATGGTAACATGTCCAAAACATCCACTTTAAGACAAAGGCAATGGTATCCCTGTGTCCATTCAGCATCATGCTGGGTGTCCTTGTTATTGCAGTGAGATAAGAAAAAGATTTAAGAAGTCTTAGAGCATGAAGACTTTCACCTGAAATCCCAGAACATGGGAGATGGAAACAGAGGAGTATCAGGAGTTCAAGGCCAGCCTTGGCTACATGAGACCCTGTCTCAAAATATAAAAAGATTTGAGGACTCATGGTAAATAAGATTGGCCACCAAGAAGTTCAGTATCTACTTGGAAGACTCAAGGAACTCCCAGGTTTATTACTAACTAAATTATTTAAAACCAAACAACATTTCTAAGTACAAAAGTCAAACTTGCAGGGCTTAGTGGTGAGTGTCTTTATTTGGGAGGTAGAGGCAGGATCTGATTCAAACAAACAAACAAATTCAACATAGAATTTAGTTCCAGGATAGTTAGGGCTGTTACACAGAGAAAACATGAAGGGCTTAGTGGTGAATGTCTTTATTTGGGAGGTAGAGGCAGGATCTGATTCAAACAAACAAATTGAACATAAAATTTAGTTCCAGGATCGTTAGGGCTGTTACACAGAGAAACCCTGTCTCAAAAAACTAAAAGAGTAAAAAAAAATTTTTTTAAATAAAATTTAGTTGCAGCTGAGGTGCAGCTCCAGAGTAGAACACTTGGCTATTATGCATGAGATCCCGGGTTCAGTCCTCAACACTACAGAAAAGATTTTAATTATTTATTTTTGAGACAGGGTCTTATTCTGTAGCCTTGACCTGCCTGCCATTTGCTATGTACACCTGGCTGGCCTTGAATTCATAGAGATCCCTCTGCCTCTGCCTACCAAGTGCCATTTGGGATTCAAGGCATGTGCCACCAGGTCCAGCCAGAAAAGACCTCTTTACAGCAATTGTTTAGGAAAATAATTGTGAAAAATATACCATTTAAAATTGCAATTAAAACCCATAAAATGGGATTGGAGATTTAGCTCAGTGGTAGAGTGTTTGCCTAGCAAGCGCAAGGCCCTGGGTTTGCTCAGCTCCCCCGCCCCCAAAAAAAAGACCAATTAAATATAAAGGCATAAAAACATACAGTCCTCTTTTGGAGGAAATTCTAATGAGGGAACAATAGTAAAGAATATCTGAGTAAATATCAAGACACTGTTACAAAGGTATCGAATCTCCCTAAATTCACGGTCAATCTATTGACATTCCAGTAAGCACCCTTCCAGATATCTTTGTGAAACTTGTCAAGCTAATTCCTAAATTTACATAAAATTCTGGTAACAGCCAAGATATCTTCAAAGTAGTTGTAGCTGTAATACTAGCACTCAGAAGACATGTAGAAGGATCGCTGTGCATTCAAGACCAGCCTGCTCTACATAGCAAGCTCTAGGGGTACCTATTGAGACCCTGTTTGAAACAACAAGATGAATTCTAAAGAAATAGAAGGTAAAAAATATTTGCTGGATGAGATACCAAGGTTTACTATAAAGCTATATTAATTAAACAGCTGTGACATTTGTGAAAGGACAAAGTTATAGATGAAAGAAACGTAATTACCCATAAGTAGATCCTTTCCTGATAGAGCAGGCATTGTGATCATGAGGAAAAGGATAAAACATCAATTCAACAATACCAAGATGATGAGCCAGTCATCCACTTTCATTTCATACACTCCAAACCAATTTCAAGTGAATTAAAGACTTACACTATCAAAGGGGCAAAATTATGGAATTTTAGGATATCCTTATGACCTCAAGATAGAGAGGAGTTTATCATACTACAAACAGGAAATGTATACTATCAAGGAAACAACTGATTAATTCTGTCTGCTCAAGAACTTCTGTTCATCCCATATACTATTAAGAAATCAAGAACACAGGCTGCAAAGAGAGAGGAACTATTTATAAAATTTACACCTACGACAGGATTAGTACTAGTACGTAAAAGGCAATCGAACAGAAAAATGGGCAAGAGAGAGAAAAAGATATTTCACAGAAGAGGAAGCACAAATAATCCATAAACTTCAAGAAAATGCTTGCTCTGATTACCAATTACAGAAATAGGAGCCCAAATCACAGATTTTATAATCACATTGTTATTTTATACTGCCCTTGGGAGTAGAAGTGCAAATGGCATGATTGTTTCAGAAAACAGCATGTCCATATCTAAGAAGTCTTTCATAAAGTTGAGTTTTTATTTATGCTCTCTAGCCTAGAAATCTGTAAGATAGAAGGACCGTTTTGTGTCACCACTATTCATAATAGCAAAAAGAAAAAAAAAAGTAAATCTTCTAAATATATACAAACAGAATGGCTTTTTGAATTCTAGCATATTCCTACAGTACAATATTCTATAGCACTGAAAATAGATGATTCCTAGGAATACATATAAACAAATGATCAGTACATAGTGTGGTTCTATATTATCAAATTCAAGACCAGGAAAAAAATAAGCTAGATTCATTGTTGACAAATGTAAAGAATTATTAAATAAAATTCAGCTTAGTAATTGTTTTTGAAGAATGTAGCACAAATTGTTAGATGGTCTTATTAATAAAAGCAAACCCAGAGGTATTGGGGTGAACTCTGGAAGATCAGAGAAAAGGAATAGGCCTTTTTCTAACCTTACCAACTTCTCAGCTGATCTCGTTTTCTCAAACTAGAAGCCTCTGTGTCTTCATCTGAATGGATCTCAGCTGAACTGCTGCTCAAAAGCCGAAACGCTTACAGACTCTAGTTCCTGCTTTTCTTTTTTCTTTCTTTTTAAAGATTTATTTATTGATTCATTATGTATACAGTATTCTACCTGCATGTGTCCCTGCAGGCCAGAAGAGGGCACCAGATCTCATTACAAGTGGTCATGAGCCACCATGTGGGTTCTGGGAATTGAACTCAGGACCTCTGGACAAGCAATCAGTGCTCTTAACCACTGAGCCATCTCTCCAGCCCTAGTTCCTGGTTTTCATGCCTTATATACCTTTCTGCTTCCTGCCATCACTTCCTGGGATTAAATGAATTTGTTACCATGTCTGTCTTTTTCCAATGTGGCTTTGAACTCAGAGATTCAGATGGATCTCTGCCTCCAGAATGCTAGGATTAAAGTTGTGTGTGCCACCATTTTCTGGCCTCTTTGTTTGTCTAAGTGCAGTTCTGTTCTCTGACCCCAAATAAGTTTATTAAGGTACACAATATATTGGAGGGATGCAATCACCACAGAAGAACACATAGCAGTTAGGGGTATTAAAAGGTACTAAATGTATTGTTAGCTTTGAAGGTAAGTAAGGTATCTTCTACTTCCAGCACTTGGGAAATTGAGGCAGGAAGATTGCCAAATTCAAGGCTAGCATTGGACCGTATACTGAGAACTTACCTATTAAGAAAGGGTGGTGGGGTTAGGGGATTACAACTGGAGAGATGGTTCATCAGTAAGAGCACTTACTGCAGAACTCATAACCATCCCTAACTGTAGTTCCAGAGGATCCCACACCTCTTCTTTCCATGGTGAGCTCTTGTGTACATGTGATGCATATATACATACACATAAAATAACATCAGTACTTTTTTTTTTTGTTTGTTTGTTTTTCAAAACAGGTTCAATTTTTTAAATATATACTTAAAAACATAAAAAAAATTTTCAGGGTTGGGCAGTGGTGGCTCATACCTCAAAGCCAACACTTGGGAGGCAGAGTCAGGCAGATCTCTGAGTTTGAGGCTAGCCTAGTCTACAGAGCAAGTTCCAACACAGCCAGGACTATACAGAGAAACCTGTCTTGAAAACAAAACAACAAAACAAACAAACAACAACAAAATTGAAATAGCACATAGGTATTTATTCATTTGAAATAGTACATGGGTATTTATTCATTTCAAGTTTTAGTATATATTTTATATATCTAAGGGTTTTGTTTTGTTTTTCTGGGCTGGAGAGATGGCTTCTTAAAAAAAAAAAAATAGGAGGTTGGGGATTTAGCTCAGTGGTAGACGGTTTGCCTAGCTAGCACAAGGCCCTGGGTTTGGTCCTCAGCTCTGGCAAAAAAAAAAGAAAGAAAGAATAATAGGTGTTTAAAAGGAAGACTACAATATAGACAGTCTACCCAGTGGTTAAGCACACTGGCTGCTTTCCCAGAGATGCTGGGTTCAATTCCCAGTATTCACATGGCATCACTCTTCTGGCCTCTGATGGCACTGCATACATGTAGTGTACAAACACATGTAGTCAAAACACCCATTCACATAAAATAAAATAATTTTCTAAAAAGATTTTTTATTTTATGTGTATGGGTGTTTTGTCTGAATGTATGTCTGTGAATCATATATATATGCCTCATACCTGAAGAGGCCAGAAGAGGGCATCCTATTCCCCTGAAACTGGAGTTACACATGGTTGTGACCTGTCATGTTGGTGCTGGGAATCAAACCCGACCTCTGGAAGAGTAGCCAGTGTGCTTAACCACCAAGCTATCTCTCAGTCCTGTATTCTTTTTTTTTTTTCTTTATTAAGACATTTTCTACTCCATGCACTATCCACAGATCTCCCTTCCTCCCTCCTCCTATTCCCCAGTCCTCTTTCCCAAGCCATCTTGCATCCCCACATCCCCCAAATCGAGGTCTCCCATGGGGAGTCACCAGAGCCCAGCACACTGAGCCTAGGCAGGTCCAAGACCCTTCCCACTGCATCAAGGCTGTGCAAGGTGTCACACCACAGGCACCGGGGTCCAGAAGCCTTCCCATAGACTGGGTACAGATCCCAATCCCTCTTCCTCGGTGCCCCCCAAACAGTTCAAGCCAAACAACAGTCTTCCGTATCCAGAGGGCCTAGTCCAGTCCCATGGGGGCTCCACAGCCACCAGTCCACAGTTCATGGGCTTCTACTAGTGTAGCTGGTCATCTCTGCACATCCTTCCATCATGATCTCGACATCCCTCTAGAAAATAACGTCTTGAGTGAGGTAACCCAGACTCAGAAGAACAAACATAGTATGTACTCACTCATAAGTGGATACTAGATGTGAAGGAAGGGATGGCCAGACTGCAACCCACAACTCCAGAGAGGCTAGCTAACAGGGAAAGACCCTAGGAGGGACACACACACAGATGACCCTGTGAAGGAGAAGTGGATGTGATCTACATCAGTGGACTGGGTGTGTGTGGGGGGGGGAGACAGAGGGCAAGGAGTGGGGGATGAGAACTTTTTTTTTTTAAATAAATTTTATTGATTCTTTGTTGATTTTACATCATGCATCCCAATTCCATTCATCTCCCCATCCCTTCATTTTTACCCTCTGCCCTTGCAACCTCTTAAAATAAAATAAAATTTAAAAGAGAAAAAAAAAATCTCATCTTGGATTCTGTAGTGTGACACAGTCACACAGTATAAAATAAAATTTAAAGGAGAAAAAATAAATCTCATTGTGGATGCTGTAGTGTGACACAGTGAGTCACACAGTATACACTTTAGTCCATACAACTTTATTTGCAAGTGTTCATTGCAATGAGTCATTAGTCTTCTGGCTTCTGCTAAACAACTGATACTGGGCCCTCACTGGGACTCCTCCTCCTCTTTTTCTTAAGCACTTATTTTTAGTTACATGTATATGTGTGAGAGGAGGTTGTACACATGAGTAGTGCCCCATGGGAGCCACAAGAGAGTATTAGATCACCGGGAGCTGGAATTATAGATGGTTGTTAGCCACCAGAGTCCTGGGAACTGAACTAGGGTCCTCTGCAAGAGCAGTAAGTGCTTTTAACCACTGAAGTATCTTCCCACAGCTTCAGCTTCTTTTGTCCATCATAACTAGTAGTTATTTTTAAAGGGATTACTTGTTACTGTTTTGTTTTTGTTAGTGTGTCCCCTCACCTCAGGTAAATAGGTTCTTTCTATTTCCCTTGTTTCTAATCATTGCTGTTGCCCAGATGTGTTTCTTTTGTTACTGCAAAGCTTTGTCTCAGTAGAGGAAATACAGGACAACTACTTTTTTAAGGCCATGCTGGAGATCGAACATGCTAGATGAGTGCTCTACCTTTAACTACATCTCTAGCCTAAGGGCAACCAATTTTTAAACATTTTCCATTTTATCAAAATTGAATCTGTTATTTGATTGGCTGTCTTCTAGCTAGTATAGTCTAGTTTTTTCAAACATGCTAGTTTCGTTTTGAAAAATACTATTTATGTTAATTTCTGATATTTAAAACAGGTAAGTTAGGGTTTCCCTGGTCAAATGTTATTCTAGGAAAACACAGTGATACATTTTAAACATCACTGTTTTAGTTTGTAGTTTAACACAGAATCTAAATGGGGTGATGATCCTTTCATATTATTGTGATTTCATAAAATTCTGGCCCACAAATATGCAAACCCTAATTTTCTTACTTGGAAATTTAATTTAGAGCTAAGCTATTTTCTAAAGACACATGTATCACTCACAGATATGCCAGTGCCTTGTTTCTGTTGCAGAACACAGCTTTCCTGCCCAGCATTACCCTGCCTGTGGTGCCTAACAGAAAGCCAGCAAAGCACGCAGAACTGTATTCCTTATAGCCTTATGGCACATGTCAGGCTCCCCATCATGTACACTGTGGTTTGGATTTGGAATTCCTGGACATTGCTTGCTTTTTTTCCTTGACTTACGGTGACTGATTCCCAATATAGCAGACACACTTACAAATATTGTTAAGTTTTATTTATTGAGCTAAAACAGTTCTTAGCAGTTAGAATGAAACATTCTCAACGAGTTAGATGTGAAACCAGAAGCTCAAGCTGGAGTCAACTTCAAAGATCATTAGGATTAATGGTTTCAATGTTTATTTTGTTAATGCATTATATATGCATGTGTGCCTACATGTATGCATGTTCCTGTGTGTGGGTATGTGTACCTATATAGACGTGAAGACACCTGCTGGTTAGAAATGCCATTCACTTCTTTTGTTACAAGGTCTCTTGTTGGCCTGGAGCTTACCAATTAGATGAAATTGGCTGTCTAGCAAGTCCCAGAGATTTTTTTCTGTGTCCACCTCTCCAGCTCTGGGCTTACAAACATATATCACCACGTTGGGCATTTTTATTTGGGTCTTAGGGTCATACTCAGGAACTGGTGCTTGTGAGGCAAGCACTGTACCTGTTGAACATCTTCCCAAACCTTGACATTTAATTTTTAAGCACCAGAACCTTCTTTTTTAAGGAAATTATTCCAGGAAAACAAATACGATCATGAAGAGAAAACAGTGGAATTGGAGTTACACCCTTCCCACCTTTATTTTAAAAACAGATCTCTCTCCTTTTAATTTTTTAAATAAAATCAAGACCCAGAGAGGTCCAGTGATTTGAACAGTGAATTGGTAGTGGAGCTCAATCTTGAACCGGTTTACACTTGGGTTCCTATGACTCTCGGTCTAGTGCTCCTTTGAAGGCCCACATGCTCGTTCTGTCTAAATCCCTCCAAAAGAATCCTGAAGGTGTTTCTTCTCACTGCTTATCAAATGAACTACAGGCATTAAGAAACAATCAATAGCATGTAAGGATGAAGCTTCATGTATACATGGTGAGGACCAGTTTTCTTTACCACTTGCAGGCCACTACGACAAATGTGTGTTTGCCCTTCGGGAAGAGAACAAAAGTGACATGAACACTGTACTGAACTACATCTTCTCCCATGCTCAGGTCACCAAAAAGAACCTTCTAGTCACAATGCTTATTGTGAGTATCAGGTTTGTTGTTTTTGCTGTTTCCAGAATTTAAGGTTGGTTGATGTTATGCAAAATGTGTGTGTGTGTGTGTGTGTGTGTGTGTGTGTGTGTGTGTGTGTTTTCTGTCTGTCTCAGAACAAAAGCTGCTTTCTTTTGCAGTTATGGTAATCAGAGCCTGGATTGTGGGTTAGCAGTTGCTCAATGTGAAGCAGTGTGTAACAGTTAGGAAGGGACTGTTGTGCATAGGATGTGTACAGGAACTGAGCTCTCTTAGCTCTACTTAGGAATGCCTGGCCCTTCCCAGTTTCTCTTGTCAGCGTGACGGCAGCTCTCTAATGCAGTCTCCTCTACCCAGTGTGCTGCTGCATTTTAACTCTTGTTTACATCCAGCAGTGCAAGCACTGGTTCCCGTGTCAGCAACTTAATAAAACGTGAGAAATTTAGTGTTGGTCTTCCCCTCCAACAAAACAGTTAAATGTATTCAGCATCGTTGTTGGCCTTTCTGCTTTGATTTGCATGAAAATCTATGCTCAGAACAGTGTGTTGTAGTGACTCGGTCCTTTTGTCCCTTCCTGACTAATGCAAGGATTAGTAGAGGATGGGAGGAGGGAGTCAAAGTGGCACCTGGGAGTTGGGATGAGATGCATTTGCCTCTGGTAGGAGTTGGCAGAGCTCGGGGTTATGTGGGTTTCGAGTTGTCCACTCCTACTTCTTCCCGGCTGAGCTAGTGTGCAGTGTTTGAGAACAATAGGGCTGCTTTTAGAGGCCCTTCTCGACGGCCAGCCTGTGAGGATGGGACCCGCTGCTGCACGTTTGCCTTGCTAGGGACTGAAGTACATCCACTCCCTGAGCTCCCTTTCCCTGCGCTCTGTGGGATGAACATTCTTGGTACTTTTAATTCCATCATTTCTTCATGGAAGGGAAAACCCCTTATAAATCTTCACTGCCATGTTTGATGTAATACCTCAGAATGACAGGAAATGGTCTTCCTCGTGTCACTGGTTGACAGCATTCCACTCACTCAGCCGTCTGCCTCGCCGGTTGGTTCTATCAGATACAGCATTTTTTAAGGGAGCCACTTTAAAAAGCGTGTCATAGGGGGGTTCATTACCTTTGCTACCCTGGAATGGCAGCCTGGTGAGGAAACCAGGCCTTTGAGATGGGTGGAAATACTATATTAGCACCAAGTACTGTTTTAACCTTCCCATGAGATAGCTTTCTGCAAAAAGTTTATGATCTCTAACAACTTCCTGTTTGTTTTGCCTCAGAAATCCTCCTTTCTTCTTCAAATTTTAATGGGAGGATAGTTAATTCTCACTTGGAGAAAGTCAAGACTTTCTGGAAGAAAAGGGTAGTGATTAGAAAGCAGAAGGATCTGTCAGTATGGGACCAAAATGGGGCTGGAATTTGCCTTTATAGGGAGCTAATTATGGCAAATTTTTCATCTTATTATGATTACCTTTTTAAGAACTTAACAGTTTTCTGCACTAAAAATAGACCAAAGCTCAGAATCCTTGGAGCAGCAGAAGAGTAATGATCGTCCAGGACTGTCGCTGGGTTTCTTAAATTCTAATTTGTAAGATATAGGGGCTCGGCTCGCTCCTTTTGCGGAGTGATTGTAAGTAACGCTTGCCTTAAGAATCTCATTATTGGAACACGGAGCCATATTTCCTCTGAGAATTCTGGAGTAGCTTTGAGCCGGGGCTGTTCATTTCTCAAGTAATCACGCTGGTGTGATGGAGAGAGAAAATGGCAGCTGTTCGGAGCTCAGGCCTTCAATTTTCTTCAGAGTCCAGTCACTCAAGTGTGTAATTACACGGGGGTGCTGCAGAGGCGTTGGGCCCTGTCAGAGAACCGGTTTGAGGCTTTGCTTGCTGCTTTTCCCAGTCAGGACAGGCAGAAGCCAAGAGGACCCTGACTTGCTGCTGTTTTCCCCCACCTTGTCATCTTGATTATTTCTTACCTGCATGGATAATGCCCTAACTTTCTTCATAGCAGGCTGAGCTCTGGCAGCTGGATTTACCCACTTCTCTATTTGAGCATCTTCACTTCCTCTTTTCCTCTAAAATCAAAGCAAGACTTAGTAAGCTCTAGCCTTACAGCTCACTGACTTCAAATATTAATTATTTTTACCTTTTAAAGATTTTGAAATCAAGGGGTTAATTGTTATGATTGAGCTCAGGGCCAGTTAGCAGTGACTTATATAGGTAAGGGAAAGGCTCAGATGGTGCCCCTTTCCAATCCAATATTTCTGAATGCCAGGCGTATTTTCATTTTTAACAGTGGCCTGCTGCTCCCCTCCCCCACATCTGCATTAGTGGTAGTAGCCTGTAAGAGGCATTTTTAGATGTTGGGATTCCTCTTTCTCCAGGTCTTACTGTCTTTTTTACAGATGTCATATGGTAGAATTTCAGTTCCCCTAGCTTGTGTTTTCCTCTGGTCACCTTTCTTTGCTTACTTTGGTCTCCTGATTGATGGTTATGTGCCCAGCATTCCAATCTCTGCTTTCTAGAAGTAGGAATGTTGATGATGTACTTTGCTGAGCCAGATGATGACTTCTGGGCCTTTGAACCTAAGGGAAAGAATCAAGAAAATCAAGTTGCACCAATGGAGAGGTGCTGTGCTCCTCTGCAGTTGTTACCATATGTTGCATAGTGGTAACTTGCCCCAAGGACTGCTAAGCAAATTTCTATTGAATAGACTTCTCCAGTACTTTCGTTCACATGAACATGCTGTGTGTGAAAACCTCTAATTTGATTCAGACAGAGCATATAAAATACAGACTAGTTCCTTTCCTTCTTTCTTTTATCATGACAACATGTAATCGGTCCACTGTGTAGGTAAAAAGAAAAATCTTAGAAATCTCAAATTTAATAAATGTTCAGTTTCACTTCTGTTGCTCCCATAAAATACCTGAACAAAAAGCAGCTTAGGGTAAAAGGAGTTTATTTTAGCTTTCAAGTCCAGGTTAAATTCCATTTTTGTGGATAAGTCAAGGCAGGAACTTAAACATCTAGTCACATCACAAACACAGTCGAGAGCAGAGAGAAAGAAATGCACGCATGTTTACTTGCTTGCCTGTGCTCAGCTTTATGTCTTCACTTTTACACAGTTCAGGACACCCTGCCTAGGGAATGATGAGCTGGGTCTTCCCACATTAATTAAGATAACTCCCACAGATATGCCCATAGGCAAACCCTGTGTGGACAACTCCTCATTGAGACATTCTTCCCAAGCGATTCTAGGTTGTGTAAAGTTGACACTTTAAGCTAAATCACACTGAAAAAAAGGTATTTTAGCAACTGACTGATAAACTTTATAGCATCTTTCTCAGGAAGAAGCCTTACTCAGCTAAATGGTAAGTAGTTAATGTTTCGAGGGTATTACATCTAAGGCCTTATTCCTTCTGTTTTGAATTGCCTTTCTTGAGGCAACTAATGCCAAAGATGCTAAGATTGTATTTGACTCTGTTGGGCTTTTCTGTTTATTAGTTGTGTAACTTTGGCCATGGATTGCTACTTTAAGCATATTTATTGTATTTCTGAAATCCAAAATATTTCTTAGCAAATATCTAGGAGGAGAATAAAAGCAAGAAATAACTGTGTTGTATGGTCTTGACCAGGGATAGTCAATAGTTTCACTTTGTTCTGCAGACTTCACCAAATGACTTAAGGTTAGCTGATTGGTTATTTAAATGAACATTTTTGTTGTTGGTTTTAGGGTTTCTTTGTGTGCTGCTTTGTTTTGGAAACACATCTGTTGACATGGTTGCCCTCTGAGGGTATTGTTACAAAATTTGACAGAATGGAGTGGTAATCTCGGGCTTTCCAGTTGCCCAAAGGAAGCTTAGACAGACTGTGTCTAGGGCCATTAGTATCCTGCTGAATGTTGTCACTTAGTATGAGGGCTTCTTAAGAATACTGTTTCTTCCAGGATCTTAACACTATGTCTGGATTGAGGCCAAAAGAGTGTTGAAAAGTTACAGATACTTGAATGGAAAACTTCTAAGTTAAGAAAAACTAATACAAATGGAGTTCCATCCAAACTAAATTTGATTTTGGCCTCTGAGGAGGTTTGGTTTTTATGCTGTGTCATGGGGAGCCCAGGAAGATTGTCAACCTGTATTTGTGATGAGATTTTCAGTTTCCCTTCTTTGCTTATGCCTAGGATAGGTGGGGGAATAAACCACTGAGTGTTGGTTGTGTAGTGAGAATCTAGTGTTAGAAATCATTTTCTCACATAATTTTAACTAGAAGGTCAAGAATGTTTGAGATGTCTTCTTCCTAGCATAATGGTGTTGAATATTCCAAAAGTGTTTGCGTTGTGACGTGGAAAGTGTTATGGGTTTTGGAAAGGGTGTTTGGGAAATGCATGTCTATCCCAAAGGCCAAATGTCCTATGTTTTTTTAAAAGATATTTAGGATTTATTTTTATTGTCTATGAATATTTTTGCCTGCATGCATGCCTGGTATTTTCGGAGTCCAGAAGAGGGTGTCAGATCCCTAGAAACTGGAGTTAAAATGGTTAAGAGCCACTATGTGGTTGCTAGAAACCTAACCTGGGTCCTCTGCAAGAGCAGCAAGTGCACTTAAGTGTTGAGCCGTGCTCCAGTCCCATGTTTTCACTTGTACTTCTGTGATAAAGGTCTAACAGGGATAAAGAGTATCCCTGAAATGAGAAAAGATAAGTATGGTACAGAAATTCTTCCAGCAATGGCTGATGGGCAAGGGGGGGGGGAGGTTGGAGAACAGCAACAGTGCTTATGCAGCTCAGCAGTAGAGGTATTTCCTTTCCCTATTTTAGGTTCTGTCTACCAGAGGATTTTTGTAATATAAGCTTGTATGTTCCTTTCCACTTAAACACTAGGATCAGTTGTGTGGACGGGACCCTACGCTTACTGATGAACTGCTAAATATCCTCACAGAGCTTACTCAACTCAGCAAGACCACCAATGCTAAAGTGGCCCTGCGGGCACGTCAGGTAAGAACAGTTATTGTTAGCTTGGAAGAGTGGTATTTCTCATAGTTTGGATGGTTTTAGACACAGTGCACTTTTACAAAGATAATGCAATGGTTTCACCTGATAAAGTATTTTTTAAGGACAAAGGACATGGTTAATGTTGGGTTTCTCACATTATAAAATACTGGTATTGTCTTCTATCTTCTCTGCCAGACCTCACTGTAGTAGTAAGCCACGGTCAGGTGGAGAAAAGGAAACTGGTAGAAGGAAATGAACTCAGTATTTTTTACTTCCCAGAGGGGGCTTAGAGACAGATGAAAAGTTATAAGTATATAGAAGATAATCAAGTGTGGAAAGCAGAAAGATAATGACTTGAATCTTAGGCCCTAGCAATGGGGACAACCCCAGAGAAGTCCAGTTAGCTTCACCCTGTAGTCCTCATTTCCATTCCAAAAGGTTTCGGCAGGGAAGCTGAGAGTTGGCACTCCCTTTGTGTTTTCATTGCATGGGCATTGACAAGGACACAGCATTTGAAGCTGCTCAGTGACCTTCTGCTTTCTCTACAATTGTATCCATGTCACTGAACTCCTCAAAGTTATTGAACCTCTCAGTGACCTGCTGAGGAGATTCAGGTCCTACTGACTCTCTGTTTGTTTGTGACACTGCTTTTACATTGTGCCCCTCACATGTGTGGTGTTAGTTCCTGATGCCTTCTCTTTGGTGCTGAGTACCTGGGGCTGTCAAAGCAGCTTTTCCTCTCTTTCTGCTGCAAGGTTGCAAAAGGCTAGCTATACTGCATTCACCTTCCCCACGGCTGCTCCCTGCCAGACCTGATTCCCAATTAATAGCTAGTCATGCAGTCCCCAAGACTAGCAGCTTTGCAAAGGTAAATCACATGCACTAATGGAACTTGATTGAAGCTATTTGCTCTCCCTTCCCCCTACCCCTATGGGAAATTGTCCACAACGCAAATCATGGTGAGAAGTAACTGAGATTCAGTATTTGGTGGCATTGACTTTATGCTACAGGACCTAGAAGTTGTTTTACTTGGTGTCTGTTTTATCTTTGATGCCTGCACTTACAGATTTATATTTATTGCTTTTGTATCAGGCAGCCTAATAGGAGCCTAGAATAATCACTCCCTCAGGAACTTATGCCTCTTCTTTTGCCTTCACTCTAGGTTCTTATTGCTTCCCATTTGCCATCATATGAGCTTCGCCATAACCAAGTAGAGTCTATCTTCCTATCAGCCATTGACATGTATGGACACCAGTTTTGCATTGAGAACCTGCAGGTATTTATAATAGCCCCTTCCTACCACTTCATATTCCTGTTCTTTTATTCCCATAAGCATATTTCAGTTAAAGATTTCATAAATTAATTTGACTTCTATGTAATGAAATTTTATTCCTTGAATTTTAAAAATGATTTATGTTTATTTTTTTCATAAAAATATTCTATGATTATAGCTTAGCTTTAAAAATCAAATGGACCTTCTTTGATAGAAGTGTCTTATTGAAGTCTATCTTTTGAAAGCATTCTACACCAGAATTAATTGGCAGCATTATTTGATTTCTAATGCTTGAATTAGATGCATACATAGATGGTTGTTCCTCTTCTGGAGACAAAGCTATTTAAATATCATTTAATTTTAATTTTATTTTAATGCTTACTATTACACTTTATAAAAAACCCAATTTTATAAGATTATTGGATAATTTTGCTACAAATGAAGGACTTCAACTATTTTTTAAATAACATCATTTTCTCAGGGGTGCCTTTGTGTTTTCGTCTTGGGAAACCAGGATACTCTTGTTATGACTGGCCAAAGGAATCTTCATACTTCCTGTAGGATTTCCTCCTAGGGAACCTAAAGCAGAAAGAGGAAGATTTTTATTATGTGGTTCATAGTAGAAATCTAGGGTTTCTATTAGCTTTCAAACCTGGAATTTCAGATAGTGGATTATTAGGCCATATTGAGGAAGTACAAATAGAGGTCTGAAGTGATAATATTCATAAGCACTTGTACTGGCATATTATTGATACATTTTAATAAACAATTCTGAGAATTTTATGTGTCTGAACCCATCTAATCCTCAAGGCAACCCTGTGGGACAAGGTGTTACTATGTTCTCCATAGTAGCTGAGGAAGAAGAACCAGTACTGTACATTCATATATGGTGCTCGCCAACAGAAGTTTTAGGTCTCACTGAGTATGTCAATATCCTTTTGACTTTCAGAAACTCATCCTATCGGAAACATCTATTTTTGATGTCCTACCAAACTTTTTTTACCATAGCAACCAGGTGGTGAGGATGGCAGCTCTGGAGGTGAGTGTTCTGGTCTGTGACCCAACCTTCTCCATGGGTTTGCAAGAGTTTCCTGTCTGATGTCACACCCCTGTTTTCCCTTGGTCTTCTCTCCTGGGCTGGGTGTTTACCTACTGTTTTATCTGCATTAGTCACCTGCTTCCAGTCTAAAAACAGGGAGATAGCTGCCAGATTTTTCAGTAGTCTCTTCTTTCCAGATTTTTGAATTTTCACATTTTATAATGAATTAAGACTCACAGTATAAGTGAAAAGTATTTGGTCGATCCACTTATATTACCTTACTATGAGCCAAATTCTAGTTATATAGTGTCTAATGAACTGTGGTTTAGGTGCATTACTTTTCCATCTAATCCTATAGTTTTATAAAGTTAAAAAACATGAGACTTCAAGTAAGGAGACTTGCCCAGAAAACACAGATTTAAGCAGAGGAGTTTGCATTTGAACTCAGGGCAATCTGACTCTAAAGACTTTTGTGTTGCACCACAGCGCACTACCTCATTAAACACAAAAATTGCAGACCCTGAATGTTTCTATAACATTGCCAAGTTAACATATTTTGAAAATGGGAGGGAGAAGTGTTTTCAGTGAATTCATGTAATAGAATATCACATAGTCTGTTGTTAGCTTTCTTGGCTTATTTTTTATTTGTATTCTGTGGGTAAAATATATAGTTTCCTACTCAATAAATACCAAATATTTGAAATATCTTGGTGTTTTTCCAGGCTTTCATGTCATTTAAATGAGATGTCTCCTTATATGCCTCACATGCTGATAGAACCTCATGTAGCATGTTCTGTGTGTGTGACAAATTGACTATGAAGTGTGGGAGGGTAGACTGCTGGGTTTTGCTGAAATGTACTCTGTTGCTGTTTCTTTAACTATTGAATCAAGTTAGTGGGTTTGAGATATTACATGTTACATTATGCCTCATTGCTTTTTTGTGTAGTTCAGGATGGAAATCCTTCAGAACTGATTTGGGGCAGTAAGATTAGTGGTGGTGGTGGTGGTGGTGAAGATTAGTGGTGGTGGTGGTGGTGGTGGTGGTGGTGGTGGTGGTGGTACAAGATAGATTAAAAAGTTGAACTTGACCTTGATTTTATGTTTTCCCTCTTTATTCCCAAAAGTAGCCTGGAATCATCGTCTCTTATTTTTCTCACTGCATGATTTATCTTCTATTATGCTAATGGATTACTAGTCATAGTTCTCTATGCTCTGTTTTGCTAAAAGTAGAAACATTCAGTGTTTAGGTTAGTGTGAAAGATTTACCATGTATCTGGGTATCCAGCAGAAGCAGCCTCATTTTATTTCACTATATTATAATCATGGGTAAAGCATTAAAACTCCAGCTTTAACAATTAAAGCAAGGTGTTATGTTCAAGGCCTTGGGCCTCTCATGGCAAACTGTCATCTCTATAACAGATGTGTCTCTTCAGGATTTTTTCTTGGTCCAGCCATCCTCTTCATTTCTGTTTTTGAAGTATATTTACTGAGGATTACTTTTTAAACAGGTGTATGTTCGAAGGGCTTACATTGCCTATGAACTTAACAGCGTACAACACCGCCAGCTTAAGGACAACACCTGTGTGGTGGAATTTCAGTTCATGCTGCCTACGTCTCATCCAAACAGGTGAGCTTGAGCTGGTATATACACTGGAGCTAGCCAGTGGCCTAGTAAGACACTGTTAAGGGAGGTACTAAATGACAATTCTTTGCAGCAAGAAATGTAAATAAACAAATGGATAGATTTGAACTGAGAGAGAGGAGCTTCTTGGTGCCTGTGTCTTGATCTGGGGAGATGTAGCCTGGTTCTAGTTAAAATAGATAGTTAGGGTTTTCCTGTTCATTCTTGCTCATATATGTAATTAAAGAACACCCTTTCTCCCTTCTCCCTCCCTTTTTTTTTCTTCCCTCCTTTTGATTCCTTGTCTCCTTTCTCCCATGAGCATTTGACTTGCCAGACCACCTTGTACCCCCACCCCATACACATACTCTAAATTAAGGCAGCAGTTAAAACCGACCAGAGCGCTGTGTACAAGTTCTGCTTTGTCACGCACTGACTATGGGTTAATCCACCTGAGCCAGTCTCCTTCTCCCTTAACACTGTCACCTGAATTTAACAGTTGTAATTCAGTAGCGCCTTTTTTTTGTTTTTTGTTTTTTTGTTTTAAGTCACACTTGAGAGCCAGACTTCTTAAATATAGATTAGTTACTTAATTGGCCATCTAGTTCCATTATTCTTCTCTTCCCAAGTCCTTTAAAATGTGCATATGTAAATTTGTTTTGCTTTGGGTTTAAAATAAAAATAATTTATTTATATATCCATTAAAAAATATTCTGTGGCAGTGAATTTCTAAGAATTCCAAGTCACACATATGATCATTCCCTCCTGTGTTTTTATTCTTTTTAGTAACACCACAGGAAATATAAATACCACAGCCAATCGTACTCTGCTCCTCTCCATTTCTTCTTTATTGCCTTTGGTTCTTCGCTTGGTATTACAAACCACTATGTCTTTGGGGATCCTTAGTTATAGACACCAGAAATGGTTTTGTTCTGAATTGCCACTTCACCCAAAGCAATAGAGCCTTTCTGGAGACAAAGAAGTCTGTGCTGAGACTTTTGGCCACTGGATGCCACTGTTGATCCAGTAGAGGTCGGCAATGAACAGAGGCATCTTCAGGAAAAGTACGTCTCTCCTTTGTCTCAGAAGATCCTTTCACTTTTCCACCTCAAAAAATGTCTTGTGGCTGGCAGAGAAAAGCATATATACTTGATTTAGCAAGCATCTCAGTGCATTTTTGCCTCCATGGATTTCAGAATCTCATTTTCTAGAAACAAATGGTTGTCCTTCATCGAGCAGTGAAGTACTTGTGGCAGTAACGGGCTCGGCACTAGGTCTTTCTTTTCCAGCGTTCCTTGAATAATTGTAGAGAACTACATGCTATACTTAATGCTCTGTAATTCTCAAGACAACCTCCCTTTCTTCCTGCTTTCTCCTGCCTCTTTCTTGTGGGCAGTGATTTGTAGTCAGCCTACAGGGCTCCTTCTGATTTCCTTCCACGTTGCTCCCCTTGTCTTTGTAAATTGCTCTCACCCTGTCTTACTCTTCTTTTTATGTGTGTGTGTGTATGTGTATGTATGTATTTGTGTGCAGACATTTTTCAGGAGTTGGTTCTCTCCTTCCACCTTAGATCTGGGGATTGAACTCAGATCAGGTTGGAAATGCTTTTACCCTCTGAGTCCTCTCCCTGATCCTGCCTTTCCATTTTGAGACTACGTGTCCAGTTTGATGAAAAAGAGTTGAATAGAAATTGAAAGTAATGCTGAACTGTTTTGGTTAGAAGCCTTATTTACCTTTCTATGTGAAGGAAGTAAATCTTGGTTAGTCCTGATATGGCTTTAAAATGGTTTTGTCCCTCCCAACATCCATAATGTATCTACCCCTGTGGATAAAGCCAGGTTTGAAAAGAAATATAATCTATAGGTTCTAAAGTTTTCCTTGACTATGTGTGTAATTGTAAAGCTGCTGGAATGTTGTCATTATTAGTAGAAATAGTATTTATGTAGATGTGCAAGTGAAGATAAAAGCAAAATAAAATAATCTTTGTGAAAATTGTAAATATCAGCTGGGGAGATAGCTTAGTCTGTAAAACGCTTATCACACAAAGATGAGGACCCAAGTTTAGATCTCCAGCACCCATGTAAAAACCAGGTACAAGGCATGCATTTGTAACCCCATTCTGGGGAGAGAGAGACAGGCAAGCATGTGTGTGTGTTTACACCTGAATGCACACACACATATACACACCTCTCCCTATAAAATGTGTAATTTATTTTTAGCTCTAAAGCCTTTCTTTTTGTTAGTTTAGGGTCAAATGATTACATTTGATCACAGAATGATATATGCAGTTTCAGAGAATAGCTTATTCAGAAAGTTATAGATCTGCAATTTGATTTTATATTTCTTTATAAATATATTCAGAATTATAACCTTATTCTGATACCAGTTGATGTATTACAATTCAATTTTGATTCTATCCATATCAGATTTGATCAAATGCTATTAAGTAGGCACTTGGCTTACCATGGAGCAGCCCCAGGCCACCCACATTTCTGACTAATGGACTACAAAGTTGGTGGTCTCTACAGTCTCTTCAGTTTAATAATTTGGAGAACTTAAGCACCACAATCTTATTTGTATCTCTATTGAAGTTTTGTTGTTAAAACAGCTCTTACTATGTAACCCAGGCTGCGCCCTCATTTCACAGTCCCCCTGCCTCAGTCCCCTGAGTGCGAGGGTTATAGTTGTGCCTTGTACTTTACTTTAGTTTTATTATAAAGAATGTATCAGCGGGTTGGGGATTTAGCTAGTGGTAGAGTGCTTGCCTAGCAAGCGCAAGGCCCTGGGTTCAATCCTCAGCTCTGGGGAAAAAATATATATATATCAGGACCATGCAAATGAAGCATATGGAGGAGGTCTGGGAGGGCTTTAAATGCCTTTTTTTTCTGCGGAATCAAGGCATACCATCTTCCCCTTCACAACACTTTAGTGTATTCACCAGTCAGGAAACTCCAACAAGCTTGTGTCAGGTTCTTATCAGGATCTCATTTCATAGGCATGATGGGACAAATGATGAGACAGATCATAGGCCACATGAGTGCACTCAATCTTCCCTACCCAGAGGTCAAGTTAGCACAAAGCCCTAGCCCTCTAACCATGTAGTTGGTGTTTCTAGTGACTGACCAGCTTCTGTCTGGAGTCACCTCTTAGCATAAGCTCAGATGGGATGCATGAATAACAAAATACACTCTCATTGCTTGGGAAACTCCAAGGATTTGGAGTCTTTTTCCTGACAACTGAGAAAATAGCTGAAGACTCACAATAAACCTGTTTATCTTTTTGAAAAGCTTAGCTAATTTTTCTAACTCCAATATTTTTTCTTTCATTATGTTCTAAGGATTATCAAAATTATTTAAGGGGTACCTTTAAAAGAACACATATTGGTGTCCTATCCCTGATTCATTTTGGATTAGAGTCCTGTTGTGACTGTAAAGTTCCTCTAATACTTCAACATGGTATAGTAGAATCTAATGTAAGTCACATATGTAACTTTAAATTTCCCATTAGCTACATTTGAAAGTACAAAAAGAAACAATTGTAATAACATGTTACTTAAATCAATATATATTAAATACCTTTTCAGTATTTAACAAATATTATTAATGTAATATTTTCTATTTCCTTTTTTTTTTTTTTTTCCTTGCCAGAGCTGAGGACTGAACCCAGGGCTTTGTGTTTGCTAGGCAAGCGCTCTACCACTGAGCTAAATCCCCAACCCCTCTATTTTCTTATTCATACTTAGTCCTTGAAATTCAGTTGATTTTACAGTTTATATTTAATTTTAAATATAGCATATTTCAATACAGACTAGTTGCATGTCTAGCCTCCCTGACCATACATAGCTAGTTACTGCCATACTACTCAGCTCAAATCTAGACCAAAATTTAATTCCTTTTGTTTTACATTTATGGTATTGTCGCTAGGAGAGGGGAGCAGAAACACCTCTGAGATTGCTATTCTTAGTAGTTATAGGAATTATCCATATCAGATACAGATTTACATTATAACATTTTATACATACTTCAACAATTACTCTGTTAACATAGAGAATGTAGAATCATATATCAATGCAAAGCAGGTTATAATCTTTTATCCCAAGTAGGGTTAACAAATAAAAAATTATTTGGAAAGAAATGCTTTCTTTGAAGGGCAGGTATCTTTTTGAGACAAGGCCTTAAAGTACAACCTAGGTTGGTCTGGAACTTACTGTGTATCTAAGGATGACTTTGAACTCTAGTTCCTCCTGTCTTCACTTCCTGAGTGAAAGGGTTACAGGCATGCTGGCTTGAAAATGCACATTTTATTTAACCAGTTACTTTTGCATTTTCTTTCCATTTAGCACTTTGTTAGGAATGATTTTGTAATCTGTTATAAGTAACAGAGCCATGGTGTTACCTGCTAGGATTCCCATTTCAGTTTTTGACTATGGATTTGACCCCCATAGGTTGGAGTAGAACATGGATCTCTGTAACCTGACAGCAGCAGTGGGTTTTGCTGTTGTTTGTTCAGAAAACTGCTACCGATGCCTTTTGTATTGAAGGTCTACATTTTGTTAGGACTTGTTTAGATTGTTGGAACATCTAACAATGTTCAATTTGCAAAAGCACATTTATAAATGAATAGGGCAGCTCTAAACAAGGAAAGATTCCTTTTTAGCACACTTGGTTAATTAGCTTAGTAAGTTTCCATAAGACTTTTTTCTTTAAGATTCTATTTACTTTTATTTTATGTGTGTGGATTTTTTTGCCTGAATATATTTCTGCATCATGTCCATGCCTGGTGCCCTCATAGGCTAGAAGAGGTCATTGGATCCCAGAAACTGGAGTTTTAAATGATTGTAAGCCACCATGTGGATGCCGGGAATCAAGCTGAGTTCTTCTGGAACAACCTCTGAGCCATCTCTCTGGTTCCCTTGATGATTTTCTTTAAAAAGAATGCTAGCTCTTTGCTAATCCCTGTGATTTCCTTCCTCATCCTTACTAGGCATCCTTTATTTGGCGTGCCAATTTCTTCTTGAACTTAATCACAATTCCATGATTTTCTCTGGAACTGTAGTTTCACCTTACTTGGCTTCCTCTGTGTTGCTCACTAGAACATCCTGTAAAGTTAGAACTTTACTCAGAGATGTCCCTGGTCTGGAGTTATCTTTTTCTTCTTATTCCCTTCTCTTGAACAGTAACTAAAGGGAATTTAGAAGCCTGTAACACCTGTCTATTTTTGTATGTTTCCTTTAAACAAACAAACAAAAAACCTTAGAATTTAGATTTTATTTACTATTGTGTATAATTTTCTTTGTGTCAGTTTTAATTTTCTTAATGCAGGTATAGTTGGGACAGCTTGTCTACTTCAGGGAACTAATTCTTAGATTTTAGAGTCCATGAGCCCAACTCTTTAGTGAGTTCAACTAATTTTTGACATGGATTGATCCTAGAGTGAGACTTTATCATTTGCCATTTTTCTCATTTTGAAGCTTAGGATCTAGAGCCTGAGGTGTGTTTGTATCTGTCTTTCCCCTACTCCCACCCCCTCGCCACTCCCCTCTCCATCCCTTTCCATTTCTGAAACCATGGTATCATTCACCAGTGCTAAAAATGCCAAAACCTTATTATACTGAACCATTATCTTAATGCCTTTATTTTTGACAGTTTGTTAGATTATTTGATATTAGGATTTTAATTAGCCTTGGACATATTAAATGTCTCAGAATGTGGAAACAAGTTCTTCAGTTACTCTGTGTAATTAAAATTCTAAAATATAGCTACTTTATACAAATCTTTCTTAAGCACATTATGCTGTAAATTCTGTGACTGCATATGGTTCTCTATTATTGGCAGTCTGGGAGTATAAAATTTAAAACTCAAAATAAACTTTGTAACACACAGTAGTTAACTTAGGCAGTTTTTAAACTTATTTTATGATTCACATAAGTATCAAAGTTGATGCTGGAGATGAAGGTATATATACTTGCTGTATATTTCCATATATATTTTATAATGTGTGAGGACCTATTGGTGTTTCCACCTATTTCTTAGATAGAAATCCATGCTTTAATTAAATTGGGTTACACTGCACATTTTTTGGTGTTTGTTCACTATATATCTGCCCTTCTGTGTTAGAGTGCTTTAGCTCATGTACTTTGTTTTTTCCATGCCTTACGTCCAGAAGAGGTTGGCTGTTTTCTTTCCTGATAACATTTTGTTCATAGCTGGGTTTAGTGGTTTGGCACTTTAGGTGTTCAGTTGTTGGTCAGTGGTGTCTAGACCTTCTTTTTATTTGTGAAGAAAATTAGAAATGAGAGGCTTTCCATGTGACTAATCAGCAGCCTGCCTTCATTCTTGAGAATGATGATAATCTTTGACATCCAGAGATTAGAACTACCTTTTGGATTGTACTGAGACACTCAAAAGTTGTCCAACTTGTAGCATTTTTAGCGGTGGGAGCACTTGATTGTAGTTAGCAAGCTAGAATGAGCTATAAATAAATGTAATCCCACAGTGCTTGCTTTCTTCATTCCGGGTAGTCTACTGGTAAGATGCAAGCATCTGGCAGAAGAGAAGATTCTCAGCAGGTTTAAGTGCTTACCAAGGTGCTTTCCTGTGTTCATGGCTCAACTTCTAGCCTCTGCTATTTTATTTTGGCACTCAGGACTTGTAAGATTGGAGAGTTGAGTTTAAAACTCTCAATATATCATTAGGGTAGCCCAAGGTCCCTTCTTGTCAGGGAAGAGTAGCTGATTCCAGGGGGGAAGGAAAAGCAGAATCCAGGGCACCTGTAAATCCCTGTGGGTTTGTAGCTAATTATACAGCAGGCAGCAGTAATGTACTGTAACCCTGTTGGCTTTCCTTTTTCAGGAAGAGCACAATCTTCCAACAGAGCAAAGAAGGGGCTTTGAAGAGGTTGCAAATGAATGAGGCAATGATCATTTTATTGTAAACTCAAGCTTTGCAATGAATCAGGGCATCTGAACTGTGAGGAGATTGGGGAGGGACACCAAAGGAAATTTGTGCTTCAGACATGTTTTATAGCTCTTGATTTGGATTCTTCTGCTGAAATACAGTCACACAAGGAGACCACCACTGGTCACAGCCAGTCAAATTGCTCTTTCTCCTGTGGTACTGTTGTTACTGGCTGCTAGTAGGTTACTCAGCCGCCCTCTTCTGTTTCTGCTTTGCTGCCTGATTTCAAAAGAATTGCCCAGTACTGGCTTTCAGTCTCAGCTTGATGTAACCACTGCTGGTTGGCATGAATTCCCATCATTCTCATTAGGGCTCTTTTTTCTTTTTCCTTAAGTTAGAAGGCAAAATAGCTAGGAACACATTTATATGATAAAAGATCTATATAGGGCCATCTAAAATCAAGCAAAATGAAATTCAGCTGTAAGGGGTTGTATATGGCTCAAAGAACTTGAAACTGTCAGAGAAGTCAGTGTTTGTTAAATTAAAGAGGACTCAGCTAGTACAGCACAACTCTGACTTTGCATTCATACAGGATCCCTAGCCATTCCAGGTTGGCAGGTCAATAAAATTGGAGGGAACTTAATGCCAGAAACTTCTCCTTTAAAGTCTATATTGGTATGGAGTGCTAGCTTCAAATACAGAGATGAGAAAATATAAGATGTAGATTCTTATTTGTGGCACCATATAGAGTGGTATCTTTGGAGAAGATCTACCTTGTTGCACAGTTATCATATCTGTAAAATGGAACTAATTTAAATTACTAAAGGGAGAGTCCAGTACTTACCAAAACATACAAATGGAAATTCAATATAATAAATGCTTTGCATAGTATAAACAGCAGATTTTAGAAGTTAATAACCCATTTATTTAACTGTAATATCGTTGATTGCCTTATCAGAGATGGCGTATATGCAGCTGAATGTGGTAAATCTTAATTTTATTTTTAGCTAAGAAATGGAATATTTGACCTATAGGCAATCTCTTACTTTTGTGTAAGCCATAGATGTAGACATCTAGTATCTTAAAATATTGTGTAGCAGGGAGTGTTGATTAAATTCTTAAACTGATATGATAGCTCCTGTATAAATAATCCTTAAGGATATGGCTAAACATTGGCCTGTTAAAAGACAGTTTGGCCTTTCTTCTTATTTATGACCCCCAAATTCTTACTCTACCAATGGGGATAAATTGGCCAAAACTTACCTCTCCCACGATTGATTTGGAGCTGTTCTTTTTAATTAAATGATGATTTGGGGAGGTTTTTGCCTTTTTTTACCCCCACTTATGTAATTCCTATGACTGAGCAGCAGAGGGCTCCCTATGAGAGCTTGATAATTGCTGGTGGAGAAGATTAGCTTTTGGTTGGTGTGCTTTTTTTTTTTTTTTTTTTCCCTTAATTTAAACCTTATTCCTCTGAAAACTATCCTTCATCCTGTGAAGATGTCCTGAGGGGCTAGGTTAGCGACAGAAATAGTGAGTTAAGAAATTGGTTAACAGTTGACATTGTGCTGGTTCTTAAACTCTGCAAACCCAGATAAATGGATAGATAAATCCTAGAGATTGCTTTGGTTATAGGTTTCTTCTCTCTCAACTGGGTTCCTGGTAAGAGAACCACTGTGCAGGTGGCCTCATTGTGTCTTTTACATCACAAGAGTTAAAGCACATTGGTATTCTTTTAACCACCTGCAGTAAGTTTTCTGTTTAGCTACACCCAGCTCTGCTGTAGAATCTGTGCATTTTGTGTATTAGTGAGGGCCAGTGCATTGTAATTAAGACTCTGATAAATAAAGCCCATTCTCCTAAGTGAGAGCTCAAGGAATCCAGACACTCGAGTTTTACACTCCGAGTAGCTCTTGTTGTCTTATGAGCTCACCCTGAAACAGGTTTGATGCAAAGAGCATCACTGCTCACAAATCACACAAGGTGTACAGTTTGTGTACAGTGATATGTCACAGCCTTTTATTTATATGGCCAGTTCAGACTATCCTGCTCCTTTCACTGTCATGGAAAGTGCATCATTTTCCTTCCTACACATCAGCAGCACCACCTGGTATGTTCTGCCCATTAATACTTCTGTGTGCCAGAAAACCCCAATAAGGATTCAATACTGTTAAAAGACTGTAAGAAGGTTAAGATAGCAACTAGTCAACTCCCTTAAAGTACCCCTAAATTATGGGTGATATCCTTTTGCCATTTTAACATTGAAAGTAAGAGTTTTTAGTTGATTCATTTTCTGTTTGGAAATATCTGACATCAAAATTCTGAGAAATACTTTCAAATACCAAAGAGAATTCAAGAATCTTGTCTTATTTCTCCTTTGTGTAGCTTAGTCTGTTTGTTTTTTGTTTTTTGAAGACAGTGATTCTCTGTAAAGCCCTGGTTGTCCTGGAACTCACTCTATAGACCAGGCTGGCCTTTAACTCAGAGATCCTCCTGCCTCTGCTTCCTTTAGTTCTGGGATTAAAGGCGTGTGCCACCACTGCCTGCCTCAATCTTTCTTTCTTTGGTTTGGCACATCTTTTATAAGGAAGTTAAAACTAGTCAAAGTTAAGTACAGTTTTATTTATGAAAGGCCTAGACTTTTCAAGCTAATAACAATTAAAAATAATTATCCAACATTCATTTAATTACAGAGTGTTAGTTTTAGCAAGTTATATCACACTAGTAGTATAACTTAGATTCCTCAGAAGTTTCAGTGCTTGTAAACTCTTGTGCCCTAAGATAACTGCTGCTTTTAGAGAGGAAGAGTGTGGCTGAATTTCAGGGTGTCTGCATCATAGATTCATTTCCTTAGAGGAAACTGTAGGTACATTACATATCCTAGAAAAACAAGGCAGGAGGAGCTATGGAATGTACTTTTTATTGCTCCTTTATAATAGGAGCATGCAATAGTCTAGAAATTTTGTCAGGGATCATATTTCATGTTGCAGCTTAAGATAGTGTGCCATATAATATAGCTTGACTTTTTTTTTTTAACCAGTCCATGTTTTACCACTACTCCACATTATTTTTTTGTAATGAGAGTTATTTAAAAAAAAAAAAAAAATCCATAGTAAATACATCTGGACCCTTTCCTCAACAGCTGCTGTGGTGAGGTAGGTCAGGAGGATGTCTCTTTGGAGGCACCCAGGGGGTTGAAGGGTAATGAGCACTTAATTATGTCTGCTGATGCCAGGGCTGCTAAACTGGAGCTCCTGGTGACTGGTCTGTATCTACTCTGACAATTCTTTTATTATGGCTTTCACTAACCTATCAGTAACTAACTGTGGTTGTTTAATTACAGAGGGAACATCCCCACGCTAAACAGGTACCGTATGTTTAGTTTCTTTTCCAATTAAAAGCACCCTCCCCCAATAACTTAAAATAGAGAAACAAGGAAAAAATGATACTACAGTCAACAAGCTAATGTGTTATCTTCTGCTAGGGAACCCTTGCCTTCCCCCTGGACACACTGAGTTGCTCTTTCTGTTCAGAAAACATGTCTTCAGCTGTTCCAAAAGTACTTGAAAAGTGTCAGTGAGGCAAAGACCTCATTGAGCTCTGTGTGAGAGGGAGTTTGTCAGCTGATGTTCAGCATTGCTGGCAGCATCTTGCTGAGTTCTCATTACAGCTGAGACTTTCAGAGGAGAAACCCTAAGGTTACTCCTAGCCTGGCAAATTGTTCACAGTATTTTCAATTTTTAGTTTCTCTAATTTGCTTCTCTTTTTAGAGGAGTGAAAATCCAGAAATAGCTGATCTCATGTTTCATCAGTTTGTTAACTATTTTTCTAAAGTGTGAAAGTGTTATGATTTAAAAGTCATTTTATTTTATACCTGTAAGATTATCATTGGAAAAATATATTAAGTTTTGTTACATTGAGCCATGTGAAGAAGTTTCTGAGCCAATATATTTGAGTTATACTTTAGTGTTTTGCGTTTCTCTGGCTTCCTCGGCCAAGCAAGATCACATGCAAGTTTGAGAGGATAGCAATTCTGATTAGACTAAACCACGAAATGCTAAAACAGTGACAAGTTGGTGGCAAATTCTTTGTAGATGCTACATGTGAAAATATTTATAATCTTACATTTCTTTCTCTTCCTTTAAAATACTAAGTAACTAAAACAAATTATAGCTGTATAACTCTATTTCAATGTGAAAAAGAAAAGAGTGTGCTTTTGTAAGCCCTTGGTCTTCCCTTAGAGAGGAAGCTTGGTTCAGTTCTGCCAACCTTATCTGTTCTGGCCCACAAGCGTAGTGGTAGAAGGAAACTGAATCGTGTATCTATTTCCCATGGGGTTCCATCAAGTGAAAAAGAGATTTAACCCTATCTTTGCCACAAACACAGCCTGTTAGCTTATTTAGAGGGGCTTCCCTTTAAATGTTATGTGGAACCATTTGTCTCTTTCCTGTCTAATAATAGGCAAGTAGAAAAGATGCCTCACAAACTTGCTCCTTTGATAAGTATACTTGGTGATCCTAGAAATCCGGATAATAGCATTTCTGAGTTATTACAGCTCAGAATCGCAGTTTCTAGTGAGCACCATGTGTAAGACTTGCTTGATATGTACTTCATTTGTTTGTTTCACTCATGGTATCAATGGTTTCCTCTTTCAGTCTGCCTTCTATTTCTTAATACTGTTGAAAGATGAAGTTCCTATTGCCGTCATTTACCAAAAGAATAAAAACCAGGAGTGTCAGTCTCTTTAGTCTGTGTGAGCAGAATCCCCATCCCATGAAGCATCTCATTGCCTTTTATAAATATGATTTTCAGTGGGGCCCAAACCTCAAGCTCACATTGCTCTCTCTTCCTCCTGCAAGATTGCAGGTGGTGTTCTTCAGGGAGATTTTTAAATAGTTTTCCAAAGTGCAGGTGTCATCATCTTGCTCTGAACTTACTTCAGATCAATATGCCAGTAATGTGTGAGACAAATCTTGGAGGCATCCTTTAGCTTGGTCCTTCCTAACAGGCTGTCCTGATTGGTCATTCATTAATACCTTATGATATTATTTATGAGTGCATTCTGCTGAGATGCATCAAAGAATATTCATATTCATTATGGACTTAGATTGGACAAATCAATTCAGTTCTCTTCAAGCATCTCCATTTAGCAACTGCTTGTCATGCTTACACATACTTTGAGACCAATGCTCTGCCTTTGTATCTTGCTAAAATTTAATAAGGCTTTCAGTGGAGATATTTTTGCTCTAGTAAAAAAATGTTTAAATTTAAAAAGGAATTTTTGCAATATGGGTTTAAACTCTTTATAAAAGGGGAGAACTATAATCAATAAATATCTGTCAGTCTACCAATAGAAAGGGTAAATACCTCAATAAAGTTACTTTTGAGGACGTCTATTCCATAAATAACTTGCTATAATTATTTACTGTATCACTTCATTCTTCTTAACTAGAATTACTGTTTGATATTTATAAAACTATACCTGGGAATGTTTAACCTATTACTATTCCTAAGTAAAAAGTGTCTTAAATATTGAATAATTGCAACTAATTTGGCTTGCCTACTTTTTTTTTTTAAAGGAGAAAAGGAGATGGGGAAGATGCAAGATGGTTTTTAACTCCTATGTACTGCTCATTGTGTTAAAAACTACCATGAAACCCTTGGTAGTCCTTAGATTTCTATGTGAAGAACTTTTGAAGTGATGAAAATATAGTCCTGGAAAATTCAAATGAAACATGAATCTTGCTGCAGCCTCATCCATAGTGGGGGAAAAAACAAAAACAAAAATAAACAACAACAAAAACCATCTGCTCTGCAACCTGACCCTACATGAAAGTTTTCTCCATATTTCTTTTCCCTTTTGTTAATCTCCCAGTCATTGCCCCTTTTCTAATGAACATTATTGAATCACTGTTTAGAATGTCCTTTGCCTCCAACCTCAACCACTATGGCATGACTCATGTAGCTAGTGTCAGCGATGTTCTGCTGGACAACTCCTTCACTCCACCTTGTCAGCGGATGGGCGGAATGGTCTCTTTTCGGACCTTTGAAGATTTTGTCAGGTAAGGCATAATCAGACTGTGTCTGTCTGTTCAAGGGCAACCATAGACCTCTAGTTTGGGGGGTGGGGGTCTCACTTTTCTGAAAAATAAAGCTTCCCCTGAAGAGCTACAAGCTAGCCAAAGAGATACAGCCTTCACTGTATATGCCCTCAGAGAGATAGATATCTTTCGATTTCTACTCCTCCTCCAGACTCTCTCAGCCTCTCCATGCAGTGTAAAGCCTGGTCAAGGAAAAAAAAGCAACAAACAAAATCATCTTTTCCTCGGGAGCTAACAGAAGAAGCTGTCTGCTCTGTGATGAGTGAAATGTCAGGAGAAATTAAACACAACACTAGAGTGAGCCCCACTAGAGACGATACATCTTTTGATTAAATGCATTCAGCATCTATCTCTTGATGTATACTGATGCATTACCCTAGGGGGAGGGGTAATTACATTGGCCTGTCACTGCTCCAGTCCCGGGCTCCTTCTGTTACTTTAAGAGCGATGATGACAGCACTGCACATATCTTACATATGAAAACAAAACAAAACCAAAAAAGCTTTACATCATTTTTAAAAGAAAAAATATATATGGTTTATTAAAGTTTAAACAATCCATCCTCCTAATTTCTGCCACTTGGTGATATTTTGCATGTCATCTCTAGCTACTGGTATTTCTATTCTGCTGACTGTTGAGCACACTGTAGGGTAGATTATTCTTTTAGACTGAGCTACCATGGCAGCATTAGTTTCCTGTCACTTGAGTTTTTATTGTGGATGTTTCTCTGGTGTTTTTTTAGGATCTTTGATGAAATAATGGGCTGCTTCTGTGACTCCCCACCCCAAAGCCCCACATTCCCAGAATCCGGTCATACATCACTCTATGATGAAGACAAGGTATGGTACTCCCTTTGGAAGACTACTTTGCTTTTTTAGACATGGGACTTACTTGTTTGTTTTGGTTTTTTGGTTTTTCAAGACAAGGTTTCTCTGTATAGTCCTGACTGTCCTGGAACTCACTTTGTAAACTAGGCTAGCCTCGAATTCATGGAAATCCATCTACCTCTGCCTCATAAGTACTGGAATTAAAGGCTTGTACCATCACCATTTCCATACATGGGATTTGTACTATACTGTATCTTTCTGACTTTGGAATTGTGTAGCTGAATTTTTCCTGTGTCCAGCATGGTCCACAGCTGCTCAGAGTGGCTGGGCTTAGAGCCAATGAGGAGGCAGAACAGGAAGGCAATAAAGGTGCAGGTTAAATAGGAAGAGGCTATTTTGGGAAGCTATGGCGACGTGGTGAGCTAAGGTTAGTTGGCGGCTATTACGCTGATCTCTACAGCATGAACCCTTGTATTTGACCCTGTGTTTCTTATTTAATAAGACTCTTTAGAAATTCGTCTACAGAATGGTAATTTTTATACTGTGCTACATTACTTGATTTTGTATGTTTCTTCAAAATACTTTTTATAATAAATGGGTAAATTCCAAATTTATAAATTTTATTAATTTTGAAGTCTGTAGTGGAGAATGTGTTCTATTATATGTATATCCATTAGAGCTGCCTCTGGGTCTCCTAATGTTGCTTTAAAGATTTCTTTAGTTTTTGGAGTTCCCATGCAATGATAGCTTATGTCTTTCATATGGTACTAATGTAGTCCTCAGGAAATGGTGGACTTGGACATTTTGTTTTTAAAGGTGTCTTTTTATTAAATCCCCTCCTTCAAATTTCTCAGTAAATGAATATTCTGTTCTTTTCCTCCATTATTTTCCCATGATTTGATAACCTGTAAGAAAGTATAGTAAGTGGGACTATGTTACAGTGCTTTCTTTCTCTCATGTAGATTGTTTGACTCCCATTTTGCTGGAGACACTGTGACCTTCAAGTTTATTTCAAGATTTGAAGTCATCTCGAACTACTGCCTTTGATGTCTTACATGCTTTTTTTAGCTCTGCTGTGACAATTGGGCAGTAGTTTGAGTGTGTTTAGTACTATTGAGTAGCAAACCAGAACTATAGGTATATGTTTTTGTTCTACTAGGTACTGACTTCTTCCAGCTTCTGTAGCAGCCTCATAATCTTCTTCTGTTTGTATTCTTGGGTTATAGGTCCCCAGGGATGAACCAATACACATTCTGAATGTGGCTATCAAGACTGATGGTGATATTGAGGATGACAGGCTTGCAGCTATGTTCAGAGAGTTCACTCAGCAAAATGTGAGTCTTTGATTGGGTAAAAGGCGGTGGCGGCTCTTCTCTGCTGTGTGCATCAGAGTCTTCCTTTCATCAGTTTCTGTTTGTAAGGTTGTTTTTGTTTTGATTTTTCGAGACAGGGCTTCTCTGTGTAGCCCTTGCTGTCCTGGAACTCACTCTGTAGACCAGGCTGGCCTCAAACTCACAGAAATTCTCCTGCCTCTGCCTCCCGAGTGCTGGGATTACAGGTGTGCACCACCACGCCTGGCTTACTTGTAAGACTTTTCATTGATTGTCTTTTATCGTAACTCTCAAGACCATGTTTTAACTACAGGAAGAAAATTTCAAAGTAATTTAATTATCTATAATGAATATCTTTTTATGACAAGACCTTAGATATTCAGATGTTTTTAAGAGAATATGTTTTCTAATCTCTCCTAGAGCTTCAGTTTTGAACATTCATTGTTCAGTCTTAAACTCACTGCTGAATATATTCCTTTGGTGACAAGATCCATATGTGCCCAACTCCATGCAGGTTCTTTCTGTGCTCTGTCTCCCCCAACCCCTTAAAATATTTGCGATACTTCCAGCTTCCCTTTTGATTTTGTTGTTGGTGTCACTTGAGCGTGATCACATTGCTATCAAACTCCATACTTAATTAACACTTAGATTCTCACCATTTTCATCACGAGTTGTTTTTCCTGTCTCTCATGTGCCCTTCCCTCTCCCTCAGTTCTGTAGGATTGTATCAAATTTCACCTCCTTAATAGGACTGAATAGCTAACCTAACTTCTTCTTTTAAATTACTACTTATTCAGCATACATGCATACATACATACATCATACATGCATATACACATACATGTATACTTGAGTGTGTGTATGTGTGTGTGTGTGCGCACACATGTGCTGTGGGATGTTCTGTATGTTAAATGTGTTGCTCTGATTGGTTAATAAATAAAACACTGATTGGTCAGTAGCCAGGTAGGAAATATAGGCTGGACAAGGAGAGAAGAGAATTCGGGAAAGTAGAAGGCTGAGGCAGAGAGATACTGCCAGCCGCCACCATGACAAGCAAGATGTAAGGTACCGGTAAGCCACAAGCCATGTGGCAATTTATAGACTAATAGAAATGGGTTAATTTAAGATAGAAGAACTAGATAACAAGAAGACTGTTGCGGCCATACAGTTTGTAAGCAATATAAGTCTCTGTGTGTTTACTTGGTTGGGTCTGAGCAGCTGCGGGTCTTGATTTGTCTTGATTGTGGGCCAGGCAGGACCAGGAAAACTCCAGCTACGTGTGTGTGTGTGTGTGTGTGTGTGTGTGTGTGTGTGTGTGTGTGTGTGTTTGCACGCACACATGAGTATAGTTTTGTTTGGTTGGTTTTTTTTGGGGGGGGTGCTTTTTGTTGTTGTTCTGAGACAAGATGTCACTATGTAGCCCTGACTATCTGGAACTCACTATGTATACCAGGTAGCCTCAAATTCAAAGAGATATACCTGCCTTTACTTCCCAAGTATTTGAGATAAGTGGCAGCTAACATTTTTTTTTCTTTTTTTTTAAATTTATTATATTTGTGTTTTAATTTTACACATCAGCCATGGGTTCCCCTGCCCTCCCCCCTCCCGCCTCCACCCTCACCTTTCCCCCAGCCCCTCCCCTCCATTCCCATCTCCTCCAGGGCCAACACTCCCCTGGGGATTCATTTAAACCTGGTGGATTCAGTACAGGCAGCTCCCGTCCCCTCCTTCCAGGCTGAGCAAAATGTCCCTGTGTAAGCCCAAGGTTCCAAACAGCCAGCTCATGCACTAAGGACAGGTCTGGGTCCCACTACCTAGGTGCCTCCCAAACAGTTCAAGCTATTCAATTGTCTCACTTATCCAGAGGGCCTGCTCCAGCTGGGGACTCCATAGCCTTTGGTTCATAATTCATGTGCTTCCATTTGTTTGGCTATTTGTCCCTGTGCTTTTCCAATCTTGGTCTCAACAATTCACACTCTTACAGTCCCTCCTCTTTCTCAACAATTGGACTCCTGGAAGTCTACCTGGGGCTAACATTTTTAAAACAACAATAATAATGTTTATTTATAAAGAAATTCTATCTCAATTTATTTGCACTTTTCTACAATTACACAAGTTTTACATTAATGAAGAGTTACTCTAGTTGTACACATGGAAAAGCTCATGTTCTGAGAGGTTAATTAATACTGTTTTATGACTAAATGGAAAATGATGGAGCAAAGGCTTTCATGTCAGATCTGGGAGATTTGGAAAATGATACATTTTTATTCCTGTAGAATCTAGTTAGGGCAACTGAATAGGCATGTTTAAGACAGTAATGAATACTGAGGATGGTACTGGTGATAGAAATCCTTGGCTCTGTGTACCAGGCATTGCTCTACTATTGAGCTGTGCTCCTGATAGGTGATAGATGCCCAAGTGTGCTCTTTAAACTGCCTTTAATGATCATATCCATGTGTTACTTTTGAAGGGATAGCACTTAGTGCTTATTATAAAAGACTCAGTAGATGTTTTTAGAGTGCTGTATTAAGTTTTAAAATTAGTCCCCTGGCATTCATGCCAGTTAATGGCGAATGGTAGGAAGAAAATGATGTAGTAGTTAACACAAGTCAGCATTTTCTCTGACACTCTCAGAGCAGGGGAACTGATGATGGGATTCAGCATCCAACACAAGGAGATTGTTCTTCCAGAGAAGTACACGGTAGGTAACTACCTAAAATCAACCTTCCACCAGTGACCAAGGTTACCTCAGTGGAGGAGTCCTGATGTACATGGCAGCAGCTGCTTCATAGAATAAGTCAAGTGAAAGTTTCTGTCTAGATTCTTTAGGTATAAGTAACCTACATTTGATTGTGTTTTCACAACTTTAGGCTTTTTGTTTTCCTAAAACCTAAGGATTGCATACTCTTATACAGCAATCTAAAGAGGTTTCTTCATTTTCACACATTGAGGCAATGGGAAATCCAGTGACTTTGCCTAAGGCATTAAGAAGGGTCAGGGCAGAATGCTAACACTAGGAGCTTAGAGAAAGCATCAGTTAAGATGCTTTACCTTGGAATACTTGCTATTTTCATCTACATATTTTTAAAATAGATGTGAGAAGAAGAGGGAAAAGCCATTTTGAAAAAAAAAAAACTGGAGTAATAATTCGTTTTGTTTTTCACTTCATAATCATACTTCTAGCAGTTTAGAAAAAGTTTTTTTTTTAAAGCACACATTAAACTATCAAATAGGTTGATCCAAATTGTCCAAATAATCTTCTAGTCCCAGCATGTCTTTTTTCTCTCATAGAAATTAGGATCATATATTTGTAAATGACTTGTAGAGGAGATTGAAGCCGTCAGTGTAAATGGAGTTTCTCCAGGTGATGACGCCTAATCGCTGGGTAATAGCTGTGGACTTGCTGTGAGACCTGCATTATTACAATGTAATCAGAATCCTGTTGCTCTGCTGTTATTGTCAGCCACTTGTGGAATTTTAAAAGCAATAACAATTTTGATTTTAAATCATGGCATTATTAAAGTTATTTTCTTCCCTTGCCAGAACATAGCTATTGATGCTTGTCTTTGAAGGACTCGGCTGTAGAGGAATTCTTTGTTGGTGTCTGAAGTGTTTCTGTTGCTCAGCATACTGAGAGCATCTGCACATCTCCTTTCTTTTAACACATTTTACTTTTATTGTAATGTCAGTATTTGTTTACTTATACTGAAGAGTATGATGACAGTGTGGTAATTTTTAATTTTTTTGGTTTTTTTTTTTTTTTTTTTTGAGCTGGGGATCGAACCCAGGGCCTGGCGCCTGCTAGGCAAGTGCTCTACCACTGAGCTAAATCCCCAACCCCAGTATGGTAATTTTTAAAAGTGGTCAGACTAAAGTTTACTTTTATTTGACCTAGGAATTTATCATGGAAGTTTGTTTATAGAAAATATGTTTTTCCTATTAATTTTTGCTTATACTATCAGTAATAGCAATGCTATTACTCAGTAATACCATAGCAGAAATCCAGCACCAAGAATCATAGCACCAAGCCTGATTACCTGCTTTCATTCCCCAGGACCCACACCCATGTAGACACAAACACATGAGTAGATAAATGTAATTTTTAATAGGAGGAAATGGCCCAGACACATGTTTCTTTATAAAAAACAACAACAACTTTGAATTTAAAAAAAAAAAAAGCAACAATAAAAACCTGCCAGGCATAATGGTGCTCATCTTTAATCCCAGCACTCAGTAGGCCTAGGCACCAGGTGGATCTCTATGAGTTCAAGGCCAGCCTGTTCTACAAATTGAGTTCCAGGACAGCCGGGGCTACATAAAGAAACCCTGTCCTGAAAAAACAAAAATAAAAAAAAAAAACAAAAAACTTATATATTATCTTGAATGTTAAGAATAGGAGGCCAGCAAGTTGGCTCAATGGGTAAAGAGCCTGCCACCAGGCCTGATGGCCTGCTTTCAGTCCCCAGGACCCACATCCATGTAGACATAAACACACAAGTAGATAAATGTCTTTTTTTTTTTTTTTTTTCAGAGCTGAGGACCGAACCCAGGGTCTTATGCTTCCCCAATCCCAGTAAATGTCATTTTTAATTTTATTTGATGTGTATGAGTGTTTTGCCTACATGTATGTTTGTATGCTACATCTAGGGCCCATGGAAGCAAGATGAGAATATTGGATTTTCTAGGACTGGAGTTGTAGCTGATTATGATCTGCTATGTGGGCACTGGGAATCAAACCTATGCCCCCTGGAAGAACAGCCAGTGGTTTTAACCACCGACCCATCTTTCTAACCCTCCAAAATGTAATGTGAATGATTTTTTAAAAAAAAGAATTTGTTTATAAACTGTCAATTCAAGTAATATAGCTGGGAATGTAATCCAACTGCAGTCTTACCAAGAGCTGTAAAAGTCTCTATATCTTTTTCTATTATTCATGAATTCTCCTAAGTCATTCAATGGGTGGGATTACTTTCCTGCTTATTACCATGTAGCTCCTTTGTAAGGATCTTCAAAAACATTTAAAACTTATTATTTGCCTTTTGAAGTAAACATATAGTACAGAATTGAGGAAAGCTTAGGTTTGGGAGTTCAAGACTCATATAAGAGGCTGTCTTGAAACCACTGTCCTGTTGACTTCTAACAATTTGTTTGCCTATACTAACTGGAGCTATGAATGATCCCAAGTTTAAAAGTCTTTTTAAAATTGTTTTTAACATCCACCTTTTTTTTTTTTTTTTTTTGGGAAGACAGCAACTTACTTTAGTTCAGATTGTTTTTGAAGTCATAATCCTTCTCCCACTGCCTGCTGGGTATTGGGATTACAGGCATGTACCACCAAGCTTGGTGGCTTTTTATTTATTTACAATTAAAAATATGTATATATTTTAAATTGTGTGTATGTATGTCTTTCTGTCTATGGAGTATGCACATAAGTGAAGGTACCCACAAAAGGTAGAGTTGGATTCTCCTGGAGTTGGATTTACAAATAGTTGTGAGCTGTCTGATATGGGTCCTGGGAATTTAACTTTAGTTCTCTAGAAGAGAAATATATCTTAACTGATGAGCCATTTCTTCTTAATATGTTTGTTAATTCCTTGAAAATATCAACCAATTTGTTTTGATCATATTCATCCACACACACACACTCATCTCATTTCCAACCTCCCCTTGCTTTCCACCCAACTTTGAGTTTTCTTCTTCTTCTTTTTTTTCCCCCCTCCATCAAGTACAATTTGTGTTACCCTCCTACTATCCTTAGAATGAGTCCTGCCCAGAAGTATGCTCAAGCTCCCAGGGTTCTCATCCTTAAAGAAAACTGACTCCCAAGAGACAGGTCTTCCCACCTCAGCTAATGTAATCAAGATTACCCAAACAGGAGCTAGAGAGATGCCTCACCAGTTAAGAACACTGTCTGCTCTTCCAAAGGATTTGGATTTGATTCCCAGAACTCACAGGGCAGCTCACAACCATCTTTAAACTCCAGTTCTAGGAGAGTTGATGCCCTTTTCTGGCCTCCTTGGGCACTACATACATGTGATTCACAGACATACACTTAGGCAAAACACCCATAAACAGAAAATAATAATAAAATATACCTTTTTTAAAAATTACTTTTCGTACATACATGCCCACAAGGGAAGTGGTGGTACACACCTGTAATCGCAGCACTCAGAAGGCAGAGGTAGATGGATCTCTGTGAGTTCGAAACCAGCCTGGTTTACAGAGTGAGTTCCAGGACAGCCAGGGCTACACAGAGAATCCCTGTCTCGAAAAACCCAAAGTAAACCAAACCAAAACAAAACAAACAGACATGCCTACAGACCATCCTGATCTAGATAATCCCTCATTGATACTCTCTTTCTGTCTGATTCTAGATTGTCACATAGACAGTTAACACTAAGCATCTCCTGGAGGTGAACTAGCTCTAAGACTTCATATAACCTTTGCTTCTCTACTCCCTTCCCTCCTGATCAATAGAACCTCTGTTCCTTAGCACATAATCCCAGGAGCAATGTTCAAATTTGTTTCTAATTTTGAAAGTTCTGAGATTCCAAAAAGGGTACTTATTCCAGTCAGAATCTTGTGAAGACTTAAGTAAGGTAAAATTTGGTTGTTATCTATCTTACATTTTATATGTTTGTTCATAGAAAGCTACTCTGGTTGAGCATGGGATCCGGCGACTTACATTCCTGGTTGCACAAAAGGTATTGACATTTGAATTATATCTATCTAGTACTTATTTTGCCACCATATCTTTGGGGTTTTTTGTTTGTTTGTTTTTCAAACAGGGTTTCTCTGTGTAGCCCTGGCTGTCCTGGATCTCACTCTGTAGACCAGGCTAGTTTCAAATTCTGAGCCTGCCATTGCCTCCCAAGTGCCTGTGCTGCCATCACCTTGCTGTCCCCACATTTTTAAATATAAGAAAAGGGGATACAATAGTATGTTATTTAAAGATTCTATGTAAAGAAATAAGTACTTCTCTATAAGTTTCATTTTTAAAAGGCTTTTGATAATATCTGGGATTCTGGGAAGAATTTTCTAAATTCATCACCTGTTACTCAGTTTGTTTTTAATATTTTTACTAATTTCTAGTTTCTGCTCATTTATTCTCTCTTTTTTTTTTTTTAATTTGAAAGGATTTCAGAAAACAAGTCAACTGTGAGGTGGATCAGAGATTTCATGTAAGTAAAGTTTAGGAATGAATTTTTAATTCTATCTAATATTCTAGGTAAGATTCTTCTTCTTCTTCTTCTTCTTCTTCCTCTTCCTCTTCCTCTTCCTCTTCCTCCTCCTCCTCTTCCTCCTCCTCCTCCTCCTCCTCTTCCTCCTCCTCCTCCTCCTCTTCTTTTCCTCTTTTCCCCCTCAGCATTGGAAGTCTCAGTGTAGCTCTGAGACATAAATAAGGATGAGTATGTACATTGCCTCTATTGAATAAGAAGTAGGAATTCCTCTGTGCACACAGTGAGTCAGTAAGAAAGCAGTGTATGTCGCACTTGAGGTCTTAGTTTCTACTAAAAAAGAGTATAAGTTCTTTTTTTTTTTTAAAGATTTATTTATTTATTATGGATACAGTGTTCTGTCTGCATGTATGCCTGCAGACCAGAAGAGGGCACTAGATCTCATTACAGATGGTTGTGAGCCACCACGTGGTTGCTGGAAATTGAACTCAGGACCTCCGGAAGAACAGCCAATGCTCTTGATCTCTGAGCCATTGTTCCAGCCCGAGTATAAGTTTTAATATCAAGAAAACTCAATTCTGAAGGCCAGTGATTATAAGTTTAAAATGCCCTTGTAGAGCTTCAGTTGCAGTTTTTTAATGTTAATTCCAAGATCAGGAATGAATAAATATTAAGCATTCTCTTTGCTCTCCCATTTAACTGAATTAAATATTAGTATTTTTGAAGTTAAAGTTTTTATTGGAAGGAAAGTTAAGCTAATAGTAGCTATCTGAACTTTAGTTTACACTGAGATTGTAACCAGTATGGAGACAGCAGTAAGACCAGAAACATAGCCTGTATTCATGATGGCACTCAAAAGGACTGTAGTCAGAATGTTTCACCACAAATTGCTTCTGTGTAGCCAAGATTCCAAGGGTGTTAGGAAGTCTAGGTTTTCCTGAAGAAATTTTTACTGTTCTCGTTGTTGCTATTTGTTTACTGTAGCAATTAAAACAACTAAGCTATTATTTAAGTACTGCTCATTTTTACTAATTAGCAGTTAACATTTGGGTTCTGGAAAGGGCTTTCTAAACTCAAGGCATTAGATATTTTGTTTTCCCTCATATAGTCACCTTGCTGATCTGTCTAGTCTATAGAGAAGTGAGAGAGCCTCCCCTGCAAGCTAAACAGTTATGATTTTTCTGAAATGCTTTAGGAAATGTAGTGGACTACCCAACTCCCTTGTGTTGTTGATGTCAGGAAATCCAGCAGAGTGCAGGTATATATCAATCAATAACTTGAGACAGGAAACTGAAGTCAGCGGAGAAGTATGAGGAGCTTAGAGAGAACCCTGGGGCTTTAGGAAGAAAAATCGGGAGCTTAGAGAATAAAATTGATACTTGGGGATAGAATATGAGTGCCCATGAATAAACACTGTGGCTGGTAGGTGCTCTCAGAACTAAGGTACACATGCCAGAAGCCAGGCACTGAATGTGCATCAGAATTGGAATAGGGTCCTAAACATTTGGTAAGCTCACTTTTTATCACCAGCCTTGGAATAATAGCATATTATTAAAGAGACTGACATGAATTCGTAAAATTATTTTACTTTTTGCTAAGAGTGCATATAATGCATATAGTGTGATCACCAAAGCTACACAGAGAAACCCTGTCTTGAAAAACCAAATAAAAATAAGAAAGAAAGAAATGATTATTGGGTTTGGGAGGGACAAGGGCAATTATTACTGAAACTCTAGGGAACCTTGACAGGAATTGTACAAGTTTAGGACTACAGTCCTAGTGCTGATCTGAGTTTTTCTGATGGTGGTAGCTTGCCATTCATGAGGAATGCTTAGTCTTAGCCTCTGTCATGTTGTCTGATATGAGCTTGGTCCATAGTTAGTGTAGTGTGAAAAAGAGGAAGCTTTCCAGGAGTGTGAGAGACGAATCCCTTGATCTCTGTGGCTTCTTGGTAATCCACAGTGATATATGCAGTTCCCTCTGTTCTACACTGTCAAATCCCTGTGTTACTGAATAGAAGAGAGAATGTGTTCTTGTGCACCACGGAGAGGAGAAAGGCAACCAAGTTTTGTTAAGAACAACATTGGTTTGGTGTGGAGTGAAACAAACCGCTCTTTCAAAGTCATGGATCTTTTGGACTGCCCTAGAACCGTGAGACAAACAAGGGCCAGACAAAAAGAGGGATTCGTAGAGTACAGTGTACTGTGAGGTGTTTGTTCTGATACCAGTGAAGCCCATAAGCATCTCAGTACTCCATTGTGTGGTCATGGTTGTCCCCAGAAAGCTGGCCACTGGTATGTCTGCTGCTGCCTTGACTGCTTGCTTAATGCTATTCACAGACTCACTCTGCGACAGCTATTATGCCAGCAGTAAAAACACTGGGTTTGGAATCTGTTTTCATAGCCATCTAATTAAGTCAAGTCTCCTTAATGTGAAGCAAAGAATGGCTTGAAATTAATGTTATAATAGGAAGTTAGAGGGAAAACAAGTCTGTTCTTTAAAAAAATCTGTTGCATTTTAAAAAAAGAAAAGAACCCTAAAAAGAAAGTTATCTTAAATCGTTTTTTTTTGTTTGGGTTTTTTATTGTTGTTGTTTTCTTTCCTCTTTTTTTTTCTTTTTCTTTTTCTTTTTTTTTTTTTTGGTGTGTGTGTGTGTGTGTGTGTGTGTGTGTGTGTGTGTGAGAGAGAGAGAGGGGGGGGGGGAGGGAGGAGGCAGAGTCTCACTCTGTAGCCTCAACCTCTCAAGTGCTGGAACTATAGGCATATCACCCTGCACAACATGAAAGCTTTGGCTTCTTGAATTTCTCTGCTAAGTTGCAGTTAGTTACACTAATATTTTAGATCTTAAATTCCAAAAGGTGTATCAGAAAGAACTAATTGGTATATGTTATACTTTTTAAAATTTGATTTCTCTTTTTTTTTTTTTAGCAAAGATATTTTCAAGTATATTAAAATGTATATTTTTTAGAATTTCTTCCTCTTTTTTAAAATAAAATAAAAACTTAAGGTCCAAATGCTGTGACAGGATTCTAAATCACATAGTTTGTATTTTATTTAAATATTTCCTTCTTTTTTTTTTGGTCCAAGGGCTTATGGGACTTTAAAAATTCTCAGGTTGGGGATTTAGCTCAGTGGTAGAGTGCTTGCCTAGTAAGCGCAAGGCCCTGGGTTCGAGCCTCAGCTCAAAAAAAAAAAAAAAAAATCTCACAAACTCCCAAGAGCTGGTTACCCTTTCATTATTATTTGCATGTGAGAGACTCTCCTGTAAGTTGAAATATTTTGGATTATTTAGGCCTTGAGGGAGGAGTTTGGTATCATAAACAGTTATCATGGCTCATAGTTTGTAGTTTGCATTTGCTTCTTTTCTTTTTGCAAGGTAGTTAGTTGTTTACTGGTGGACTAACTAGCCAGGTTTGGTTAGGGTTTTGTTTTAATTACAGTCTATATAATTAGTTCTCAGCATGTTGAGGTAAAAGAGAATTGCACCAGCAAGCTCCCAATTTCTTCATCTCATTAGGTTTTTAACACGATTATTAGTATCATAATCAGCTATGATGCTTTCTCTTTCAGGTTTTCACATTCTCTGATTTGCAGGGTGTCTTGATTGGCTAATTTAGGCAAATTATTTTGATTGTCTTGATGATGGTTGGCTGATTAGAACACAGCAGGGGTATAATTTCTTTCTGAGAAATGTTGCATTCTTTTGTTTTTTTGGTATCAGAACACTAAGAGGGCTTTCTTTGTGTACATTCAATTATGATATTTGCCCATAACACTAGAGCATGCCTGGAAAGCAATTACATTAGTGATGGAATAAGCAGGAATGCTGTTAGTGGAAAAATTGGCAGCATGAAGATGAGCGGAAATGCATGAAGTTACTAAAACCATAGGATCAGAATGGTGGTTTTGCTTTGTTTTTTGTTTATGGCTTTTGGAAACAAGGTTTCTCTGTGTAGCCCTAGCTGTCCTGGAAGTTGCTTTGTAGACAAGGCTGGCCTTGAACTTACAAAGATCCACCTGCCTCTGCCTCTGCCTCCCAAGTACTGGGATTAAAGGCCTGTCCCACCATGCCTGGGTTTGTTTGTCTGTCTGTCTGTCTGTCTGTCTGTCTTATGAGTGCCAAAAAGTTGACTGTTTATGAAAGCTGGCAGACTTCTGGTCTCCTGAAGAATGTATTGATATTCCTGTCTTCCTATTGCAGACATTTCATGTCGATCCCTATTGTAAATGTTCTGAATTTCAGTGTATCAAAATCTTCTCAGAAGTTGGGGAAGAGGTTTACTTCCATCACCTCAGATACCTCCTCAGCTCTGTGATGAAATTGGGCATTTGTTGTTTGCTTGGGAGGGGCTGCTTCTTGTTTTTGGTTTTTGGTTTGTTCTCACTGTGTAGCCTTAACTATTCTGGAACTCACAGAGATCCACCTGACTCTGATTCCTTAGTCCTACTACACACAGTGAAAGTGGCTTTTTTTTAATTGATAGTTTAACTGTGTCTTGTCACCTTACAGCTAACTTGCCCTCTGCCAAAAGGTAGCCCTTTCATTTTATGTGATGAAGATATTTTCATTCAAACTTTTTTTTTTCATGCCTACAATTTTGATTAATTGATTTGGTGGAGAGAAAGCTTCTGTTAAAAATTTGTGGTTACTACTGTTTTGTTTTTTAGTAAAAATGGGACAGTTGTACACAGACCTATCAGTACTTCCTCAGGTCAGGCAGATAGAAAAGTGTGTGCTTACATGTTATCTTAAGACTTTAATGTCTTCTTTCAAGAAAACCTCATGGAAGGGTTTGTCTCTCTTTCTTTTCCTTATGTTTTATTTTTAAGTCATAATTTAGAAGCTAAACTTCTCTAGAATTAACCCAGAACTAGACTTTGTCAAGTTCAGAGTATGGAATCTGCTGACAGTTCAGCTGCCTCTGCCTACTTAAAAATTTTGAAGTTACCCCCTGCGCTACACTGACTTTGGGTCTGGCGGAAGGAGGTGTGCCAGAGAATTGTTGAGAACAAAATCCTATTAGTAAAATGTCAGTCATATGTAAAACCCACTTTCACTTTTGAAGGGCTTTTAAAGACCTTTTGATTCTCCTGGTATTGGTAAATGAACTCCTAGAAGTATGTTAAGTTAAATCTTACAGTTAAAATTCTATGAAAATGTAGGCAGGCAGTCATGGTGAGGCATTTCTGCTTTCCCAGCAGTGGGAAGCAGAGGCAGATAGATGGAGGTCAAAGTCAACCTTTCAGGCCAGGAAGGCATGATGAGACTCTGTCTCAGAAAAAGAAAGAAAAGAAACAAACTTTCTGTAAATTAAAAATCCACAGTGTTGCAGTATGAGTTTGCCTTGTTTCCTGCTTTGTCTTAATTTCCGCCCCCCCCCCCTTTGTTCTCACCAAAGAAAAACATATGTAAATAAGGAATTTTGATTATAACAAGAATAAAAAGGTAATACCCTGTGCTTGAGTGGCAGAAAGCATGGGCTTTGTCATGAGAGACTTGGGTTGACTTTCCCCTTGAGCTAAGCCTTGCTCATCTGTAAAGCAGGGGCTGTGATCATTCCCTCCAACTAGTAGATTATCAGTCCTCATTTCCTTCATGGCTCTTGAAGAATGTGTAGCTACCTAGTCCTAGTCTCTCTGCTTTATGCCAACTATCACTGATTATATTGCACTCCTAATGAAGAAGGTGCCTAATGGAACCTCCTAGAGAGGAGATAGTAATGACTCATTGCAGCACTGCCAGGAGAGCTTCCCATCCGAGAAACAGGGGTATTTGGTGTTAATAAGTTAAATTTCAGAAACTAATGAACTCTGCTAATTGAATTCATCTTTGTTAATTAATAGGGTTCTAGTAAATTGGTTGCTTTCTTGTGTAATGCTGTGCAGGAAGACCTAATGATTTCAAGTTCACTGGTCCCACCCCTTTCTTTCCTAGGCAGAGCAGTAGTGACCAAAGTAGCACCCACTACTTACTTTGTCTTGAAACGTTATTATTAAATCCTTGAAATGATCAGCTTCAGAATGAATGCTGGAGTAAGGATGGGGACAAAACACCACAGACTGAAAATTGACTTGGCTAGTTTACATTTGAAGAGTTTTCTTAAGGAGAAGCTTGGGAAATCAGTCTAGTAAGTCCTGTTGCAGTGGTTGTAGCATAGGGTATATTGATTTTATTTGCCAAATTATGCCAATAGTAACAGGCAGGAAGACACTTTTTTTTCTACTTGAGAAATGAATTGAAAACTTTTTCTTTGGAGATGATAGGCACTAAAGGTAGGTTACTAGTGTAGTAATTTCCAAGAGGAATTAAAGCGATGATTATCCAGAGGGTCGGTCCCTCTTGCCTGGAGTAAGCTCAGATAAGGAGCATGTTTTTTAGGAACTGCTTTCTAGATACTTGACTGAGGCCATACTGTATGCTGTGTCCCCAAAGAGCCATTCCATGAAGGACTAACATACTTTGCCTTCTTCTTTAACGCAGAGAGAATTTCCCAAATTTTTCACATTCCGAGCAAGGGATAAGGTAAGGCTGATTCACTCCATTGCCTCTTTTTCTCTTCCTTTCTCCTTGTCTCCTCCCTCTTCCCTTCCTCTCTCTCCTCCGACCCATCCTTCCCTCTTTCCCTCCCCTTTTTGTGCTATGAGCAGGTCATTGTTGCCATTCTCTTTTCCATAAAGCACACTTCCTTCAGAAAGAGTTTACTTTAAGAAGTCATCAAATGTGTTGACCCGAAGAAGGCGATAACTTCAACACCATCCCTTTCCTTCAGAACAGTTTTGAGGTGTTATTAAAGAATGCTTTATGTAGTAGGATTACTCTAGTTTTTAGTAGGGTCACTCTTGTCACCTACAAGACAGTTGATTTTTATTCAGCTCTTCTTTTTGTTCATTGTTTCTCAGTTTTAAAGTATAAAATTTCATACCGTGTTGATTTCTCCCTCTTACTAGCTTATATTTTAGGTATCTTTCCCATTGATTTAATTGACAGGCTTTCTAGTAAAACAATTTATGATCAGCAATGTAGAAAATGGATTTATAGAACCTTTTATATATAAGTGATGATGTAACTTCTGATAGAATGCCCCAGAACCAAATACTGTCAAAAACTATGATGTTTATTTTTTATTAAGTGATATGAGTACTGCCCTTAAGTATTTCATACTACTTGAATGAACCCATAACATTACCATGTATGGAAGTAGATACTAATTAATGTGAAGCAATCTGTATAGTTGGGTTTTTTTTTTTTTTTTTAAATTATAACAGTATTAAATGCTTTAGAAATTCTGAGGGAATTAAAGGTTTTTGTTTGTGTTGTTTTCATTTAGTTATTTTGTTGGGGCAGGGGACAGAATCTTACTATGTAGCCCCACTTGGCCTGGAACTCTATGTAGACCTGGCTGACCTAAAATTCAAAGAGATCCACTTGCCTATGTCTTTGGGGTTTTTTGTTTGTTTGTTTTGATGAACATTGTCAGTTGTAGAAGCATGAAATGTTGAAAACTTGAGAAACAGATAGATGTTTGGGCATCTCTTTTTTGGGGGGAGGGAGGTAGTTCTCAGTGTAACCCAAGCTGTCCTGAAATTCACTCTGGACCAGACTGGCCTCCAACTGAGAGATCCACTTACCTCTGCCTCCCAAGTGCTGGGATTAAAGATGTGGGCCACCACTGCCCGGCTAGGGTACCTATTCTTTTTTAGGTTTTCGAGACAGAGTTTCTCTGTGTAGTTTTGGTGCCTGTCCTGGAGCTTGATCGGTAGACCAGGCTGGCCTCGAACTCACAGAGATCCACCTGGCTCTGCCTCCCTTGTGATAGGATTAAAGGTGTGCGCCACTGCTGCCGGGCTAGAGACCTATTCTTGTGTAAGCTATTACAGTAGTTCTGTATGTAGCTCATTAGTATATTATAGCTTATGTTTCTATTTTTGAGACCCTTCCCATCCTTTTTTTGAGATGGAGTTTCACTCTGTAGCCTGAGCTATCCTCAAACTCGCTATGTAACCCATAGCCTTGATTTATTTTTTATTTTATTTTAGTTATTTATTGTGGTGCTAGGGATTGAGCCCACATGTTCACATGTTAGGCAAGTACTCTACCTCTGAGCCACATCCAAAATCCCCATGATAGCCTCAAACTTTGTATAATCCTCCTGCCTCACCCTCTTAGGTGCTGGGATTACAGATGTGAGTCAACATCTCCAGCCCTTAAGAATCTGTTTTACCAACACAGTCATAAAGTAACTTTGCAACTGCCTCATGTAAGCTGTTTGTCTCTGATTCTTCTTCTCAGTTTGAGGAGGACCGCATTTATCGTCACCTGGAGCCTGCTCTGGCTTTCCAGTTAGAGTTGAACCGGATGAGAAATTTTGACCTTACTGCCATTCCATGTGCTAATCACAAGATGCACTTGTACCTTGGGGCAGCTAAGGTGGAAGTGGGCACCGAAGTAACTGACTACAGGTTCTTTGTTCGTGCAATCATCAGACATTCTGATCTGGTCACAAAGGTGGGTACTTTCCTTTAATGGGAAGTTATCGGTGAGGGAAAGGACAGAGAACTAGTAATTCAGATTTACTATTTGAACCAAAGCTTTTGTCTTTGTCACTATTCCAAACAATAAAGGCTCATTTTTCTTTAATTTGATTTTTCTTGATAACAGAAGCATGAGAGCACTCACTTGAAGAAAGAAAACTATGCTTAGCAGACAGAAACCACAAAGACTTGTGTAATGATAACTAAGAAGGGAAAAGTTACAGTAACCACATTGTAAACTTGTCTAAACGTGTGGGCTTCCTCGAATGCTAACTATTGCATCCTATTGCCATAAGCTTCTTCCTTTAGCTCTTCATTCTAAACAGGTCTTCTTTCTAAAGAACTCTGTTTGGCATATGTGAAACATAATCATATTGAGGTTTCAGGTCTGGAGATCCCTAGCATCTCTACCTCTTAGAGGAAATTAGATCCTAAGAGGCTGGAGAAAGGGCTAACAGAGACTCTACATTTAGCCTTTGCCAGCCCTTGCCTTCTCCATTCAATAGATTTACAACCTAGAGAAAGGTAAACAATGTATAACGAGAAACCTTATTACTTTATCATATTGCTTCTTAAGTTATTGTGTTGGGGTAGGGGTAGAATGTTACACTTAGCCATTTAAGCACATGTGGAGGCCAGAAGTTGACATGTGGACATCTTCCTATGTTACTGTTCATTTTATTTTTATTACATGTGCACCTCTGTTACTCTCTACCTTGTTTTTTGTTTGTGTTTATTTGTTTTTGAGACAGTATCTCTCACTGAACCTGGAGCTTACAGTTTCAGCTAGGCTGGCTGGTCAGTGAACCCTCTTAACTCCATTCCCCACTTTCTCCTGGTGCTGAGGTTACAGATGTAGGGCACTGCTCCAGCTTTTTCACAAGCCCTGGTACTCCAAACTTAGTCCTTGTGCTTTCTCAGCAAGCACTATACCCACTGAACCATTTCTCCAGCCCTCTCTTTTGCTTCTAAAGCACACTAATGTGTTGATTTCTTCCTATATAGGAAGCTTCTTTTGAATATCTTCAAAATGAAGGGGAGCGGCTGCTTCTGGAAGCCATGGATGAATTGGAAGTTGCTTTTAATAATACAAATGTCCGAACTGACTGTAACCACATCTTCCTCAATTTTGTGCCCACAGTCATCATGGACCCATCGAAGGTGAATTTCTCAGTTTCTCTGCCAGTCCTCACAAAGAGTCTCATTTGTATGTGGCTCATGTGGATTTGGAAAGAGGTGTTCATATCAGCAGGTTGACCTTTAATTTTTTTTTTTTTTTTGTTTTTGTTTTTGTTTTTTGAGACAGGGTTTCTTTGTGTTGCTTTGCACCTTTCCTGGAACTCACTTTGGAGACCAGGCTGGCCTCGAACTCACAGAGATCCGCCTGCCTCTGCCTCCCGAGTGCTGGGATTAAAGGCATGTGCCACCACACATCACTATTGTTTCATGTACACACAGATGTTAGCGTTTATCCTCTCAAGAAAAGAATGGATAAATGTCTCTTGGCTAACATGCACAGTGTGGTGTGGTGGCATTGTGTTCCCCAAAATATTGTGCACCCTAATAAACTTACCTAGAGTCAGAGAACAGAACAGCCACTAGATATAGAGGCCAGAAAATGGTGGCACACACGCCTTTAATCTTAGCATTCCAGAGGCAGAAATCCCTCTGGATCTCTGTGAGTTCAAGGCTACACTGGAAATAGCCAGGCATGGTGACTCACACCTTTAATATCAGGAAGCAATGACAGAAAGCAGAGAGGTATATAAGGTGTGAAAACCAGGAACTAGCCTGGTTAAGCTTTTAGGCTTTTGAGCAACAGTTCAGCTGAGATTCATTCTGCATGAGGACTCAGAGGCTTCCAGTCTGAGGAAACAGGATCAGCTGAGGAACTGGAGAGGTGAGGAAGCTGAAGCTTGTTCTACTTCTCTGATCTTCCAGCTTTCACCCCAATAACTGGCCTCAGGTTTGGTTTTATTAATAAGCCCTTTTAAGATTCCTGCTACAGTGTGGGAACAGGAAAGTTATCTACTTGAAACCTATTCTAAGTTAAAACTCCACAGTACCGAAACAAAATTCATGCAGGAGGATACCATAAATTGGGGCATATAAGGTAATCTTAAAGATTGCTAAGAAGCTGAGACATCACTTTAGAAAGACACTTCAGAATGCTCTGGGTACTTGCAGCCCCATTGGGAACAGTTAATACATGTTAGTAACAAAACCATTTATGCATTTATTTACTTGGTGAGACTTGGTTCTCTCCTTATACCATGTGGGTTCCAAGGATCTTTAAGTTCTCAGGCTTGGTGGCGAGTGTCTCTACCCACTAAAATACCTTGGCAGCCTACAAAGTTACTTCTAGGGATATCCAGTTAAAATAAGTTTTCTAGCTTTGAAAACCAGGACTACCAAGCTGTCTTAGTACAGAGCTTCAAGGAAGCAAGGGAATATCTCATCTTGTAAATCTCAGTTGGACTTGGCAGTGACCAAACTTTAGAGCGCTAATGTTAAGAGGGAACATTCTGGTACAACCTACAAATTGCCTTTCTTTAATTTGTGCAATTTACTAAGAGACATACATTATCAAGTTTAATAAAATTTTGTGGGAAAGAAGCTCATGATGGTAATTGCTGTGTTGATTTAAGGTCCTGTAAGTGCAATGAAACATAGTTACCATGCCTAGAAATGCTACTTAATAGCTATTTAACCAGGGATTTTATTCTTATTTGGGGGCTTTCTCTTAAATCCCCTGGCTTTTAATTTTAGATTGCAGATCTTTGATATAGATTATGAACATAATTGGGAAATGGGAAGGAGTTGTACAGATTTGGGGGTTGTGAGTAAAAGAAAACCACTCAAATACCAACCCAGCATGAAATTGCTTCTAACTTGTTCCAAACAAGAGTAGGTTGAGGAGTGTCTTAGTTTCTTTCTGCTGCTGTGATAAAAGGAAAAAAAAACTACAGCCAAAAGCAATGTAGGGAATTAAAGAGTTTATTTCAGCTTCTACTTCCAGATCACAGTTCATAATTGAAGAAAGTCAGGACAGGAACTCAAGGTAGGAACCTAGAGTAGACACCATGCAGGAAAGCTGCTTACTGGCTTGCCTGCTCTCTCATACTCAGTTAGCTTTCTTATTACAGAGCCCGCCCCACCCACCTAGGCATAGTGCTGCCTACAGTAGCCTGTGCCCTCTTAATCTATCAAGACAGTCTAACCAAGACAATCCTTCAATTGAGGTTTCCTTCTCTCCAGGTGTCTGGTTTGTGTCAAATTGACTGAAAACTAACTAGAACTGGGAGAATAAACCATATGAGTTCTCTTTATAAGCTGTAAATGTGGTTACAAAGACAAACCAGCATCTTTTTCCAATGCTCTTTTGCAAAGATGTGCAAACTTAAAACAAGTTTTAGTTACAAAATATTTTGGTTTTACACTTGGTATTGTATCTGTGTCAGATTGAAGAATCTGTTCGGAGCATGGTAATGCGCTATGGAAGTCGGCTGTGGAAATTGCGCGTCCTCCAGGCAGAACTGAAAATCAACATTCGCCTGACAACAACTGGAAAGGCAATTCCCATCCGCCTCTTCCTGACAAATGAGTCTGGCTATTACTTGGACATCAGCCTGTATAAGGAAGTGACTGACTCCAGGACAGCACAGGTACAGTAGTCAAACAGATTCCTCCAAGGTTTGATTTGGTCCAACACATAAAATGGTCCAACACAGAAACCCTATTGGTTCACCCTTTGCATTGTGCCTCTTGATCATGCATGTTAACAAAACCTTAACCTTTGTCAAATATAGAGGAACAGTAACAGGCCAGGTGAAACAACTCTACAGGTAATTGTGCAATGCCAATGTTTATTGCTTCCAGGGGCTCTTGTGCTAAGTAATCTAGACTTCCTGGTCTGATTTGTTTTCCTGTTCCCAGTGAAGCCTTTCACTGGCAGATGAGGAAAGAGAACTTGCTGGAATACATCTCCAACTTCTGTCTTTAAAAAGGGGAAATCTTACCATAGTATCACATTAGGAGCAGGACCAAGCAGTGTCTTCTTCATACTTGTACATTGCTTATTCCATTCACTCATGCTCACTTTCCTTCACTGAGTTCAGAGTGCTATATGCCTATATATGATGAGCAAAGTGACAAACTGTAACCCATTTTCCAAGGGAAAAAATTTGGGAATGCAGAAATGAAAAATGGATAAGCATGCTGACTCTATGATAACAGAGCATTCTATTTTAGTTGGCTTAACACCTTAGTTTCTAAACATTTGGACCATTTTCAATGGTATGGGCACATCTTTAGAAGCAATATATTATTTTAGGGCCTCAGTGTGTACTTTAAAAGTATACTCCTGATAAAGGGTAGACTTGCACCAGAATACACAAACAAGGGTTTAGGCTGTTTTATGCATTTGTTTCTGGGAAGACATTATGTGGCTCTTGCTTTTATATGTGTTCATTTAAATCCAGGAATGCAAGTAGGAAAAGACATTTTTGTCTGTGTTTTGGAGATGAAATTTTTAAAATCCTAGTTTAGGCAGTTTTCTTACTGACCTTTCATTTTGTTCTTTGATTCTCAGTTAGATGACCAAAGAAATCTATCCTTTAAGAAGCAAGCATTTAGAACAGCATGCACAGAGCACAGGGGTGAACAAGAAAAAGAATGCTCAATAATTTTTGCTGCATGTGATGTTTTTCAGGACAACCTTAAGAACATTTTCACTCAGGGCTTTCCATGGTTCTAGATGCTTTTAATTAACTCCTACAATGGCTTCAAGGCAGGCCTATTCTTCTGTAAAAGAAGAGGGCCACTTGAGATTTTAATGTTTTTGATAAATGTTTTTTTCTTCGTAACTTTCTTCTTTTTTTCCATTTCTTTTTATTAGAAAGCTCTTAGATTTCTCTGATGCTGGTTGGTAGTGACATAGGCCCATGAAAGGCACAGATGCCTTCAGCAGAGATTTAGTATTGTGCCTGGCACAAAATAAACACTTAATAGGCACCTGCGAGAGTGAATAAGCTGCCCTCAACCTGAAGGGGACCAGCATATTTGAAAAGCCCTGGAGGTTGCCCAGCCTGGCTGCAGCATGGAAGCCAGGTTGTGAGCAGAGGCGGGAACTGACTGCAGAGCAGCTTCCAGCCAGTTCCTATGCACCAGTGCCTGCTTGGTGCCCGTCACTGAACTTTATTTCCTCTTTCCTTAGTGAGTCATAGGAAATTGAGATAATACGAAACCATGTTTATCATCTGTTCATTTGCTTATTTAATATTTTCTGACTAAGTAGTGTGTCAGGAACTCTGGATACAAAGCAGTCCCTCCTTGAGAAATATATATCACAGAGGGAAAACAGATGAATAATTGATGTTTCTGTGCTGCAAGAGATACTATAAAAGAAAATACGCCCAGGGCTCTAAGGGTGCCCACAGTGTAGGTCAGAGATAGTTCTCTAAAAGAAGCCCTACTGCAGCCTTCAGTGGGAGGTAGTAAAACCTGTGCATGTTTTCAAACTTGTAAAACATGACCTCTACCAGCCTCTAATTACCATGTCCATCATAGGAGAACATAGAGCTAACACAACCGGTCATTTGGGGCTTCAGTTAGGATCCATTACTTCCAGCCTCTTGCCCAAGTACATTATTTATTGCCAATAAGAAAAAAAGTTAACTGGCTTGAGTTTCATGTTTCTTGTGTAGTCTTTGTCCTATAGGCTGTAAAGAACCACATCAGGCAGTCCTGAGTTGGGAGAAGAGGTTCAAATAGTCCGTTACTTTAATGAATTCACTTCTAGTGAGGAAAGTAAAGAAAACAGTTTAAAAGTCACCTTTATTAAGTTTGTTTGTTTTAATTTGGGCGGTGGGGGGGGGGGGTCCCAGACAGGGTCTCTGTGTAGTTTTGGTACCTGTCCTGGATCTCGGCTCTGTAGAGCAGGCTGGCCTCAAACTCACAAAGATCCACATGGTTCTGCCTCCCGAGTGCTAGGATTAAAGGCTTGCTCCACTGCCACTGGCTTGAGTTTTCATTTTTAAATAGTTTATATAGTTTGCATGTACCAAAGTGGGTTCATTTGTTGTATTTGATTTGATTAAGTCTGACCATTGTATATGATATGTAACTGTCATCACAGTCATGATAGAGAACTGCTTGTCAACCCATGGAGTTTCTCATTCTTTTCAGTGAAAGGCAGAGCACCAATTGCAGACTGAGGCAACCACTGATCTGCTTTCTGTTGCTGTAGATTAGTTTTGCCTGTCCTATAGTTGCATGTAAATGAAATCAGACAATTCCTGCTATTCTGTATCCTACTTGTTTTGTTTAACATAATGTTTTGGGGGTTCATCTATGTTGCAAGGACTCTGATTATGCTCCTTTTCATTGTCGATTAGCATTCCATTTTGTAATTTACCAAAATGTTTATATCCATTCAATTATTGGAGTGTTATTTCTAAATTTTGGTTGTTGGGCATAAATCTGTAATGTGCCTTCATTTACAGATCTTTTCCTTTTTGTTTTGTTTGAGACTTGGTCTCACTATATAGACCAGGCTGGCCTTAAATTAAGAGAGATTCTCCTGCATTTGCTTTCCAAGTGTTGGGATTAAAGGCATGTGTCACCACACCTAGCTATTATTTGCAAATCTTTGTATAGATAATTTTTTTATTTTTCCTAAGTAAATGCATAGGAGTCTAATTGCTGGTTCATAGTAACTATTTTTAACATCATAAGAAACTGACAAGCCACTAAGTGGTTATCATTTTAAATTCCAGCAGCAATGCAATATCCAGGCTGCTTTCTTTCAGTTCCTTTCCTGTGGGGCATTTACCCACCAACCCCACAGCTCCCCAGAGTTTTCTTGAGTGTGAGCAGCAGGAAATATTAGATAGAAGAATTTATAGTGCAAAGATAAGACAGATAGAAAATACAGGATAGCCTTGAGAGGGCCTGGAACCTTTTCCAATGGGCCCTGACTGTCTCTGCCCCAGGGTATTTATAGAGACGCCAAGGGGGTGGAGCAAAGACCTCCTCCCCCAGCACAGCCAAGTGCAGACCATCTCAGACACCTGCACTCAGGTCTGTGGCCCTAATCATCCTCTATGAGGACCTTGTGGGTAAAGCCACAAGGAACCCGAAAACGGGCTCCCACACTTTCCTTACTGCATAGCTATATTGCTTTACTATGGCTAACCTAACTTCATCCTAGAGCTTGGCAAAATTGAGTTTTAAACCTTGTACTTACAGCCTTTGCCTCTCTTAGCAGGAAATACAGTTCCAAAACTCTGCTGCTTTTAATTTTATAGTTTTTTGTGTATGTGTACACGTATATAGCTCAGATGAGGACAGCTTGCAGGAATCAGGTCTTTCAGTTCCAGGCATTGAACTCAGGTTGTCAGGCTTGGGGCAGGTATCTTTACTGGCTGAGTTGTCTCACAGTGTTGAACCTCCTGATTTTATTCCTTTTTCTTACTCTGATTCAGTCTTTTTCCCAAATACAGTTTCCTCATATTGTACCCTTATCAAAACACTTGAAATCTGTTAAAAGTATGACTAGTTCTTTTACTCCCAAGGTGTTGCTGCTGCTGTCTCCCACATAGTAACTTTCCCCCTTGGTCTATTAGAAGAAATCTGGGGGTTCCACTGTGGGGCCTTTAAACAGCCTAGGATATGTTTTGCCCAGAATAAGACCTAATTGACAAGTCACCAGAGCACTCTTTTTCCTCTGAGCTAAATACTGAGGATTCACTTAGCTGAATGACCTTCAGGTTTAGGACAGTACTTAATTCCGTTCTATGCATACATATCAATTCCAGGGATCTTTTCATTAATGGTACACTTGTGCTTATATTTTAGGTCCAAACAGATATGTGAATATATATATACCTTTTCATTCCAATCTCCATTTGTATTCAGTGTGTTGGGAATCTATATTTTATGTGTTCATACATAAAGTGCCTAGTTTGGTGTTATACAACCTCTGAGCACTCAATAAATATTAATTGAATTGAAATAATGGCATCCCTTATAAATATTCATGAGCAAATAAAACTAGCTAAATATATGGAGTATGAAGTACTCTTCTAGAAATATTTGAGTTAAAAATGATTAAAAACTGGTGTGGTGGTTTCATTATGTGACAGTCCAGCAATTGCAGGAATTCACTAGTTGTAGACAGTATACTAGAGAGAAATATATATAGTTGAATATGTAATTTAATGAAATATAGTGATTTTACCATAAATTGTGTCTTATGATGTAACAAGAATTAATTAGGTGAGTGGATGGAATTTACTTACTCTGGTAAAAATATTTGAAGCTTTTGTGTGTCTAATAATATTACAAAGCACCTTCTAGTCAAGGGACTAATACATGATCAAGTGGTAGAACCTTGGTCTGGTCCAAGAACAAGAATTATCTCTATAGTGTATAATTATTCTTTTACTTAAACACTACAAATGTTCTGTCCAGTTAGCTGACATGCTTCATGTTTTAGTATCTGAGATTGAAGTCACTTTGGAAGGCAAGTGCCATCACTTTGTTTCTGAGATGCAAAATTTATATCTTTCTTGTTGATTTAACCTAATCTCACACTAAGCACAGCCTAGTGTATGTATATGGCTGGTTATGCATCACTCTTTTAGAGTTGGTTAACTGGCGGAGAAGGGACAACACCAAATACCCAGTGTCATAAGACAAGTCTCTGCCATTAAGTACCCCCCTCAACTGTTTTTCAAGAAATGACATTGTGAAAAATGGTGCTATAGGCAGCTATTTCATTTCCTGTCTGTCTCTTACCTGTCTGTGCTTTCTGTTTTTTCCCCACAGATCATGTTTCAGGCATATGGAGACAAGCAGGGACCACTGCATGGAATGTTAATCAATACTCCATATGTGACCAAAGACCTTCTTCAGTCGAAGAGGTTTCAGGCACAGTCCTTAGGAACAACGTATATATATGACATCCCAGAGATGTTTCGGCAGGTAAAGGTGGCTAACGGGTGGGAGTTTTAAGGAAACAAGGTGTCCTTGAATTTCATCAGGTGCAGCTTTCCCTAGAGAAAAACAGGGCCAGGAAATATCTTGACACTATTCTGATTTCTGTCTCATCGATGGCTTTAGTGTCTTCTAACTCAGGTGCTTCCTGAAGAATGGTGAAAAGTCTCAAGTAGAGGAGAGTACATCCATACCACATGTTACATTTGCAGGGGCCTGTGTGAGGTGTTATACATGTATTATACTTGTATTAAGTCTTCATATTAAAGATATACAAAAGGAGGGGTGGAATGAGTTTTCATTTTCCTACTTTCTAGGATGGCCCCTTAGCCTACGCCAAGATGAGAGTCATTATAGGTAGCATAAACATGGGTATCTCCACAAGTTTAAGGTGTAACTTTTTTTGTGGATTTACTATAGTTGAAAAAAACCTAGCACGAGAAAAGTATGGCATTATGAAGCTCTTCCTCATGTGAAAATAAACTCCTTGATCATGTGATGATCCCTCTCTATGCTGCAGGTTTTCCCATCAAAGTAAGGGAGTATATCACAAGCAGAGAATACAACAGAGAAAGAATAGAGCGTCAAAAAATTGAGATTTCTTTTTAAAAATATCTTTGATGTAGAAATTTTCAAGTCTCTTAGTACTATCAGTATTACCACATTTGAATCTTAATGTAATATTTATCTCTGGACTTTAGTAGTCTGTGATTCCGTAATATTCACAAAAACAAATTACCTTTATGTAACCATTTATTTTACACCATCCTATCTCAGAACACACTGACTTTCACTCATTACCTCTGTTTTATGGTGTCATTACCCTGACAACTGGGTGTGGTTCTGATTCTCAGTGTCAGTGCTATGTAAGTCATATTGTAATTGACAAGAGACACAGGACACATAAGTGTGTGTGAATCATTTGGGCTTTTGGTGTTTAAGACAAGCAAGGACCGAGCTTCATAAACAAGTTGTTTTGTTTACATAAGAAATGGAAATTGTGAATGTTTTTGTAAATGCATAGGTATGTCTGTATTCTCAAAATTGAAGTTTAGTTGATCTGTACTTAGAAACACATCTTAACTAATTCCCGTGTGTGGGCCTATTGCTATGAAAAGTAGTAAAGGGATCTTCCCTTAACCTATAATAGAAACCTAATTCTAGCTTTCTTAGATTTGGTTGTAGTAGCAGAATGTCCTATCTGCTTTTTTTGAAAATCTTCTATTGCCAGGTTTCCCTAGGATCCCTGCCCTCCCACATACAGATACATATACTTTTAAGAAAAGATGATGTTATTTGGTTTTATTTGTTTTGTTTTGTTTGAGACGGGGTCTCACTGTAGCCTTGGCTGGCTTGAACTCATAGAGATGAACATGCCTTAGTCTCCCAAAAGCTGAGGCAGAGATTAAAGACATGAGCCACCACCCTGCCTGATGCTGTTTATTTGAGTTTTTTTATTTTACTCTGGCTGGGGTGGTGTTAGGGCTTTTGTATGTGTTAATGCTCCAGTGCTATTTCAGACTCATTCAGTAGTTTGACTGTATCGGGGAAGTACCTGACTTTTGACATACTGAAAATGCTGTAAAAATGGCTAAAAGTGTATGTTTGCTGAAAGTGAAGGTTGGAGCATTTAGTCTAGAGCTCTTAGAAAAGAAAGCAGAGTCAGAGTGACTGAATTTGACTGTGATTTTTATCTATGTTGAAATGTTAATTGTCACTGATGAGTCAAACTTCTTTCTTCCATTAGTCACTCATCAAACTCTGGGAGTCTATGTCCACTCAAGCGTTCCTTCCCTCACCCCCTCTGCCTTCTGACATGCTGACGTACACTGAGCTGGTGTTGGATGATCAAGGCCAGCTGGTCCATATGAACAGGCTTCCAGGAGGAAATGAGGCAAGTAGATATGCCCGTCTCCCTTTCTGTCTCTGTGTCCACTAGTACCAGCCTTTCCTGAGAGCTGTCATTACTCAGTAGGAACTAAGACTCAAATGGCAGAGTCAGGACAGCATTCTTGGTCAGTTTCCTCAGTGAGAGAATGGACCAAACCAAGAAATGACTGTGAATTTTTTAGGTATAATAATGGTATTACAATTTTGCTTTTTGAAAAGGAGTATTATTTTCTGATGGGCAGACATACTAATACAAAGTCTTTACAGATCAAAGGTCTAATGTCTAGGATTTGCTTCAAAATAGAGATGAAGGTCATATTTTAAGTGGAGCAAGATTGGTGAGTTCATAATATATTTGGAATTTTAGGAATAGATTTGGAATTTCGAGATTTTTAGGTATCTTCTTTTACCCTTGATTCATTAGATTTGCTAATATTGTGAGTATGATAAAGAAATTCTTTCTAAAGGGCTGAGAACCAACAGTTTAAAAAAAAGAAACACAAAACATTTATTTATTTGTTTGTTTGTTTTGAGATAAGGTCTCACTCACTGCATAAGTCTGGGTGTCCTGGAACTCACTACATAGACAAGGCTGGCTTTAAACTCTCAGAGACCCTCCTGCCTCTGCCTTCTGAGTGCTGGGATTAGAGAAGTGTGCCACCACACCTGCCTGATTTTGATAGTTATTAAAAACTTGAACTTGTGTGGAGAGGGACAAGAAAAAGATCATGAAATCCTTAGGGGAGGGGATATGATCAAAACAATTTAAATTTAAGAATAGTTTTTAATAATATATTAATAAATTATTAGCTACTTAAAAATTTCAAAGAAAAATAAACACATTTTCAATCATTGTTGTGCCTCATGCCAGCATTTGGAAGTGAAGGCAGGAAAATTGAAGGTTAACCTGGGCAGCATTAGTCCCTATCTTGAAATAAAGCAAACAGAAGGCATTTTCTAGGATTAATAACCTTTCTCATGTAGTACCATATTAGTAATGACATAAAGACATTCTCCTGTGTCCCTTCATATTCTTCTCCATACAGGAAGATCCTTAAGATTTTGACTATGCTTCTAAGGTACAATTACAGCAATGATAAAAATATGAATACACCTAAGAATACAGAGGTGTTTTTATTGCAGATTCAGGCATAACCCCTAGCTAAACTTATTCCTTAAAATAATCTTTAACAGCCGGGCAGTGGTGGCGTATGCCTTTAATCCCAGCACTCAGGAGGCAGACCCAGGTGGATCTCCGTGAGTTCGAGGCCAGCCTGGGCTACCAAGTGAGTTCCAGGAAAGGAGCAAAACTACACAGAGAAACCCTGTCTCAAAAAACCAAAAAAAAAAAAATCTTTATCTGAGCCAGGCTGTCATCTTGCATGCCTTTAATCCCAGCATTTGGGAGGCAGAGGCTGGGGAATCTCTGAGTTTGAGGCCAGCCTGGTCTACAGAGAAAGTTCCAGGATAGACAAGGTTACACAGAGAAACTTTGTCTTGATAAACCAAAAATAAATAAATAACAATAATTTTTATTTGGGTGTTAACATAAACAAACTGGCTGATCACTGGAGATACTATGTGAATTTTTCCCCTTATGTTAAATATCTTATTTTTTTTGTTCTTTGGAAATAGGGTCTCTCTCAGTAGCCCTTGCTTTCCTAGAACTCACTATGATGAACACACTGGCTTTGAACTTGGTTGTCTCTTCTGTAATTAAAGGCATGTGTCTCCAAGCCCAGATCCAGTATCCTTTTCAAAAATATTTATTCTGTTGTACAAGATAGATGACTGTTGAGTACCACAGTGGGCTTCAAGAACAGGTGATTTAGCTTTAGGATGGAGTCAAGCACTGGACCAGATGAAGAGGCTTAGAGTTGTAGTTCTTCCAGTCTGGTGCCTCAACAAATAAATGGCCAGACAATGGGGTGGAGGTGGCAGGGGTTGCCATGAGTAAACACATATTCATCAGCACACAAAGTTGAAGCCGAGCTCTGTACCTACTGTGTGTATGGCCTCTGCTTGCACGCCCCTCAGCAGAAAAGAAAAGCTTCGTTGTGCTAGTCTGCAATTTTGATTCATTGAATAGCTGTTGAGGAGTAGAAAGTGGCCTTGTGAACATGAGGCTGAGAGTAAAACTTTTAACTAATGTAATTAAAACACAAAATGAGTTTGGAGGGTTTTTTGCCACATGAAAGCTAGCTGCAATGCTGTGTGAAACCTCTTGCCACGATCTTTCTTCTCCTGCTTTCTCTCTGTTCTCATTCTGTGTTTGAGCGAATGGAGACTGGGGGAATAGTGAAGTCCCAGAGGGACAGAGCTCTATTCTTGCTGAAATTACAAGCACAGAGCTGCCTGGGCATGAACATGTAGTGTTTACTCTGCCAGTATGAATACAAATAGTCTTATTATAAGGAATTCTGTACCAAAAGACCACACACACACACACACACACACACACACACACACACACACACACAGAAAAAATTAAAGGTTTCTTATTTTTAACCCCTTTAAAACCTAACACACCTCAGTATAAAAGGAGTGGCTACCGCAGTGAGTGACAGTATACAGTAGTGACCACAAGTTTTCGTTTGCCCCTTGTCCTAAAAGTTGTGAAACCAGAAAGCTAAAAGCATTTATGGAAATGCCATTGCTTTGTATCACTTTTCACATTATTCTCTTTCCCTTTCTAAGTTACATGTTTTCTTTGTTCTCTTTTCCTTTTCTTCAGATGACTGACTAGGATTGAGCCTGCATGTTAGCTTGCTGTGTCTGAGCCTAAGAGTTCAGGAAGAGTGAGGCTGATGTTCTTTTGTGAACAGTCAATAACTGAGCCCAGGATGACTGGTGAGGTCAGTGACCTTAGCTAGATTATAGGATACTGCATGACAGGAATGAGGTTATGGTATTAGAATCAAACTCTGCTACCAATAGCTTGGAAATACAATGGAGTGTGTCCATTGAAAGACTCACCAGTCTAGGGATGGAATCAGTGTTTGACTCTGAGGGACGGCTGTACGTAAGAGATGATGAGGTGTCAGTAGGATATATTTCCTTGTGTTGAGACTAGGTTTATCAGGGCACGTTGGTTTTCTACTACTGTGGTTTAATTTTCTTTGGCCAAAGCGACAAGTTTGTCATGAGCCCAGCACTCTACATATTACCTGAAGAATGGTGTGAGGAGAACAAAGTGAGCTCATGCTGATGGGATTTGGAGCAAATCTTCCTTTGCCAAAGAGAATGGGCATCAGAACAAAGCTTTGAGATATGGTTTTATTTAAAAACAATAAAAAATTGACCTGTTAGTGTTCTGAGAGCCCAGGCTCAATGTAAATGCATTGATGCTCCATAGACACTAAATCCTCATAATGGGTGTTCTCCAGAGTGACGGCACTACCAGGTGGCCATTGTAGGTGACTGTATTATCTTGAAGTATTGGAGTTTCTGGGCTTAAAAGCTAGCTCATGGATGTTAGGAATGAGGGTAAAACACAGGATTCTTGTGTAGTTTTTCCCTGAATTGAGGTACTTCTTACAGCCAGAAGCAGAAGATGTGCACTTGTCAGACACTGGTTACCTTGTTGGCCGACCTTTCTTCCCCACTTTTTTCCTGGGATGGCAAATAGGTGAAATGGTGATAGGACCAGGACTGGGACCAATTCAGTTCCATTTAGTTTTAGGTAACCTGTTTGCCATTTGAGGAAGATATTGGCTATTTCAGCAGAGATGTGACCTGCATTCTGAACATTTGTGCCTTTGCTAAAAGCATGTGAAAGAGAGCTTTGCTGGTTCTGTGTTAGCTTACTTTCTTCTTCCTGTTTTCCTAGTGTCCCTTCTTCATCAGAAAGATTTAACTAAGGAAATGCTACCTAATTCCTAGTGAGAAGTATAGGACACTTTTTTCTCATTGTCAGGTTTGAATGGCATTGCATTTAATATGAATTTAGAATAGGAATAAGAACGATGTGCAGCAAATCTGTGAACTACATTACTTGGAAATAGCTCTAAAGATGAGTTGCCTGGGATTTTCTTAATAGTTTCAAGTAAAGATGAAAATTGAGGAAACGTGATTGCAACAGAGACTAAACTGATTTCCTTTCTATCTGCTCTGATGCCGCAGTGATGAGCACTGTATGTAAATACGTAGCTAGATGAATGTATGCTGCAGAGCTACAGAAGAAACACAGCTATCCATCCAGTCTGCTTTACTACTTCTCTGGTGTGGAGGAATTGTTTTCATTTTTTTGCCAGTTTGCTAACCTATTTCAATCATTTGGTGCAAGCTGTAATTGCAGGTGGGAACATTTTGAGTAACACTTTGCAATCCAGCACAACTGCTTTTTGTACTAAACCCAGTTATTAAAAAACTCAGGCTAAGATCAAGACAAAGGTTGTAATGGACTTGACAGAGAACAACTTAACTTTGCCTGGTAGAACAAAGGAAAAGCCTGGCTTTTGTGTGGTTATATCCTTATTTGTTCTGAAGTAAGTCCACTATCATTTTGTTTTATTTCTTTTTTATAGTTATTTGAACTCGATCAGGAATCTGTAATGATGAAAATGTGATAAAGAGGTAACTCTTACAGAAATTTTATTGGTGATAGAGATCAAGTTCCTAGAACATGGGCTTTTAACATCCTTCCCCATCACTCCTGTCATCACGAATAACAAGAGATGAAAACACACTGTGTTTAGAAGTAGTTATAATAATGAGGCACTCCAATCAGGAGTGATAATAATAGACTACCATCCTAGCATGGCATAAGAATTTTTTCTTTAGGTGTTTTTTTTCCCCAGGAGAAAAGTATATTCCACATTTACTGCATTTGAATAGCCACCTCTGTGTAAGTCGCTGCCTCGAGAGGGAACTAGAGCGGCTCCGGGGCTCGTGGTTTCCAGATGGGCACTAGGTGTCAGGGTTCTTCCTTTCAGCACTAACATTCAGACACACTTTTTGGATTCCCCTGTTTGGTGAGGCAAACCCACTTGTTTCCTTCATTCCCCTCCCCCACTTTAAAATTTATTTTGTTGTTGTTGGCATAGTACGTTTTCCCGAATGTTCCTGCAATATTCAGTTGGCATTTTAACTCTGGTTGAAAATGTGTTGAATTAGTATGTCCTGGCACTTTTTTTGAAAAGAAGAGAATGCTCAAACAGGAAATAAAGTAATATAAATTAAAATTTAGAGGCTAGCTGCCATCATGACTGATATCTTTATTTCATTTCTGCTTTATATTCTCAGGGGTAAAATGATAGGGATACTGGTTTTTAGGAATTCAGCTTTGAAACTACTTAGCCTACCTATATCTATATCCATATTTAATTATCATTTAACTGTTTACAGTGTGCTATCATCCTTTATTATACTTAGTGTGTGTGTGTGTGTGTGTGTGTGTGTGTCATGGCACACAGGTGGATGTCAGACGACAACTGTGGGAATTGTTTCTTTCCTTTGACCATGTGTGTCCTAGGTCTCAAACTCAGGTTAGCAATCTTAGTAGCAAGTGCCTTTACCTGCTGAACTTCTTGACAAGCATTCTTGAATTTAATAATAAAATTCTTGAAACAGTATAGAAAAAATAGGAAGGAACATCAAATATCAAGCACTAAGATCTCTACCATTGTGACTGCGCTTCTCAATTTGAGGCTGTATGTTTTTGAAAGTTTTTGTGGTTTTTGGTTTGATTTTTTTTTTTTTTTTTGGAGATAGGGTTTCTTTGTGTAACAGTTCTGGCTGTCCTGGAACTCACTTTACTCACTATGTAGACCAGGCTGGCCTCAAACTCACAGAGATCCACCTCCCTGTACCTCCTGGGATTAAAGACATGTATCACCACCACACAACTTCTTTGAAAGTTTAATTTGAGCATTAAAGAATGTTTCCCAGCATTTGGGAAGCAGAGGCAGGCATATCTTGTGAGTTCAAGGCCACCCTGGTCTACATAGTGAGTTCTAAGACAGCCAGAACTATGTGGAGAGACTGTCTCAAGAGGAAGAGGGAGAGAGTAAGAAAACAGAAGATGGTGATGGTGATGATGACAGACCCGGGCCTTTCCATACTTACAGAAGAATTGGTGGATGTGATAGTTAATCTTCTTGTCAACCTCACTGGTACCAGAATCACCTAAGAGACAGACACACTTCTGTCTTAGACTCACACGTGGTTGGGGTATTTCCAGAGAGATTTATCTTCTGAGGGAATACCTTCCTGAATGTGGTGACCCATTTCCCATGGAATATGGACTTCCATTGATATGCTATCTGCTTCCTGACTATAGACAGACAGTGTTACCTTCTTTTTTGTTCTTTGTTTGTTTGTTTTTGTTTTTAGACAAGGGGCTTTCTTTCGGAGAAATCTGTCTGCCACCATGCCTATCTAGTGTATCCTCTCTTAAACCTGAGCTGAAAAACAAAACAAAACAAAACAAAACAAAACAAAAAACTCCTCTTAAGTGTTTGGTCACTATGATCAGAAAAGTAACTGAAACAACTTAGCTTATCATAAACTCAAATTCTCATGGATCCCATTATTGTCTAAAACTGCCTGGAGAGTGTTTGTGGACTTGAGTACAAAAATGATTGCTTGTTTCTCCTGAACACAGGATCCAAGTATTTTTTTGGTTTGGCACTGTGTTTTTATATATTGTTTTTTAACTCAACCTCAAAATAGCTTCAAGAATGTGAAGTTAATCTAGATAAATTGTATTATGATTAATTCTGTTGAAATTAGCTTGCCTTTTTAAATGCTGAATAAAGTCAGTATTGTCTTGTTAGGTATGTGTTTGAAAAGCAGCTTGTTTGAATTGTGCTGAGCTACAGGTGAGCTCTGGAAGAGCACTTAGACAAGTAGACGACTAGGGCTAGAGATATGGCTCAGCCATTACAGGCAGTCTCACAACCAAAAACATAAGAAAAGTAGAAGATCATGAACTCTGAATTTACTGAGGAATCACAGCCACCGATCTATGCCTGAAGACAGGAGAACATCATTAAGTACTTGACATCTTCAGTAGAAGGAAATCATAACCAACTACTAGGTGCATACACATACTCCTAATTTGTATTGAGTACAGAGCCTCCTTCCCTTCCCTTCCCTCCCCTGCCCTCCCCTCCCTTCCTCTCCCCTCCTTTTCTTTTCTTTTCTTTTTCCTTTCCTTTCCTTTCCTTTCCTTTCCTTTCCTTTCCTTTCCTTTCCTTTCCTTTCCTTTCCTTTCTGTTCTTTTTCAAGATAGGGTTTCTCTGCATAGCTTTGTGCCTTTCCTGGAACTCACTCTGTAGACTAGGCTGGCCTCAAACTCACAGAGATCCACCTGCCTCTGCCTCCTCAGTGCTGGGATTAAAAGCATGTGCCACTGCCACCACCACCACCTGGCCAGAGCCTTATTTTCTATGAAGGGCTTTAAAGGAAGAAGAAAACACTGACTCCTTCCAAAGGAAGCAAATGAAGCTCAGTGATAAAGTGCTCGTCTGACATGGAAAAAGCTGTGGGTTCAATTCCAGCCTCAGGGCTTAGCAAGATAGAAGATCTAACTATAGAGAAATATGGGATACATATTTTTTTTTAAAAAGCAACTTTTCTTTTATCCCTAGTCTAAGTGCGCATATTTGGCTCTGTCTTTGTCTAAAATGATCTTCCATCCCTTCATTAGAAAATGTTTGAGGCTAATTTTGAAAAATAAGTCTGCCCAAATGGAATTACTTATGAATTTCTAATAATGTTCTTTTTGGTGTATGTGCTTTTCTTAGAATTCCTTCTAAATAGCTTTTGCTGGTGTTGGAGATTTCTCATCAGGTTGGTTAGTTGGTTTTGACTGATTGTTAACAAACCAAAGTTCAGTGATCTTAATTAACTGAAAAAATCCTAAAGTTCCTATTGTATACTAGAGCAGAGCTTTTAGGTTCACCTTGATATCTGTACAGATGTCAGTCCTAGAGATGCTTCTTAGAAGAATGCTCTTGCCAGAGGTTTTTATATATTCTAAGTTTTAAGATTTTCCTGGAAAAAAAGGATGTGCATAGTACCCTGTGTCAGGACACCACAACCACAAGAAACAGCAGATGACTTTCAAGAATGATGCATGGTATACCAGAGGTCAACATCTGACCCTGTGGTTGACACCCAATGCTTCTAGAACTGCAGTGGCCTACTTGGTTAACTTCTGTATCATTCACTCCCAGGCTGTTTCTCAAGTACCACTGGTGTGTATGTATTCCATGGCATGTTTATCAAAACTAAAATACTGAGTATAGATATATAAAATTAGTATGGCTTATGTCTGTAAATATTACAAGGAGAAATTATTCCCTAGTGCAAGATTATTATTGTAATCTTTAGTTTTATTTTCATATAGTTGAAAATTTTTTCCTATAACAATGATACTCTCATGTCAACTTTTTTTTTCAGAGCTGAGGACCAAACCCAGGGGCTTGTGCTTGCTAGGCAAGTGCTCTACCACTGAGCTAAATCCCCAACCCCTCATGTCAGCTTTTAATGAAAGGGTTTGAGGTAGCTTTACATTTTTAAATTAAGCATAAGAACTGTTTTCAGCTGTCAAGAAAGTTGTCTTGAGTTCATGTGATTGCATGATATTAGGCAGTGAAACATGCCGTATCCAGCAGGTCACATAGCATTGGAAAGGCATTAACTATTTTCAGCATAGTTTTCACAAACAGGAGAAACTAAGTCAAATACCACATTGTTTTGGGGCACACACCTTTAATTGAGCACTCAGGAGGCAGAGCCAGGCGGATCTCTGTGAATTCGAGGCCAGCCTGGTCTACAGAGCAAGATCCAGGACAGGCACCAAAACTACACAGAGAAACCCTGTCTCGAAAAGAACAAAATGAAAATCTTTTAAAAGCTTTTAATATTTTCTGTATTTTGTTATTTTTATTGCACTTTTTGATAGTTTCTAACTTAAAGCATAGCTTTAATTTGCTATGTCTATATTTAAAAGAACAAAAGGTAAATTTTGATATAGGTACCCCCAAAGAGACTCCGGTTCAAGTTCATTCTCTTCAGGTCTTGTTTTTGTCATTTGTGACGCTGTGTCAGCACCCACCTCCGCTGTAACAGCCGAGGGCTCTTTGTGTTGCCTGCAGCCAGTTGTCTTCCCGGCATCAGCAGGATTAGACCAGTAGCTGTTGTGACACCAACATGGAAGACGACAAAACATACCCACCTCAGCCACTCCAGCCCATGCCTGAATCTATGTGGGAAGTGTTGCTGTAGCTGAGCTTAAAGTGTGGAGGGAAGAAAGGCATCTATGGCAAAGATTCCCTTGCTGCTTCCACACCCTGGCAGGAGCTGATGTCATGTTTTGCCCCTTAGCTTTTCCTTCACATTTTCTGTTGAACTTAATGTTACAGTTTTATGACAACACAGCAGCTTTGGGAAATGCCTCTGTGCACTTGTACATTCTGGTCACACTGATAGTACAATTAATGTTGATGTCAATTTTGGTGTTAATTTTGGGTCATGATTAGTGTTGACACTGTATGTCAGACTAATGGCCTTTATGGGTACCACCAGAATAAATGTTAATATTATCATGTCTTTTTAGTGTCTGTTATAGTAACATTAAAGCAGGGTCCTCCCAGGAGAAAAAATACATATATGGGTAGATAGATAATGCCTTTCTCTATTACTGGTGTTACTCAGTGAGAAAATGACATCTCAGGGTAGAATCCTAATCACTGTTTGGAGCATCAGAAATAATGATCACCTCTGATCAGAGGTTGTGAATAATTCATTTGGTTTGATTTTCACGTCTTGTCCAGTGATACTTTTCAAACCAAATGTGTTTCTACAGGAAAATAATGGTCCCACTTCTTATGGAAATACTATGGCACAAATCATTTTACCTACATAAAAACAGTTAAATAAGACTGTTCTCTTCTGCTTGCTTTCCCCTCCCTAGTTCCTCCTTCCTCATTTGAGCATTATTCCAGAATCAGAATGCAGCCAGAGAATTCTTTCCTTCCTTAGGACTTGCATAAGGAAAATAAACACTTATTTCTACTTCTCTTTACCTTATTCACTGTAACTCTTTTGGTCTGTCTCCCCTTCTCACCATAAGATAATTAGCTTGAATTGATAACCCTAAGCCTAAGAAACCTGCTCACTGGAAGTTTGGTTATGTGTGTGTGTGTGTGTGTGTGTGTGTGTGTGTGTGTGTGTGTGTGTCTTATATATGTGTGTGTGTGTGTCTATGTGTATATATGTATATATATATAACTTTAAAACTTGACTTGTGGCTATCTACATCAATGGAAATGTACTCTTAAGTGATAAGTCAGGGCTTTGACCAGGGAAGAGAATGCTTGTGCTGCCAGTGCCAAGAAGCCACTTGGAAACTCACTGGATGCAAGCCGCCCGCTCAGACAGACAGGCCACAGGTCGCCCTTCGGTTGCTTCTGCAGCCTTTCTGTCCTCTTCAGGCTTCAGTCCTGGAGTTTCATTTTTACCAGACTTCATCTACCTAAAGTATGAGATGGAAAAAGAATTGGAGAAAAAGAAGACTCGGTGATGAAATAAATTTCCCCTGGTGGTTATTCTGTTAATAAAGAAGGCTGGTTGTGCTTAGTTGAAGTCAGTGAGTGCTACATTCCTAATCACATCGCTGTGCTGTGTATATCCTTATAGAATTGCAGTTACTAACATGAAATCTTCATTGTGTGTAGACCCACATATATAGAGTAACTGGACTGAAAAACTTATGGTGTCCTAATTAAATGGGGAAGGGAGGATATAACTGTCTTTTGATGTAATTCTGAATCCTCTGAGACAAAGCTATTCTTAGAATATGTTGAGTCTTTTCTCCTGACTGTTGTAACTCTGCCCCTCACCCCCCTCTTTAAATCAAGGGAAAGAGGAAGCATTTTTTCAACCTAGTGTTCAGTCATCAGACGAAGTGTTTTACATTCAGAAACCATTTTCGGTATCAAATTCAATTTTGTCAAGTGATTAGTTGAGTTTGGTAGCGAATAATTTAAAAACACCAAGCTGGAAATGGCCATGGTGCTTCTGCACAGAGGAAGGCAAGCAGTTGCTGTTTTCCAGCTGCCATCCTCCCAGTGCCTGTGTGTCACAACTGGATTATTGTGTTAATGTCTGCGCAGCTGTTATAGGCCTGGGTCTGTTGACACTGTGTGTATTCCTATCCAGGACTGCTAAGAGACATAGGGAAGTGGAGAACTGATACCTTGCCTGCCTATCAGTACTAACACCCTTTTATGTACATATGTTTGTAAGCTCTTTAGTCCCCTTCAAGATGAAAGGCTCTGTATAAATATAAGCTTTCGATTTTAGTACATGTTTGTAATACATGTGGTACAGTCCTAAATATGTATTTAGCTGATAGGCACTGTTCTTGTGCCTATTATACAAATATTGACTTTAAAAGTATAAATATGTATTTAACCATCAGACCAGAAAAACACTGAGAAGCAGTTTCTTCTCAGGTAGAGATATTAATATTGTATAAACCTGTGTATACATATGTTTACATTCTACCACAGCACCACAGAGCACTTCTTTTAAAAACAAAATGATATTCCCAACAGCCTAAGATAGTTCTTTCTGTTTGTTTTTAGACAGGCCGTTGCTTTATAACCCTTACAGGCCTGGAACTTAAAGCCATCCTCCTGCCTCTGCCTCCTAAAGGCTGGGCTTATAGAGGTGTCTTGCAGTGTAACTCAGTCTTCTTGCCTCCCAAATACTAGGATTACAGGCGTGTACCAATACACTCAGCTTCTAAGAATCTGACTTCTGAGTCTATATCCTTAACTACCACAGTGCTTTGCCTATTACAGTTATGATATGCATGGATTTTTGTGTTCTTTTCTAATTGTGTGCTACATCATAGTTTTAAATGCTATTCATAATCTTCAAAGCCATCACTTCGTTTTTGAGGCTGAAATATATAAACAATCAAGAATTCTTAAATTGGCTAAACATTTCTTCCCTGACAGAGACTCTACATTTCTCCTCTTTTTGACATGTCTTCACCCATAATTCGTACACACACTAAATCCCAGTAGCATGTCCTTCTTTGTACTTTGTTCTTGCTCCATCTTTGAACATCTTAGATGTTTTGACTGTCGGGACCATGCAGTTAACAGTTTCATGATTGTAATGCTATTCAGAATACTAACAGAGACCCAACTATCCAATTTACTTTGCTTCAAAAAAGGTAGGGTGTGTGTGTGTGTGTGTGTGTGTGTGTGTGTGTGTGTGTGTGTGTGTGTGTAAGAAAACAGTTATTCTACACAGTACAGTGAGAGAAGTAGGCATAGCAGAAGCCCAGGCTAGTCTAGAATTACAGGTTTACACTATTGTAAAATAATTGTAGATTCAGAAAAGTCACAGAAACAGTGTAGAGAGTTCTTTTTTTTCATGCAACTACCCTACACACTTGCATGCATGTGTGTGCTGTAATGTGCACTCTACCACTGAACTATATATTCTTTTTTCTAATTTATTTTTTATGTACACTGGTGTTTTGCCTATATGTATGTCTATTGGATCCTATGGAGGTAGAATTACAGGCAGTTGTGAGCTGCCATGTGGGTGCTGGGAATTGAACTTGGGTCCTCTGGAAGAAGAGCAGGTGCTCTTAAATGCTGAGCCATGTCTCCAGCTCCGAACTATGTATTCTTTACATCCCCTTGTATTAACCTCATATAATCATAGTAGAACTATCAAAATGAAGAAATTGTCATTATTAACAGGTTTGTTGTAAATTTCACAATTGTCTTTTCTAATAATGTCCTTTTTCTATTCCAGGATCTAATCCACATTACAGTTAGGGATCAGTGACATTTGTGTCTGTGCTGCAATTCATCATCCATATTGCATTCAGCTAAAGACAACAATAATATTCTGAAATATACTTTTATAATTTCTCTAGTAAAGAAACAGGCCAGGCGGTCGTGACACATGCCTTTAATCCCAGCACTCGGGAGGCAGAGGCAGGTGGATCTCTGTGAGTTCAAGGCCAGCCTGGGCTACAGAGTGAGTTTCAGGACAAGTTCCAAAGCTATACAGAGAAACCCTGTCTCGAAAAACCAAGAAAACAAAAAAGCATTTCTTTTTCTGTTAGCCTTACCTTAAAAAATAAATAATTCACACTAGCTATAAAAACAAGGTGCTGGGCTGAGGATATAGCTCAGTGGTAGTGTGTGTACCTAGTATGGGTGGAGCCATGGGTTGATTCCCCAGCAAACCTCCCCCTGACAAAGTTACCTTGTGCTCCAGTTTCCTTGTGGAAGTAACAACTACCTTTGTAATATAGTAAAAGCTACATTGAGAGCATTTATGTACAAAGCTCTATACTACTTTAATGTGCTTTTCACAACAATCCCTTAAGAAAAGTTCCATTTTATAGTTAGGGAAAGTGAGGCTGTCAAAGGTTGTATACAAGGTTTTACAACTAGTATGAAGCTGATATTTGGACCAAGACATCTTGACTTATTCATTTAATCTCTAAATCACTGTCAAGTTGTTGGTCAACTTCCAGTGCAATGCAGCATGCGGTAGATATTATTTGGCAATAGCTATTATTCTTACCTTATAAGTTCACTTAATGGTACTTAGTACTCTTAATCTGTAATCTTTCAATGTTGGTCATGACCAATGTTTTAACCCACAGTGTTGACTGTTTACCAAGTCTTTCCAACTAGTTTTGTTTGTTTGTTTTAATGAAATGACTGTTCTGTGAGTGATGGCACATGTCTGCAACCTCAGAATTCAAGAGGCTGAGATGGGAGGATTACCATGAGTTTGAGGATAACCCTGTTCTACATAATGAGTTCTAGGCCAGCCTCAGCTACAAAATGAAATGTTACCGGGGTGGGGTGGGAAGGTAGTTAGTTCTAGGTGGTATCTATTACCAAATTGATTCTCTACATGAAGATCTTAGTAAGAGATCAGAGAATACTTTAGGATGGAGAAGCTTTAATAAAGAAATGGAGTTTGAATAAAACTTTGAAATGGGTAGGATTCAGATTGAGGGAGAGAAAAGAAAAGGGCAAGCTTTGTATGTTGGATTTAATACAGAGTCCTACTTCCAGTAATTCATCAAACTCATGGGTATTCTTTGTTTTTCATGTAGGGACATTGAAGTTCAATAAGGTTAAATATATACCAAGGTCACTAAGCTAATAAATCATAGATACTCGATTTAGATCTTAAGTTTGGTTGACTCCAAAGCCCATGTTTACCCTTATATGCCCTACTGTTTGATTAGCAATGAAATCCAAATTTTAATGTTAATCGAACCACAGATGGCTCCTCATGTGTTCATTGTGCTAATTCAAACTGAATATTTTCTTGTAAAGACCTTTACTGTACTGAGACTGGCCTAACACTCTCAATTCTGTTGTGGTACATTTAATGTAGGAGGTAGGGAGTGGGGGCTGATCAATGAAAGAAAGACATTGATAAAAGAATGAGTAACATGTAAAGCCAGATTGAGTGTTGTGTGTTTATAATCTCAACACACAGGAGGCTAAGGTGAGAGGATTGTGAGTTCAGGCCAACTTGGACTCCATAACAAGTTCCAAGTCATCCAAAGCTGACCTGCCTTAAAAACTGAAGAGGGGAAAAAACTGTTCTTGGTGCTGTTGTGTTGATACCTAATTAGAAGTCAATTTTGCAAGCATAATGACCTGGCCAGTTTCTGAACTGACTGCCCAAGTGACTCAGGAGTCCCTAGATAATAAGGAAAGATAAGAGTATTATCTGCTTGCCTAGTGCTGCACAGTCACAGTGTTTACATTAACACACAAATGCCCAACTAGATTCTTCAGAGCTTGTATATAAGCTGGCCTAGGTGGCTAAGGTTAATATAGCATAGAATTTGGTGTAAAACCCAATCTTCCTAACTACAAATATACTTAGAAGAAAGTAGACAGTGAATAGCTTTTCTTTTCTGAAAAACAAATGAGTGGTTTAGCTAAAACAGTACTTGAAATTGTGGAAAAATATTTCTCACCACACATGCATTATATTAAAGACTTCTTGTCTTTTTGTTTGTTTGTTTTGTTTGTTTTTAAATCCAGAATTATCCTGATATTTGGGGTTTCTCTGTGCTGCATTCAGATGGTAGGCTTCTTTTCTCTTATGTGTCTTTACTGAGCGGATAGAGTAATACTTTATCTCAGAAAGTGATTGGAATTTTTCTCCTATATTACATCCATTTTGTGTTTGGCCAATGGTATGATATATTAAATAGCTTATATTTATCAGGGATGTTTCATATATATTTCTTAATGCAGAGAATCACAAATAGCTATGTAGAAAGCTTCAACCAGCCTGATTACAGTGGATGTGCAATTGGATTGAGGAATGTGTACTCAGAGCTTATGATCACTGGCCGAGTTGAATCTGGGTGATGCATGTGGCTTTCCAGGGATGCTGCTATTTACATCTGTTAATGGCCCTTCTTGATGGCCAGTTCCCCAATGAGGTGATATGCAGCAGCCTGGGGATGAGGGACCAAGGCTGCAGATGTGGCTGGGCTCCATTAGGCAGGACCAGAAATGCTCATCCGGTAGGCTTTGTGTTTGGGCATGAGTAGTGGGGGTAGGGAGGGAAGCAGGAGACAGGAAAAATAGAGAGGAAAAGAATGGAAAGCATTACTTATCCAGGTATATGGGAAACAGACAGGCAGACATGAAAAACTGCAGCTGTAACTGAGGTGTAAGTGAATAGGAAAGAAATGAGACTAGCAAATACACAAGTAGGATTGACTAGCTCTCATATAGAAGGGGATTAAAAAGGAGAGGGCTGTGAGAGTTTGAGAAGAGACATGTCACCTCTGTCTTTCAAGTCCGTGTCATTTGTGTGGCTGGTCAGATGCCACTGAACAGAGAATAGAGATTTACATACATCATCATGCATCAAGAGATTAGCTCTGTGCATCCTTTGGTTTTCTGGAGCTGAAGAAAGCAGCAAGAGTTGCTCTCAAAGATATAGTGCTGAGCAATAGTAAATCCTTGCAGAAATGGAAAATACCTGGACTGAGCCAGGAAGAATCTTTCTGTCTTTCATAGAGGAAAATAAAAAGGCCTCAGATCACAAAAGTTGGACAGTCTGTGAGAGGTGATGCTCGATCTATCTTTTATGTACTAAAGATTTCTTGAAACAAATCTCACTAAAGCTGAAAATAGTATCTTAATGTGCAGTTTGGTAAAATGGGCATTCTGGACTTATGTCCGCTGCCATAGAATTCTTCAACATGTAATGCTGAGTGCATTTAGATGTGGAGTTTTTCCCATTTTCTTTAAGTTAAACCCATTGAAGAATTGAGACAACTTTGGAATACACTGTAATAATGTGAAGCAGTGTCCTAGAATGTTTTTCTGTTTTCCATGAAGGAGCTTGGTTCTTTCACAGTGCATACCTTCTGAAGGATGTTGCTAAATCTAGGGTCTTACCTTCAAGGGACCTGAAAAGCAAATGCATGTAACAAACTGTATTCATTTGTTTCTGTCTTTGTAGATTGGCATGGTAGCTTGGAAAATGAGCCTTAAAAGCCCTGAATATCCTGATGGCCGAGATATCATTGTCATAGGCAATGACATTACATACCGGATTGGGTCCTTTGGGCCTCAAGAGGATTTGCTCTTTCTCAGAGCTTCTGAGCTTGCCAGGGCAGAAGGCATTCCGCGCATCTATGTGGCAGCCAACAGTGGAGCTAGAATTGGATTAGCAGAAGAAATTCGTCATATGTTCCACGTGGCCTGGGTAGATCCAGAGGATCCCTACAAGGTACAGCCTACAAGCAGACAATACTTCATGTTTGTGCATGAGGATGTGTTCATGTGTGTGAGAGGAAGAAAGGAAGAGGTTTAAGTTTAAAAGGCCACATTTACAAAATTACTTAAGAAAATTCCTTAGGGCCCAGTGAGATGGCTGAAGGTAAGGTGGATCCATGTGGTAGAAGGAAAGAGCCAATTATCATAAGTTCTCTGACCTTCACATGCACACCCACTCCCATACACATAATACATAAAATAAATGTAATTTAAAACAAAACAAGAAAAACTTAAGAGCTCAAGTACAGCCCAGTGGTAAACACTTGCTTCAAATGCTCGAGGTTCTGAGTCTAGTCTTCACACTGAGAAACAGACAACATCAAAACAGCATGTTAAGAGACAGGTTTTCAGTATGTCCATCTGGTTTTTCCTCCAGCTTTTACACAGGTGACTGTTTCTGTGGTTGAAATAATAACAATGCATTTAGCATGACATATGGTAAACCCAAAATATCTATCTTTAAAATATTCCACTGTGGCTTCCGGGACTTACGAGCAGTTACTAGTCACCATCAAAATCTCTTACATCATCAGTTCTTCTCAAGCTTGCTTTTCTACTTGGAAACTGTCTCTAGAGACACTAATTCCCTTGTTTCCTTCCCAAGTAGGGGCTGTTTTCTTCTTCCCTTGTGCTATTTATCTGCCACTTCCAGACCCTTTTCCTTTTTCCCTGGGTGGTGGTGTGCAGTGGGTGAATCCCATCTTAAAGTCTCACCCTATCATGCTACTTCTTATTATTCCCTACCCTTTAATCATAGCCTCTTTCTCTTTGCATCTTTAAAAAAGGAAAATTCACTTTATTTTTTATTGTGTGTGTCTGTGGGGGTGCGGGGGTGCATCTGTGCAGGTACCCTTGGAGGCCAGATTCCCCTGGAGTTGGAGCTGGAGTTACAGGCAGTTGTGAGCTGCCCAACATAGATTTAGGAACTGAACTCTAGTTCTCTCCAGTCCCCAAATTTATTTATTTCATACACATAAAATGTATATGCATGTGGTATATATGAATGTATACCATGTGTGTACATGTGCCTGTGGACAATAATGGAACTGGAGTCACAGCCACTTGTGAGCTGCCGTGTAAGTGCTGGGAATTAAACCTAGGTTCTAGAAGAGCAGTAACAATAAGTGCTTTTAACCCCTGGAGACCTCTCTTTCCCACTTTGTGTCTTTTAATCTGGTATATTGTTACTTTCTCCAATGCTGCTTTGTCATGTGATCATTCTTGGGGAATGCTCTATTCATATAGATGATCCTTTCTATAACTGGGGAAGATTCTCTCCTCTAATGGTCCCATCCTTGCTCAGTTTCTCTAGAATATGTTTCAAGCATCTCTTTCTGTGCTGCCTTCCATCCTGTTGTCCTCAGTGCTTCTGAACTCGCCAAGTCAGAGGGTCTCCTACACACCTATGTAGCAGCAAACAGTGGGGCAAGTCTGGACTGGCGGGAAGTCATCATATGGGTTCCATGTGCTCAGTCTCTGGTTTGTTTTTGTTGTTGTTTTGGGGGACGGTTTTGTTGTTTTAGTTTAGTTTTGTTTTGTTTTGAGACAGGTCTCTGTATGTAGCTATAGCTTGGTTGGGACGCACTATGTAGACCCAGTTGTCCTTGAATTTACAGGTCTGCCTTGCTTTGCTAGAATTAAAGGCCTGTACCCAGCTCGTTCAGCTTGTTTTAAATTCCAAGGTTCATCATAATAACATTATAATTATCCCTTTTTTGTGTTTCTGTTCATTGTTTACTCTATGCTTTTAGAAATAAAACTTTTTTTTAAAACTAACTTCGTCCACCTCTTCCACATGTGCACCTGCGCAGCTGAACACAGATGGAGAGAAATGTTCTCTGACTGGTCCTGCTTTTTAAATATGAGCTTACTAAACTGTTGGATGATGGTTTCACACTTCTTTCCTCAGGACCTCTCCACCCTTTTCTCTTACCTTCCTTCCTACTCGGTATCAGTCCTTGCTTCCTAAGATGCTTCTACCCCAGGTTCATCCCCAGTGCTGCAAGACAATGAAAACAGGCAAAAACTCCAGCTTGATGTTTAGATGAGCACTTCCTGTGTCTGCCTCCACTCCTCTCTACCTTACTTCTGAGCTTTAATTGAACCATACCCACCCCTTCCCAAAGGCATCCTTCCCTTTATACCCTGGATCTTCTCACTTCTGGCTCATTGCCTTCTCCCTCTACTGGAACTCTCCTTTACATACAGATATATATCCCTCAAGTAACTCACTCCTATCCTTCTTTCCTTTAGAGCAAAATTTCTTCAAAGAGTTGTCTGCTCTTGTTGTCTCCAGGCTGTCTTCTCATTTTTTTGAACCCCTTTCTATGAAACTTGTACCTGAACCATTATAATCGAGTTGCTTTTGTCAAGGTCACCAGAAATTGTGTGTTGCAAATTCGACATTGAATTCTCAGTCCTTATCGTAGTAGTTATTTGATGATTCAGCAGCATTTGACACCATTGTTTCCTGCTTTATCTTTTAAAATACTTCTTTCTCTTGGTTTTCTATCTACCTTCATGGCTCCTTTTTCTTAGTTTCTTTTCCTACCTTTCAGGTCCTTATATTTAAGACTATTTCATGGGCTGGAGAGATGGCTCAGCGGTTAAGAGCACCGACTGCTCTTCCAGAGGTCCTGAGTTCAATCCCAAAAACCATATGGTGGCTCACAACCATCCCTAATGAGATCTGGCCTGCAGGCCTACATGTAGGCAGAACACTGTATATATAATAAATAAATAAATCTTTTTTAAAAAAAAGACTATTTCAAATTATAATAAAAAATGTTCCTTAATTTGATTGTGGTGTTGCTTATACAAGTATACACATTTATCAGAATTCATCAGATTATGATTAAAGCCAAATATAGTTGCTGAAATCTGTGATCCTAAGTCCTCTGGAGCTAAGGCCAGCATGGGAAGCATAGCCAGACAATGCCTCGAAAATATAGTTTATAATGGATTTTAGTGAGTGTAAATTATAGTTTATTAAACTTCATCTATAAAGTATATGTAAATCAGTAACAATCGGGGTTGGGGATTTAGCTCAGTGGTAGAGTGCTTGCCTAGCAAGCGCAAGGCCCTGGGTTCTATCCTCAGCTTAAAAAAAAAAAAAAAAAAAATCAGTAACAGTCACTACTAGCAAGTTTGTGTTTCTTTTGGGTAATATAAGTACTTAGAATTAGTCATAATGGTTGTGCCACATGTCAGTGTGCAAAAATTTGCTAATTTAGCTGGGTGGTGGTGGTGCATGCCTTTAATCCCAACACTCGGGAAGGCAAAGGAAGGCAGATCTCTGTGAGTTTGAGGCCAGCCTGGTCTACAGAACGAGTTCCAGGACAGGTTCCAAAGCTACACAGAGAAACCCTGTCTCAAAAAACCAAAAAAAAAAAAAAAAAAAAGCCAAAAAAAATTTTTTTGCTAATTTGAAAATACATATAGCATGTTAAACATGTATAACATGGTATTTTGCCTTAATTGTAAGTTTGTACGTGTATGTATGCAAATAAACCATTAAATATTAATACAGTTTTTGAATATAAATAGAACTTATTTATTGAAAAATTCAGAAGTATAAATTCTGTGCTCAGACTGTTTGTACTGCTTAGACCTCTGGTTTTAGTATTAATTTCCCAGATTTTTGATCCTTTCAGTCATACCCCTCTCTATTTTGATGATGATATAGATTTGAGTGAGGAGCAGTAATTCATACAATTCCTGAATCCCGTGTTGATAACTTTAGAGTGTCACTAAAGACCCAGAAATGACCCTTTAACCCTATTGAAAAGTGAAATGAATGGAACATTTTTTTAACTGAAATTTTAACTATAGGGTATCTTGTTTCAAGGGCAGACAGTCAGTGACTAAAATATAGGAACTTCATTTTCAAACTGCCTGTGCTAGTGTTCTGTTAGACAGTAACTCAAATAATTTACCATTTAAAGCTAGCTTTAGAACAATCTTCATTATATGTTGGACTCTGTCTTGGTTATGTGAAAATGGCAGATAATGAGTTAAAAACTGTTTGTGCTTCGCAGGGATACAAGTATTTATATCTGACACCCCAGGATTATAAAAGAGTCAGTGCTCTCAATTCTGTCCACTGTGAACATGTGGAGGATGAAGGAGAATCCAGGTGGGTATTTATATTTCAGACGGATTTGTCCATGATTCTCAAAGGCAAGAGACTATTTCCTTACATTTGTGCTCCTCCAACCTTGAAAAGCTCTCTTGCATAATCTAGACATCTTAGATTTGTGCCTTAGCTTACTACTTATTACCTGAAGTACCCTGCTATTGATGGAGGCTCTTAGGTAATATTTATATTACGTACTCATTTGAGAAAAAATGAAATGTGTAAATAATTCTGAAGAAAAAGTAAAAACACCAGCCACAGGCTTGCACTAAAGCCACAATTATAAATTTATGCTATTCTTACTGTCTTTTCTATGTTCGTTATCTTCTTTCTATGTAATTGCGATTATAATAGATAAGAATTTCTTTTAAATTCATCCTTTGAACTAAAATTTATTTTAGGGAAATTTCTTATATTCAGATTAGAGTTACATTACAAATAAAGCTAATCTTCCTTTAGAAATAAACATGAAGTTTAATAGTTGCATAATATTTCATCATAATGAATATTAATTCTTTGAACATGCAGGCCATTTCCAGCTTTTCATTATTACATCTCTGAGCTGAATATTCCTTTACAGACACTTTTAGGATTGTTCCTAATTAGATTCTCAAGCTTTCTTTGTTCATGGCACCCTTAATATGCCAAATTTTTCCCACTGTATCCATGAGTTAAAACATACACTAATGTTTCTGTTTAAGTAGTTAAATGCAGCAGCCTTAAGTGTTTGTGCCCTAACAGCTTGATCACTTGAAAAAAGAATGCAGCACATGAACTGCAGGAACTGTTTCATACTTGAGGGCTTTTGCAAGGAAGGGGTGGGAGATGTTGAAGCACACAGGGTATCATAGAACCTTATGGGTTATTTTCTAGATGTTTATAAGTCAAAAGTGCATATTTAAAGGTTTTTAAAATTTTTCAAATTGCCTTCCCAAGATCTGCATCTCCAAGCAGTGAGTATGGGATAACACTTCTTTTAATGGTGCTCTGTCATTACTGTGTTTTATTTATTGCTAATAAAACAATAATTACTGTATTACAAAATGAGTATTATTTTCAAAACAGCATTTTTGATTACCAGTGAGGATGGACGTTTTGATAATCTCTCTGACAGTATTTTCTAGAATGTTAATTCCTGTACTATTTATTGACTAGTTCTTACATTCTTGGGCCATTCCCACACTGTTTTAACTATTGCTATGTGACATATTTCTCACATTATCTTTTTTCCAAGTTGTAATTGGCTTGTATGGTTTTTTGTTTGTTTTTTGTTTTTGTGGTGCTGCAGAACAAACCCATGGCGTAGCACATGTTTTGATCACCAACAAGTTTCCATAATGACTTTAATTTGGGTTATATTTGTTTACATATGTAATTTATAAGAATCTGACATCGTTCTCTTTAATTTCCCTAAAAAGAAACATGGCGTGTTTTTCTATTTATGTAAGTGTATTTTATATTTCTTTATAATTATACCATAGGTTTTCAGACTTAGTTCATGGCATATTTTGGGTTTGTTTGGTTGGTTAGTTGTTTTGTTTTGTTTTTCTAGTTTTTTCGAGACAGGATTTCTCTGTGTAGCTTTGCACCTTTCCTGGAACTCACTCTGTAGACCAGGATGGCCTCGAACTCACAGAGATCTACTACCTTCCTCTGCCTCCAAAGTGCTGGGGTTAAAGGCATGTGCCACCACCACCCAGCTAGTTGGTTAGTTTTTAGTTGTTTTTCAAGACAGAGTTTCTCTGTTGTAGCCTTAGCTGTCCTGGAACTTTCTGTAGACGAGGCTGGCCTCGAACTCATAAAGATCTGCCTGCCTCTGTCTCCTGAATGCTGAGATTAAAGGCATGCACCACCACTGCCCGGCTTATGGTACATTTAGTATTTTAAATTTTTTTCACAGCACCTCTGAACTAAACAGAGACCTAATAGTTGTTTTTGTTTTTAATTAAGTAGTTAAATGCAAACAGCATCTAAATGTTTTTGTCCTATGAGGTTAATAATCACTCCACTAAAGTAATGCATGTGAATTGGGAAAAAAAATCTGAGTTTTGTTTTTCTAGGTAGGGGCTTGGGGAGTGTTGAAACTGGGTTTCATGTACCCCAGACTAACCTTGAATCCACTATGTAGCTTAGGATGGTCTTGAACTCCTATTTCTCATACCTCATACCTCTGAGACTAGAACCTAGCTAATTCTTAAGTAATTACAGTAACTTAGGAATAGTGTGATGACTGTTTGCAGACTGTTCAGACCTTGAAGTCACCTTGCATATAACCACCTTCATTTCTTGGTTTTTTTTGTGCAAAACTTGCATTTGTTCTACAGAAACTGCAAACACCTGTCTTTGTAAAGATAGTGCTGCATTTCTTTTGACAATATTCTATCTTGTGTTAAGCTAATCATTCACACAGGGTCTAACAGATGTCACATGTCATAGTATTTTTCTAAAAAAATACTGCAATGTCCCTAGGGGTTCACTGTGGTGCCTTGGGATGCCTTGAACGTGGTGTGGGCATAGTGGAGTTTTGCCAGCTTCTCCATGTCTCTTGTAACATAACTCTAGAATCTGAAGTCCAGATGTATAGAAGAAAAGGAATTGGGAATTACTCGGTATTGGGAGAAGCTAAAAATAGAAAGCTAGTGCAATCTGAGAAGCAGAGATACAGTCACAGACCACAGCTAAGACAAAAAAATGGAATCAGTGAAGGGATGGACAGAAAGGAGCAGAAAAATACAGGGATGGGTAGTTTAAGAGCCATTATGGAGCGGTTATTTTATTATTTTAGTTTATAAAAATTAAAATAGAATATAATTCCTGCCCTGTGCCAGGAACAATAAGTCATTCATGTCCATCTCTGCTTCCAGCATTGTACTTTCCGTGTGTGTGTGTGTGTGTGTGTGTGTGTGTGTCTGTCTGTCTGTGTGTGTGTGTGTGTCTGTGTGTGTGTGTGTCTGTCTGTCTGTCTGTGTGTGTGTCTGTCTGTGTGTGTGTGTGTGTGTCTGTGTGTGTGTGTGTGTGTGTGTGTGTGTGTGTGTCTGTCTGTGTGTCTGTGTGTGTGTGTGTGTGTGTGTGTGTGTGTGTGTGTCTGTCTGTGTGTGTGTGTGTCTGTGTGTGTGTGTACGTATGTATTTGTGCATGTGTGTGGTGCTGTGGAGCCTTCCTTTTATTAGCTCTTTTCCCCATCTCCATTTACTACTGTCAGCTACCTCTCCTAATCCCCTGCTGGGAAGACAGGGAGATGAGTGACTCCCACTAGACCCACTGGATGTTTTCTGGGCAACTTGGTCAGCATTTCACTTGTGCATACATCACACCAGTCCCTTCAAAGAACCATAGCCAGGACCCCTTACCAATATACTTGCTATTTGTAAGGGGGGAAATACCTTCCTCTTTATTCTAATTTTTGCAAAGGAAAGAGATAAGAATTTCCATTTTTTCTCTATTTGTACTTGTGTGTGTGTGTGTGTGTGTGTGTGTGTGTGTGTGTGTGTGTGTGTATAACACCTATATAAAGTTGTCCAAAATAATTTAGTGGTTATGGCATATTCTGGCCCTGCTCTTTTTAAATGTGTCCAAGGATGAAAGAAAAGGCTTTTAAAATCTGAGATGTGTCATGCCATCTTGTTGCTTTACCTGTTGTGTCTTCCATACCTTAGAAGTAGATACAATGATCCCCATTTTACAGAAATTATCCTGAGCCATACCACTGTTTGTAGTAATTAACTTTAACCTAACTGCTAAATTCCAGGGTTTGTTGTTCCTTTACAGAATATCACTCTCAAGTAAGTAATATCCAAGCTAACATGGAGATGCTTAGGTAGAAAGAATGTAAATAGAATTAAAGCATTTGTATTAAATAATCTTGTAATGGTTGTTGTACTGTTTATGAATTACTATGACTGTGTTTAACCTTTGTGATTTGGCATGGTTGTATCCAATAGATACAAGATAACAGATATTATTGGGAAAGAAGAAGGACTTGGAGCAGAGAACCTTCGGGGATCTGGAATGATTGCTGGAGAATCCTCATTGGCTTATGATGAGATCATTACCATCAGCCTGGTAAATACTCCTACAATGATGTTTCCTTTCAATGCTGGGTGTTGAACCTAGGGCCTCACATAAGCTAGACCAGTGCTCTCTATCATTGATCTGTATCCCCCATTCCCGACAAGTTATGAAATATATTGAAAAGCTGAGTGTATGACTAGGTTTATTACTGCCCTTCCTCACTGCTGTTCAGTCCTAAATGACATTATTTCCTGAAAATGATGCATCTACAAATTTATTATAATCATACACAATAAACAGCAACATGGGATGATATAAATTTCCCAAACAAAACTAGGCTTATTTCAGCATTTAGTTTCATTCTTATTTCTCTAAATATTCTACCAGATTTTTAACAGCTTGAATTTCTTAGTACTTTACTTATTTGTGCATGTTATGAGGGAAACAGGCATCTGTGAAATGGGCAAATAAAGGAACCATGATTTCTGGAGCATCTAATACTTAAATTATTTGATGAATTTTATCTCCTATTTGACGTGGAAATTGGGTGGGGATTTTATATGTTATTAGACTTAATAAAAAGCAATATTTTTTGTTCACATGAATTTTTTACATTTAGTCTGTGCCTTTGTTTTTGTAAGCTTGAGAGAGGACATAAATAAGTTACATGCAGAATTTATTCTTTTTTTTAAGGTTACATGCCGGGCCATTGGTATTGGAGCTTACCTTGTCCGGCTGGGGCAAAGAACCATCCAGGTTGAGAATTCTCACTTAATTCTGACAGGAGCTGGTGCCCTCAACAAAGTAAGTTGCCAGGGTTTGGGACAAGTATATGAGATTGTTTAATGATTAAAAAGTGTGATTTTTTAATTCAAGGTCCCAACTAGAGGGCAGCCTTCAGTCCATGCCTTCCTCAGTGTGTCTTCTCCGCTTGTGTTTACCCATTGACTTGCTTACCCATTCATTTATTCATTCATTCATTTCATTCAATTAAATATTTTGAATACCTACTTGTAGACCAGGCATGATTCCAAGTCTTGTGTGTGTGTGTATTGTATATAATTATACATATATTAACACATATCTATGTATTATATGTGTGTGATATGTAGTATATATAATGTATATAGATATCATATTCTAGTTTCTCTCTAGAAAGACTGAAAATTGAGTGCACCTGTTTTGTCCTAGCTTTTGATATGTGAAGAGATCTGGTCTCAAACAGGAAGCTGTTCTAAGTGTACTGGTTTCTGTTATTTTACTCTACAATATGGTTTTAACACTGGTTGAGGTGTTGGGGATGTGCAATTTTAATTGAGAAATTTCTAAGTATATATACCTCTGAAAAAGAATGCTTGTATAGTGGAAGTACTCAAATAATGTGTGGTAAAATGATTTGGGGTGCAGAGATGGATTGCTGGGGAAATGAATGACTCGGCCATGTACCTTATCTCTCAGAGAATGGTGATGCATCTAAGCTTACAGGGCTCTTCTAAAAGGGAAACAAAGATGGTGAGGTTACCGCCTATGAGAGTGAAACTAACTCAAAGTGTAGGTTTTCATGGATCTCCCTTATGTGGCTTGGTGACTGCTCTTGCAGAGCTAGACACAAGCCAAGTTGTACTGGAAACTGTATTTAGGACACTTGTTTTTACAGTATGGATTAAATGCTGGTTGGAGTGTTGAGGATGTGCAATTTTGCTGTTTTGAGAAATCTCTAAATATACCTCTGGAAAAAAACACTTGTATAGTAGAAGTGCTTTTTAATTATTTTTAAGGTTTGGCTTTTAAATGAAAGAATAGGGACTGGCTGGCCAATCCTATCATTCCCACTTTAAAAAAAAAGTTGATAATTTCATTGTCTAATTAGCTTGAGGGGATATCAGAAATCACAGGAATTGTTTGATGTGGGAGCTTGTTCTGCCTTCCTCTGAACTGTGTCCTTTGCATTTGCTTTTCTTTGTAAGGAAAGGCAAAATAGTACTAGCCTGGAAATGAAAGTAAAGAATTGCCTCTACTGAAGATTATTGCACTTAGAAAAATGGCTGATAGTCTTAATTTTTTTAAGTTTCTCCTTGGATATTATCTAAGGATGAGATTTTGATGAACATTGAAGAGAGTTTTAGACACCATTTTCTATGAGGATAGAATTTTAAAATGATGCATACCGCTGTATTTCTGTGATGTTTTCCTATGTGGACAGAGTGTATTTCTGAAGTGTATATGCTTACATTAGTGTACCACACACACCCCACCCCCACACACACCCCCACCCCGCTCCCAGTATGTTACAGGGAGGCTGTTGAACAGCAAAGGTTTTCTGTTTGAGGGGGTTGTGTGCATCTTGTTAGTTTCATTTGTGCCAAGAAGAAAACACTAGAGGTTTCTTTCTTTAAACTCTGTTCTGATCAAATTCAGTATTCACCTCTTCCCTAGCCTATAGAGCTGCTTGTTAGAGAAAAGCCTGGTTACTGAGGGGAGATTCTGTTGTAGCTTAACAATGCTCGTTCCCAAAAGAAGGTGATCATTTTAGTTGAAGGGAGTGTTCTTTGTAGAGGTTACCTAATCCCACTCTACCTGGTATACTATCTTCATGTCTGTTCCTCTTAAGTACAAAGTCTTATTGCTGGAAAACACCCAATTTCATGCAAACTCATTAAGAATGCCCTTTTGGTCCCCTGGTTTATCAGGAATGAAAAGGGAAACCATCAGAGAACTCTCTTGCTCAGATTGCTGCCTCTGACTCACTCCTGAATACTGTCTTCTAATATCCTTACTCTTTCTAGTCTCTGCTCACTGTTCTCTCTACACATGACTTTCTACCTCACCTATTCCAGGGTTGTGCTAGTAACTCGGTGTACATCTTTCATGTGAGTTGATCTCTCTTTGTTTCTATGTCTTGCTTGTAGATTCCTCTTTTTTTCTGAATGTGCTTCTCCCCGAGTGTCCATGTCTTTGTTTTGTTTTGAAGTACTGTGCAGCTTCATTTTAAGCCTTGACCATTTGCTCACTATATTTATGTGCCTGTATATAGAGTGGAAATCTAGGCAGTATATGCAGGCTTACATACAGTATTAGACTGTAAACATCTGATACTCACCTTTTGGAGTCTTTATCCTTTATGTTAAACATTGGGGTGAAGAATAAGAAAGGGGTGTGCAGAGGTTATAGGGGAAAAAAGATTTTGTGTGTGCAAGTGCTGATCCCGTTGACCCCTTTGAAAATTGAAATAATGATAATGTGAGTCTCCTGACTGCATCAAAGTATCAGCACATCAAAAGCCAGGAGGCATGAAATGCAAATGATAAAGTGAAAGCAGATGGATTGTGCATGATCGCCTGATGCCCAATGAATTTTAAAAGGTGCTGGTTTGCAAGGGGTGGGGGTGGAGGTGGGGGTAGGGGGACTGAAATAAACACGTTATCCCTGCAATTTTTTTTTGTTCTTGACGCTCACTCCTGACAATATTTTTTCACACTTGAGTGAACACCCACTCCATCTCTCTCTCCCTTTCTGCCTTTCTCTCTTTCTCTTTCCTTTTCACCCTCCCCCCATCCCACCTCTTACACGTCTCAGGTCATGTCGCTGCAGCTCCGGTGGAAATAATAAGATATAAACCACGAGGTTGTTATTTGCATAGAAATAGCATGGAGCCCCAGGCAGCAAGAGAGAAGGACACAGGGATCATTTGTCTAAAATTTTAATGAAAACTTTTGCTGAGACAGAGATTTAAAAAAAAAAAAAAAAAAAAACTTTCTTTCTCCTGGATTTTCCCCCAACCCTTCCCACCCCCTCTAGCCTCATCACTGATTTAACTTAACATGGGAGACTGGGAGAGGAAGGGTTGGCATGCCACATATCCTACTCATGTAATGCAGCAACATGCAAACTGTTGGTTCCTTGAAAAGGTAAGAAGCTGTGGCACACACAATTTCCAACTTATTACATTGGTGTGTGCATCGGGCTTTTATGGCTACAGTCCATCTCTGCACACATGGTGTTGGTGACCTGTTTTTGGTGTACACTTTCCTACCTTTCACTTCCAAAGAGTCTTACTTAAGAGATTTCTTCTTCTTCCCTCTTCTTACATAGTAACCTGCTTAAGAAAGAAAAGTATTATTGCTGTATTATTTCTTCCAGTTTTGTCCAGTTTTCTGTACATTTTATTCTTCAGCACTGTTCTCTGCCACTGTATATTTTGTTTGAAAGTGAGAAGATATTTTCCACATTTGTATTTTTATCCTTTTCCCTTTGTGATCAGAGTATTTATGTTCCTTCCACACCTGCCTTGTTTTGTTACCTGCACTTAATTGTAAAGTATTCAGAATATTGCCAAGTCAAGGAGAGAGATGGTTTCTGGATTTGACTGTTGTGATACAGATTTGACACTTAACCCGAAGGCAGTGAGCTGGTGATTGGAAGTAGCCCAAATGATATTTGAAACTCAAAATCAAGAACTTCTTTCCAGTTCCTTGTTGGTGGGGGTTGGGGGTGTCAGACCAGTGGTGTCAGCCCAGAACAAGACTGGAACAAGTGACAGATTAGATCAGTTAGAACATAACTGAAGTTTTGTCACACAGGGCCCAGGGCTCTGCTTAGTGCTCACAAGAGAGTGTTGAGAGTGAGGACAGAAATGGAAGCTCATAGGATTTGCTTTTCATGTCGCTCAAGGTTACAGCAGGCGGAGACTTCAGGCTGCTGGAGGCCAAGTCCTCAGGATGATGAGGCCGAGCTGATGGGTATGACTGACCGTCTGGTGTGAAGGGACTCATGCTGGTGTGACAAAGGCAGCAGTTGTGTACTTGAAGTGTTGGCAGCATAGACCCTTGGGGAGCTGAGATGATTTGTAATTATAAACTCTTAATTAAGTTTGCTCTTACAGAGGACCCAGGTTCAATTCCTAGCACCCACATGGCAGCTCATAACTGTCTGTGTCTCTGGTTCCAGGGGATCTGACACCCTCACAAACACCCTCACACAAACATACATACAGGCAAAACACCAGTGCTCATAAAATAAAAATAAATAAATATTTTTTAAAAAACCTCAAGTTAGGGTACCTTTTGGACATTTGCAGTAACAAATATTTCCGTTCCCTGAGCACCTCTCAATTTCCATTTCACGTGTTGAACATAGTGCCCAGTGGCAGCCAGACTAGAGGAACCGCTGTTGTAAGGGAACACTGATAGAGGCCAGAGCCTGCTGCTATCTCTCAGCCCCAGACTTGATAAAGCCCGATCGTTGGACAGCAATTGGAATTTGTGGTTTATGGGTATGCCCTGGACAGCAGTTGCCTGTGGAGGTAAGGCCTCTACTAATGGCTGTGATGTGTGGGGAATAGATTACTCCGAAGGTTATATATGACATCCTTGTGGTAAACACTTTTTTTTAAGCTTCTACTTTTTAGGGGGAAAGAAATCCCATAATCTCTTTCCCTTTAGTAAAGTTAGGCCCCTCTTTCCACTGACTCTACCAAGAAAAAAAGTAATTGTATAGTACATGTGGCTGAGAGCTGTAAGTCCCGTAGGGCTACTTCTGCTAACCTTACTATTCTGTAAGATTCATTTTTATGTTTTGATTATGTGTATGTGTTGTGGTGGAAATGTACATGTCAGTGCAGGTGCTTGTGGAGACCAGAGACATTGGGTTCCTCTATAGCTGGAGTCACAGGTAGGTATGAACTGCCTGGTGTGGACACTGGGAATTAAACTCAGGTCCTCTGGAAGAGCAGTATGTGCTCTTATCCACTGAGCCATCTCTTTAGTCCTAATCTTGCTTTTGAGACTTAGTCCAAAAGAGTAGCACTATGCAATGTGTGCACTATGAAATATGTGTTGTCACATCTGACTCTTGAACAGTACTAGGGCTCATATGAAGGATACTTGTTTGTGGGACCAGGGTCTTTTACTGTACAGTTTTCATGCTCACCCATGATGCTATCACATACAATGTGAGAGAGTTAGGGAGATTCAAGTAGGGAAGGAAATATTCCTTAGCTATCACTGTGGGGTAGACAGCATTGTCACTTTGACTGAAAGAGGTTACATAGACTAACAACATAAGACTCTAGAGCCAGGTTCCTCAGGTTTAATTTCTGGCTCTACCACATACAAATTATCACCTTGAGCAATTTCTTAACACCCCTTCCCACCCTCGGTGTGTGTTTCAGTTTTATTAATTTGTAAAATAGGAGGTCATTATAATACTATGTACCAAGGCTTTTGTGGGGATTAGATGAGCTAATATAGGAAAACTACTGGTGCTATTGTAGTCTTCTCTAAAATGCATTCCGGGTCCATACTTACCACTGTTCTTTATCCAGACCCTGGAAAAGAAATATAAACACAGTATTCTTTAAACTTTCTGGCTCTCTGAAGGCAATGATTCTTTTTCCTTTTCTTTTCTTTTTTTTTTTTTTAAGTGAGATGACTTTTCTCCCTGTAGTAGTACATTCACATATTGACATTCCCAGTAGATGTTATCTAAAGACCATTAACACACTTTGGAACACCATTAATAGGGGAGGCACCATGTTCGGTCATGATAGGGTAGTATATGTGTCAGTCATCTGTCTCCAAAGGTCCCCAAGGACTTGTTGATACAATAGCCCTAATCAGTCAAAGCATCAGTCCATCAATTAGCATTTTTAGAAGTCTCTCACTACTTATTTTTGCAATAGAAAGTCCTTATATTCTCATAGCTCCAAATGGAATATCTCTCCTTTGTGAAGAGGCTGTTTAGCATCTTGTCTAAGGAAGCTTTGCATTGACACTATGAATGAGTTCTCAGAGAATACTGTAGTGGCCAGAGCTCTTTCATTCTCAAGCTCATCTTCTACACACTAACAAAATGTTAGTAAATCTGGTCCCATTTTAGAAAGCTGTTTCCATTTTCCTTTGATGCCCCTTGGATTTGTGGAAAACCCTACTAAGTATTCCTAACTCTGTCAGCAAGCCTTAGTGATCTATAAGCAGCCTAGCCCTGAGTACTGGCTTGGTGATACTACACAGTGGAATTTTCATTCAGATTTCTATTAACAAAAGTTGCCTCTAACTGACCAAGAGTACCCTATGTGTCCATAATGGCCTCAATACTGAGGACTTGGGAAAACAGACAAGTTCAAGTGCAGAGCTTCTACATAAAGGAAAAGCCTTCTTCTGCTTTGGGGCATTGAATACAGATACAGGCATGATCACACTGACAAACATAGTAGAAATGTGCTAAAAGTTTTTGGAGTTCTAGAATGTTCTCATTTGCTTTCTGTTTCTATGGAAAACACCATGACCATAGCTACTTTGGGTGAAAAGGATTTATTGACTTATGCATCCTAATCACAGTCCATCATTGAGGAAAGTCAGGCAGGAACTCAAGCAGAAGCAGAGGCAGAACCATGGAAGGAAAACTGCTGACTGGCTTGTTCCCCATGGGTTGTTCAGTCTGCTCTCTTATACAGTGTAGTACCACCTGTCCGGGGGGGTAGCACTGCCCACAGTTGGCTGGGCCCTCCCACATCAATCATTAAATCCCTGGGCTGGAGAGATGGCTTAGTGGTTAAGAGCACTAGCCCCTCTTCTGGAGGACCCAGGTTCAATTCCCAGCCCCCACATGGCAGGTCATAACTGTAACTCCAGTTCTAGGGGATCTGACACCCAAACACAGATACACATGCAGGCAAAACACCAATGCACATAAAATAAAAATAAATAAATCATGAAGAAAACAGAAAAAAGAAAATCCACACACACACACACAAACACACCCACCCATAGGCCAGTTTGATGGAGGCAGTTCTTCAATTGAGGTTATCTCTTCCCAGGAGAATCTAGTTGTGTCAAGTTGGCAAAAACTAACCAACACACAGAACCTTTAACAAAAACAAACAGAAAAGGTTTTTGCTCAGTCCTCATCTTGCAAACAGCTTTGGACTAGTCCTTTGTGTAAAATGAGAAGCATAAACTAGCTGTGATGGTGCACACCTTTAATCTCAGTACTTGGGAGGCAAAGGCAGGCGGATCTCTGAGTTTGAGGCCAGCCTGGTCTGCAGAATGAGTTCCAGGACAGCCAGGTCTACAAACAAATAAACAAACAAAAATGGAGGGGGGAGCATATACTATATTGTTTACTTTAAAATGCAAATCCACAAAAAGTTCTTAAATTCCCCCCCCCCCCCAGCTGAGGACTGAACCCAGGGCCTTCACTGCACGCTCTACTACTAAGCTAAATCCCCAACCCCTTAAATTCCTTTTAATTAATAATATTCTGATGCAGCCAGAGCTACATGGTGAAACCCGAGGCGGGGGGCATTTAAAGTTAATTGTGCTGCAGAGACTTAAGGATCTCCTTGCTCTGTCACAGGCTGCCTTGTCAAAGGTCATCATTTAGGCTAGAGGATAGGCCTTTAGGAGTAATAGCTAAAATCTTTGCGTCCAAGGTTTAGTAGAATCAGTAAAGGCATCATAGTGTGAGGCACACAAAACCTTGAGAGCACACAAACCAAAGCTAACCTGCTAGAATTTATTACCCCACTACAGTAGACAGTCTCTAGATCACCTTATATATGTGGACCTCTGGTTTATCTCTACCCCATCTCCAGGATAACCATTTCACCCCCCCAAGATTCTGGGGTGTCTTTTGCCTCTACTTCTTCACACATTCTGTAGTTTACAAGGATCTCTTCACTTCCTGCTGCTAGTAAAGCATTTCCTCTGAACTCAAGCTAAGTGCCCACTTAGGTTTGTGAACATGGTCCTCTTAGGCAAGACCTTGTCCTCAGCTCCTTTATTTTCTAGTCACTCATTCATTACACTATTGTTTGACATGTTTTCTTTTTCTTTTTCTATACATGTTCACAGCTCTTTTTCAGATTGTTCTTCACTTGAAGCTTACTACCCTGTCAGCCCTTTCCTCTCTCTTCAACCTTTCTTCTCCCCCAACCCCAGCCTGGAAATCAAGTAAATTAGCTCCTCACCCTTGCCTCCCAGTTAAAAATACTGTACTCCTCCAATAGTGTCTCCTCTTGGATTTGCAGTCCTCAGCCATCTCCAATAACCATCAGGCTGTCAGCTTTGCAGCTCCCTGCTACCTCCCACCTCCCCCATCACTCACCAGAGGAAAAAGAGAGCTGAAGCCAGAGCTTGAAATATATCATGCAATAGTGTATCATGAATTTGTTGTGAATCACAGCGGTGAAGCAGGTTTATTTATTTCTGAGACCTTAAATCAATACAAAGTAGGTCTCTTAGTTCTGAAGCTGGGATGGAGTGTGAAAAAATGAGCCCATTGTACTCTTAAAACTTTGGGGAAAGGAGATGACAGCTATATAATTCCATTTACCAGGCACTAGGGGCTTTAATGTGAAGGTGACAGGGAGCTCTTTGTGCATTTAGAGCACCATATCTTCTAAATAAAAGATCTGTACACCTGATAGTGGAACACAGCTCCAAGTTTAATAATCTCCAAGCATTAGACCAAGCCAATATGTTCCCAAGTCAGAGGGGTCCCCCAACACCCATAAATTAAAAGTGCAAGAACTGCACATGTTGGTAGATTAGAAATGCAAGGACTCCAGTCTTTTTGAGGAAGACAGACCTGAGCCCTTGCTGTGCACAGACTGCTGTGTGAATATGATAAAGACTTGGGACTCGAGACTGTTTAGAAATCTGACTCCTGGCTGTTCATCATTCTAGGAGATGTCCCCTGTGCATGACTCCAAATCTATGTCCCCCTCCTTCAGAGTGGCCATCACCACACAGTCTAATCAGCTAATGTACACAGACAGGAGTGTTGAACCATGAGAGAAGCTTGAAGAGCTTTTCAGATTGAACTCCAGATTACCATGCCTGGGCTTCACATTCTTACACTTGAGGCTTGACCAATTCCTAATTTTAATAATGTCTTGCTGCCTAGGATTTAAGTCCCTTAAAATAGTATGCATATCTGAAAAAGTGAGAGACCAGTGTTATTAAGGAAAAGAATTCACTCCAGTTTAATCAATAACATAAGATGCAAATATGATGAGTTAGACCATCTTAACAAATAATCAACTTTTGAATATCTTCATTTTCTACCTGACTCATTGATAAGATATCTTTTCTCAATCAATAAAGCAGGTTTATACAACTCAGTAAAGCAGCCCTGATAATATATGACTAGAGTTACTAATTTAATACTAACCCAAGTTGAGATTTTTTTTTTTAAAGAGCTCTAGAGGGATGGCTCAGCTGGTAAGGGCACTTGTTTACCACAAGTCTAAGGAACTGATTTCCCTCCCCAGAGCCCACAGGATGAAAGGAAAGTACCAACTCCTACAGTATTGTCCTCTGACTTATATGTACGCCACAGTGCAGAAGCACATGTGTACTCGTTCATATACAATAGATAGATAGATAGATAGATAGATAGATAGATAGATAGATAGATAGATAGATAATGTTAAGGGTTGTGGTAGGAACCAATAACAACTCACAAACATCTCCTAGCATCTGTACCAAGGAGAGCAAAAAGGAATGAATCACTTGTTTCCCTTTTACATTACATATTATAGCACTAATTTAGCTATAATTTAATTATAACACTGTTTCTAGTAGCTCAACTTGTTCAAATATGTCAGTGTTGAGTTTCTATAGCATCCTTGGAATTGTGACATGCATTCATTGCATTTCTGTTTTCTGTAAAGTTGCTCTTATTTTGTGGAGATACCATGATTCCTTATTTTATGTTATTTAAAATAAACTTCTCATTTGCAGGAATATTCAATCTTTTGACATTGCAACATAATATCCTCTGTAAACATGTGGGACTCATTCATGCCTGTCTCAGGATATGTGTAGCCTATGGGCTCCATGCTTACTAGTAAGGCATTTAAGAAAATTAAAAATGCTACCCATCAGATATAAACAAGAAAATGCAAAAGAAAACTGCAGAGGAAGACTCAGTGTTATTGTCCAGGAAGCCAGGCTCTATTGAGTACCAAACTGGTATCTGGCTGCTATGGGCACTGACATCTGGTAATTTCACCATTTGCCTCAAGTGCCCATATATTTAGAAAAGTCAGGAAGTGACTAAGAACAAATTTAAAAAAAAAATCTATTCATGTAGCCAGGCATGATGGCACATGCCTTTAATCCCAGAACTGGCAGAGGCAGGTGGATCTCTGTGAGTTCGAGGCTAGTCTGGTCTACAGAGCTAGTTCCAGGATAGCCAGAACTACATAGAGAAACCCTGTCTCAAAATAAACAAACAAAAATCTATGGAAAACATATATTTGATAAAAGACAATCCAGAATACATAAAGAATTTTCAAAACTTAATAAGAAAACAGCCCAATAAACACATGGGCAAGAAATTTGAGTAGACTCTCCCTGAAAGAAGTTGTTTGAGGATGGAAGATAAGTACATGCAATTATGTTTGTCCCACTCATTAGGGAAATTAAAACCAAGTTTCACAGCATTGCTTTTTTTTTTCCATAAATGATATCAGCTTTTTTTGGTTTATGGAGATAGGAATCAAATCCTAAGCCTGGTACATGCTTGGTTAAGTGCTCTACCACTGAGCTACATCCCTCAAAAAAAAAACCAAATATATTTAATGTTTAACTGACGAATTCCAAATGCTGATGAGGATTGGGATAGCTAGAACTCTGTGCACTATTGAAAGAAATGAAAAATGGCATTGCTACTTTGAAATTGTTTGGGGGTTTTGTTTCTTTTATTAACTTAGCTACACACTTACTGTCCAATCCAGAAATTACCTGTCTCCAAATGTTTATAGCAGCTTTCTTCATAATCTCCTCAGACTGACAACAACCTAGATGTCTACCAACTGACAAACGAATGAGTGAGTTGTGGTGCCCTGCTGTGAAAAGGAGCTACCTACACTGGACTGTATGAATGAATATGATGCATTCAGTATGATAACAAAGGAAGTTAGGTTCTGAATGCTGCACACTCTCAATCTATTTAGGTGCCACCTTACAAATGGCAAAGCAGGCAGAGCAGAAATAAAGTCAGTGCTTATTAGGAGTGGGCAGAGGGCACTGGGGAGCATGATGATAGAAATGATCCCCTGTTATTGTGGTACCAGTTGTGACTATGTATTTGTGTTTGTCAGTGTCATAGAATTCTATACCATAAATGGATACTTTTGTTACATGTGATTATACCTCGATTAGCCAGACTTTTTCCTACCCCCTTGGTTTTCTTTTGAGACAGGGTCTAATGTAGTTGAAGCTGGCCATGAACTCCTGGTTCTCCTGCCTCCAGTTCCTAAGTGCTGGGATCACAGGCATGAGTCACTTCACCTGGCTGTAAACCAGATTTTATTTAAAATACTAAGTATTTCTGTATTTGGAATTGATTTATTGTCAGTATTCTCATGTCTGTAGCTAAATGGGTACTTAGTTGATGGATCCCTGGGATGAGTGACTTCTTTTGGCAGTCAACTTTCTATCTAGAAGCCTATGCCTTTTCTCTCACATTTGACAGGCAAACTGTCTATGGATCTTCTTGTCCCTTACCCACTCCACCTTCAAATCCTTATTGTCCTGCTGGTGAATTTGTGTGTGTGTTCTCAATAAACAGGTCTTGCAGCACTTTTTCTGGTCCGTATCTCAGTGTCCTTGTGTCTAAATACTTCCCTGTCAGAGAATGAGAGCACACACCTGCCCTAGGGAGGCCAGGACAAGATGGTCAGTTTGAGGCCAACCTGAGCTACATAACAAGACATTTGTTTTAAATGTATTTAAAACAAAATCAAAGTCTTTTCCTGCCACTGGTAGCAAGTCTCTTTGCCCAACTTAACTCTTCGGCAAACTCGATCACATCAGAATTTGTTCCTTATTGAGAGAGTTTTGAGTCTTACAAGGGAATTATCTTGCCTCAAACTATGGTTTAAATCAGCCCCCCTACCCACCAGTGTGTATATTGAGCTTCCTCTCTGCCCCCAAGCCTAACCTACCAGCTACCAGTTAGCTCTCCAGTTTGCCAGTGCTAGAAAGGTATAGAAAGAGTATAACCCTTTAGCTGTGTATTTTGTAACATTCAAATATTTTTGGACACAGAGGTATTGTCCTTGGCTCCCAAGAAATTTAATTCCATTCACCTGTGGATATATTTCTGGAGAAACGTTTACACAGTAATATGTGCAGCACCGCTTAGAATTGTTAATTGGAGATTGAATTACTTGTCAGCTTTTAAAAATGTAGTTGTCTCAGGTCAAGAAGGATGCTTGCAGCACTGAGTAGCTGTGCTGTTACCATTTTTTGTCTTCCCCTTCCTCTTTCCTCTCCTCTGTCCCTTGCTTCTCTTTCATCCCTCTCTTTTGTCCCTGTTTTACCACTTTTTCCGACTCCCATCTGCTTTTGCTCATCCCAGAGGGACTTTAATACCTAGAATCATGCATGACATCCAGTGGTGGTGATTGCTCAGTAAATTTACCTTCTGGAGAATGGAAATACCATGAGAGGATTGTATTAAGGACTCCACTTGTGTAGCCTGATTCTCAGGTTTGGAGGAATTTTATACTCCCTGATTTCTAAAATAGTAAATGCCCTGACTCCAAGAATTGTTAGAAAGGGAAGAAACATGCAGATTTCCTTTTTTTGATTTCATGATTGATATGCACCATCATTATTTTCCATATTATCACATGATTGCAGATATTTACATATAACTCTAAAGGTCCCCAAAATAATATGTGTATCAGGATAAAAGCGATATTTTAAAAATTGAGACAAGTTGCATCTGTGAAACTTGGAAATCTCAATGTCTCTGCTGACAAATATCCTGTCAAGTAAATACTGTACTCATTCAGTATTACATAGTGATTTCATTTACACAAACCCTCACAGTGCCCTGCCACTTCAGTCAAACGTCTGGAGCACTGGGGAAAGGCAGAATGTGTTTATCTTGATCTCCAAAAAGGGATTTAAGGGTGAGAGCAGGCGGTATATTAGACTGTTTTCATTGACTGTCAGCTGTGGTAAACCTGAGCTGTCTACAGTGTCTCTGGATAAGCAACAGCAGCAGCAACAGTGGTCTTAGAATGTATGACTGCATTCATTTATAGCTCTTAGGCATCTCAGCATTTCCACAGGCTCTATAGCACCTTTGGTGAAACCCTTAACAATTGCATCTCTACTGATCACTGGCTTTCATGAGATACTTTAATTCTTAGGTCTGCCAGCTACAATAAGTGGAGTGTTCAGTGAAGCTTAAGTATATAGCAAGACTGGACGAAGATCTTCTTTGCTCTCAGATTTAGCACTTTCGTTCTGTGGCCTGGGTACCCCTAAGCAAAGGACCCTGGAATCCTGCTTTTCTTGTTATCTCATAGTGCTTCGTTGGCCACTTTTAGAGCCAGAGGGTAAAGGTGGCCCCAGGAGTGCCCCTTTGAGTGACTCTCATGTTTAAATGGGGTTAGATGTTTGTTAGGCAAATAAATTAGAAGTTTGTATCATGTAGTAGAAAATGTGAGGGGAATGATTCAGGAACCAAAAACATTGCAAGGAATTTGACTCATTCAGAAATGCCTCTGTCAAAGTTGAAATGAGTGACAAATGAAGCCCACCTACTTGATGAAAATATGATGAGGCGGAGGACTGTTAACCCACAGCTTTCTCTCAAATATTGAGAAAAACAGGATTCTTTGTTGGTGCTTTTTATCTTTGGGTTGCCAGCTAGACTTGTGTGGCTATCTCTGCATAATCGTTTTAGAGTTGGTCAGAATAGAATCTGTCCTAGCCCAGATTTGGCTTCCTTGGTTGGCACTTTCATTGTGAAGTATTCTAAAATTACTAAAACTACTTGAGTCAGCAATGACTCCTACAAATCAGTAGCTATTGTGAGAGCCCTCATCTCACTGATGCATACTCCAAACCTCCAGGCAGCTGAAGATAACCAAGTGTCTGTTTTCTCTTGATTGGTGAGTAACTGTGATTGTTGCTATTTGTTTGTGTTAAGGAAGGGCTTCATTTCTGTGTTTCCATCTCTACCCCACCCCCATTTTCCAAGCTGACACTGGTCAGAGAGGCTCTTGAGATGCTCTGCTAATGTATCTCGTGATTCCTCTTTATTAATAAATTCAGTGAATTTTCTCAGGTGATAAGCATTTGTTAGAACAGATAGGATGTTCTCAGTTGTGGTGAGCCCTAGCGTTTCTTTGGAACCCAGAGGAAAAGAAATGTAGAAATGCTGCTGCTTTCCCAAATATGTCCAAAGCATCAGAACCTGAGTGAGAAGAAGTGCTAAGTTACTGAATCTTGCTCCTCCTTTGAAAATGTAGAGTTGGGGTTCAAAGAAATGTGCACTGGGTTCAGAATAGAAGTATAGAATGGGAAAGAGAATGGGAAAGTGGCTAAACCTCTCTGGGAGTTGCCTGGTTCTGGATACCCTTTCAACTCATTGAAAAGAGGCATTTAAGATGGTGCACTTAACTGTTAAATAACTAAGCTGTTCTTAGGTCCCTTTGTCTGAGCTTGGTCCCTCATTGGTTCATTGCTGGTTTTGTAACTGCTCAATGTTCTCGTGGTTAGACATCAAGTATTAAAAGTGGGACCAAAAATAATGTTTCTAACAGAAAACACCTCTTTCCTATGCAACAGGGAGTGTCTGGCTCCTGACATACATTGTGGATGTCAGATATTCAGGGTCAGCACAGTGACTCCTTTTTATTTCATTTCTCCTTTCCAATTTTATTTTAATAATTAAGAATACTGCTGATCACACTGAATGACTTCTAGCAGAGAAGCAGTCTGTCCCAGAAGGACCAGTTGTGGGCCATCAGGTTTATGACAGCCATAAAACCAGAGTCAGATCAGAGCGTGGCCTCCCTGAATGACGGACCTTCTGCCTCCACCAGAGTCCCCCATCAACTGACTGCTTTAGAAATTTGTATTGGTTTGGTTTTTTTGTTCTATTTTGTTTCCTGGTGCATGTGCAAGAGTGTGTGTGTGGACGCACGCTTAAAGATATAAATGAAACAGGTATATAATGCCCTCTGCCTGTTAGAAAGACTAAAGCCATAAAAATAACAAACGGCATGTATTTGCTAGAATGTCAAAGTTATGAGTTTATTTTGTAATGATGTGCTCCTGCCTTCATGAGGTAAACTGGCCGTGGCGGAGGTGTTATTAGTAATATGGACTCAGTGGAGCAGAAAGCCGAGTGACCGAGAGATCAGTGTATCAGTCAGAGAGAGGGCAAATGGAAAGAGACAGCAGGAGAATGAGAAAAGAGCCGCAGCGCCTGGGCTAAGATTAAAGACAGAAAGAGAAGAGGATGGCAGCTCACTGGTCAGATATGGTCTCCCCTGTTCAACGGCTCCTTCAAAGGAGCTGCCAGCATGTTGCTTGGCTTAGGGCTGCCTGGAAAGGCTTGTTCTCTGTGCTTCCTTATCAAGGAAAGCAGTAATCGGAGAGCAATTTTGCTCTCCATATTCTTTTCAGAAAACTCGCTATGCCTTTCCTAGCTGAAGTTAAATGGAACCAAGGCCAGCAGGATTACAGTGAGGTTATTACTTTGGCCACCAACTTGCTCAGTCTTTGGAAGTTCTTGATGTAGGGGTCTGACCCAATATGCAGGGGAACCTTTCCAGGCCCTAATAAGAAAGAGCCAAATGAAAATATATAGACAGAGTTTGTTGGCCTTTAATTTGTTTAGGTTCTCCCAAGAGGCTGAAAATGAATAAAAGTTAGTAAGAAAAAATAGTATGTTGTTGTTTAGAAGAGAGGAGAGAGAACAGAAAAGAGAACATACAGTGAGCACTCCACAACTGTTTAGCGCTCTCCAGGGCTACCCTAGATGACTGGCAATTACTACACACTCAGCAGTTTGCAATAGGCAGTGATCAGGCCGCCTGACTCCCATCTGCTGGGTCAGAAAACCTCCCTCCTTGGAAGAAATTATTAACCAGTCTTCAGGAAGAAACAAAACCCTACAATTTCCAAGTCCAAGAATATTTTTTCTTCTTTAAAGGAAACTTTGTTGTTTCCATTTTCAAGTGCCCTCAACCTGACAAGGAAGTCCTCCAGAGACACTGGGGTGAGGCCTGAATCCTTTCCAGTCCTCAGCGGGAAACGGACTTGGAAAATGAATCACAGCCTCACACCCAGCACACAAAGAGACTGGAGTTTATGGGGTTTTGTGTGTGTCATGAGATGCTTCAGGATTTTGGCTGGTTTAGCGATGGGAGAGGGAGATGATGTGCCAGCTTTAAAAATCAAATGTAAGGAAAAAGCTAATCCTTTAGAAAAATAAGGCACCCAACCCCATAGTATGTCTTCAAAATAGACTCATCGCTAATGAGTGAGTGAGTGAGTGAGTGAGAATGTGTGTGTGTGTGTGTGTGTGTGTGTGTGTGTGTGTGTGTGTGTGTGTCTGAAAATGTAGTTGCTGCCCCAGAGTCCCAGTCTAACCAACCACAATTTCAGCTCAGAGCTAAAGTCCTCTGCACATGTCTATGGTTGCTTCTAGAAATAGGGGAGTTTGATGGTTTTAAAACTGCAACAGTGTATGTAACTGTTGAAGGTCTTTTTTGTTTTCTAAATTTTCTTTTAAGAAAGTCTTAGCAACCTGGGGCCTATGCAGGGACACTTTGCTCAGCCTGGGAGGAGGGGACTGGACCTGCCTGGACTGAATCTACCAGGTTGAGCTGAATCCCCAGGGGAGTCCTTGTCCTGGAGGAGATGGGAAGAAAGTCTTAGCAGTCCCTGTGAACAAGGCACAGAAAATGGAGTTCTCTTTGTCTAGTGGAGGAAAGGGGAAAAAAATTTAGTGAGAATTAGGGAATGATATGCATTATTATATCTGTAGAGACATGTCTTTTTACTTGCTCATTTGTCTAGGTCCTGGGCCGGGAAGTATACACCTCCAACAATCAGCTTGGGGGCATCCAGATCATGCACAACAATGGGGTTACCCATTGCACTGTTTGTGACGACTTTGAGGGAGTTTTCACAGTCTTACACTGGCTGTCATATATGCCTAAGGTGAGCCCTTCCTACCCATCATCTCTGCCACTGTTTATTATGTTTGAGGTACCCTTTTTGAAGAATTTTTCATGAAGTCTTTCTCTGCAACCTTTAGATTTCTTTTTCTTGAGGCTGTCTTTTACGTTCTACCTGCAGAATACCTTTGGGTCTCACTACACCCCACTATTTTCTAGCCACAGATACTTTCGTGGCATATATATGTTAATGTCCCCAGATAGTAAGACTTCCTCATCTCCATGAGCTCCCTCCCTGTAGTAGCCATTTGTCCTCCAGGAGCTTGCTTCTCAAAGAGCAAGAGCACAATGGATCAGGTCAAAATGCACCACTGTGTGTCAGGCTCCTGAATGAGAGTTGGGAACTGTGTGTGTTCCTTATGTTCCTCGACACATCCCTGGGATGCTTCTGCTTGCTGGTTGGGACCAAAGGGTGTAGTTCTGTAGTGGGCCTGTTGCTTTTGTCTGTAGCTATTGCAGCTGAGCTGGGGTATGAGGCTGACATCACTGATGGGTGTGTTCTTTCTCCCCCCATCTTTCTTTAGAGCGTGCACAGCTCAGTTCCTCTCCTGAATTCCAAGGATCCTATAGATAGAATCATCGAGTTTGTTCCCACAAAGGCCCCATATGATCCTCGGTGGATGCTGGCAGGCCGTCCTCACCCAAGTATGTATATGTTTAAAGACCCACTGGTATTCTAGCTGTCAAGCTCTATCTAGTCACTGCCCAACTCTAGCACAAAAGCATATTATTAAGAAATTGGAGCTAAATACCTAGAAATAAGGAAGATGTAAGAAAAAGCTCTATGAAGAAAATGTAAAAAAACAAAATCTTTGTGAACAAACAGGAAAAAAGTGAGCTTTAATACTCATTTAGTCATAACTGGTGTAATCACTAAGTCATTCCTTCTGTTACTAAGGAACTTAGTAGATTAAAAGGCTTTAAACAATTTGATATGAGCTATAAAATCATGGTCTTACAGGATTAGAGTCCTTTTTGTTAGGGTGGGGGTGGGGATTCTGGGGAATCAAACCCAGAGCCTCATTTATGGTAGATAAGCACTTTATCACTGAGCTACATCCACGGTCAAGTATCAGACTCTCTGGCCAACTAGGGTCTATAAAAGGAGCATTGAGCCACCTATAGGTGTATGTGCCTACAGTCTCAGCACTGGGGAGGCTGAGGCATGAGGATCACCAGCAATATAAAGCCAGCTTGACCTACATAGTGATTCAAATTGCCTGAGATGCATAGCCAAACCATGTTTCCAAAACAAAAAGTGGGAGAAGACAGATTAATGGAGTTACTTTGAGAAAATGTCTCTAAACCTTAAATGTAGAATTCAGCTACACCCTTCTTAGGAAACTACTGTTGAATACCACCCTCATGGTTTTTTTATGATACTGGTAACAGTATTGATAGTAAAATGCTTTTAAGAAGTCCTGAAAGTGAGACAGTTGATTAGCTTGAATTGTTTGGGAGGCACCCATGCAACCTGTCCTTAATGCATGAGCTGGCTGTTTGGAACCTGGGGCCTATGCAGGGACACTTTGCTCAGCCTAGGAGGAGGGGACTGGATCTGCCTAGACCGAATCTACCAGGTTGAGCTGAATCCCCAGGGGAGTCCTTGCCCTGGAAGAGATGGGAATGGGGGGGGGGGGGGGGGGGGGAGGGGCGGGAGGAGGGAGGACAGGGGAATCCGGGGCTGATATGTAAAATTAAATTAAATTATAAAATTTTTAAAAATACAATATAAAACATGAAGAAAAAAAAAAAAAGTCCTGAGTTCTATCCCTGGAACCCTCATTTTCAAAAGCTGGGCATGGTAGCATGTGCTTGTAGTCTCAGCACCGGGTGGAGAAGTGGGGCGGGAGCATGTCTTAGGGCTTGCTGGCCATCCAGCCTAGTGTACTATAGTTCCAGGCTAGTAGATGGCACCTGAGTGATGATGACACCAAGGTGCCCTCTTTCCTCACATGCCACATACACTATATGCACACACACTCACACACTGCAGAAAAAATGAATAGCACTGTGTATCTAAATTTTTATTTGTTAATCTACTTGGAAGTTGCAGAAAAACGCCTTTTGTAAAGTCCCAGGTGGCCTGTTTTACTTTGGTTTTGTTGCGATAAGGTTTCAGGTCATAGCCCCAGTTAGCCTGTAACTTGCTATATAGCCCAGGTTGGCTTTTAACTCTCAACTTCTTTTTGCTTCAGTCTGCCAAGTGCTGAGATTTCAGGCATGAACTACCCACTACACCTGACCCTTAGTTTCTCAAAATGGTGTTAGGAAATGTTTGTTCTTTGTCCCATGTTTATTGTTACTATTCATTAATAAAATACTATACATAAAAAAATGGGTTGCAGGGGCTAGAGAGATGGTTCAGCAATTAAGATCACTGGCTGCTCTTCTAGATGAGTTCAATTCCCAGAAACCACATGGTGGCCACAACCATCTATAACTCTAGCCAGTTCCAGGGGAATCAGCATCCTCTTCTGGCCTCCCTGGGCACCAGATACACACCTGGCATACAGACACAAATGTGGTCAAAATACTATACATATTAAAATAAAAAATGAATTGTAGGGATTAGAGAGATGATTCAATGGTTAAGAGCACTGACTCTTCTTCCAGAGGACCCCTGTTCAATCCCCAGCACCCATATGGTGGCTTACAACTGTCTGTAACTCCAGATCCAAGAGAATCAGACTCCCTGGGTACCAGGCATGCACTGGTGCACAGATATACACTCAGGTAAAACACTCATACATATAAAATAAAGCAATTTTAAAAACTTTAAAAATTTGTTAAATTTAGGGGTTATTGTGATTCTGCTGAAATATTCCTTATTCATAAAGAAGACTTAATAGAAACCACTCAGGGTAGAGTCTGATGTAAAAGCACTTCCATATACATATCTTATTTTTGCAAGATCCCACAGCTATTACTTTGCTACCTGTAGATATTCCAGAAAAATCAAGAGAATTCTGTTAGTTCTAATTTATAACTATACCTCTTTTTTTCTATGTCTTTTCTTACTAACTTTAATAAAATTGATTTTTCTTACATAGGCAGAAAAATCACCATAGTCATCTTTTCTCCTTATTTTTATACATGATGATGTTGAGAACCATTAAGTCTGACATAGTGGATAGCCTTAAAAACCCAGGACTTTTCTGGGAACTAAGTGGTTCTCCTCTAAATTCAGAACAAAGCTCAATGAGTGTTCTCTGGGGAAACACAGGGACACATCTCAGTGGCATCCCAAGTCTTACATCTGAGCTAGAGTGGCCTTCCTTGTGGGACCATCAAGTCTAGCTAGCATAGCCAATGGCCTCTTCCTCCCTAGTCAGCATGTAAGGCAGGGCGATTTTGTTGTGGGGTGCTGGAGACTGAACCCAGGGCCTTATGCATACCAGGCAAGGATCCTACCCCTTAGCTATACTTCTAGCCAGCTCCCCAGGGTTTTGAAACAAGGAAACATTCTGATTTTGAAATTAATTCTATAGTTCCAAATCATTATTATCAAAGTAACTATCATAAAATGATCCAGGCACATAAAGTTAAAATTTCAGTATCTTGGTGAAACTAGATCCAGTTTGGTTTAGAGCCTTCATCAGAATTTGGGCCCTTTGCATTTAATTCAGCACTTAAGAGGGTAAGGCAGGAGGATTGCAAGTTCAAATCTAGCCTGGGTAAGATTGTCTCAAAAAGCAAAACACCTTAGTTTTATAGGGTGAACAGAAGTATATGTGTAGGTGGGCATTATCCAGGTTATTATTAATAAGACCTACAGAATAAAACAAAATTTGTGATAAACTAAGTTTTCTAGTGTTTTGGATAATATTTTTTCATTGACTCTCTAGTAATTCATCCTGCTGTCTAGGTGCAGCTAACACTGGCTTCCAAATCAAGTGACTTCAGATTTTAATTTAGTGGAAGCGTTAAAGAAAGCAGATGATTCCCTATGATAAGTTAAAGCAGATATCTTCTAGGTGAAAAGTTAAAGTCATTTATTAGAGGAGATAGTGCCGCGATATTCTTCAAACTGACGCCCAACACGAGACCAGAATCTAAACGATCAGCTTTGGGCTCACGATAGAGAGATAATTTTGAAATGGATGATCACATTTTACACTGGGGCCATAGAGGCAAGGAATGTAGAACACAGTAATTACAAGTTTAGTCTTGATAAAACACTCCCTGTCCTGTTTAAGTCAGCAGAGGTTAGCTTGCTCAGATCTCTACTTTTAATTGGTTTTGGACTTGAGGTTTAGGGGTGGAGGGCCATGTTCAAATTAGAAGAATCACTGAGAAACTGTGAGCTGAGAGGGCAAACGAAGAAACAGTTGTTTGTACAACCTTTTATGGGCACTTGGTCAAACATTGATGTCCATGAAACAAAAGTTTTGTCTTCTATGGTGGTGAAAGTTACACGCCCTGCCAATATATGAACTATATGAGGAAGGGAGGTGGTGTTACTGTGTGCATCTTTGTGTGTGTGTGTGTGTGTGTGTGTGTGTGTGTGTGTGTGTGTGTGTATCTTAACCGTTATGTTTTTGTTCCGTCAAGGGCATGTAGTCATGGCTCTTCATATAGAAAGATTATACTTTGTCAGCCATAAATAAAGTGAGTCTCTTTGTTGCATTTCTGGCAGAGAGACTGAATCTCTTATTTACCTCCAAGTTTGAGTCTTCATCTTATCAATACTTACGTTTTCATCTTCTCATTAAAAGAAAATCAGTGGATCAAACAAAATTGTCAGACAAGTTTTAAAATAGAAATAAACATTTTTAAAACATCCTTAATGATTTGGCTGCCTCTTGACAAATGTTTATGGTGTCTTGAAAAAAGCCAAGCTATTTATTTAAAGTCATGCAAACTCTGCTAGCTGAACCCCATTGTTTAACAATAAAATGATGCTTTTGCTGATAGATGATTCCATGCAGACTAGCAAGTGCAATAGGAGATGATTTCTGAAGGCAGATGAACACTCAGTTGTTTAATGCTTCCGTCTATTATAATATGGTTAGAAACAACAAACTCCTCAAAATAAGACCGCAAATCCCACCTTAAACTCATCAGCCCAGTATGTTGTTCACAGGTAGACTGTCTATATGCTTTCATTTCCTTTTCACCACCCCTTTTCCTCTTCCTTCACAGCCCAGAAAGGCCAGTGGTTGAGTGGATTTTTTGACTATGGATCTTTCTCAGAGATTATGCAGCCCTGGGCACAGACTGTGGTGGTTGGTAGAGCCAGGTAAGACCTCTTTTGTTTTGGAAACTCTTTTTCTTCCCAAGTAAAAATAGGGAAGGAAGGGTCATAGTGTTCACCAGTGAAGCTTTGTCTGGGTCTTCTAAGACTATTAGATGGTAGCCATAGCCAAGGTAGCCTGCTGGTCTCTAGCCATTCAGTGTGTCGTTCTAATGTTGTGCTTAATCTGCAGGCTAATTTTGATAATATTTCCTTTTTATACTTCTACAAGAGAAAACTTTGGGGACCACAAAGCTATACTACAATAGCTATCATCAGTCGGGTCCCTCCCTACAAGACCACTTTTTGTCAGAAGCAGGCACCACATGGTTCTCTGTGTACCCCAAGAGGAGTCTCTTCCTGACATCATGACTCCTGAAGTGACTTACAATACTGCATTGTATCAGAATAGAATTCAGTTTGAGTTGAGTTGAGAAAAAAAAAATTTTTTTTTAATCTGAAACAGGAGCAAGTAAAATAAGCTGGCATAGGTTGCTGGGATACCTATATTTTTCAAGTGGGAAATTGAAGTTTCTATTAAATTTTAATACCCACTCTAAGAAGTGCTTCACTCAACAGCAAGCTCTGTGCAAAATAATCTGTCGTGCTTGCTCTAACGAGCACCTGCCAAGGCTGATCTTAATCTAGGCCTGTGCTGCAGACATGCTGCCTGAGAGATCTGCATCGGGGCTCACCTTCCTCCAGGGGGCAATCAGTTTTTCTTATCTTGGTGAAAAGAGGCACCTGCTCAAGATTCTCCAACATGCCACATTGGCTTGAGATTTAGATGCTAGCCTTGAAAATAATTCTAGGCTTTGTGGTTCTCTCAGTACATCAGGTCAGCATGCCTCATGCAGCCAGTGACAAGGAGCCATCAGATGGTGAATCCCACAGACAGGGCCTTCCACTGTGACACTGAATAGGAGTCATCTGAGACAGGAACTCAGAAACTAGCTGCTCATTTTCTTTTAAGTGTCAGGTCTTTTCCCTCACCCCTAGCTACAGCATCCCTGTGAGAATTATTTGTGTTGGTAAAATTCCTGCTGAGGGAGTGGAAGTGGGGCATACAGCTAGTTACAGAGTCTCATGTTAGATCAGAATCAACATTTTTGAGGATTTGTTATTGTTTATTTTGTTTTACTTTTCCTGTGTATAAAATGCAGGACAGACTTTAAGCTTTCCAAAGCCAAACTTTTGCTAAAGTCTTTAAGATCTTCCTGTGGGATATGAGAGAACATTACTTTACCCTTACCATTAGAACAGGGATTACTCTACAACCAAGACCAGTCAAGCTTGGCTTTGGTTAGCTCAGCTATTGCTTATTCCAACACTCACTCTGGTTTCTTCCTTTCTTTCCATCTGATGAGTTCTGGGCTTCTTACTCCAAACACATACACATGCTCAGAAGTATATAAAACAAATGGAGCTAGCTTCTTTCAAAGGCAGTGGCATTTCAAGAAATAAATATAAATGTATTCTTCTGGGATTGTTACTGTAAGTGCTGCCAAAACTCATCTTTGGTATGTATGTTTGGAATATGTGTGCTATTGGCTGTAAATTGTCTTTTATTATTCCATGGCACCTTGTCCAGGGACACACTATAAAACAAGATGTAGCATCTTCATGTGCTAGCCTGATAAAATTTATATGAAGTATAATAGAAAACAGAAGTTGTTCTGAGCTGTTTTCAACTTCAATAAATAACTGTAATACTCGGATAAAGATGTTCTTTATTAGGTCACATGGGCCCTAATATATAAGTTATAAGTTACCGATTTAGGGTGGCTTTTGCAATTACAAGTTTCCAGTTGGAGTGTTAATCATTGTGAACAGAAATATTTCTGAACCCTCCTGTGTACCTCCTGCTCGTTGTCTGGTTGTCTAGAGGGCTTTTGATTCTGATTCAGTGCAGGCAAGTGACAAGGGGGTGGTGGGTGGTCTCCACGCAGCTCCAGTTAGGTCTCTTGTGATGAAAGAATCCATTTCCAGTAGTTGATGTAACAGCTAAAGACCATCCTTCATGGAAAAGTTTGTTATGGACATGTCGTAGGGAATGAGAGTATAACCCAGCCCAGCCCAGCCCCAGCCCAGAGGGAAGCAACCATCAGAATGAAGGGTGATCCCATTTCCAGAGTAAAGTATTCACCCTCTTGGTTTCTCTTCCTTCTTCTTTTCATCTCAGATTTGTTCTAGGAAATCTTAATGAGGACCAATATGGGAGATTATTACCCAATATATAGGCAGAAACTTCAAACATCTGAGTATTAACATAGTTTTGAAGTTAAGTATCTGCTTCTGATACAGAGTTCATCAAGATTATTACTAAAAAATATTTCTGTCTTTGTTCTTTTCCACTGAAGGAAGGGCAGGGGCTTGTTTAACTACCACAGCTCTATCCCATAAGGCCAGCAGTTTCAGGCTGTGTCCCACCATCAAGAGCTGATTCACAGCAAACTGGGAAGTTTCATTTGGCAACCACAGAAGTAGACATGTGCACTAGGCTGTTGAGTCTCCCCTAATGTGGCATTCAGTTTGAATTTATCCTGTTGGGCTTTTTAGAATATGAGTGAGGGTGAGGGGACTTTCCTCCATATTTGAGAAATGAATACCAAACCCCAGAAGTCTCACATTTAACCCCTAGTAGCGTCAGAGTCTCCCCTGCTGTTCATTTGCTCCCAGTTTTCCCTCAGTGTTTATATGTGAATGAAAATTAATGCCTAATTGTAATATTCACATGCATTATGTTCCTGTGTGGCTTGTCTCTCCTCTTCTCCACTCCCCAGATTAGGGGGAATACCTGTGGGAGTAGTTGCTGTAGAAACCCGAACTGTGGAACTCAGTATCCCAGCTGATCCTGCAAACCTGGATTCTGAAGCCAAGGTTGGTCACCTCAAATACTCCTTGTGCTGTGCTTAGAGTTTTGTGCCTGCAGTTTGTCTCCCTTCTACAGTGCCCACAGATACACTGGGAGTATTGCGAGCCTCCAGATTTTAGAGGGAAGGGTAGCAGCCACCTTAAATGGTTGCAGAACACTGTGATCTCTTTCAAGATACCACTAGATCACTGCAAGCTAGGTTTTATGTGAAGAATTAATTAAATAGGCCTCTACAGTGGTATCGGTGATGCCAGAAAGCAGTCTACTTTTGTTGTGGAGCTAGTCTAACAGAGAGGCAACAGGCACTGATGTGCATCTGTTCCAGATTCTCTGAACTACACCTAGGAGTGATAACATAGTCTCCAGAGCCCACTCCCACTTTTTCTCCTTAAAGACGGATTCCATTCCATGCTTCGTCACTATTTAGAAAGGGAAGGGTGAAGGAGAGCAATAAGAAGGCTCCTCAGCAGTACCACACTGAGTATCTGGTGACTGAGTCGCAGTACTAGAAGGGTGAAAGGACTTGGAGACTATACAGTTGGCATGCTTCAAAGAGTAGTGCAGGGCTGGGGAGATAGCTCAGCCAGTAAAGTGCTTACCATACAAGGCCTCACTTTGATCCCCAGAACCCACATTAAAAAACAAACAAATTATATGTGGTGGCACATGTCTGTAATCCCAACATTGGGGAGGCAAAGACGGGGGATTCCTGGGGCTTACTGACCAGCCAGAATCACCGGTATAAGTGAAGTTTAGGCCAGTGAGAGACCCTGTCTCAAAAAAGCAAACTAGATAGGACATGCGAATGACATTGTTGATTCCTGGCCTTCATATGCATGTGCTGTAGATACGCACATGTTCACCACCATGTACATACATACACAAAAGAAAAGAAAAAGAGACAATAATGTAATTGAGTTGCCTTTGAAAAGAGTTCCTATAAGCCAGGTGGTGGTGGTGGCGCACGCCTTTAATCCCAGCACTCGGGAGGCAGAGCCAGGCGGATCTCTGTGAGTTCCAGGAAAGGCACAAAGCTACACAGGGAAACCCTGTCTCAACAAACCAAAAGAAAAAGAAAAGAAAGAAAAGAGTTCCTATGACTGCTTGAGAGAAGCAGTTCAAGTCCTCCTTTGGTCTAAGGAATAATGGTATTATAGTCAGGCTCCCAAGAGAAGAATGTTTAACAAGGTCGGAGAGCCAGGATCTTTTCTTTTTTAATAAATAACAGCTTGATCAGCTCGGGGAGGTTCTCCTTCAAACTGTTGTTTGCTGTGGGATGTCTTTCTATATGCTGTGAATATGTATTGCTCCCATTGGTTAATAAATAAAGCTGTATTGGCCTATGGCAGGACAGAATGGAGCCAGGCAGGAAATCCAAGAGAGATAGAGAAAGGCGGGGTCAGGGCAGATGCTGTGAGCCACTGCCAGGAGAAGCAAGATGTGAGAGAACAGGTAACTCCTCCACAAAGCCATGTGGGAAAACATAGAAATGGGTTGAATTAAGTTATAAGAGCTAGTTAATAATGAGCCTAGCCATAGGCCATAAAGTTTGTAATTAATATAAGCCTCTGTGTGTTTACTTGGGACCAAACGGCTGTAGGACTGGGCGGGACACAGGAAAACTTCCAGCTACAGTTGTTAACTAGCTCTTCCTTGACTTTTCCCAACAGATAATACAGCAGGCTGGCCAGGTTTGGTTTCCAGACTCTGCATTTAAGACCTATCAGGCTATCAAGGACTTCAACCGTGAAGGGCTACCTCTAATGGTCTTTGCCAACTGGAGAGGCTTCTCTGGTGGGATGAAAGGTAACTAGTGGACTGGTCTGCCTTGGGATTGAGAGGAATCAGTGATCACTGGAAGGGGGGGGGGTTGTTGGCAGCGTGTAAGTAATAGAGACCTGTGAGTATGCTAACAGCTCATCACCTGTGACCTGACAGCTCCCTCTGAAGTACTGGAACAATAAGGTATGTCTTCTAAACTGGGCATGATGGCTCATGCCTTTAGTCCCAGGTAGATATCTAATTCCAAGGCCAACCAGGTCTACAGATTGAGTTCCAGGACAGCTAGGATGACACAGAGAAACCCTTTCTCAAACATACCCCCACCCCCACCCAAAAAAAAGATATATCTTCTAATTTCACGAAAAAAATTACAGAATAATCTACTATTGTGTAGGTGGGCTACTGTTGAGGATTTGGCTTTCAAGTAGACGTTAGACTGTTCTGGTTGTCCTGGGAAGTGGTATTTCACAGGTTCCCACCCCTCTTCTCTGCACATGCTCTTTATTCACATCACTCTCTAACACTCTCCAGTAACCAAGATGTATTCTGAAATGAGCAGTAACTGGAAGAAAAGGAGGAAGAAATTCTATACCAGCGACTGGCTAGTTTTTGTGGCAATTTGTGATATCTTTTATTATTATCCACCAACAGCCCTAGGCCTGTGGCTCCAGCAGGTTAGACCATTAATATAAAGGTGCTAGTCCATGCCATGGGAATTTCTTAGTGATTAGGCAGCCAGTGTCATCATTAAGGAAAAATCCTCTATAAACAGAGCCACTGTGGACAGTCCAGAGAGAGACAAAATGGATTACCTCATAGAAGGATAGGCTGTGCGAAGGCCAGCATCTGCAGGCTGTGAGGGTATGTGGGTGGGCATGCTCCTCATTCACCTCAGGACTCTAAAGGAATAGATGGGCTGGGGAAATGGATGGAGCTGACATGCCAGAGTGATTGAGGTTGTTGAGAGCGTGGAAATGTGAAGTACTGAGCTCTCCATAGAGAGCCTACACAAAGCTTTCAGCAGGAGTGCCTCTGCTTTCTGGGGAGGAACAGGCTGGGAGAGTTCCCCCTTGTAGGTTACTAGCCATGTGTGAGAAGTACTTACAATTTTTACCAATGACATACACTTGCCAGGCTTTGTTGGGAAAACGAAGAACTGTTGTTACTGTTTTTGCATTCATCAAAAAGCCGATATTTGCTAGAGAGATGCCCCTTTTCCAAAAGAAGGCTTTGACTACACATACAGCTTAATGCTTATGTATATTTAAAACAATTTTTTTATGTGTCTTGGTGGTTTGCCTATTTTGTATTTATGCACAACATATGTACCCCTGGTACCAGGGAAAGACCAGAAAAAGATGTCAGATTCTCCTGAAACTGGAGTTGGAAATATTTATGAGCCAACATGTGGGTTCTGGGAACTAAACCCATGTTCAAGCAAGAGAAATAAATGCTCTAACCACTGAGCAATCCCTCCAGCCCCATTTATGTACTTTAATTTTTTTTTATTATGTTTGGTTGTGGAGAGGATGTATCAGAGGACAGCTTGTGGGAATTGGTTCTCTTCTTCCATCATACGGGTCCTGGAATTCCAACTCAATTAAGGTGTGATGGACAGCACCTTTACTTACTGAATCATATTACCAGCCTCTTACATACATTTTTGGTTAAATATAAAGGTGAATCATCTATGGAAACATCATGAGAAAAGGAGTGTATAGTTTAATCAGGTCACCCCTACACACTTTTACTGAATTCCTATGTGCAACTTTATTAGCCGCCTCTGAAGAAACAAAGATATGTCAAACAGTTATTGCCTCAAGAAGTCAGGAAAGTTTTTTGAGTAGTCTGAAAAGGCTGTAAAATATAAGCAAAATATCAGGGTATTTGAGAGGGGATACCACATGGACACTGGGATGGACACTGGGATCAACACGGTTGTTAACACTCTTTCGTTCATACATGTGGGATCCAATTAGTAGTCAGTTTCACTTGGCTCCCACTTCCTTTGCTGTCTATTTTATGCTGAGACCCGAGAATTCAGTGATTTAGTTCCTTAGTGACTTCACTGCAGGACACTAAGAATGCACTCTTCTTGACACACTGACAGGGAGTCACCCTGCCTATCCTATCTTACTTAAAGGCCAGAGTTGCCACTTCTACTAAAAGCTTCAACTATGCTGCCTGTTTGGGCATTGGTCCCTTATTGGTTGCTGAGCCCTGAAACATTAAGTATAAAATTAAAATTCATTGAAGGCACTTGGGAGGCTGAGGCAGGAGGATTGACATGAGGCCAGCCTAGGCTACATAGCAAGACCCTGTTCTCAGTGTGATATGGAAGGGTTAATGAATCTTTGCACTAGAAACTATGTTAACTGCTTTCACATTGGCTTCTGTAATCACGGTAAGCACCTCTAAGAGAAGTGTCAAATTGCTGTTTGCAGTTTACATGAATTGAGGGCTTGGATAGAATGTAGATCATTCTCTCTTTTTAAAGTGTGTGTGTGTGTGTGTGTGTGTGTGTGTGTGTGTGTGTGTGTGTGAGAGAGAGAGAGAGAGAGAGAGAGAGAGAGAGAGAGAGAGAGAGAGAGAGAGAGAGAGATGGGGTACATACACATATAAGCACACCATAATGCTTTTATGTAGTCAATTCTGTCCTTTGCATGAGTTCAAGATCTAACTCTGTTGCCAGATTTGCTCACCAAGTGCCTTTACCCACTGAACCATCCTGCCTGACCTCTCACTCTCCCTCTCCCCATTCTCCCCCTCCCCCTCTTTTCTCTCCCTCCGGCTGACCAGAGTCCAGGAACAGAACCAGTTAACTTGGAGCATCCCTGGATATTCTGAGAAAGTTATCACTTGTCTATTTATTTCCCCTCCTTTGGAAATGTCTGTGGTTATTGCAGGAAGAAATAGCTAGAGCTCAAATGATTTTTAGTTTTGTTTGTTTTCTGAACATAACAGCAAATTAAAAATTAGCTTGCTCTATATAGTAACTTCTTGTCTCAAAAAGTTATTTTCTTAATTGTGGTAAAATACACATGATCCTCATTTTAACCACTTCTCCCATCCAAGTACTAACCAGGCCCAAACCCATTTTAACCATTTCTAAGGGTAGCATTTATTGGTAGCTACCTTGGTAGTGCTGTTTGACAACCAGTATCACTGCTGTCCCGAGTTTTATCATTTTCAACTTAAACCCTGCTCATTAAATAATAACTGCCACCTCTCCTTCCTGCCCCTGGTTGGAAATGAGTTATTGTCCCAATATAGTCCAGAGTAAAGTTCTTTCTTCTGAATTTTGGTGTGATGCATCCATTTACACATCATGTGATACATATAGACTTCAGGGGAAATGGAGATCTGTGTGAAAGCAAGAAGGGGAAGAAGAGGCTCTCCTGTGTACATACAGGTCAGGCTGTCTCACACATATTATCTCATGTAAAGGGACCTAACTGAGAGCCTCTTGTCATTCTTCACATCCCTTGGGGAGATGTTTGCAGTTTTGGTTTCAATACTGGCTGGGGATTATGCAGGGTGGGAAAATAAACAATTATGCCATCCCTCAGTGCACACAAACACACAGCCAGAAGCCGACTGCACTGTGGGTAAAATGACTCCAAAATTGTGTGTAATGAGTAGGAAAAGATTAGAGACAGCTCTTGCTATGCTGAAAATTGACATTAGTGGAGGGGGAAAAAAAACTCTTTACTAGTCGGCCTAGGAGGTCTAATTCGAGCAGTAAAAAATATAAATAAATAAATAAAAGCTTGTCAAGATGGTATTGGTGCTTTTTTTCCAATGAGTTCTATCTGGCCGGAAGGCTATTCAGCATAATGCAAAATTAAATTATAAAAACTGGCTGAATATTTAGATGGAAGAGCCATTTGGAAGCAGTTTATTTAGACGAACCGGCAATGACCCACAACAGGGAGACATCAAGCGTGAAATTTACTAGAAATTAGCACCAGGGTCCCAGCCTCAGCGTGAATAGCTTGATAGGATGCAAATCCCAGTGATATTAAGCCGCCTCACTGCTGGTGCTACAGGGTCACTCTCAGTTGGCTTTTCATGTTATACTTATTATTTTTTCCTAGGACAGGTTATAAATAACAATAAAAAAAACACATTTATTGAAAACTTTAACTGGAATGAAAGTCTATTTTAAAGTCTCTGATTACTTGGATGTTGAAATACAATGTCCGCCAGCCGTAATGAACTCCTGAGAGACATTACACGTATGCAGCTTGTGTGTGCCTAATGTTTACTTCAGTGCCTAACATAATCTTGCCTAAGCCAATAAGATCCCCTCCAGTTTGCGGGTGTAGGGCACTGCGGAGGTGCTTCCACACCCCACCCCTTGTTTGGTGCATGTGGCTGCCACAGCTTATCTGTGTTGTATAACAATGAAAGCCCCAGGCAGAGATGATACCTGGGTGCTGGGTGTGATCACCATTCATGCAGATGTATTTTCCCAGGATGCTAGAAAGCTCCTTCCTTTCCAGTAAAGAACGGATCAATATTTCTATTTCCAGTTGCTTTTCTCAGGCACCAGGAATGACAAGCACATGCATGGCTTTAAATGTCCCTGAACTGACTCTAGCATAAATCCTTGGAGATTCCCCCACCCCTGATATTCTTTGCTAAGTTTTTGCTCTATTTCTTAAATATGAAGGGATTCAGCCATTTGTATGTCAGAGATCATTGTTTCAAAATACCTGATTTGGGGAAATTTGCAATTCAGTACTAGCATATTAATTGTAGAAGTTGTTTTGTGTTTATATTTGAATAGCCTGTTTGGGGATGTTTTAACACTTGCATTATGGGTCTGTTGGTGTTGGCGAGGGCAGGGAATGGAGGTGTTATTTTAGCTCTGAGCATGGCAGTTTTAAAGAAGCCTAAAGTCCTTTTTCTACATCAGTTTTAGTGCCTAAAGATACTTGTTTGGCAGCCAGATCCAGGCCCATCACATAACTGCCAGCATACCATCAATACAGCTCCTGACATCTCTGAACATAAAGGAAATCCAGGCCACATTTAGATAGGTTCAATCACTCAAGTCTCTTCTGGTTTTAGTGTAGTCAGCCATTAAATGTTAGAGATTCCTCGAAAGCCTCACTCTCCCAGCAGTAAGGATAAGTTAAGTGAGGCAGTGGAATGCTAACTTTAAAGTCATAAGATGGAATTTGAAGCTGGGCATGGAAATGCATACTTGTAATCTCAGCAATCAGGAGGCAAAGACAGGAGGATTATAAGTTCAAGGCCAACCTGGCTACAGAGTGACACCGTATCTCAAAAGAAAAAACTGCATTTGAGTGTCATCTCTGCCACTTATTCTTGCTTAACTAAACTTCCTTTTACTAGTTATAACATAGGTATAGGAAAAAGATAATATTCTGATTATTAATGTTGTGCATCTATATCTGAGCACATGAATGTGTGTGTGTGTGTGTGTGTGTGTGTGTGTGTGTGTGTGTGTGTGTGTACAGTCATGACTCCTGGTATATAGTAATCTATCCAGATAAGGAAAACCCAAAGTCCTTTTCACAAAAATGAAAAATCTGCACTTAACTTCATCCCAATTCCATACAGTGTGAAGTCAAGTGGTGTCTAAGTATACTTTTAACAAAAATGAGGAAAGTGACTGGAGACTGTCTTTGTTTACCTGTAACGTCATTTTTTTTTCCAAGTCAAGTGACTTTTGTCCTGTCTTCTGTTTATTTTCATCTTTCATCTACACTTTCCATTTCTCCTTTGTGCACATACTAAGAGGGCCTCCCTCTCCTTTCTGCTACTTGTTCTGAAACTGTTCTCTTGGCAGTACTGAAAAATGTACTGCTAATTACACAATTATTTTATTATGTAGCACTGGTTGAAATATCCACTAAAGAATTAATTTAGTTAAAATAATTTGAACTGAGCAATTATTTTCATAAGCACGGAATTAGCGTAAAGTGCTTAAAGTCCTTTATTCCCGCTCTTCATACAGCAGTTGTGCAATTAGCAGTAAATTTTTTTTTGGTCTTTGCTTCCCACCCAAAGAAATAAATGTCTTCACTCTGATCATATATACAGAGTATATGACCATACCCTTTTCACATAGAATAGGAAATGTATCCTGGGGCAACCTGGAATTTCTGAAGTCCTCACAGATAAGCCAGGTTAGAGCAATGGCCAACGGCATGTGCCTCGAAGTAAGCTGTGCTCACTGATGGTCTGAATAGAGAGCAAGCCATTTTCACTCTGGAGAAGGTGGCAGTTTAATTTGCTCGTAACTACAATGAAAGCAATTTCTATTTGGTTTGCTCTTTACTTCCTGAAAAATGCTACTTTGCCCTGGATTTTTCAGAATTTATTCTGAATTGAGATCCTGTCTGGATAGGAAACTTGGATCCTGACTGAACCTGTCATTTGTTGTTTGGAAGGATCCTTTGTGGCTCCACTGAAGTACTCATTAAGTGTCTGGAATCAAAACTCTAACACTAGCAATATTTAAACTTTAGGAAGCTGGGAAATGGGAAGCAGCCATAAAACACTGGGAAATAAAGGACTGATCCTAAGGATCTTTGCAAGCTGGTCCTGGCCTTTGCAGGGACTGTATTCTCAAACAGAAAGAAAAGGTTGGCTCTTCATGTGGCCACGTGAGATTTCTTTGTGAGTGTACATATATAATTTTTCTTCTCACTGATATCCTATAAAACTACAATTATTAAACAATTTTTCTTATATTCTTTCAAAAGTATATATGCTCATTCATTCATTCAGTACCAACTTTAAGCATTGACTATGTTTCGGTAATGGCAGGCCTTTGTGTATGCAGGGGTGAAAAGTCCAGTTTTTATCTTATTTTTGAAACAAGGTCTCACTAAGTTGCTCAGGCTGATCTAGAATCCTGTGGTCCAGGCTGGCCTTACAACTCACAATTCTTTTGCCTTGGCCTCCCAAGTACAGAGATTATAGGTATGCCCTAATACTCCTGGCTCCAATTTTTAAGGATGAGCCTTTTTTTTTTAGGACCCATTGCCATTAGCTGCATATTTTAATATCTCATTGTACACTAAGGATCATGGAAGGAATTGAAAAAAGCTGGAATAGTTTCTTCCTTCAGAAAACTTAATGTAGTGAGAGCGATCACATATTGACATGAAAAATACGTAATGTTTGTAGAGCAAGTATGAATTAATGTGGTGAAACCAGAATACCGAAATGCAAGGAGGGTATAAAATGGATATTTAATTGTGGGCTTTGCATACTGTGTCTCATGAATGACTGCATTTCTGTATTGTGCATTTGAAGCTCCTGAAGTCTCCAGTAGGGTACAGGTGGAGGCACAATCTCTGTAGCCTTTGGGATGACACAGGACCCATGGTGGCTGAATCCCAGTCCTGTCACTTCTTCCGTGGAGACACAGTGTGCCATCAAAGTGTGTTCTGTGTATCTCATAACAAACAGCTCTGCTCTGAGGATGAGAAGTTTGATTGTTTATAACTTGTCTTGTTCTCCATAGATATGTATGACCAAGTGCTCAAGTTTGGTGCTTACATTGTGGATGGCTTGCGGGAATGTTCCCAGCCTGTTATGGTTTACATTCCTCCTCAGGCTGAGCTGCGGGGTGGTTCATGGGTTGTGATTGACCCTACCATCAACCCTCGGCACATGGAGATGTACGCTGACCGAGAAAGCAGGTATTGTGCATTCTTTATTGCATTCAGTGCCTCTGGGGTCCCTCTAGCTATTGGTCTCCCTAACCCCTAGGGTAAAGTATAGCCAAAACAACTTCATTTGAATCTTTCCATTCCCAGAGGACTCCAAGGTTAGAAAAATGGGCTATCTAAATAGTGTCTGCTGGCATGAGGAGGAAACCAGGCTGGAATCCGGTTTTCTCATCCTAGTCTCCATCTACATCATTTTCCCACAAAGTTCTCTCTTCCATGCCCTTCCAAACTCAGAAAGATTCTCTTTTCCTGTTTGCTATTTGGATATGACTCTTTTTGGTGCAAAAGGAACTTGAAGGAAAGACTCAAATGTAATCAGGACTTCTAGGGGTTGGTGTTGTGTATGTGTGTGTGTTTAAGACTTGTTTTTATTTATGTGTATGTGCATGTGTCTGTGAATATATACCATGTGTGGGAGCTGTCTATAAAGGTAAGGAGAGGGTGTCAGATCCCTGGAGCTGGAAGGAGACAGTTGGAAGCCATCATGAATGTTAAGAATCAAATACAGATCCTCTGGAAGAGCAGCAAGCACTCTTTACCATCTCTCTAGCCCAGTTCCATGTTTAACCCACTAATTTTGGAGTGGCCTTTGCTCTTCTGGGACTGTGTCTCCTGTTAATGAGCTCAGTAGTCATTGATATGCATCACAGAACCCACACACTGTGACTCCAGACCAAAGCTGCTCCCTATCTTGGAGCCCAAAGCTTTACTCTGGTATTCTAAGATGCTAAAGAACTATGTTTGCAACCCCCCCCCCCAAAAAAAAAAAAAAAAAAAAACTGCAGAGAAGCCCATATCTGTAAGAAGGTAGTTCTTGAAACTAAATAATACAAATCAAGCCCAGCACCTCTCGTAACGTGTTTCTGATCCTTTCTGGAGAACATCAACATCATTGTTCATGTACTTTACTACATGCTATCATTTCATTGGAATACTCACTTCTTTCTTTCTCCCAAAATCTTAGGAAACTAAAATAGTTTCACCGTTGAATCCCTTGGCTGACATTCTATACAAAGTTTATTATTTTTAAATCCTAAGCTATCCCCTGATACCAGATCAGAGAGGTAGGTAAAGCATCATGTCTGGTGCTATGGAAGTTAGCAGCAAGATAAAGGCCTTAGAGTTTAAGTCCATTAAGAAATATATATCTAATGCCTCTCAGCCTAGCCTAATGCATCTGGTTTCAGGAGCAGATTAACAGCTGTGGTATAGGACAGTCATCACCAACAGTAACCCCCATCCTACACACACAAGTACAGCCTAAGAACTGGAGGTGGTTCCTCTGCTAGGAGCCTCCCTTTGGAGTTTTTGTTTTGTTTGCTTTTCTGAAAAACAAAAACGTGATTCCTGTCACCTTCAATCAGCTGTCAGTGGTGGAATCTGTAATCTCTCTTTGAGATGGAAATCTACTGGTAGAGTAATGAGAATTATTTTAATTTCTTTATGCTAGGCCTTTCTCATACCTCACTTAGACACATCTTAGGTACCTGCTTTTTTTCCCCAAGGATAACTTCTGGGAATCATGGGTAGCCAGAACAATAATGAAGCTATTTCCTGGTCCATAAATTATAACTGGCTTTATTCTGTGTCTTCTTTCCTTTAAAGTCCTCTGTTTTGTTTTCTTTTTTTCATCCAGGGGATCTGTTCTGGAACCAGAAGGGACAGTAGAAATCAAATTCCGCAAAAAGGATCTGGTGAAAACCATGCGTCGGGTAGACCCAGTCTACATCCACTTGGCTGAGCGATTGGGTACGTCTGCTTGTCCTCCTGGCAAATCAATGAGCCATTCAGCTGATTTGTAATGAGTGCATTCATAGGTCAGGGGAGGAGGCACTGAAGCATTTGATCAAATTCATGATGATCTTTATTTACTATCCTCTATATGGTAAGAACCCTGGTAGAGTGAAATAGTGTGTTAGGAGGGAAGGTGGGCATTGAAAAAGAAAAGTCACCTGATTTTTCTTCTGACATTTCCTTGAAGTGCATATAACCCACTTAATAGGATGTTCTTGTAGACTATCATTAGCTAGAGGTTGCTTTGGGAGGCAAGCTCATCAGGTGGAGAAAATCTGCAACTTAAATATTTATTATTTCTGTAGTCTCTTTGAACAGCAGTGTTATTTCTGGAGCTTGTGAGTCAGTGTCACATTATAGAAAAGCCAGTCTCTACCCAAACAGTGTTCTGGGGTCAGCCTGAGCCACAGAAAATGGAAGTAAAGATTGTGCACTATAGGCCTCCAAATAGTAGCTTCAGCAGTCACAGCCCTCAGAGCATTTGCACACCATGCATCCAGCCAGTAGTCTGTCGCTCATTTGATTTCAGAGCCTTGGAAGAAGACTGTAGGAGCCCCATAATGACTTGTGGATACTTTTACAACACTGGTTTTTCTTTCACTGAACCACTATGTCAGTAAAGATTGCTTAGGATTGTTTTGTTTTATTGTGTTTTTGCTTCTCTAAAGGAATAGAGAGGTTATGTTTAAAAAGTAGTACAGCCCAGTAAATGGGAAGAGCAGAAAGACACTGTCTCATTTATATTCCAAGGAACAGTTTAATGAAATAGTATTTGAGGATTCGATTATCTTTACCATGTAGCATCAGAAAAGCTCCTGAGTGCCTATACTGTGGAGGCTGCGTGTCTAAGCAGTTGAAGCCTGGCCCAGGTTGTTTACCAAAAGTGGTGACTTGAGTTACACTAATCCGTTTGTGTCCCCATTGTTTGCTGTCAGGTCACAGCAACCAAACACTAACCCCGCCACCACAGCCTGACCCTTTCTGGGGAAGCACACATACAAAGGAGCCTGGCAGAAGTTGTTCTGAAATCTACTGCCGCCAGACTTGTTGAGGGTTTTTTTTCTCCTTTCTTTTCCAAACAAGATAATTACTTCTGACCAACCCATACACTTTAATTAAAGTGACTGCAGCCCGAGAGCGAGTTACTTACAACTGTACACAGTGAAGCTCTAAAAGCTTCGGCCACTGATAAGCATCTCACTTAGGTGGCTCATAATTGCTCCCAGCATCCAGTGATCGTCGCTGCTGTTTTACCAATAATTCTGTACAAAGGCAGCGACACCACAATTGTAGGACACAAAGAATTGCCTAATTTTCTTTCATTTATTTTTTTTTCTTTTTCTCTTTTTTCTCTCCCCCCCCCCCCCCCCCGTTTTCTTTCTGGCCAATTTAAAATTTGTCAAAGTCGGTCTTCTTCTGGATCACTGCCCTTTGATATTTCGCGCACTCCATTTGCCACAAACAAGCCGCGGGGCCGCAGTTCATGCTGACTCTAGCAGAAGCAGAGAGAGCCCCATTTATCTTGCACTGCCTGCTGAATTCCTACTCATTAACTGGGGGTTCACTGCCTCTTTTTAACCCCCCAATGGCTGTTATCATCCCTGTGAGTAACGGGATGGTAGTAAGAGGATCCTCTCCACATCTGTTTGCAGAAGGACTGGGTGGTAGGGGTGTGGGGCCACAGCTTCCTTCTCCTCACAGACAGTGTCGGTGCTCCCATCTCTGTCTTGCACCTTTAACTTTAGAAGCATGTGCAGGGAAGAGGGAGGAGATTCCCAAGCGATGGCCATTTAATCATTGGTCACGAATCATCTCATTATCAATTTCCTATCCATGCTGAAGAAAATCATATTTATTTAACCTTGACCAAACAATGACACTCAAAGAAGAATCTATGCCCAGAACTCGGGAGGCAGAGGCAGGCAGATCCCTGAGTTCAAGGACAGCCTGGTCTCCAGAGTGAGTTCCAGGACAGCCAGGGCCACTCAGAGAAACCCTGTCTTGAAAAACCAAGAAAAGAAAAGAAAACAAAAGAAAAAAGAAGAGAAAAGAAGAGAAAGAAAAGAAAAGAGAAAAGATGGATGGATGGATGGATGGATGGATGGATGGATGGATGGATGGATGAATCTATAGTCTGCTAAATATGAAGCAAGCTCTAACTCCAGGCATCTTGGGAGCATGAGTAGATGTAAAGTAGAAATAATTGCCTAAGCATAGATATGTTACTTACAGGTATTTGCAGCCTTTCAGAGACTACTCAAGTACAGTTATGACAGCAGATTGCCTTGGATGCACTACAACGTAATGTAAACCCAATGTGGGGAGAGTTTACATTGGCTTCTGGCTTCTTTCAAAATCTCATAACTAAAGACTACCAAAATACCTTTTACAAAGTAGGGGAACAATGACCTCATTTTACAAACTGGAAAATTGAAACAAAAAAAAAAAAAATCAAGATTAAACATGTCTACCAGGATATACAAAAATGTATGTGAGGGCACAGAATAGAATTTTCAGTCCCTAAACTGAATACTGAGCCTGGTCTAAGTCAAACAGGGATTCTTTCCCTTTGTGAGCTAATACCAACTACACAGAGGTAATGTGATTTAGGAGAAAACCTAAGGGAGTGGGTGTTATCTTCTGTTTCCAATCTCCTTCCAAGTCAGCCTCTGTACTGGGGAACACTCACAAAGCACCTAGACTAACCAGTGCAGACTGATTGGCTGCACAAAATTACAGTTCATTCCCTAAGGATATGAATAATACTGTCTGAACAGTTAACTTCATCTTTTCCAAACTCTTTATTTGTTAGATACATGAAATAAGAGAGCTAAGGATTGAAATCAGGAGTTTACATTTTTTTAATGAGTTTTTACCATTTTCTGTGGCTGATTTGGATAAGAATTTTGCAGATCTACAGTGATAATAGCAAAATAATTGCCCTTAAAAGGAAGTGAACTAAGTTCACATAGCAGAATGTCCCATTGCTGAACCAGTTTTTACCCTGTGTTCTCAATTGCAGGTCTTGATAGAGTTGTCCAAGGGAAGATTATATCCCACCATTTGGGGCTTCGGAAATAAATTCCTTCCCTCCAAGGCCTTTCTTTGTCTCAATATCATCCTTGTGCTGCTTCTCAGAACCAGAGCAGGAGAACGGCTGGGGAGAGGAGTGCTGCTGTGCTAGCCTGGCCTCTGCTATGCTGTGAGCTGAGGTCTTCCCATGGAAGACTCTTCACATGCGGAGAGAAATAACAAATCAATTTAGATGGAGAAAGAACTATCTAGCCTAAGCGCAAAGCAATGATTAGTTCCCCACTGTCCCTCTTCCTCAGTATACCAAGAACCCCGGGTAAAGGAGACATGTAGGGGACCATTGTTCTCCATCATGTCCCTGCTCCCAAACAGCTGGGCATCCTGCCATGTAGCTCCATAGTTCTACCCATACAGAACTGCCCTGATGGCTGACATATATATGTTCAGCGCCTTCCTGGCCCTCGCCTGATCTTTCAGGCCTAACTAGCATCCAGCATGCCTGAGGTACCTGGTACAGTTAGAGATCTGTGGCAGTTGAGGATATGCATGTAAAAAATTCCAGAATGCCTTTCTCCAAAGCTACCTCTTTATCAGCTAGAATGACCTGAAAAGGATTATCTTGGGTGATGGAGATTCCAGGGTTACTTACTGTCAAAGTGTGCATTTTCCCATCTCTTCAAGCTGTTATAAACTAAAGAGTCAGTATTGCTTGTCTGAGGCAGAAGGAGTTATCTGCCTAGGAAGTTGAGACAAGGAAATAAAGATGTCCCAGTATATATGCCTTGAAAGTAGTGTCTTACCTGTAATGCACGGAGTGTCCTTTGTGGTGAAAAGCTGAGAAGAAACAGTTTTCTATCATGGAGGTAAGTGAGGATCTTAAGTTGGTAGTAGCTAAAAACTGACCTCCTCACTTTAATTTACAGCCTGTTGGGCTTGATGTAATTTAGTGAGACCATGGCATTTGTGGGGGGAGCTGTTCTAGTTTGATCTCAATCCAGTTATATTTATAGAAGCACCTGCCTTGCTCCCCCTCACCCCAGAAAGATATGATTCACAATTAGGACTTGGTAGGGATTTTGTTCAAGTAATCAGGCTTCTCTCTACCTGAAGGCTATTTCAAAATATGTCCACGGCCCTTTTCCTGGCTTGTTCTCAATTGGTCCAGACCCCTGTCAGGTTTAGGGAGAGCAGAATTCAGAAAATTCCATGTTGTTTCCTAACTTTCTCGTGTGGCCATGTCTGTATGAGAGCAAAGGGACTGAAGGGAGAATTATTCAATTTTTATTCTTGTTTGGAAGTCTGAGTTAACTGTAATGCTTAGTTAAGTGTGGACAAGAGATTACTCACACTATTGCGAGGACATTCCTTGAGAAGACTGCACTTAGAATCAGTATGCAATGCAGTTGTGTTTAGGTAGGTATGGCCCCTTTTGAAAAAAATAAAGCAGACATGAAAATGGGAGTGTGGACGGGGGAACCTAAGATGCATTGAGAGAAATTATTCCCATTTCGGAAGGATTATTTGCTTTACCAAAGGACGCACTGCAAAGTTCCTTCTAAATAACTCCCTTGGGGCACTTAAAACAAGATCTGATTTACAGTTCTCAAGAATGCTTTTTGTGTTTTTAGGGGTTTTTGTTTTGTAAAAAACTCCTGTTATGGATATAGAAATACAGAGATACTTTACATGATTTCTCTCACTATCTTCATTGAGGAATTTTTTTCCCAACATAGGAAACATGATTGTATAGTTCTTTTAACTACTACTTTTGTTGGTACCTTTGAACCTAAAGAAGAGTTCAGTCATCGTGACTTCTCAGTGTCAAGGTTTGATATCTGGTGTTCCAGAGCCTTGGAGGGAGGGTAATTCAGCTCGGCACTCATGTATACTTTGTATTTTAACCAATCAAAACAAATTGCTTTTTAAGAGAATGGAGAAAAGCCTATAAAAGTTAAAATTAGGCTTAGATTTAAAATAAAAAAGTAATATTAGAAGTTAAAAATTAGGTTTAAATTTATATAGCTCCCTTACAAGAAAAGCTAAGAATGTTTTTGTTTTTTAAAAACTTTAATATTGGGCTGGAGAGATGGCTCAGAGGTTAAGATCACTGGCTGCTCTTCTGGAGGTCCCAAGTTCAATTCCCAGCAACCACATGGTGGCTCACAACCATCTATAATAGGATCTAATGCTCTCTTCTGGCATGCACGTATACATGCAGAGCACTCATACATAAAATATAAATTAAGTTTTTTGAAAATTTTAAACTTTAATATTACTTTCTTTTTAAAATAAAACTTTATTCCCATTTCCCAGATTAGGATTGTAAAGGAGAAGCCAAGCTTAAACAAGGGGTGCAATTTCTGAGGATCATTATTCTGGGCTTTAAAGGTCTCAGCCCCCAGATCCTCCTCCCTGAGCTGTCTGCTAGAGCCTAGGGTAGGGCTGGCCTCTCCTGCCTCCTTCTGTGTACAACAGCTGCTGCAGAAGCCGCTGCTCCTCTGGCGGTGCTGTGTGTCCTGGCTTCAGGGTATGCCTGACTGGCTGCTGGCCTGTGACTCATGTAGATCAGTTTAAGCTGTTTGGACTCAGAACTTGTGACTGGAGAGAGTGCAGCAGTTAGAGCACTTGCTCTTCCAGAGGACCAGAGTTTGATTCCTGCACCCACATGTCAGCTCACAACATCTATAACTCCAGCTCTAGAGGATATGATGCCACCCCTGACCTTTGTAGGCGCTAGGCCCACACGTGAAACACTAATACACATAAAACAAATAAATCTAAGAGAATAAGTAAAGATCCAGGACTGTGACTAGACTCTGTAGGCCACAAACCCCAGATCTGGTTTCCTGGTTCTGCAGCATTGGGCAAGTTACTTGTCTCTTAGTCTCCTCATCTTTGAGGTCATGATCTTTCAGTTCTGATGTGTTAGAGGAAATGGAAGCATCGTAGCATCTCAGTGATATTAGCTCTTCACACTTGATTAGGCTAGTGATACCTCATCTGTTTAACTCTTTTATGTTGATTCTTGAATGATAAGGTTTGGTTTTTTAGGATTTCATGGGAACTTTGATTTTGTGAAGGGACAGGAACAACATACCTTTCTCCCATTTCAGCCTTTGCCTGAGGCAGGACTCTAAAAAAGAGTGGCTATCCTCTGTAGAGCATATTCTTACACACACACACACACACACACACACACACACACACACACACACGCACGCACGCGCTTTCCTAAAAACCTGGAGGCCTAGCAACCTGGCAAGAAAAGAAAGAAAACCATTCCAAGATATTTAATTGTACAGGGAGCTTACAGGATTGATCGTGAGCTTAGCTTTTTACAATAGTCCAGTGAATAAGAAATGCTCCTGACAAACGATCAATGATAGGATAATCACTCCTTATCCCTCCTCATTCTTACCTTCTTTCTTTCAGGAGAACAGGGTTCAGAAGTCAAAAATCTTTATAGACGCCGCTTTTAAATTAAGCAGAAAATAGACATTGACATATTTGTTAATCTCCCCTAAATCATTACCAGGGCTGGCTGCTGTGCTGTACAGGGGAGCAGGGCCCTCGGTGTACAGCACAAGGGTAGCACCCACTGGAGAGCAGCCTTCTGCTCCTAAGACATAAAGATTTAGAGACACTTTTTTCCAAAACATAGCACGCAGACTCTGGGCCTTCTTACATACTTAAGACTTGTCAACACCTCTTCTTGCCCTGTTTCTTTTCTGAGGTGGAACGGCTGCCTCATTTTCTAGCTCCTGAAAAGACAAGAGCACCGCCATATTTATTTCATTATTCCTTCAAAACTCTAGACTAGAGCAATTGACCCAACCTCCCCTTTCCTCCTGAAGGCTCTCCTCAGCCTGTAGTTGCTCTTCCTGCATCCAAATGTTAAAGCTGCTCTTAATTCTGCAAACACCAGCAACCAACACTCCAGCTACTGTGAGGACATCTACCTGGCTGCTTTCAATACCATTACTGAAGACAAGCACAGGCTTTGGGGGTGGCCAGAGCAGGTGTAAATCCTGACTGTGTTTCTTAACAGCTAAGTGCCACTTTACATTTCAGAGCCTCTTTTTTTTCCAGTTTATAAAATGGATACTTTGTCCATAAGGTGAGTGTAAGGATCAGAAATAATATATGTGAAGCGACCTGGAAAACACTTGGCAGCACTAAGTATTCAGCTTAGCAGCAGTGTTAACAGCCATCCAGCCCTAGGTCTGTGTGTGTGTGTGTGTGTGTGTGTGTGTGTGTGTGTGTGTGTGTGTGTGTGTGTGTGTGTTGACTTATGAGGTATATGATCCTGAAAGACTCCAGTGCAGTGTTTGACACACAATAAATGGTGTGTTATATATGGCCCAAATAGATGCACACGTGCATTCAAGTAAAATGTCAGCTGTTTACCTAAAAGAAGAATCTTGAAGGGTTTGGAGTTCCCTGTTGAACTCTCTTCACAAACGTCCTGCCATCCCTTGGACCCCAGCATTTTTACATCCTCAACCTCACAGCAATAGGAGAAGCTCCTTTAAATCTTGGCACTGCTAAGAACATGGCAGACATTGTCCTGGTCTTAGCTCACAATAGGACTTAGATGACTTCCATCTGTCTTAGCCTTCTGAAATGGTCCACTACTACAGAAGTGCCAGTCTTCTGCAAGTAAGAAAGGCAGTGTGACGCTGTCCAAAAGCTTCGGGGCACTGCTTCCCTGAGTCCTGGCTGTCACCCTCTTGCTCTATGGCCTTGATGAGTCACACAAGTTCTTGGTGCCTGTAAGAGGCTAAGAAGAATACAGCCTCAGGAGATTGTGAAGACTAAATGGGGCCTGAGGCAGCAGGTCAGTGACTACTTCTCAGTTTTAAAACGGAGAGGAGCTGCGCATCCAGAAAGTCACATAAAATTAAACTAAGTGCTAGAGTCCCATCCCTGCTCAGTTAACATGTGCTTACAGATGATACTTACGGCTCACTCAGCAGCCCAAGGCCATTGATAGCATATGATTTGTAGTGGCATGAAAAACAAGACCCGTTCCCAGACAGTCATATGCTTGAAACAGACCTTTCTCTGCTGCATCCCGTCACCTATGCTTGAATATTTGTCAGCATTGGAGACAAGACACATCAGGTAGCTCCAGCACCAGGGCTGCCACCTATTGTCCCTTCAGTTAGATATCATCCTTGCTGGGCAGGCAGATAAATTTTCAGTATTGATTGCAGACCCCACTCTGGAAGTAATAAGGAAGGGAAGCGCAACATAGCAACACCTCTTCTAAAACCCAGGAGCTGGGCCTGGTCTCCCTTGTTTGTTATAAGAGCATCATCGCTAACTAAGTGAAGGTACTGTGTGTTCTGTGCTTAGCAATCCACCAAAGTCTGCTCTCTTTTTCCCTGTTCCTTCTCTTTTAGCCCAAGACCTAGAAGTTTTGTCACCTGGTCAGGGATTGGGAGACCAGGGGATAATCCATCGAACTGATGTGAGATATGTGGATCTGGCTCTACCTGACTGAATTGTACTACTTTGAGGTTAAGAATATCCAAATCTGACATTGGAAGCTAAGGAATACAGCAGCTTGAAACTTGGGGGTGATTCTAGAGCTTAGCAGTTTCCTAGGCACCTGTTGAGGACTCAGTAAAACCAGAGCTGCTAGTCTGTGCTCTGGTCTCAGGGGAAGCTCTCCTACAAAAACCTAAGTTTGGGCTAGTCCAGCTCCTCTGGTGATAGGCATGGTGTCCATACAGTCTTGACTCATGTGGATAGAGGAGCCTTGCTTGCTATTGGACAGTGGACTGATGAGAGAGGTACAGACCTCCCTCACTTGACCTTTTTGAGACAGACCTGGAGAGCTGGATTGCCACCTTGCTTTCATACTTGTGAGCTCTGCAGGGAAAAGCAGTGACGAAGGGCGGACAGGAGTGCTGTCTCAGAGTCCTGCTGTCTCAGAGTCAGTTATGTAGCCAAGAGTGACAACAGTGGAAAGCCAGGCCCTAAAGGGAAGGACTGTGGCTGCATCTACGCCAAGATTCCTGATCCCTGCAGTGTGACAGGCAGTTTTATGTAATTGCAGGCACCCCAGAGCTAAGCCCCACTGAGCGGAAGGAGCTGGAGAACAAGTTGAAGGAACGGGAGGAGTTCCTAATTCCCATTTACCATCAGGTAGCTGTGCAGTTTGCTGACTTGCATGACACACCAGGCCGGATGCAGGAAAAGGGTGTTATTAATGTAAGTACCATAGTTGCCATTTCTGACATATCAGAGCCCTTCAAGTGACATAGGCCCACAAGCAGGGAGCTGTTGGGGCCAGATCAGCACAGCTTATGCAGATCAAACCATTTCCAGCTTTTTATTTAAGAGATCTTTCCCCTTTTCTGTATTCACTGCTGTCTAAAACAAAATGATTCAGGTTTCCATGAAATCCTCAGGCAAGCTCTGTATTGTTGGTAGGAAACTAAGTCATGTGTGCCTTCGTTGGTGAACAGCAATCCACATGATCCTCAGGCTGGAATACAACAATGTCAGGGTTATGGTGACAGCTAATTCACCTTTGATCTACATGAAAGTTGAGCTGTTTGCTCAGAAGATTCTTCCCTTTTTAGTTATCTAGGAACTCAGTCTCTTTTTCAGAACTGCGGTCATGTGTGGGCTAGCATTTGCGAGACTGCTGGTTGTGTACAGTGTTCTGTGGTTTGTAGGGAATGTACTGGAGGTGCAGGGAGTTTAGGCCAGCTTTGGGGTCTCTAAAGGGCTTTTCTGGAGAATGGCTTTTTTATGCCTGTGGGGTTTCTTCAGATTAAGGACTATTGCTGAAGTGACTACACTAATTCCTATATGTTCTTCTGTGAGTCTAGGACATCTTAGATTGGAAAACATCCCGTACCTTCTTCTACTGGCGGCTGAGGCGCCTTCTGCTGGAGGACCTGGTTAAGAAGAAAATTCACAATGCCAACCCTGAGCTGACTGACGGCCAGATCCAGGCCATGTTGAGACGCTGGTTTGTAGAAGTGGAAGGCACAGTGAAGGTATGCAAAGCACCTCCCATCACACCTTCATGCTGAGAGTTCAAAGGGCTGTCAGCTAAGAACCTTCAGGCCTTCGGGGGCAGGGAGTACGGGGAACCTAAAACCCAAACCCTCTCCTATTGTGCCAAATTACAGCCAAATAATATGCTATGGTATCATGTTAGAAAAGCTAGAAAGGCCTATATGCAGCCCATAGAGTCATTCAGCAAACCATTTGGTACACTTACAACATACCAGACACTGAGCTAGGCCCTGGGGGCTTAGCAGTAAGAGACAGTATTCCTGCCACTGAGAGCTTTTTTTTTGTCCTACACAGCAGCAAGGCTATATTAAACCCAACAAAGAGCAGAGTCATATTGCTCAGAGTAGACACCCAATTTTGAGGAAGGAAGAGCAAGATTTCTAGAGGAAGGGATGTCTCAACAGAGACTTAATAAACCAGAAAAAGTTGGGTTGGTGGGGCAAGGGTAGAAAGAATGTTCCAGGCTGAAGCACCTATATGTTCCAAGGTATGCTAGCAAAGGCAGCATGTGTCTAGGGAGCTACAACTACAGCAGGTGGCTCAGAGAATGGATGCCCAGATAGAAACCCAGCGGCATAAGCAGCAGAGGAGTCTGCACTGTCTAGAAAACGCTGAATGGTTGTAAGCAGCTGAGTTACCCTCCTCAAGAAGCCTAGTATACACACACACACACACACACACACACACACACACACACACTTGCAGGCGCACACATGTGCGCTTGGGTTGCTGAGACTATAACTTTAGTTTCACATCTGGAAGGAAATGCCTGGCCTGCGTGTGGGAATGTAGCTGGCGTCATCTGAGGGTGATCTCATTCCTTATGGCAGTGGCCCTATCAAGACAGCGCTCCTGGTGCTCTTGCCTTGGGATTACAGACAGGGCAGGCCTGAGGTTGGCATTCGTCCCTGGATTTCACAAAACAGTCTACAGGAAACAGGGGAAGGAAAAGCCGAAATCTTTGTGTCTACATTTTTTACTAAGAAAAATCAGGGGCAGGTGTGGGTAGCTCAGGAAAGAGCACTTGTATGGCATGTGTGCAGCCTGAATTAGTTCCCCAGGAGAAAGATTCGTCTTTTTTAGTAGTTACTATATATTTAAAAAAAAAAAAAAAAAAAACACATTTGTTTTGTGTGTAAGCCCAGGCATGCCACGTTCACATGTAAAGTCATAGGGCGACTTGAAGGAACTGGTTGGTCGTCTTCTTCTTCTACCATGTGGTTCCTGAGACCAAACTCAGGACTTCAGCCTGACAGCGAGTACTTTTAACTGCTGAGCCATCTTGCTGGTCCTATTCTACTAGGCTATATTAAACAAATATATTTTGTAATATATTACCTGTGATCTTTGGTGATTGTTGGATATTGGTGGAGAGTGGCATGAAATGCCTTGTCCTACAGAGGGTCACTCCAGTCTCCTCGAAATGCTACCTGGAGTCTTTGCTAACAACTTTTCTCATCAAGGAGCTGTAAGACTCATGAAGCCAGTGATGCGGAGTGTTCTGAGATCCACCTTTGTGTTAAGTCTGCCTGTTTCTTTATGACTGGAAAGCTGCTTGGATAAATATTTCAGATGTGCAGCAGGGAAGTGGGACATTCTCCGACATTTGGTTCAGGTTAAGGTCAGTCTGTGGCATCATAATTGAGTGAGACAATTTTGTCAGTGGCTGCTGGCAGCTTGTAGTGGAAGTTGGCATTGAGAGTCATGCAAGTGTAAAATAAGAGGCTGTTCTCAGTTAAGAGTGGTCGGCTAGGTAAATGGAGTGTGTGTGTGTGGCCTGTATGCCTCCCTACCATATTAGTCACTAATGGACGTGCACAGCCTCGGTGGGCACAAGGATGAGGAGAAGGAATAGCTTCCCTCCAAGCATGAAGTGAATAGATAGGTCCCCTCACTTGCTCCTTAGTGGCATCCTCCCAGGGGGCAGTGTGTCTAAAGAAACAGGCCATTGCTAGCTCTCATCAGTGGGGAGCTGTATGTGCACAGGCTCCTGGCTGGATTGAGTGCAGAAGACACTTGAGGCTCACAGCTCAGGAAGAGGCTGTCTGCACACTGAATGCCAGTGATCCCTAACAGCTGATACTAGTTCCCTTGCCTGTATTTACAGAAGATTGCCTTTCCCATGAGCTCTCATCTCAGGGGACGGGCAGAAGAGAAGGAAGGACAAGTGATCCTGTGAAGTCAGGACATGTGGCTTTGAAGCCTCCTGCCTCGTTCTGCAGGCTCAGCAGGACCCGAGTGTGGGATAGGTGATAAAATCTGCAGTGTCCTTGAGACAAGAAAGGGCTGCAGTGTTGCCTCTGAAGGCTGCTAGAGAAGCTGCCTGATCTGAAGAAAACACTGTGTGTGTGGTGGCAGGGTCTTCAAATAGTGACAGATTTCATACGCTATTTCCCTCAAATGCAAAGACTAGTAGAGTCATCTTGAGTTATTGGTAAAGAAGTCATGTAGTGACAGGCATTTATTAGCCATGCTTTATATTGTTTTGTCCCCCAGAGATTTCATTTTCTTGATCCTGGAAAAAGATTTAAGATGGAAAATTGAGCAGTATGAATCTTCTGTTCCCCTTAGAGACCTCCATCCCATGAGTTCTAGGATTGCACTTAGCCCCACTGGGCAGTCCTGTTGTAGGAAGGAGTTGGGTTTATGGCTCAGAGTTTCACTGTGGGCAAAAGCAGCAGCATCACTACAACTCCCTGAAGAAAAAGTTCCAAAAGCTATGGATTGAATTTGGTTGTGCAAACATGGCACATGCCTGCTTCACGAGGATGATTTTTATCTTGATTCCTAGCTCCGTAATTTGAAGTATGCAGTTTTCCCAACAGGCTGATTCCTAACAGACTCTGACAGGAGAAAATACAATTAAGACGTTGCGTGGAGCCAAGCAGTGGTTCCATGCACCTGTAATCCCAGCACTTGAGGCCAGCTTGGTCTATAGAGCATCGAGTTCCAGGACAACCAGGGCTACACAGAGAAACCCTGCTTCAAAAAACAAACAAAACAAGACTTTATATGGAACACTGAAAAAAAAAAAAAAAAAACTGTGGGTTTTTTTGGGATCTCACAAACTCACACAGAAAGAGGTTCCCTGCTTTGCATCCATTTGCTTGGACACATTATTTGAGCCTCCATCTCCTCATGTATAAAATGGGGGTATTTATGGTATCACAGGATTCAGTGGGTTTAAATGTCAAAGTAAAACATGTTATATGTTAAATGGCAGCCAGGCATTGTAGAGCATACCTTTAATCCCAGAACTCAAGGGTGTGACCTCTGTGAGTGCAGGTTAGCCAGGAATACATGATGAGACGGGATGGGGAGGGGCATGGACAAGGGGAAGAGAGAAAGCAGTCAGAGACTAGGTGAACTGACTCATCCTGGACGGGCTGCCTGACTCACACCAGTGTCCCTAGAGCTTAGTGCCCCAATTCATTCTAATTGTCCAGTTACCCACTTGTTCTGGATTTCCAAATGGAATGAGGATCAGAGAGAAAGAGCACTGTTGATGAGTTCTCCACTGCCTCAAGCTACCCACAGATAGCTGGGTGTATCAGGGACAGATGAGGTAAGGGGAAAATAGATAAGAATTATCTGGCCCAGCCATGAAATTTAGCAAGCCACGTTTTATGTGGTCTTTTGGTGTTGTAATATGATTTCTTTCAGAGTCTTTGAAGCACATCTTAGGCTTTTCAAGGTCATAACCTTAGAAACATAGATATATTGAAAGCAGTCTTCCTTTCTAGGATATCTATGTGTACTCTTACCACCCCCAAACCCCTCCACACACACCAGGTCAGATGGCTCCTAAGCATCTCTAAGCAACCCACAAGGTGAAGTCATTTGTAGGCATGGTAGTCGAGGTTAACAGCCACCAGGTTGTGCCCTAGTGACTCCCTGGCCCTGTACTACCATTGCTTAGGGAGAGCCTAACAGCTGTCCAGTGCTTTAGAAATGAATCTTTCAAACAGGTCATTTAGATTTTGTAAGCTAGACTAATTATTACACATAATTAGTGAGGTTGAGTGGTGCCTGAGATACTTATCCATTGATGCAGAAAGAGAGTGTGTCTGGTGAACGTGTATTGTTAGACAAGCCAGTGTTGTGATGTTTAATTGTTGATATTTTATTGATATTAAGATGCTCTGGCTGGGATGTCACGCAGGTGACGTGGGCCCAGGGCTGTCATGGGGCTAGCAACCCAGCATTTCACACTTGTTTAAAATCCACTCTGGAATCCTAGGAAGGTAGATAGCTACATTTTTATAAGTCTAAGGAAGGTGGTGATAATGGCTTTCCCCTTGGAATGCCCTTCTTCATGCCTGGAATGGTGAGTTTCATGGCTGTCCTAGAAGGTAGCTTGCTTTTCCCAAGTAGAAGAGAGTAGCTCAGAACATGGTAAGCCCTCCCAGATAGACTGAGAGAAAACATAGCATTGTATGTACAAAAGTTTGTTTCTTTTTGCTAAAATTAGTTGGTTAGAACTCGGAGTTCTCTGTCTTTATGTACTCTGGCTTCATGCTTGGTGGCATCATCCATTTGTGATCCGAATAAGCAGCATGTTTCATATGCAGGGTCCATATTTTTAAGCATCTAAAAGCTTGGGATGTGTTACTGTCATTCTGCCTGGGAACTGTTTTAAATGTTTAAACACCTAGTGTGGTTTGTGGCTGCAGGAGGGAAGGCAGGAGTGTTTACTCTAGAGGGTAGCTGCCTTTCTCCAGTGTAGTGTGTGAGCATCGTTAGAAGCCAGCATCTCGTTAGCTAATACATTACACCAATCAAGGAGAGTTATCTTAAGCCACAATTAATCTGCTCCCTGGCATATGTTGATAGCAAAGCATCATGCTGTTTCTTAATTAAAAGCAAACGGATTAAAAATGATTAATAAGAGTATTAAATATTCTCCTAAACTAGAGGCTTTGGGACTCCTGAGTGAATCTGGTTGGGTTTTGTTTGGTTTCCTTCTGTAGCTCAAGAAGCTGCCATTGTTTTATTTTTGCACCCCTCTCCACCAAATCCTCCTAAATTGGGGAAGCTGTGAAGTCCTCCAGCCACAGAGAACTCTTAATCACCAACAGTGAAAATGGCCAAGTTTATGAAGGTGGCAGTGGCTGAGTCAGGTGTGTTCATTCATCTGGGCTCCAGCTACAAACTGGACCACGTGAGCTAGGCACTTCATTGTCAGCAGGGCCTGCTACAGCTTTCCTAAGGAGCAAAAGTGCTTCTCTGTGGCAGACCTCCGAGAGGGGTTACCCCCAAGTGAAACATGGGGGTGGGTAGTTCCCAGCTTGTTCTGTGAGGGAGAGCTGATCTCAGAGATGCCCAAGGTGGGCAAATCTGGAGCCAGGGAAGGAGGTAGACCGACTTCTGGGAAAGACCCCCTGCTGACCTTTAGTCCTCGGAACCTGTGATCCAGCATGGTAAACAGCCAGGCACAGCCAGCTAAGTCAGGGGAGGGAAGGAGGAAACCATGGTTTGGTTGGTTACTTTTGTGAGACAGGGTCTCACTCTATAACCTTGCCTAGTCCATAACTTAGTGTAGCCCAGGCTGGCCTTGAATTCCCTACCCTCCTGCCTCAGCCTTACAGGTGCTAGGATAAAAAGTGTGAGCCACCACACCTAGCAAAAAATGGTATTTTTTAAAGCATGAAATCTGTGAGAAGACAGCCCAGTTTCCTGATGCTGGATGCTTCTTTTGTGACTATTCACTCCATACAGTGCAGATCCTGAGGTAACAGCTATTGCTTGTATCTGGATTTCCTGAAACCACAACACAAGCCTCAGAGTCCCTACAGTGCCCACCTATTAAATTACAGCGCCAAACTCATTGTCATTCTGACTTTGACTTCGTTAGTGATAACAGAAAAGGATAGCGCACCTTTAAATGACGAGCTTTGTGTTTAATTACCCAAACAAAATGACATAAATATGAATGAGCCCTAATGGTGGTACTTGGTTTTCCGGAAACCATTAACAAAACGATTCCTAAATGATTTGTAAAGAAATGAGAGAAGAGAGCAAGGAGAAGGCTATTAGGCTTCTAACACACTCCTGAATTATTATGTAGTCAGCTGCCTCAGAAATACTCAGCTAAATGATCTTGAAAGAAAGGAGGCGAGAGGTGGGCTGTCGAGACTCTCAGGGCTACAGACTTCTTGACCCTCTACAGTGCTCTCATAACTAATAAAGTGGGGTGGGTTTCTGGCTTGGGGGTACTACTGTAACAACAAGACATCCTCCATATCAGTATCCATGTTGTATTGCGTGTTGTCCTCTAAGCCTTGCTCCCATGTGTTCCTAAAAGAGGTGGTCCAGCCACAGGAGGCTTGCCAAGCTGGAGGGCCAAGGCACAGTGCAGAACCTTGTCTGCCATATCTTGCTGGGCCTGGAATTGCACCTCAGATCAGTGTTTCAGCTCCTCCAAAAAGAAACAGCCAATACACCTTCCCCTGCCAGTCACACTCTTAAATACCCTGCTCCTCAAAGACCTGGAATTGCACCTCAGATCAGTGTTTCAGCTCCTCCAAAAAGAAACAGCCAATACACCTTCCCCTGCCAGTCACACTCTTAAATACCCTGCTCCTCAAAGACCTGGAATTGCACCTCAGATCAGTGTTTCAGCTCCTCCAAAAAGAAACAACCAATACACCTTCCCCTGCCAGTCACACTCTTAAATACCCTGCTCCTCAAAGACCTGCTGTGGTGGAACAGTAGATGCCAGAGCTTCATAGCACAAACTCCCATGTGAGTGTCTGAAGATCAAAGGAAGGGAGAGATGAAGAAGCTCCTGGCTGGGAACCTTTCCCTTCCTCCTCCAACCTGAACAGTAAAGGAACATTGTGAACAATGTTTTTATGCCAAATTTTTTGAGATACTGGACAATCAGGTGTCCAGGCCTAGCCCCTGGCATTTGACCGAGACTTGATTGTTTGCAGGCTTACGTTTGGGACAATAATAAGGACCTGGTGGAGTGGCTGGAGAAGCAACTGACAGAGGAAGATGGTGTCCGCTCAGTGATCGAGGAGAACATCAAATACATCAGCAGGGACTACGTCCTCAAGCAGATCCGCAGGTGAGGCCACCAGCAGGGTCCTTGAGGCTAGAAAGCTAATTTCTTTACAATAACAAGTTTCTAAGAAACTATGAGGTAATGTTACCCTGATCCCTGTGGTTCCTGTCTGGAACTGCTATAGTTGACCACCAGCTCTCTCTCAGCTGACTCAGGACGCTTTTACTCATGCATTCACTCTGGGTACAGCTATTCAAACCAAGGGCATGATTCTGAAGGGAAGGAGCCTGACCTCTCCTTTGGAGATGTCCTTAGAACTGTTTGGAAATACACTACTTAGGGAAAAGCTGCAAGTAGAAGCTGGTGCTAGTTATTTGCCTGCTGTTTGAATGTTTGCCTTATTGACATGTGTGCCATCTCTAAGAACAGAAGTTCTCCTTCGTGGTTACAGTAAAAGCATCAACTTTAGTAAGTTACTGACTGAGTGCTTCTGTGGAGTTTTCCCTGTGAGAGTGGGTCAGCACTACAGCATTCTCCTGTCCCCAGCACACCTTGCCCCAGTCTTCCATTTGTAGAACATTGCTCATTTTTAGGTTGTCTGTTTCTTTGGGGTTCAATTTGAGTTCTGTATTATGACCATATCATCACACATGTGATATTCTGGCCATCACAAAGAACCCCACTGAAAGTCACCCAAAGTTCATCTGTCCCTGGATGTTAATTTCTATCACCTAGCCAAGCTGTTCCTGGATTTCTCCACTGTATAATTACTGGTCATCACCCCCTCTGCCCTGCTTGCTTATTCACTAACAAATCTGTGGGAAGACACTTGCAGGCCAGGGGAACTGTCTTGCTCCCCATCAGTACTTCTCTTTAGACTGAATAGCCACTGATACCTTGCCTAAAGAATCTTTACTATGATCTGTACTCTGCTTCCACAATTACGTCCTCACTTAAACTCTAAGCAAGAGTCCCTGTCTTCCCCAATGCATTTCTACATTACTGATGCAGAGTAGGAAATAACTACTTCCACAATTTTATAGTTTATTTCTGGAACATTTGGTAGCAAAATAAGTACATATCTGTCTAGGAAGGGCCTTTCATTCAGGCACCATTGTCAATGTGTCCCCATTGTTTTTGCTTTGGGGGTTTATTTATTTAGGTTTTTCAAGATAGGGTTTCTCTGTGTGGACCAGGCTGGCCTCATACTCAGAGATCCAACTGCCTCTGCTGCCCAAGTACTGGGATTAAAGGCCTGGCTGGGGTTTATTTTTTAACTACTCTTTATTCTCTAACATAGCAAACTATTTTCTAGTTCATTTTATACTACTCCTTAGCTGCTGGGGATATTTGAACAAAGGAAAACTCATGAGGTGGTCAGTGTGGTATGCTTAGCTGCCCTTGTTAGCATCGCTGTCGGGCAATTCTTAAGCACCCCAGTTGAGGCACTTTCCCTGTCTGCTTCACCATCTCTAATCTCCTCCCCAGCTTGGTACAAGCCAATCCAGAAGTTGCCATGGATTCCATCGTCCACATGACCCAGCACATCTCACCCACTCAGAGAGCAGAAGTTGTTCGGATCCTCTCTACCATGGATTCCCCTTCCACGTAGGAGAAACTTCCCGCCCATTCCTGCCCTGTCTCTGGAGAAGAGGGCTAGGGCTGCCTCTTACATCTGAACCCACTGGAATGAGAAGGCATCAGAAGCCCAGTTCTGGAGTCAGAGTGGCATTTGCTTCCCCTTGAGTGTTTCAGGTTCTGCATGACAGCCTGGGCTATAGGATCATAAAGCCCAGTTACACATACCTGGTTCAGTATTTATTAGCCCAGCTGTGATGACGGTCCTCTTTCCATGCACAGGACTGAGAAGGCAATGACGGGTACATGCTGTACCATGAGGTCTTACTAGACTAAAGCAGGACTACCCTCCTGTCCTGCCTGCCCCAGCACGGGGCCGTGTGAACAGTGTCCAAGTGTCTGCAGCCCCTGCCCCATGAGCCACAGCCACAGGCAGCAGGGGAGGGCTGGGGCTGAGGAAGGAGGAGACTGAAGTCCATCGATCACTACCCCATGTGCAGCCTGGCACACACCGGGCACTGGAGAGGAACAATCCCCATCTAACCACACCAAGATACCTATTTATGAGAGAAGAGGGCAAAGCCATGATCTAAGAGGTGGGCTCAACACAGACCAAGTCATTGTTGCTGGTAAAACACTTTCAACCTTGAGTGGCTTCTCAGTACACCTGGGGAGATGGTCACCTGCCACCACCTTACTCATCACTGTATGGCTAGTTAACTCATCACTGTATGGCTAGTTAACTCCCCAGGAGCTAAAGGCCAGTGCACAAGAGCCCTAGCCTGTGGGTGGCTGGAGGCAGGCAGTGTGGGAGCCTTAGTTGGCGAGGTAAAAGGGGGCTCTCTTTCCTGTTGGAGTGTAGTCCAAGACTAGTAGTCCAAGTCTCTTCTGAGGACTGGAAAGGTTATCACTGTGGGGCTATGCCTAGAAAGTTACCCATCCCTATTCCTGACAAGAAGTATGGCAGGTCACCCACCTTGATGATAGCTCCGCTTTCAGCACCAGAAACTGGCCTTCCTGGTGTGAGGAGGCTTCCAGGGAACAAGAATTCACCTGCCCTTAAGATTCCTTACAGTTCAGTCATGGTGCTGGTGTTTCCAGACTTTCTGGGCTCTCCATGGCCAACAACAGGGCCTCCTCAGGGGTGGCCCGGAGAGCTTAACAACCCACTTATCCAAGAAAGCAGCCCTGGTGTTCCTAAAGCAAGAATGGAGATGGTCAGAGCTGTAGCATCCAGTTCCTACAGTATGACAATTGCATCTTTTGCTGGAGACCAAGGAGGAAATCACTAAGATGCCACAGAAACCATTGGCATGAATACTTCAGTCTGAGCCTTAACCCTGGATTCCACAAAAAGAGCTGGCCTCCTCTTCAGGAACACCTCGTGCAGATATTCCAGGGGACATTCTCATCAGCTCCACATCGCAAGTGGACATTCAGGGGACTAGATGCAAGCCATCCCACCCCTACAAGCCCTGGTGGAAGGAACAGGTGGGTAGCAGCAGATGGAGAGCATCCTCAGTCCAGAAGGAAGCTTTCCTGGCCCCTGCTTCTTTGCTTCCCTGATAGCTAAGGATGGGATTTGTCTCCAGCCTCCACTTTGCTACAGCACACCCAGTCCCACACACCACTGGTGGTATAAAAGTTTTTACCCTCTTAGAGACCTGTCCTGGCATTTCTTCAGAGGTGAAATGGGCTGTGCTTATAACTTCTCTCCCTGCTGCCCCATCCCAGGACAGGGGCTTTTCAGATGGAGAAGTCAGAGCCACAACACATGAGCACTCCGATGGTCCCACAGCCCATTACACATGCAAGGTTACTGAGGGAGGAGACGAAATGATGGGTTGACCCAGACTTGCTTGAACTGAGATTGCCATATTATCTGTTCACTTCGTTCACAAAGCAGCCTCCACTCGTGTCAGTGAGAATTTTGACGGACACACACGCCAACGAGCAAGGGGCTTCAGTCCAATGCACTCTTTCCACATTTTGTTGAATAAACCTCCACATTTGTAGAAGAGCCGCTGTTTGTCATTTCAATCCATTGCCCAGCCACCCGCTTTCTTGTCCCACTTTCATCGGGGACTGAGAGAAGGGATGAGCCCCTCCTCAGCTCTCCAGTACCAACTAGCTTTTGTCTCCTGAAGTTGCTAAGAATCAATGGGCTATCTGTCCAAAGCTGGCCTTGGCCTGCCCTGTCTTAGGGCACTACCAGTACTCCAGATCCCTCCAGCTAAATACCAGTTCTTTAATGGCATTTTCCCATAGAGTGTTCCACTATAGAATCCTCACTGCTGAGATCTGAGTGGGAGTCCTGGTAAGGCACTCCCCCAAAAGAGAATTGGTTTAGGGCAGGGACAAGAAAGACATCAGGAAGAAGGGACATGGCCTGTTTATGGGTACTGGCTCCAGAGTCCCAGCTCAGAGAAAAGCTGCCTGAAAATACTTGAAATCCCAAACTCAGCGCCCTGCCAGCATGCAGGATTTCCAGTGTCCTCAGCATCATAAGCTCAGGGACCACCCCACCCTTGAAGATTTGGGGGCCAGTGTTTAGGCCTTCTGGGTTCTGAAGTCTAAGCACTCCCAGCACTAAGATCAGGAAAGACATGATTGTGCCCTTGACACCCTCCCCCACCCAGTTCCTCGGGACAAGCTCTGTATCCCTGGGAATTGCAAAAGCATGGTTTGGGGTGAGGGATTGGCTGATTATCAAACTCAGTTCTGGCTTGGGGGAGGTGTTTTGTTTGTAAAGCAGGGGGTGAATTTTTATGAAATGATATGTCAAGCTATAATACTAACTTGTACTACCCTAAATCGGTGTTCTAGGAAGAGGAGCAAGAAGGGAGGCTTGAGCTAGGAGGCATTGTTACCTGTGACTGAGATCCAGGCCACCCTGATGTATCTCAGAACAAGACGTAGGAGAAGGATACAGAATCCAGTGAGAACTGCTTCTCCGCCTGCAGCTGCACCCTGTGAACGGGGAATCCCGAGTCAGCACAAAAACCAGGTCAGCAGCTGAGAGCCAGGGCCAGGGTGTGGGTTTTCATCCGTCCCCGTTCTCAGCCAGCACTGGCAGTGTTTCTGGGATAGGCTCCTGCTGCCCTTGATCTACCCGGGGAGGCAAAGAGCTCTGAGGCCCAAATGAGTATGAGTAGCACAGACAGCTGAGGGCCGAAGCCTCTTGTCAGAAAAGAGAAGGAGTGTGGGTGTCTGCAGTTACTCAGCACCACTGGGGTGCTGCATGGGAGCAGAGTAGTCATTGGAGGATGGTAGACAAAGTGAGCAGGTGTCAGTCACGAAGCCACCACTCCCACTCTCAGATGCCTCCGATAACTGAGTGCGGGTCGGCGTGTGGACAGGTTTAGACTAGGGCCTGGTTGAAGGAAAGGAGCCATGTCCTGGGTGCCATGAAATCTGGAGCCAAGCTCACCTCCTTGTTGTATGTATTATCCATGAGTTGCAGCGTCACCCTGGACAAGTCGTACAGAAAACAATGGTAGACTAACAGCTATTTTCTGTATTCCAAGAATGCATATGCCTCAGACATGAGTTGTCTTTGTGTCTACTGGAGTTTCTCTAATTCTGGACATAACTGGCTGCCTTGTGGCTGGAAACCCTAGTAGGCAGTCAACAAGTAATGGTATTAAGACAGCTTCATAAATGTAGTACTATAGTAAGCGTTTCCCAAAGGATGTGGCCAGCAGGTGGTGACAGAGGAGGGTAAGTTCTACCCTAGGAGGACATGAAACCGGAATGGGCTCCACCAGGCAGGAACCGAAAGGAGATGGGCTAGACCATAGTCAGTGGGGCTGAATTACTTCATTATTCTAGAATAAGCAGGAAGGTTGCTAGAGATGAGGGGATATTTAAACCACTCAGGCTTGGGTATAGGAAGAAGCTCTACAGTACTCTGCCTGTACTACCAAGGCCCTTTGATAGCCACTTCACAGAGTGCAGAGAGAGCTGGGCGTGGTAGTGCACACCTGTAATCCCAGCACTCTGGAGGCAGGAACAAGAGGATCACAGCAGGTTCCAGGCCAGCCTAGGGCCATAGCAAGACCCTGCCTCAAAACTGGACTAGGTGAGCCTGAGTTGAGCTCTCATTCCCATTCTTGGGGAAGCTCCTGACACCTCACCTGCATAGTGTGGATAATAACAGCTTCCTGAGAAGTCACATCAGGTATCATGACTCCATTGCTGGATGTCACTAGCAGGTTCTTAGGGCAATTGTTTCAGTTATTTTGCTGTGCGTGAGTGGAGACACAAGTGTGCCATAGTGCACTTGTGGAGGTTAGAGGACAGCATGGGTTCAGGGGACCAAACACAGGTCATTGAGCTGTGTGGCAGGCACTTTTACCCAATGAGCCATCTTACCAGCCCTATCTGTCCATTTCTTTCTTTCTTTTTTTTTTTTTGAGACAGGGTTTCTCTGTGTGGTTTTGTGCCTCTCTGGAACTCACTTAGTAACCAGGCTGGCCTCAAACTCACTGAGATCCACCTGGCTCTGCCTCCCGAGTGCTGGGATTATAGGCATGCGCCACCACTGCCCAGCTGTCTTTCCATTTCTTAGAAGACTAAGGACCCATTATCACTCCTAGAACATTGTCAGGGAATTGTCCCTTTTGGTCTGGGGATCATCTGGGCATTAAGTAGACGTGAATGCCAAGAAGAAGTGGCAATGAGGAACAATGCCGCCTTGTCAGAAGGCTGGCAACTGTGCCAGCTACCTTCACAGAAGGGCTCAGGGCCTTCTGGAGTAAGGCTTGCTTTCCTTGAGATGCAAGAGAAAGGAATGAGGAGATCCCAATGATTTCATTAAGGTCTAAAAACATTCTGATCTGGGATCTTGGAAGAAGCTGAAGTCTAAATAACATTCCATGACCATTGGCTCTGGCAGTAACAGTAGTAACTGGTGAATGTGTGGGGAAGACCAGTGCCCAGCAAGCCTGGCAATCATGAGCCTGCCATCAGACCAGCAGCCTAACCAGATCGTCAAAATGGGAAATGAGGCACTCATGGAGATCTTGCTATGCTCTCCATACATCCACCTAGAATAACTGAGCACATAAGGAAATGCAAGGGGACCCCTCCAAAAATACAAGCCAGGCCTGACTGTCAAACTGAATATGCACTCTTCTAGAAACACACAAATAGACAACAGAGGAGGACCTGGCTCAGGGAATATCTGCCCATATCATTGGCTGGTCACTAGGCACAAGGTGACATATGAAGCTCAGCTTCAAATTTTCTGTAAAATGGAAGAGGATAGGAACATTCCCTTTGTGCCATATGGGAAACAGAATCCACAGACTAAGCCAAGTTGCTAAGAAAGAAACAGCTTGGGAGGTAGGAGAAGGAAGATTGCGAGTTCAAGGCTACCTTCATTACATAGGAAATTCAAGGCCAGCCTGAGCAACATAAGAGTTGACCTTAGGGCTGGAGAGATGGCTCAGCAGCTAAGGCTGCTCTTCTAGAGGTCCTGAGTTCAATTCCCAGCAACCACATGGTGGCTCACAGCCATCTATAATGAGATCTGGTGCCCTCTTCTGGTGTGCAGGCAGAACGCTGTATATATAATAGATAAATAAATCTCTAGGGGGAAAAAAAAAACTGGCCTTAACCAAAAACCTCAGGTCATCTATTACAAATGTGATCAGGGTTGGGAATATGGCTCAGTGATAGCATGTGCTAACATACACAAGGCCCTGTTGCATTCAATCCATGGTCACACAGAATCAGTGAAAGGAAACCTAAAGTGTGTGACAATGAGTTAGCCAATGGAGAATCTCAATAAAGAAACATTAAATTTTTGAAGAGTATCCTAATCGCTGGGTACATGCCTGCAGTCCCAGCACTCAGGAGGCAATGGCAGGAGGGTCACTGCTGTGACTCTTCACAGAGAACCTATTTCAAACAAACAAGGCTAGAATGTGGACAGACACTGAAAAGCAGATGTGTAAACTGTAAACAGCAAAACTGTTCATTGTGGAAAACAAGAATAAAAGAATAAACAGCCTGAAATCCTAACACAGCAACCCTGAGCACGCTAGTAGCGGCAGACCAGAAGGGAAGGGCAGAAAGACATCAGAAGAAAACTGCCCAACCAGCTAAACATTAACTTCCATAGCCAGGAAGCTCCACCCACAGTCAATGACTAAAGGATGAGAGGACCATACAGGGGACAGCAAAGCCTGCCCCACCCCCTGTCACCAGGAGGCAGTGAACTGACAATGTATGGAAAAAAAGAAAAGGAAAAAAAAAGCAACTGAGAATCCTGAGGACCGGGGCTGGAGAGGGCTCGGCTGTGAGCACTTGCTGGTCTACCAGAGGACCCGAGTTTACTTCCCAGCACCCACACTGGGCAGGTCACAACTATCTATAATTCAAGCTCCAGGGGGTCTGATACCCTCTTCTGGCCTCCACAAGTACCTGGTGCATACATGTGGCACACACACATAAAAATGTTAAAATAATAAACATCATTTTTAAAGAAGAAAAGCTGGGTGGTGGTAGCACACACGTTTAATCCCAGCACCCGGGAGGCAGAGGCAGGCAGAACTCTGAGTTTGAGGCCAGCCTGGTCTACAGAGTGAGTTCCAGTACAGTCAGAGCTACGCAGAGAAACCTTGTCTGGGGGGAAAAAAAGAAGTTTTGTTATCCTTATGGTCCTTTTTCTACCTCTAAAGTAAGTGAAGGTAAAATCAAGACAACCCCACAGAAGGTAATAAATACAGGGCAGCCTACAGATTTTACAGGGGGTCAGTCATTCAGGTAAAAAGATGATTTCAAGTAGCAATTTAAATCTACAAAGAGATGAGGCTCCAGGAAAGAGAAATGACCATGGGTCATACAAAGATCATATGTGTTCTCTTTTCTGGAACAACAGTTATGCCAGGTGCAGTTGTACTTGCCTGGCCAGGAAGATCCAAAATTAATTCAAAGCAACCTGGGCTACACAATAAGACCTTGTCTCAAAAAAAAAAAAAAAAAAAAAAATCAAAGAGTGAACCAGAAAGATGGCTTAGCAGGTAGACCTACCGCCAAGTCTGACAACCTGAGTTTGATCCCCAGAACCCACATGGGGGATGAAAAGAATCAATCCCAGAGAGTTGTCCTTTGACCTTTTGACCACCACATGTGTACACTGGCACATCCCACCACCACCACCACCCTATACATGTAAAAGCAGGTTTTTAAAATGTATAGCTTATAATGTAATATACATGACAAGCACACAGAAGAGGAAGGAGATAGACCTCTGCATTGGAACCAGGCTTCCAGACTTGCCTGAATTGTGCTGATTTCTAGCCAGCTAGATACCCTTAGGGCAACCACAAATATGACAACACAAGTCATAAATGCTTATCTTATGTCCAGGAAGGGGTTGGTATCTAGAATATATAAAGAGCCCAACTCAGCAGCAGCAAAGCCCACTTGAAAGTTAGCGAAGTGCTTAGACATCTCTCCTGTGTGTGCGCGCACACGTGTGTGTGTGTGTGTGTGTGTGTGTGTGTGTGTGTGTGTGTGTGTGTGCGCGCGCTTGCCACATGTATACCACTTATATTCAGGTGGCTGTGGAGGCCAGAAAAGAACATTGGATCCCTGGGGCTGCTGCCCCAAGCAGTTGTGAACTGTCCAACCTGAGTGCTGGAAACAGACTCTGGTCCCCTACAAGAGCAGTAGGCACTCTTATCCACTGAGCCAGCTCTTCAGCTCCCGCTTCCCTCAAAAAAACAAAACAAAACAAAACAAAAACAAGAAACAAAAAAGCTCTTTAAATAGCACTACATATGATCTGGAGATCCACTCCCAGATACATCACCCCAAGAACTGAAAGTAGAATGAGACAGTGCTCTGAGTTCACAGGAGCATTCTTCACTGTAGTCAGGAAGTGGAGTCAGCCCAGATGGCCATTAACAGATAAAGCGTTACACACACACACACACACACACACACACACACACAAACACACACGGAATAAAGCAGCCTAGGGCTGGAGTGGGATGAAAAGGTTTGGAGATCTGTTACCTAGAAACATAAATGTACTTACCATTTTTAAATGCATTCAGTGAATCACATTTCATAATTTAACCACTCTATATAGGACATACACATACATGCTATAAAAATGGCATGCTATTGAACATATAAGGTATTAAATGGGGAACAAAAGTTATATCAAATTTGAGACCTTATTACAAGGTCTAGCATGGGAGGCCCACTGTGCAAAGAACAGAACCCTGTCGGCTTTGGAAAGGATGCCTGTGGAACATGAAGAAAGAGAAGGATACTCCTAGCCAACCACATCAGCTAAATGGATTTTTGGCAATCAGTGGGGTGACAGTGTTCAGCCAGTTTGCCCTCCTTCCTACAAAAATGATATTGAATTTCAAGGGAATCCACACTATAATCAAAAGATAGACTAGGGAAAAATCCAACTATGTGCTATCTACAAGAAAAGCTAGATTCAGAGACAGGTTAGAAGTAAATGTGCAGAAAACATTCTGAGCGTGCAAATAGGAGTCTTAAGGGTTGTATAATTCTATTAATGCTGGGAAATTATCCATTAGAGATATCATTAGGACAGGCATAATGACACATGGCTTTAATCCCCACACTCCAGAGACAGAGGCCAATGGAGCTCTGTGTAGTTCAGGGTCTGGACAGTGAGTAGTTCTGGTCTGCATAGTGAGTTCCAGGACAGCCAGAGCTATGTAGAGAGATTCCATCTCAAAAACTAAAAACGTGATCTCTAGAGACAGATATTTATAATCAACACACCCATCTGTCATGGAGCTATAGGAATCACTCCTAGCACACAGTCCCAAAATACAAAAGGCAAATTAACAGCAGGAAGGAAAGGCACACAGGTGGACAGGAATAGACTTGGTGGCAGATGCTGGCAATCCCAGCACGTGGGAGGTCGGGGGAGAAGGATGAAGAGAGTTGGAGATGCTGTCTCAAAGAAAAGTGAAAAAGGAAATGGCAGCCTGGAGAGATGGCCCAGCAATTAAGAGTGCTTGCTGCTTTTGCAGAGAATCAGGGCTTGATTCCCAGTGCCCACAAGGTAGCTCACAACTGCCTGTAACTCCAGTTCCAGAACATCCGATGCCCTCTTCTGGCTCCTGTGGGCACTGCACACACGGTACACAGATACACATGCAGGCAAAACATCCATACACAGTAAAGGTAAAAGTAATTTAAAAAAAAAAAAAAAAAAAAGGAACAGGAAAGGGAAAGTCACTTAACAGCAGCAGATCTGGACCTGGAGCAATAGTTTAAACTCTTGCTCAAGACTGACATCCAACCCTGAAAGCCCAAAGCAAATGGAATGCAGGAGAAAAGTAGAAGGGATGGGAGAAAATGGTAAAAATACAGACAAATCTGCAAAGCCAAAATCAGCTTTTTAAAATGGCCATACCAGACAAAGTTAGGAATGAGAGGTTAGAGAGGTGGCTCAGCAGTTAAGAACACTGGCTGCTCTTCCAGAGGTCCTGAGTTCAATTCCCAGAACCCACATGGCAGCTCACAACTATGTATAACTGTAGTAGTCCTATGAGTCCAATACCCTCCTCTGGTGTGCAGATATGCAAACAAAATACATACACACACACACACACACACACACACACACACACACACACACACACACAATATAGATGTAAATAAAGTGAGAGCAGGAAGAGTACCAGGGTCCACACAGCAAGGGTTGTAAGTCAGCTTCCTAGGAACACATGCTGAGTTCAGATCTAAAGAGAGGCATCTACCTCCCTTGACAAGAGACAAGAGGGCACACCTGGTTCATTCCATTAGGCCAGTGTCCTGATACCAAAGTCACTGGAAGCAACCATCCATCATGAACACTGATACCAAAATTGTTGGCATTCTAAGCACGGTGGTGCATTCTTTTATCCTAGCACGCTAAGGCAGAGGCAGACAAATCTCTGTGTGTTTCAGACCAGCCAGGGCCACATGGTGAGACCCAGTCTCAAACAGCACAAAAATCTGAGCAAATATGAACAAACAGTCTAGCAATGCTAATTGTTTTAAGGTGTGCCCCATAGCCAGCGGTCCCGGGAGTTCAAGATGAGCTTAACATCCAAAACCAATGTAACATCCATAAAGGAAAGCAAGAGCCCGCTGGTCATAGAGTAGTGTCAGCAAATGTGTTTGGAAACCCAGACCAATCCACATCACAACTCTCAACAAACTGAGAATGGCCTCATCCTGAGAAAGGAAGTTATGAGGTAGGGCCTGACAGTGCTGCCAGAGATGAAGCAAGGCCGGGTGCCCACTCTTACCACATCAAGGTGCTTGAGGCTAAAGAAAATGACAGGCCGGGAGATCAGGAAAAATACTTAGAAACTCAGGTTGTACCAGGCTTGGTGGCTCCCACCAATAATCTCAGCACTTGGAGGCTGAAGCTAGAGGACTGTCACGGGTTCAGGACCAGCCTACACTAGTCCCAAGCCAGTCGGGCTGCATAGTGAGTGTGACCTTGTTTCAAACACAACAATCACAAAATAAGTAGATTCTTACTTGTATCTCCGTATGCTAGCAAGGAGAAGCCAAAGGATAAAATAAGTTTCATATCAGCACCAAAACCAGATGTTTTAATAATTCCACAAAAGGACTGAAATCTGTACATAAGCAATATTAACCCTGCTGGTAGAAACTAGACACCAACAAAGGAACATTTGTGAACCAGTCCTGGGGTTACGATGGCAGTTCTCCCAGACTGACCTGGAACGCTAATTCAGTCCAATAAAACAGCAGTGGATTTTATTTGGTTTTCATTATATTTTCAATGCAGGGACTCAAGAAGTCTTCTGCCTCAACCTCCCCAAAAAGGTGTGTATAGAAATCAGCAAATGTGGTGCCTGGGGATGTAGCTCAGTGGGTAAAGTATTTGCTTAGCATGCATGAAAACAAATTTATCCTAAAATGTTATGGAAATGCGAGGGACCAGACCGCCAAAACAATTCTGATGGCTATTTATAGGATTCAAAGACAGACTTGGTATAAAATATCCAGAGTCTATGAATCTTACATTTATGGTCAGACTCAAGAAAATATAACAGCAGATAGTCTGCGATAATTGGATACTATACACAAAAGCTCTATTCTTACACTTCCACACCAGGACCAAAGACAGATAGCAGGCATACATGGTAAGAACTCGCCAGGTTAGCCTGGCACTCGGGGCTCCGGCAGGGGGATCCTGGGCTCATGGCCAGTCTGAGCTATGGCAAGACCCTGTCTCAGAAACCAGGTAGACAAATAATAAATGTGAGAGCCCTGACTTGAAAGAATCAACCTGTTTGTGACTTTAGGTTAGAGAAAGGCCTCTTACATGCGACACCAAAACCAAAACAGAAAAACGAATTCAGATAACAAAACAAAACTATGTAGACCAGGCTGGCTTCAAACACCGTGATCCACCTGCCTCTGCCTCCTGAGGTCTGGGGTCAAAGGATTGCACCACACACCCAGCTCAGATTTTATCAAAATTTTTGTGCTTCAAAAGACATCCCATATTAAGAAAAGGAAGACAAGCCAAGAATAAATAAGACAAGTCTTTCTCTAATAATGGACTCACATTCAAAATGTACAAGGAATCAACACAGTAAGGTAAGTCCATTAAAAATGAGCAAAAGATGTGATTGGGCATTTTGAAAAAGATAGATGGGCAGATGAATGGCTAGTAAAGATCTGAGCATCGGTCCCACGTCAGGCACAGGGAAGAGTGCTTGGAAGCCGTGCTTAGCGTCCTCACTAGGATGCTCACAGACAGAAGACTGCCAGGCAGCATTGGCTGGCTGTGGAGAAACATAGAGCTGTGGGAAAACTTGGTCACTTCATACAAAGTGAGCCCTGAAGTCACCTCTAACTTTCGTAGCCAGGAATTCCCTGCCTCCCCAAGAGAAACGAAACCATGGCCCACAAAGCCTTGTGCTCATCATCAGCCTTATACGCTCTCTCTACAGAACTGAGTGGACACACAAAACATGGCATTAGCCATACAGTGTGGGACATTGACCCAGTAAGACAGTGAGCTACAATACATGCTGCATGAGAGATGGGCTTTGTGCCAGGTAAAAGGAGCCTGACTAAAGCTGCTTGTTATCTGAGCTTTTTATATAAAATATCCAGGAATGGTGCTTGCAGCTACAGCAAGTAAGTCTTCCTGGACCCAGGGCCAGAGATCACTGCCGGTCAGAATGGAGGAGCTGGAGAGGGGTGACGAAAGCACCCTAAAACTGAAGTCTTGCTCGCATTATAACTCTACATACTTACTGAGAACCACTGAACTACATGTTTGCAGTGGGTGGATTTGGGGGCTGAAGAGATGGCTCAGCAGTTAAGAGCTGATCTTCCCAAGGACCAGGGCTTGATTCCCAGCATTCACATGACGGTGCACAGCCATCTGTAACTCCAGTTCCCAGGGATATGGTGCCGTCTTCTGCCTCTGCAGGCACCCAGACACAGAAAGCAAAAGTAGGCCCTCACACAAAAGATAAATCTTACTCCTCCCCCCCCCCAAAGGTGGACTTTGGGCTGCATAAGTAATACCTCAGTAACAAAGCTACAAAGTGTACCAGGAGGGGCAGAGATGACAAGGGGCACCATGGACCAGCACCCAGGCTCTTCTGGTATACCTGCCCCAGCTGCCCTCCCTAATCACGGTTTTGTTTTGTTTTTCTCTCCTATGGCTCACCCTCCTCAGCCGCTCTAGAAAAGCTTGATGAGGGAGGGCCCAGCTGCGGCACAGTTACTCTCTACCCAGAAGAGGAACGCCAGGCCCTGGCTCTTTTATAAGCAAACTGGACTAAAAAAGGAAACCTTGTAGGATCAACTCATACAACAACTGTCCCTATGACCCATTTTTACTGTTTGCTTTCTCAAAATCTTCTAGGCCTGGCCACTATGGATTTGGCTCCGCTTAGCAGTGGGGGTCTCCAGGTAAGCAGCCTTTACACAGAGCTCAGGGCACCCGTTCTCTGTGACCTCCCAGGTTCCACCCTTGCCCTTCCTACACGCCCAGTCTGACTTATTACCCAACACCCAATAGAAAGGTCGGCAGCACCTCAGGGTGTGAGCTCTACTGTGCAGACACCGACCTCAAGGAGTTCCAACAAGTCACGGCTGTTGGAAGTGAAGATACCTCACTCAATAACCCTCAACACAAGTGCACAGGAGCGCGTGCACAGCCCCTGGGCTGGGACCCTGGTCACCTAGGCCTGTGCTCAAAGCATTGGGAACCAAGGGTTCCTTCCATGCAGGCTCAGAGGCTCCACCCTGGACATCCGCCAGTAGGAATCCCCCTTTGCGACAAGGACCGTGGACTCCATGGCAAGTATTCCTTCCAGGGTTATGCTCTTCCCAAGTCTATTCCCCTGGTCACTTGTAGGCACGGAGGCAATGTGGAGGAGACTTCTCAGCCCTGTCAAAGCAACTGAACACTACAGCATCTGCATATTAAACTACCAGGGACAGCTCCGCCTTCAAAGGGAGAAGATCAAAATGCTGTCATCTTTTAATTTGATCCTTTTGTTGCATCGATGGTCTTAAGAGGGATGAGAGATCCAAATAAAAATGGAAACAAACTATATCTTTGTGGCTGTTATGTTTTAGTCTTTTTTTTCTCAATTTGGGCCATAAAATAGGTCAGCTCCATTACTGATCAGCCTTCCCACAAATATTTAAAACAAATTGAATTGCACACCCAATACCCATCACAATTACACCAGGCACAATAACTAAATTAGCAATTCAACAAAATAATTGGAAATGCGATTCTCTCTATTCCACCAGTCTCCCTGGAGGGTTTAGCCGATCTATGGGGGAAAACTCAGCTTTCCTAATTCTGCAGCTAATTAGAGGCACACTTGTAAATGAAGTTGTTTGTCTTGAAGTTGAAATTCTCTTCTGGGGATGGGGGAGAGGAAGGAGAGACTGAAAGTCCTGGCTCTGGAAGGAGCGAATAACACAGAGGTTCACAGAACACACGCCCGGATTCCACTGAGCAGCCCTATCTGCAACTAATAAAGCATCACCTTTTCACCATCACTTAATAATGAACTTCCAAAGGGCCGGCCTGGCTCTCATCTTTGCAAATAAAGAGACACGAGCGTTTATTCTACTCACAACAGCTGGGCCATAGAGGCTGTGGGAACCAGGATCACAGTTGCCATCAGTGACAGAGCCCACAGTGGCTGCTAGCACCCCTGAGCTCCCACTTGCCACAGAAAACCCTAAATGGAAACTAGGGCTTGTTCCTCTCTGAACGGACCCTCCTGGCCTGTGGGCCATTGCAAGCCAAGGCAGGACCTAATGGCCAGAGCAGAATCTCCCAGGGCCTACTTGCCCAGGCCACTGTGAGAAACCATCTCAAAGCTTTGCTTAGGCTGTCCTTGGCCTCTTTTTGTTCGTCCAGGAGGAGTTCCGTCTAATTATATAACAGTAACTAGGCCTTACATCCATCCCCTCTCACCCTCCTCCTCCAGGACTGAGATATGACCTTAAAATGGTTCCCTCAGGGCTCCAGGGGCTGGAGGGGCCAACCCAGGGCAGCCACCCTGCAGGAGACACACATACACAACTGGGCCTGGTCCCCCTGGAAGCAAAGCTTTACAAAGCAGGTACCCCACAGGAACCTCTGATTCAGAATCCTAGGAGAACACTGCAGAGGGCCCCTGTGCCTGCTAGGGCACTGGTAAGTGGATTCAGATGCCCCTGCCCATTTCTGCTTACCGTCTCAAACAACAGAGTTCTCACACTCAAAAGCCTCCCCCATTTGGCATCCATTAGGCTCTTAAAGCCAAGTGCAGCACGCTACAGCTTGAAAGGACACAGGAATCAAACTGGAAGCTAGTTGTGTGGCATCGGGGAGTCCTTCCCCAGCCTAACCCCTCAGGAGAGGCTCACCAGTGCCGCAGGCACTAGATGTCAAACCACCCACTTCTCCACCCCTTTCACTTACCCCAGATCCCAGGGCCGAGAAGTCTAGAGACATCACACTCACACCACCTCACAGGGCCTACAAGCTCTGCCTGCCAAACCTGCGCAGGTGTGTCAAGTACAGGCCCTTCCACCGTGGGACAGCTGGAGCTCTGGCTTGCTTGTCTAGTGACCATTTATCCAACTTCCAGTTTTGTGGTTTGTTGACTCACAAAAGATTGAGGAATAGTTACACAGGGCTGAACCGTCCACTGTAGCCTCAGGCAGCCCCATTGTAAGTGCTGAAAAGCTACGCCCGACTAGTGACTTCCAACAGGATGATGAGGCCAGAATCAACATCACCCTAGAAAGTTCCATCAGACAGCTGTGGCCTGGATGCCTCAAAGCACTCCTAGATCAGAAGAAGCACTTCTTCGGTTCCCCAGACATCACCACGGGACAGAGGGGGGCCATGCCTGGACATCACCACAGGACAGGGTGGGCATGCCTGGACATCACCACAGGACAGAGGGGGGCCCTTCTCTAGACATCACCACAGGACAGAGGGGGGCCCTTCTCTAGACATCACCACAGGACAGAGGGGGGCCCGTGTCTGGACATCACCACAGGACAGAGGGGGGCCCGTGTCTGGACATTACTATAAGACAGAGGGGGGCCCTTCTCTAGACATCACCACAGGACAGAGGGGGGGCCGTGTCTGGACATCACCACAGGACAGAGGGGGGCCCACCCATGGACACCACCACAGGACAGAGGGGGGCCCACCCCTGGACATCATCATGGGACAGAGGAGAGCCCACACATAGAGCTGCCCTAGCTTGGCCAGAAGCTACCCTGGATGCTCTCTGTGGAAAGAAACTGCAGAACTGTGTTAATTGCTCTGAGCTCCCAGCCCCTCACCTGCATGCTAATGCACTGGCCCTGCAGCAGGCTCTCGGAGACAGGCAGAAAGGCCCAGGAGGAAGCATCCAGAACTCCACAGCCAAATCCTTGGCAAAGTGGCCACACCTGAGAGTGGGTTCAGAGTCAGGCTTCCAGGAGCAGCAGCAGGTGTGACAGAGGCAACTCCAGTGGACACTCTGGGTTTACCGGGCCACCTGCCAAAACAGACCTCTCTAGGCCTCAGCTGGAGCCTGCCTCGCAGTAGGTAATCAGCTGCCAGTGGAACCAGAAGCAGCACCCTAAAGCCATCCTGTAAGTTCCAAAGGCAGACACTGTCCACTAGACACCCTAAAACATGGAGTGGGCTGACCCATCACTGGCAAGGACCCTAGTCTTCTCTACCTTTAACTATATTTTATTTTAAATTTTATGTGTATAGGTGTTTGGCCTGCGTCTATGTCTATGTACCACGTGTGTGTGTGATGGCAACAGAGGCCAGAAAGGGGCATCTGATCCCTAGGAGTGGGGTTACAGATGGTTGTGAGTCACTCTGTAGGGGCTGGGGGCCGAACCCAGGGTCTCTAGAAGAGTAGCCAGTGCTCTTAAGCACTAAGCCATCTCCAGCTCCAACGTTTTTTTGTTTTGTTTGAGAGACTTGTGTATGTGTGTGTGTGTGTGTGTGTGTGTGTGTAGCAAGTCTGCACATGTGAGAGACTGCCTTTGACATCCAGAAGAGGGGTTCAGGTCCCCTGAAGCTGGAGTGACAGGCAGCTGTGAGTCAATCTGACATAGGTGCTGGGAACCCACCTCAGGTTATCTTCAAGAGCACTACATGCCCTTAACCACTGAGCCACCTCTCCAGCCCTCTGTCCCCCACCCAGAGCATCAGAGAAGCCCATGCTACAGTTCACCCTCACATTACCGACAGGGACCCTGAGTCTGATTTCCACCCACAGCACTGTGCTATGTGTCCCTAAGTCTAAAACCCTGATAATCCCCACATCTCCGCTGGATGCAAAGAAGCACAGGGACGATGGCTACCATGACAACTAAGGTCCTCTCTGTGGCACCCTAAGGAGGGGAAGCTGGGTGGGCAGGGGCCTCCTGTGACAGTCAGGCTGTCTCCTGGAGTCTACCCTGTGAGCGATGGTGGGGTGGCTTTTCTTCCCTCCCCGTATTCTGTTAGGTATCCTTTCTTAAGAATTCAGCATCCTTGACCTCAACAAATGAACTCTAAGAACCCCGAACCAGGGGAAATGAAGCCATGAACTCCTCAGGAATGTAAATGCTGCTGAAAATGACCCTTCTGGAGACCCACGGGGCAGCGGGAAATCCATAGCCACACACGGAGACTGGCGTCAGACAAGGCAGCTGGCCGCTTACCCCAGCGCCCTGCAAAAATGTGCAGGTAATGAGGGCTTCGTCAATAGAGCTGTCGGACAAATTGAATATACACAAGTCGCAGGCTGATATGGATCCCTTGGACTGAAGAGAATTAGTTAATGAACTTACCAAATGACAGGCAGGTTTTTTTGTTTTGTTTTGTTTTGTTTTATGTTATGTTATGAAGGAGAAAAGAAGAAAAGAGAAAATGTGGTCGCTACACTTAAAAACAGAAGGTCCTGTTCACGGAGGCAAGCGCCACTCAGAACCCAGCCCCTCGCCAAAGCACAGGCACAGGGGCCACCTGAACAGCAGGATGCTGGGTGTGGCCAGCCAGATTTCCAACAGGGACTGAGCAAGCTGCAGAAAAGGCAGCTGAGGGACCCTGTCTCTGTGTCTCAGTGTCTCCGCACACGAGCCGCAGAGCAGAGCCGGCAGCCCCAGGCTCCTTCCCACTCCTTGCGTCCTCTCATCTCCGAGGCTGGCCCAGGGGAGATCTGAGTCACATTCCACACAGAGTGACTAACTCCATCTAAAATGAAATTGCTGTCTGGAGCTCGCGCGCGCTCTCTCCCCCTCCCCCTTCCCCCTCTCTCTCCCTCTCTCCCTCCTCTTCTTCTTTTCCTTCCTTCCATACTTCCAACAATTATGATTACTTTTAAACAAAACAAAACAACACTTGGCCAGGCGGTGGTGCCGCACACCTTTAATCCCAGCACTCAGGAGGCAGAAGCAGGTGGATCTCTGAGTTTGAGGTCAGCCTGGTCTACTTAGTGAGATCCAGACAGACAGGGCTACAGAGAGAGATCCCATCTCGAAAACTCCCATGCCAAACACACACACACACACACACACACACACACACACACACACACACACACACACACGAGAATTGCACACTGTTGGATACCTGGATATACTGTAGAGCACTCAAGTGGGATGAGCAGAGAGATGGCAAACGTTTAACATGGCTTTGTGCTGAAAACAATGTCCTCTTTTAACCCCTTTAAAATACATTGTAAACCACTAGCATACACTGTCTCCTTCCTGGGTGTGCCAGAACCCTTTCCCCATCCTGTGGTGATATATTGTGTACCCTAATAAAGCTTGCCTGAAAATCAGAGGACATAACAAGCCACTAAATTAAACAAAGAGGCCGGGCAGTGATGGCACACACCTTTAATCCTAGCACTCAGGAGGCAGAGATTTGTCTGGATCTCTGTGAGTTCAAAGCCACCTTGGACTGTATGAGATTGATTCAGTCTAGGAGAGGAAACAGAGCCAGGCAGTGGTAGCTCACACCTTTAACCCCACTACCGGGAAGCACACATGCCTTTAATCCCAGGAAGTGATATGGCAGGGTGGAGAAAGGTATATAAGGCGTGAGGAGACAGGCTTTTTAGGCTGAGGAAGCTCATTCAGCTAGAGGCCTTATCGGCTGAGGTTTTCAGCCTGAGGAGTCCTGAGGTAAGAGGCAGCTTGTTTCTTTATCTGATCTTTCAGCATTTGCCCCAAGTTCTGGTCTGGGTTTCTTATTAAAAGACTTTAGAATTCATGTTACATATTTTACCCCAATATCTGGCTCAGGGTTTTTTATTATAAGATTATTTAAGATTCGAATAACACCATCCCTGCTCCCCAGCTCTGCAATGCCCCTGCCTCTGTAACCACTGCTGCGCTATCAATGTCTGTAAGGTCAGCATCCTCAGACTCTGCAGGTGTAAGACCATACAGTGCTGCTCCGCATCTGACTTTGTGATCACAGACTATAGTCACAAAACACAGGACTTGGCCTTTTCATAGTTGAATACTATTCCACCAGACATATGTACCACATTTTACTCATCAGTTAATGAACACTTTGGTTGAGTCTTTTCTTTTTTGGGGCGGGGGTGGGGGTGGGGGTGGGCAGGGATCTTACTACGTAGCCCTAGCCTTAAACTTATAGCAGAAAAAGTTTATCTCTGTCTCCCATGTTCTGGGATTACAGGCATCCACTATTACATCGAACTCTGTCTTAGCAACTGTGAATAGTAACGTAGAAGGGCAGGTGCCTCTTTGGCTGATGAATTCATCTTTGTCCAAACCTTGGAGAAACAGCTGTGCTCTCCATGATGGCCGAACTCATCTCCGTTCCCACTAACAAAGGATTCCCTTTTCTCCATCATGGCTTTTTATTTTGTGGGTTTTATTGTTTTTTGTTATTATTTTAATATTTGTAACAGTGTGCACTCATTCCTGTGCGTGAATGTGGGTGTGCATGTGTAACACGGCGTGCCTATGAAGGGTACAACCTCACGCGCTGCCCACAAGAGTGTCTGTTATTTTCTCACTGTGTATTTATGCCAGGCTAACTGGCCTAGAAATTTCTGAAAATTCTCCTGTCCCATCTCCTGTGTTCCTGGGCTCACACCTCCAGCTGCTGAGCATCTCCCAACACTTTTTTTTTCTTGCCTTTTTCGGGATAGGTTTTCTCTGTGTAGCCCTGGCTATCCTGGAATTCTGCAGACCAGGCTGGCCTCAAACTCACAGAGATCTGCCTCTGCCTCCCAAGTGTTGGATTTAAAGATGTGCACTGCTGCCACCCAGCTACTTTTTTAAGATAGGGTCTTGCTGGTTGTCCTGGGACTTGCTTTGTAGAGCAGGCTACCTTCCAATCTGTGGTGATTCTCCTGCCTCTGCATTGAGGTTAAGCCTTAGTCAGCATGTCTGGTTATGTGACTTGATTGATTGATTGATTGATTGATTGATTGACTGAGACAGTCTTTCTGTATAGTCTAGGGTGGCTGCAAACACCCTTTAATCCTCCTGCCTCTGCCTCCTGAGTGTTGGGATTACAGAAATGCATTACCACAGTTTTTGCTGTGGTTTGCACATCCTTTATGATTAATGTTGATCACTTTTCATGTGTCTTCTTTTGAGAAATGTACTGGACACACAGGATGAGAGGATATACTGCCTTCTTGGAACTGGGACTCAAACCCAGGGCCTGGACATGCTAAGCTCTAATCTTAACACTGTGTTATACTCCAGCCCTGTTGATTATATATTGTTTTTAATGTTTTATTTTTTAGATTTTATTATTGTGTAAGTGTGTATTCATGTGTGTGTGTGTGTGTGTGTGTGTGTGTGTGTGTGTGTGTGTGTGTACACATATACATAGGTGCCCACAAAGAAAAGAAGGGGGCATTGGATTCCCTGGAGTCATAGGCAGTGGTGAGCTGCCCAATGTGAAGGCTGGGAACCAAACTCTAGTTCCCTATGTTTTCTTTTTGTTGTTGTTTAAACTTCATGTGTTTTGTCTCCATGTACATCTGCACATCACATACATTTCTGGTGCCCAAAGAGGCCAGAAGAGTCTTTGGAACTGGAGTTACAGACAGTGAGCCTCCATGTGGGTGCTGGGAATCGAATCTGAGTCCTCTGGAAGAACAGTCAGAGCTGTTAACCGTTGAGCCATATCTCCAACCCCTACTTATTTATCTTTGAGACAGAGTCTCTTAATGTAGCCCAGGATGGCCTGGAACTCGTGACTCCCCTGCTTCAGCCTCGCCAGTGTTGGGTCACAGATGTGAGCCCTGTCTTTCACACCGGCTGGTGAGTTGCCTCAGTGGGTTAGGACAGCAGCTGCCAAGGCTGACAACCTCAGTTTGGTCTCCAGGTCCCAGATGGCAGAGGGAACTAAAAGTTCCCTAGTTAATTAAGTATTATTGCTGTTGAGTTCCTTTTATATTTGGGTCATCATCACCCCATCAGATGTGCATCTTCCTGTTTTGTGTGCTGTCACTTCCTGCTCGGCAAAGTGTTTACTTTGGTGCACAGTTTCTGTTTTGTTACTTTTGAGTCAGGGGGTCACTATGTAGCTCTGGCTGTCCGGAACTCACTATGTAGACCAGGCTGTCCCGAAACTCACTATGTAGACCAGGCTGTCCCGAACTCACTGAGATCCGATTGTCTCTGCCTCTCGACTGCTGGGATTATAGGTGTGCACCACTATGCCCAGCTCTTTGTTGTTTGTTTGTTTATTTGGTTTTTGAGGCAGGGCCTCTTACTGCCATTCCCCCCCCCCCCCCCGCTGGCCTTGAACTCCTAATCCTCCTGCCTCCACCTCTCCAAGTGCACACCCTATAGCTGCATTTGCCTTCCTACGCTCAGGTGTCTTAACTCCGGATCTCTCACCCATTCAGAGTCCTACGAGGAGGGAAGCTGGGTTTTCCTAGGCTGGCAGCATGCAGTCAGCAGGCAGGCTCGGTGGCTTCTGCTGACATTGGCCTTGCACATGGTGTTGAGGAAGGGGTCTTGGATGACACCTTCTAAAAAACACCTTCTACCAAGTCCAAGAGTAGAGCAGGCTGAGGACCAGTGAGGTGAGAGCTACCTGACTTGCAGGCTGAGGGTGCTGGAGCAGCTCAGGTGGGAGCAGAGGGCGTTAGAAGCAATTACAGGGATCTGGAAGTGCAGGAGCTGAGGAGGGAGAGAACAGCTCTCTTCCTGATGATCCACCATCTCGCCACAGCCGACTACCTTAACAGGCAGCCATTGGACCCCAGAGGAGGACCTACTGCAAGGATTCCCTGGGAACGAGACATAAACCCACAACTCCATTGCTGCGGTGTAGACACACACAGTCCAGAAATGTGTCCAAGGAGGATCCGGTCAAATCTGACACCTGCTCTGAATGGAATCACTAGTGAGCAGGTCCAACTCCATGTGTGTACAAACAGGGGCATCAGCTTTCCAGCACAGGGAGAATGTGTGCCCACTGGTTCTCACTGGGGCACCTGTGTGTTTTGTGGTGTTGAGTAGTGTAGGTGGTACATACAGCCACATAGGTGCTTTGTTTTTATGGATTTTTTTTTTTTTTTATTGCTAGGGAATGAGTCTCAGGCATGCTGAGCACACCCTACTGATGAGCTGCACCCCACCCCAAGTATTTGGGTTTTATTATCTTTCAAATAGCCATTGCAAAAACTTCAAACAATCCAAAAGAAAAATCAAGTCTTAGACATGAGGGAGCAGCTCAGTGGTGGATAAATGTCCAGTGAGCTCCGTCCTGAGGGTTGGGGGTGTCCAAGTCTTCCATGTTAATATCACTCTCATTGAGGGTCATGGCTGTTGGGGGAGAGTGCACCTACAGCTCTTTACTTAGGTAATAATAGTAGTCCTTATTTAGTGATAGTAACAAGTAGTTATTATTACTGAGCCTATGTAGACCAGACTAGCCTCAAACTTGCAATTCTTCTGCCTCAGGCCTGTGCCATCCTAAGAAGCCAGAGCTATTACTTTTAGGATTACAGATGAGTCTTTTTTTTTTTTTTTTAACCCCAAAAATAATAAAACAAGAAGCTGGCCTCACCACTTTGTCCATCCTCAGGCCTCCCTGTGCTGGCAGATGCTGCAGTCACCTCACTGGTGGTCTTGATGGATAGGAGAGATGGCTTATGAGTATGCAACAGTACAATCACACTAACAAACCCCACACAAAAAGGATGCTCCAGTCACCACTGCAGTGGGTTCGGGTAGGAACTCTCAATAACTTCCCAACTCATTTGGAAATCGGCATTAGCTACAAAATGTAAAGTATTAGTTTTATTAAAATGCAAATCTATCAGCTAATCTGCCTTTCTAGTAACAGCTGAATTGCAGGATCCGTGTCAATTAAAATAGTTTCCAATTTATTCCTGGCTGGAAGGAGGGTGGTCTTCTGCATTTTAAAATGCACATCTCCCTTTTAGTGAGAATTCTCTTCCTTCCTTTTGCATCTCTCCTGCCTGTAACTCATTTTTATTGAACTTGCGGGGCTCCAGATACTTTGATCTATCTAAGACTTCTTCCTCACCAGGGAGTGACCTGTGTCTTTCTGGGTTCTATCAGCCTTCCAGATGTTCCCCCACGAGCTCATCCCTACACTTCTTTGAGCAATGGCTGTGGTCCTAGCATGAGACTGCCTGTGATAACTGCATATTTTAAAAAGTGACCATTTGGGAAAAGGCCTGTGCATGGGACCCACCAATTTCTGCTGACTCACCTTTTGAATGACTGGAAACAGCCTAAATTTATGCATTTCCTTGACAGTCAAGCCTAAGGTACCTTGGGATCAATGTGCAGAGGTACAATGAGGAAGAGATGAGAAGCCCCACCCTCCAGCATCGCCATCCAGAGTAACTGTGGTACACACATTTCCCCATTAGTACTATGCAGAAATCCCAAAACGCAAGTGAAACATACGTGGGATTCCTCCTGTACAAGAAACTGTCATTGGGCTACGCTATCCAAACCTGACTTTAAAGATGCCTGGTTATTAACTGAACTCACACCCAGGTCTGTAGCCATTATCTCTTCTCTTATTCAATTGCTCCAAATAAAAAACCGAGACAAAGGAGCAGTGTGTGAGATGCCCACTCCACATGCAGGATAATCTCTGATGCATATTGACCACAGCAGGCCAATAATGGGGCTTTAGTTTTGCAGGTTTTGACCTGTGAATGAACTAAGCTCAATGGTGATGTAGGAACGGGAGAGAAGGCCTGAGGAATTTTTCTTTTTCTTTTCTTTTTCTTTTTTTTTTGAGAGGTCTCTCTAAAAAGTCCTGGCTGTCCTACAACTTGCTCTGTAGATCTGCCTGCCTCTTCCTGCCAAGTGCTGGGATAAAGAGGCAACGAGAGAAGTGAGGCTCGGCTCCCGGCTCCCTAGCTGTGAACTGTCATGTGGGCTTCGGGACCCATATTCTCAGGGTCTTGCCAAACCAATGCTCATCGACCCAAAGCAGCACAGGTATTTCTTTCATGGATTTAATAATTAGCATTTTACTTTCAGTGCTAGAGATGGAACTGAGGGCCTCTGCATGCCAGGCAAGTACTCTACCAATGAGCTACACCTTGTACCCCAAATTGTTATTTTTTTTGTTGAAAAAATCCTAACTATACATATATTCATAGTCTAAAGCGTTGACATTTGAGATGTACACAGCATGAAGTGGCTGAACAGATCCAGTGCTACACTGTGGTGAGACATCTGGAATTTATTCCCCACATTATTCTGGTTCTCAAAGCTCACTCCTCCAGCCTACGCAATTCATTATACCCCATGACCAGCAACCTCCTCTTCATCTGGGAGTTTTAGACTTAGCTTGCAGGTGAGATCTTTGTCTTTCTGTCCTTCCAAGCTTACCCATACTGTGATCAAGGACAGAGTCCTTTCTTGGCTTAAGGCTGAATAGAATTTCTCTGTGCACATTTTCTCCATCCATCCATATTTAGAACAAACATCCATACTGAGACTAGACTTCTCAAAGGAAGACAAACAAATGGCCAAGAGATTCACTAGAGAGTGCAGGACATACTGATTATTCGAGAAGTGCACATTAAAACCACACAGAGGCATCACCTGGTAAAACGGCTTTTACCAGAGGTAAGTCATGACAAATGTTGGCAAAGCATTAAAGTGAGTCTCTGAATACTAGTTAGGGTAAAGTTAGAGTGGCCATTATGAAGCACAGTTGGAAGGCCCGCCCCCAAACACTGAAAAAGGGCTGGAAAGCAGAACATATACTCAGAGCGTGTTAAGTCCTGGGTGCCCAGCACTGCATAAGCACACACACACATGGACACACAAGACAGAACCACCATCTGCTTCAGCGGTCTCAGTTCTGCATAAGCACCAAAGGGAATGAGGTGAAGTGAAGGTCAGCAGGTGAGGGTCAGATGATCCAACAGTTACATCAGCACCATTCACAACAGTCCAGATGTGGAAACAACCTGAGTGTCCATTCAGGGATGAATGGACAAGAAATGGAGGTTTTTATTGTTTTGTTTGTTTGTTTGAGACAGGGTTTCTCTGTGTAGCCCTGGCTGTTCCAGAACTAGTTCTGTAGATCAAGCTGGCCTCAAATTCACAGAGATCCACCTGCCTCTGATTAAAACATGCACCACCCCTACCCAGCAAGAAATGGGGGTTTTATACTGTATGAGCAGACCATCTAACTAGAGTATAAACCCTTTCAATAGGTGTGTCATTGTGCAACTGAACTCTAAACCACCCCTCAGGCTCCAGCAATCAGTGATGACTGTGACAACAGATTTCTTTAAAAAGATGGATTTTATTTTCATTGTGTGTCTGTGTGGGGTGTGTACACATCTGAGTGCTGGTGACCAGAGGTCACAAGATGGCACTGAGTCCCCATCCCCTGAACTGGAATTACAGGCTAGTGTGAGACACTGGACATAGGTGCTAGGAACTGAACTTGGGTCCTCTGCAAGAGCAGTAAGTGCTCTTAACCCCTGAGCCGTGGCTCCAGCCCTGACAGTATCTGTGATGGCCAAAGCACTCAGAGGCTGAGCTTTCCCGTGCCTGCTCCCAGAGGAGTACCACCCCCGGACCCCGTGGTGCTGTGCTGTGAAGTCATTCCCTGAAGCAGCCAGCTGGTCCTGGTGTGGCGGTCAGGAGTCTGGAGTGAGGATGGTGAAGTCAGTCCCCTTGGTCTATATCAGGAGGGTTGAGCTGGCCGAAAAGAGATCGATACAACTCGGTCCTAGGAAATAAAGCAAACTGGTCAACACGCTGCTTAACTTTTCAAGGTTAAAAAGAAACCAAGAAGCTGGGAAACACCTTCATCTGTTTCTTCGATTGAAAACAGAGCCATGTAATTAAGAACCACATCTCGGAGCACTTATTCACAAATACAAGGGAAGGAAGAAACCCAGAAGCAGCCAATCGCATAGTGAAATATGTAAATAGTCCAATGTGGCTGGATACCCTGTCTCCAGGGAATGAGTTTTCTATAAGTTTGCCCTTTACAGACAGGCTCTTCAAGTAAGAAAACAAGATTGAATATTTTAATAGGATATATGAGACTGGCACGCAATGAGAGGATTCAATCAGACATGGGATGTAGGGGATATAATTTAGTTTTCATACATTTTCTAGGACTTGGCAGTACTTGAAAAACAATGAAAATGACCCAGCAACAAGATTCCAATTATGACCACATGTGCAGAGGTCCAGAACAGAACCTGGGTCCTTCCCTTCCTCCATACCCCTTTCTCTAATCTCAGTCTAAGAAATAGTTTAATTGGCTAATTTATTTTTAAAGTTGGATTTTAAAAATTAACATTATTGGGCTGAGGAGGTGGCTCACTAAGTAATGCTTGCTATACAAGCCTGAGTTCAGATCTGCAGTGCCCATGTGAAAAGCTACTCGGAGCCATGCACTCGGTAATCGCAGTGTTTGCGGCAAGAGCGAAAACAGGAAGGTCACTGAGCTTGCAGGCCGGCTAGGCTAGCTAGAAAACCTGCTCCAGGTTCAGCAAGAGGAAGATGGCTGGCTCCTCCTGTGACCTCTGTAGGGACCTGAATACATACACGGGACAAGTATACGATACATACCACACACCAACAAAATAAACCTAGTTGCCTGCGAGTGTGTGTGTGTTGGGACTTTCCTTAGGAGCCGTCCAGCTGTGTGCCAAGACAGAGCTTCTCTGGTCTGTGGCTGTCTGGGCAATAAGCGCTAGGGACCCTCCTGTGTCTGCCTCCTCGGTGCTGGGGTTATAAGTGTGCACCATCCTTTCCTGGCTTTTCATGTGGGTGCTGAGATCAAACCTAGGTCCTCATTTGTATGGCAAGTGCTTTATCAACTGGGCCATCCCCCTAGCCCATTATAGGGGGTTTTGAGATAGGGTCTTACTACTTTTGATACTGGCTTCATACTCTGGAATCTACTGCCTCTGCCCTTTGTGTACTGGGATTACAGGTATGCACCACTATGCTGAACTCGAAAGCTGAATTTGGACCTTAAAAATACGGTGACAGGGACTGGATGGTTCAGGGGTTAAGAGCACTGGCTGCTCTTCAACAGACCAGCATTTGCTTCCCCGCACCCATGTCAGGTAGTTAACAATCACCTGTAATTCCAGCCCAGGCAGACTGATGTCCTCTTCAGACATGCACAAGCTCACATACACGTAAATTAAAAATAAACCTTTTTAAAAATATAAAGCAAATGTCGACTACAACTTCCATTGCGGTTATATGCAACACACCTGGATTAGCCTGGGGGATGGTAAAGAATATGAGATGGGTGGGGGAAGCCACCTTGCCAGCGGAACCAGGCTCTGGAGCACGTCCCTAAGAAGGAGGAGGCGGCTTACAGCTCCAACAGGCCAGACCTCCAAGACGTGAATCCCCGAGTAAGGTCCACATCTACTTCTGTCCATAGGAAAGTGACTGCCCAGAAATAGAACAGCCAGATAGGACTCTTGAGAAGCCAGGAAGTTCACATCCAAGGGGAAAGCCACACCAGACTGATACCTTCAGATCTAGCTCTCAACAGTCTGCCATCATGTTAACAGTTTCTGAAGGTGTTCTTGCTGCCTGAGAACTCCCAGCAGCCACCCTGATGCAACAGAATCCCCATCTTTGCAACTGTTCTGGGTTTATCTTGTCTTAGGATCCTGACTGGCCCTAACTTGTAGCCCCTCTTCTCTGCCACCAGTGCTGGGATTACAAGTCTATGTATGACACCGGCTCAGCTTTTCAGCTCTCATCCTGCTGTAGCTGTGGAGTAAGAGACCTTACAGGGGAACCCCAGCAGAAAGGCCACATCAAAGTGGAGAAAGGGAAAAACCCTGAATAGGAGGAGCCAGATATAGATCAGCCCTGTCACAAGGTGACCACTATACAGGCAGAGAAACCATGGACAGAAAGTGACAGAGCATCTCCAATTTTATCGCAGGCATTTTATAGTCACAAGAATGTGCTGGAAGCCTCACCCTAAAGTGCCAACCAGCCCTGAGCCCCACACGTTCCCACTGTTCCCTAGCTCTAGTCCAACCCTACAAAGGTGGAAGGCCTCACCCCACACGCAAATGAGCAGCTACGAGCTGCCCCTGCAGATGCCCAGCCTTCAGTCCTGGCACTGTGGCCTGACTCTCTGCAACACACACAGGCTCTCTAGCCATTTCAGCCCAGCAAATGAAACTCGGAGGAGACAGCTGCATGACACAAAGGACAGCGACTTAGGCAGTGCTACTCTACTCCTTCCCTCCCAGCCTCGCCCTGCTGGCCTATACTGAGCTCTCATTGCCCCTAAGCAAATGCTTCCACTCTGTTCCACAACAGCAGCACAGTGCCCAGGCCAAAGGCAGCAGTTACTGTCCACTGAGGTTCATGTGTCTGGAGCAGAGAGTGAGATGTTGAACCTGTTTTAAGAGAACATAGAGAACATTTCACACTCAGTGCGCAAAAGTGATGAACGTGGAGCTACTTGTGGCAAAGCAGCCTGGGAAACTGAGTGGCCCCTGACCTTAAAGCATATGTGGAGGGGGCGGGTTGCGTGAAGGAAGTGAGATTCCAATCTAACATCTGCAAGCAAAGCCAGCATCTCCCTCACCCTGCCCTAGGCGGCTTCAGCTGGAACGGCCTCTGACGGAGAACACAGGATGACACCCACCCCCACCCCAGCTCTAGACTAGGTACCCAGTAGAAGACCTCCTTGCAGTCCCTGAGCACCACAGGGGCAAGAGCTGCTGGGCTCTGCCCTACCTTTCCACACCCTCCCTCAACACCCCCCCCCCCCCCCCAGTTATACTGGACTCTGAAGACGGAAGTGACTCTGGCCAAGCCAGAGCCCAGCCCTGGAGAAAGAATACAAGACCCTGCACATCCCACCACACATTTTCAATTGCCATGTAATGTATTTGTGGGTGGTACTTTTGTTTTATTTTTGTATGTGTGGTGTGTGGGTGCACATGCTTGGTCACATGTGGAGGTCAGAGGACAACTTGTGGGAGTCGGTTCTCTCCCACCACCATGTGGGCTTAGAATACTGAATTCAGGTTATTACAGGTTGGCAGCAAGTGCCTATACCCCATGAGCCACCGTGCAACCCTATGTAAAGTTTTCTCAGTAAACTAAAATAGTCTTGCTGACAGTGAGCGAGGCTGTCAGCTGAGGGAGAGGTAGAAATACTTGAAAAGAGGCAACACACCCACATATTTACCCACCTCAGGAACACATACTAGAATGAGGCAGCCAGAAGGCTTCTGCTGCCTTGCCTGCCGCCTTCTCCCCAGCCAGAGCTGTCTGCGTAGACAAATCCACTATCAGCTCTCCAGATTAACCCTGTCTCCCTCTTGTTCTCTAGTGTGCGTGGGGAACAGACGCCGAGGTCCCTGACAGGCTCTGCCCAATGTACCTGGTGAGCTATTGTTTCAAAACCCGAACCCTGCTCCTGATCACATCAGGAGTAAAGAGGAAACTCTATGATCGGGAACCTCCCTTCTTCATCTCTACATCCCTGCTCTTGATGGCCAGTGGCAATGTCCACTGAAGAACACACCTGAACACTGGAATTACACAGGAGATGAGGCAGCAGAGTGATTACTGGGACTTGGACCCAGAGTGGAAGGGTCGATGGCAGGGGCTCTTCCTTGAATTAAAATTTAACTCACCCTTTATTACAACCTACAAAAGCAAGTAATGAGCATGAACATTTTTATTTCTTTTAAACTGTCATTTAGGCTGCAGAGGGGATAATTACCTATCTCTAGTATAGTAAGGTTTTATAACCCTTAGTGAGGCATTTTCTAATTTAATATTTTTACTATATTATCATAAAACCTGTTTCTGGAAAAAAAAAGATCATGCAGTAGCAGCCATTTTCCATAAAGACAGACAGAGTGTATGTGTATGTAGGTGAGGATGTGGCTCACTGTCTTCTGAAGGAGGACAGAGTGGTGGGGTCTGGCTTCGTCTGAGAAGCACAAGCAGGACACTGGTGGAGGGGGATTTACACGGCCTTTAGTGAAACAAGTGTGGGTGCACAATAGCCCTCAGCCTACGTGTGTACTCCTCACAGGACTCAACACAGATTACTGTCTTTCATGATGCTATTTGGGCAAACAGTAGAAAGCAACATATTAAACCTGCAAACAGCCTGTGCAGGGCTTTCAATTTGCTAGGTCAGTAGCTTGCAGCATCCAGCTCTGAACTCTGTTTTCTGGAAGACTATGTTCTTCCTACTCTGGCCCGGGCACACAACCTCCCATGCTGTACCTGGCTGCTTTTGTGGGCAGCACAGGAAAAGCAGCTGACCCCTGTTCCCTGGAAAAACCTGTCCATCCTTTAAAACTAGATCATGGTCTCTAAGCAAGTCACATGTCTTCTAAATGAACCAGGGGACACAGTCACCTCCCTTTCTGATTAAGGGCATAATCTGAGCTAGGCGTGGTGGCACGCACATGCCTGTGATCGGGGCCCTTGGGAAGCTGAGGCAAGTGGATCCCAAGTTCAAGGCCAGCCTGGGCTATAGCAAGAACCTGTCTAAAACTGGGAGGGAAGGAGGGAGGGAGAGACAGGAGGAGGGAGGGAAAAAAAAAAGAGAGAGAGAAGACAGCTCCAAACCTATATACATGTCTTTGATTAACTTGACATTGTTCACTTGTTGCTTCTCAGGTGCCAGGTAACCCGAGACAGCCCCAGACAACCTTTCCTTCCTGCTTTCTACCTCCTCTACACACTGCAGAGCCTACGCTACACACTACAGGGCAGCAGCCCGAATGTGGCCCTCTACATACATCTGAGAAGCAGGGACAGTGTTAGCACACACAGGCATAAGACTAACGATTGTAATTCCACCAGTGTCATGCCAAGCAAAGTCCAGATCAAGACTAAAACCTTGCAAGAAGGCTCCAAGTAGACAAGGTGGAGGCTATTTGTATAGACAAACACACTGATGCCTACAGTACCTCGACCAAACAGAGTCACTGACAGGACCTTTTCATATTTGTGTTCCGACAACAATTTACTTTGCACATATTTTTGTTTTGTTTGTTTGAGACAAGGTTTCTCTGTGTAGCCCTGACTGTCCTGGAACTCCCTCTGTAGACCAGGCTGGCTTCAATCTCCCAAGATCCACATGCTTATACCTCCTGAGTGCTGGGATTAAAGGCATGCACCACCACCACCGGGCTACTTAGCCCTTTTGGAAGCTTATAAGCACATACTAGACATGCATATTCCTTGGCCTCAAATCTAACACACAGTATGATAAATTAATAAATGTCTGAATGCCAACCTGAACTTCACTAACCACTGTGGAGGATCATAAAGATCCAACAGGAGGCCAGAGGGATGGCTCAGCTGTTAAGAGTGCATACTGCTCTTTCAGAGGATCCAACTTTGGTTCCCAGTGCTTTGGGTGGTGCACAACTGCCTATAAATCCAGATTCGGGGGATCTGAAACCCTCTTCTGACCTCTGGAGGCACTTGCACTAATATGCAGATTCACACATATACAAACACATTTTTTAAAATGTAAAAACAAAACAAAAAAAACCAACCCACAAAACAACAACAAAAAAACCAAATAAACAAAAAGACACAAAGGGACAGCAGAAGTCAGATTAGAAAGATGGCCATTTTCAGTCACCTGCCCAGACAACTACTCCACTTAAGAGGGACCCACAGAGACCAAACTCTCCCATTCTATGACTAGCCAACTGGCCCGTGTCCCCAGAGCCAGGACAAAAGCAAGGCCAATGGCTGCCCCCCATAGCAGGCTGCCCCCCACAGCAGGCTGCCCCCCACAGCAGGCTGCCCGGCTTCAGACCCTCAGCTCTCTCCACTGCTGCTGCAAACCTTCCTGGCAGTCTGTCTGAACCCCCAAAGCCTCCAATTTGCCTTTCTAGGTAAGGCTCTCAGCCCCTCTGTGCCAATCCCAGCTGTGTGTCAACATAGCATGCTAGGAACATATCCAGGGCCTTCTCTAGCTCAGACAAGTGCTATAACCCTGAGCCACATCCTGGGCTAGCCTCCCACATCTTGAACACATAACACCCGCTGCCTTGGAGTTCTACTCTCCTCTGCTCTGTCAGCCAATAGGTTCAGGCGTTCTAAATACTACAGGAAGGTGCCTTCCAATTAGAACTTGGCATGTGCCAATGGTAGTAAATAAAGGATCCTCTTCCAGTAGAATGTCTGCATTCTGTCAGAAAGAGCGAGTCAGGGGGCAATGATTGTGCATTGCCGCTGCTTCTTTCTTTTTACAGAGACACATGACACGGAGGGATGACTGCTTGCGGTCTTAAATCTCCCAACAGGAAGTGAGCACAGCCCTGGCCTGCAGCACAGGACCGAATGGTGCACAGGGCTGTAGCCTGCTGTCACAGGTGGTCTTCACCTCGGCCTGAGTAAACTGCAGCTTCTTGAGCAGTAAGACTCTAGAGCACAGAGCAGTATCTCCTTCACACATGTGAGGAGCGATTGGCTTCCTTGACACCTCACAGCTGGCTCCAGTAACACAATGAAGTCATGGGCAGAAGTTATGACTCCTGTGCACAGCTAAGGAGGGCAACGCAGACCCCTTTATTCTCCTATCACCACCAAAGGTGGCTCTCAGATTCCTTGTTGATCTCAGGTTTCACACCAAAACCCACACACGCTCTCCCCCTGCACCCCTAGACACACATACACCACACAAAGAAGTGAGTAGCAGAGAAGGGAAGAGACAACTTCCCACAGAAGACCTACTTCTTTGTGTCTTTTTTTCCTTAAAAAAAAAAAAAAATCATCCTGGGAACTTTGCGATAGGATCACAGCCAGCAAAGCAGTAAGTGACTCAGAGAATCTGTCTAGTGTCACTCACCACCCGAGTCTGAATGCAGAGTAATCTCTTCATCTGTCCCTGCTTTCTAGATAGCAAACTGCAAATGTGCCAATCCACCACAAGGTGGCAGTACACGACTCATTTCAAAGGGGACCAGGAGCCCAGACAGCTGGGAGCCCACAAATTACCCAGGCCGTCCCCTCTCATCACCATCCTCCTGGAGCTTGGAGGGGACTTGAGGAGGCTGTTCCAACGCACTCTTTCGGTCAGGTCAGATGCTTTTAGTCCTACAGCTCTAAATCACAGCTGGTGACATGTGGCCTCTGGCCTGTCTCCTGGAGATCAGACCGACTTGAGATTTATAAATGTTTAAAGAAGCAGGTTCAGGCCCCAAACAAAGGGCCCGAGAAGATGGGGAGAAGGGCGGAGGCAGAGGACAGTGGTGGGAGTTGGTAAAGGCATTCTCCTCTCCTCAGTTACGCACTCACTGCACACTAACAAAGACAGAACTACTCAACACTCCGACCATCCCTCCCAGGAGCTTCAATCTCTCATGTTCTTTTAGAGAAAAATAACTTACCTTACTGGCCTTGCTGGGGGCGGGGTTTGGACAAAAGGAACCCTGCTCCTCGCTACTCCTGTGCATTACTATTCCATATTCCTGGGATGATTTCTACCTCCACAGTTTGACTGTTTTATAACAGATCTGATGTGAGAGAAGACAAATCACCTCACTGTTTTTTTTAAACCAGGTTTTCTCTTATTTTTATTTATTTTTATTCTGGAGTTGGGCACAGGGCACTCTGTGTTGCTGGAGATGTTTAATATTAACGTCAGGCCACCACGATGCTGGCAATAGAGTTGACTGCTATTGTGTTTATGGTTTCATGACTGCTGGCTTCAGGAAGATGAAGCTCCCTGTTCCAATAGCAGCCCTCCAATGGCTCCTGTTAAAAGCCAGGGGATGGTTCGCTGCTTAGATGAGAATTACTTCCTTAGCGGCAGAGAGGGTGAAGTTGGTACCAAGGCAGTCATTCACACCAGGGCTGTGGCCCAAAGGATACAGGGCCTGGAGCTGCCCAGGACGCAGTTATCACTCCACAGAACCTCAGCTTCTCGGGAGTGGGAACATGGAGAAACTGGCCAGGGAGTTCATGTCAGCCAGGCACATGGTCCTCCCTTTGGAAGAGCCAGCATGCTGGCCTGTTGTCAGGATGCCCACCCACGTGGCCAGGCTCCACGAGCCCCTGCCCCGCTTGTCTTTCAGCTGCTCTTCTAGCCTCCACGCTCAGCCTTCCTCTTGCATCTGGACAACTTATGTGCTCTCACTCTCGTGCCTCTTCTGTGTGCAGAAGGACACTCATAGTCTCCAGAGCTGCTCAGCTGCATGGGGCCCACTGCGGTCCTCCTTGCTCAGCAAGGCCATTCAGTCACCTGAACCCTCATTCTGTTGACAGTGGCAAAAATTCTGTTATTCACATCCTACAGTCAACTGTTTACTGGCAGGGAGCTGTAACTGAGTTCCAGATATCAATGTCGACTTTTAAAATATTAACAATGGAAGAACACTGTAACTTCAGATAGGCCCATCACTGTGTAGTCCAAGCTGGCCTTGAATTTACAATGCTCTACCTGTCTCAGCCTCTACATTATGGGGATTGTGGCATGAGCTGCCATGCCCGGCTTTATGATTATCTGTACAAAAACTGAGAAGATACATTGCTGCCTCCATCTTTTTATTTCCTAACAGTATCTTTCAAAGCACTTCTCCATAAACCAGGAGAGAGTTCAGAACAAAGTCTGTGCTAGGTACACCTCTTGTCAGAACACACCCAAAGAACCCTCAGCCCCCACAGCATGGCATTGTCTCACTCTAGCTGGACCAGCTGGCTCCTGCACTCAGCAGTGACGGTCTCAGCCAGTGTTCTGACTGACTTTAGGGAGCTTGACTAAGTGCAGAATGAGGAGTTTCCATGCCCTCCCCTGGAAGCTGGTGTACCCTGCTGGCTTGCAGAGCTGTGCCTCCCCTGCAGGATCATTGAGCTGTGGGAGAGGTGGAGGGCTGCCGTGTGTGTGTGTGTGTGTGTGTGTGTGTGTGTGTGAGAGAGAGAGGGAGAGAGAGAGGGAAAATGTGTACTGATGTCTTCTCTCTCATAAGGAGCACACAGCACTGAGGAACAATTGCTGTCTTTGCAGCTTTCACACTCCACACAAAGGCCCAACCCCCACTGCCCAGGACACCACCACAGCCCATCTAAACCCCACCTAACCAGCCTCTGCTCAAGCCAGTTCCCTCCCTGACTGCTGTTCCTCATCTGTATTGGAGAAGAAAGAGCTTTCAGCCTTATTTACCTTTTAAGTAGAAGTGCCCAGAGGGTGAAGCGAGTTAATGTTTATAAAGTGCACTGCTTCCCGAGGGAGCGTGAACAGAATACAAGGTGCGGCTGCTGCTCCTCCAAGACCTCACCCCAGGAGTGCTCAGCAACACCACCCTGGGCCCTTTTTTCTTCTCTTTTTTTCTTTCTTTGCGTGTGTGTGTGTGTGTGTGTGTGTGTGTGTGTGTGTGTGTGTGTGTGTTTTCGAGACAGGGTTTCTCTGTGTAGCTTTTGCACCTTTCCTGGAACTCACTCTGTAGCCCAGGCTGGCCTCAAACTCATAGAGATCTGCCTGGCTCTGCCTCCCATGTGCTGGGATTAAAAGTATGCGCCACCACTTTTTCTAGGCTTTCTTTCTTTTCTTTGTCTTCTTTTTTTGGGTGTGTGTGGGGGGGGGGGGGGGACAGGGTTTCTCTTTGTAACAGCCTTGGCTGTCCTGGAACTCAATCTGTAGACCAGGCTGGCCTTGAACTCACAGAGATCTGTTTGCTTATGCCTCCCAAGTGCTGGGATTAAAGGCATGTGCCGCCACCACCCAGCAAGGTTTTCTTTTCATACCAATAGGAGGAAACAAGGTTTATGATGCCTTCCTGATGCACAAACAGAATCCATTCTACTACTGTTTTCTTCTTAAATGGGACAATTCTAAAAGCAGCCTATAGCTTCTACTAGTCATCCAGAGTCCTGCTGGAGCTCACCATGTTTCCACAATAACCAGTAATTTGTAGGAGGTCACCAGACACCCAACCTGGCATAAACAGACACCCAACCTGGCATAAACACCAGTCAAGGAAAGTAGAATACTTTTGATGGAAAATGTGATAGAAAAATGGGCGTTTTTAGAAGATCTTTCCCCTAGGTTGACCCAAGTAAAAATGACCTCAAACATACTCTAAACAAAGGCTGGGTGTCAAAGATCTCCAATATTGGACCCCTCACCTCAGGAGGTTTTTTCCAACATGACTGTAAACTATGACTACAGTAACCAGGTGGGGACCAGCAGGACAATGTTCTAGAATGGACATAACCTGTGGAGTGACCTACAACAGGAGGAGTCAGATAGTTCAGAGAGGGTTCCGTAATGGAGTCCATCTTACAGCACTAGTCTCAAAATGATCTTGCTGGCCCCTGTGCACAGAATTCTAAGAGTAACCTTCACAGAAAAAAGTAGCCCATGCTAGTTCTAATCTGACACAGAGATGGGAATGTCCATGCCTAGGCAAAGTGACAAGGGCACACACAAATGTGTGAAAACACAAACTTCATTTATTTAAATATTACCTATAAAGAGTGCATTCAAAGAAAGACACTGAAACACACAGAGAAGTTATCTCGGCCACACCACACATGAGCACTGTAGTGGACATACTCACCTCCAGCCAGTCCTCTGCCTTTGAGTGCTAACAGTAAATCAGAAGGCTTAAACAAATTGTCTGGCAAATAATACCTGTGCTACAAAAATGCTTTTCGATAGTCAGAATACAGTTAGGATTAAACATATTATTCTGGGCTAACACCTGGACAACAGCTGCTCTCGTGCACTTCTGAGTTAATGTTTTAGCAAGAAAAACCCTCCAGTCAGTGCTTTTGTGAACTGCAGTAAATACTGTAAGAGAGGAAAGGCAAAAGCCTGGATCTCAGATTAACTGGACACTTCCACAGGAGAGGACAGTGAAGAGTATGAGAGTATGTTCTTGGGATGCAGTCCCACATTGGATAGTTGTGTGAAATAATCTTTTTGTACACTGCGAAGATTTGTCACTCCGATTGATTTAATAAAAAGGTGAATAGCTAGGCAGGATTTTTGGGGCAGAGAGAACGCTGGGAAGAAGAAAGCAGAGTCTCCAGCCAGACGGAGAACAAGCAAAACATGCAGGAGGAGAGGTAACAGTCATGAGTCATGTGGTAGCACATAGATTAATAGAAATGGGTTAATTATGTTATAAGAGCTAGTTAGAAACAAGCCTAAGCTATCAGCCAAGCTTTCATAATTATGGCGTCCAGGATGAGGGCATGTATTTCCACATAAGACCTGAGAAATCTTAAAAAAAAAAAAAAAAAAAAAAAAGGTTCCAAATACACAAAACAAAGCCAAACTTGGCTTCTTAGTTCTGTAGTCTCTCATGCCACTCTTGGCCACTGCCTGCAGGCCTGAGTCACTAGGGTGCTATGCAGTTTAAGGTTTCACTTATGTTGACAGAAAAGATTACAGATATGCAGTAAAGCAGGTTCAGACAGAAAAAAAAAAAACCCTCTAACCAGGTTACAGTATGTTTAACAATGTTTGTAGGCCTAAGAAAAAGGATATATACAGTCACATGAATAAATAAATAGTTTGAAAATAATAAAGCCTTTAAAGTAATAGTAAAGTAGTAAAAAAAGGAATAAGACCACGTAGAGATAGGAAATACATAAGGAGCCTGGACCCTATATGCTATTGTATTGTCTTTAAATTTTTTTGATTGCTGATAAGCAAACAACAGCTACTAGGAGACAGGGAATTGTGAAAAAAAAAAAAAACTGCTGAAATAAACAAGCCTAGAAACTTTAAGAATGCCTTATCTTTAAAATGGAGCTCAAAAAATGTGTTGCTTTGGGGAAGAGGTTATGCTTTTGTTTCCACAAGAAATGAAAGGCTGTGGATTTGTTCAAAGTTGATAGAGATCAGATTTGATCAGGGAAGACTCCCCCTCCTGAAAATCTCGGTTACAGACATAAAGAAATAAACCTAAAACAACTACAAGACAGGTGACGTATATTTTACCTGCTCAAACATAAAACAACACAAAATCATCTTTGGCTGGCTTGTGTACAATGCACAGTCCATACTTGTGTTAATGCAGATATATGTACATTACCTTTGGAAGTTTATGGGTTTTCAGAGCAAGGGGATCAGACACCAATGAAAGCAGGTGCCCAAATGACCCAGCTTCTCAGAGTACTTCTGTTGCAGTTTTCTCATAGTTGTGCATCCAGAACAGCTTCAAGGCTGCTGGTTGAGATGGTCCAGCCTCACAGACTATTCTAGCCAGGACTTGATCATTATCCTAATTTTCTCAGGGTCCCTCAAAGATGATAGCACCCCTTGGACTATAGGCAGCAGTCTATAGAACACAATGCCCACATTCCCAAGAGACAGGGTAGGTGGTTTTTTTGTTACCGGATGGGTTATGGATGTTTGTCATTATTTTGGGGGGGGGGAGATATAGGAATATAGGATAAAAAGACAAATATTAACCTCAAATATTTAACATTGGTATGGACGCTGGTATACTGATACAAATTTAAAGTTATTTTTGTTATACTGAATATATGTTCCTACTCTTGTTTGGGGTATTGTTCTTATGCAGCTTATTTAAAAACGTAATGTATAATTAAGAAATGCAGATTAGTAGTCATCTATAATAATCAAACTTGTAGTCATAGTAAGTATGTTTTCAAGGTTAAACAGATACATTTAGATAGTCTTCAAACAAAGACCCACACAGTACGGCATTTAAAATGTTTGTTGCCACAGGGCTTTTCAGGACAATGAGACACTTTCTGGCAGCACCAATTTACTTCAGAGAAGATGATGGGCACTGAAGAACTCCTTATGGAGTTTGTTTTCAATGAGGCAAAACTAGCCATTTGGGCACGAAACTGCTCTTGTCTTGACTGCTGACATTATGCTGTACAGACTGGACAAACAGGACATGAAGGAAAAAGACTCTTGAACTTTGCCAAGATAAGGCGGGGCCATCCTTCAAAATTCCTGCTTCACAGAAGGGTCTGCCAGATACTCTGGGCCTGTAGGCTGAAGATGGATGCCCCAACATTACATGGATGAATGTAATTCTTACTTGATAATTATTCTTATTGTATGTAGTTTCATTTGTTAAGGTTAATAACTTTCATTTCTATTTAGACAATACCTGATGATTGTTCTTATTGTTTTAGTATGATAGTTAAAACCTTTCCTTTTTATTTAGATAAAAAGGGAGAAATGTTGTGGAATAATCATTTTGTACACTGTGAAGATGTGTCACTAGGATTAGTTTAATAAAAAGCTGAATGGCCAATAGCTAGGCAGGATTTTCAAGCAGAGAGAACACTGGGAAGAAAGTGGAGTCACCAGCCAGATCCAGAACAAGTAAAACATACAGTAGGGGAGGTAACACCCATGAGATTAATAGAAATGGGTTAATTTAAGTTATAAGAGCTAGTTAGAAACAAGCCTAAGTTATCAGCCAAGCTTTCATAATTAATAAGTCTCAGTGCCGTGATTTGGGAGCTGGCTAGGGGACAGAGAAAGATCTGAAACAGGATGGCATGAGGGCATGCTACTTCAATATGTGACAAGGACACAGGAGTGGAGACAAAGTAAACAGGTTCATTCCACAGGTAAAGAAGAACATATTGCTTCCAGAGAATCAAGGAAGCTGAATGTGGAGCTGTGCAGAGCTGATGTAACCACTGTTACAGTCACAGTTGCATGATGGGACATTTGGACTGGAAAAGCCAGAGAGCCAAGAACTGGAGAGCACTGAGCAACATTCTGTATTAAACAAAGCTCTAAGAGCATTAACAGAAGTCAGAGGGAACGAAAGGATGTGAGGACAGCTCCTGGGATGGAGAGGGAGACTGCCAAGCACAAACATAGTATGTACGCTTAAAGATATGCAAAAGCAGCTATAATGCCCCACAATAAAAAGGCCTTTAATGGATTTTCTTACTGTGTACTTTTAAAAAACAAGGCCAGCAAAATTCTTACAATACAGAGTAAGTGGAAAAAAGATAAAGATATGTATGTACTTATCTGAATAAAATGCACACAAAAATAATTCATTGTAAAAGATAAAAGCAGAGCTGCTAAGATGGTTCAGTTGGTAAAGGCCCCAGGCCCCAGACCTGATGGCCTGAGTTTGGTTCCCGGAATCCATGTGCTAGAAGGAAGAACCGACTTCCACATGTGCCAGGCGTGTGCATGAACACACACAAAACAAATACATTTACTCTAGGCAAGTCAAAATTTGGTCTTTGGGTGAGAGACAAACTCTCCAGTAGCAGCAGCAGGGGTTAGCAGCTGTACTCTGGGACACTCTAGTTCACAACTTGCTTTTAACTTGAGCAAGTTATTTAATTACTCCATGCTTTAATGTTTTAATCACAAAATGTAGATAATGCCAGCCATCCCACTGCCTTCTGATAAGGACTGAATGAAATGTGGAGGGATGGGTAGTTCAGGGTCTGACATAGTAGTGGTGCTCAGTGAGTAGAATGTCACTGTCCTTCACTGCCATTCACTGCTGATCAGAACCGGGTGACCGCTCAGGGCAGAAAAACCAAAGCAAGTAAGGACATCACATGGAAAGCTCAGCCACATACCTGGAAGTCACTCTAGCAATGGTTAAAGCAGTATCTGTTAAGATACTACATTTAAAAATCTCATAATAATTTTAAAACAAATCCTTAAGAAAAACATCTAGAATCACTTTAAAGAACATGCAATTCCCTTTGAGGGGAAAAAGGAATTTAAAATTGTGAGGAAATGCTGAAAATGTGGCCACAGAAATAAGAACTGCCGCAACGAAGCCCCATGTTGAAGGATTTATCTGCTGGTGTCCACAGTGCGATTAAGAAGATGCACTTTTATCACTTTCTATCCTGCTTGGAACCAAACTTCAATTTGACAGTTCAAATTCTCTAGAGTGGGAGGCTGAACAGCACAAACAGGAAAAGCAAGGCAAAACAGTAATGTTTTCTTTTCAAGCCGGTTCTGAGAGTCTCAGGCTTGAGCTTGAGTGTTCCTTTTGTCCTTTCTGCTGTTACTGGAAGAAGGCCTGGATCTCCTGTCTGTGCTGGGTGCCATCTTTAATGATGATATATGGGGGTCCTTTCCCCCAGCACTGCTGAGGGAGGTCAGGCATGTGGCAACACCCCCTGCGTATCAACAAGTGAATTATAAACTATGTCAATCCGAGTTAATGCAAAGCTGTAATCCTCTTTAACAGAGATCAAATCACTGCCGTGAGTTATGTTTGCCCTGCAATCTGATAAGGAAGAGAGGGAGCGACTAATAAAAGAGTAATGGGAGCCTTTAATGACACTGGTAAAGGCGGCACCAGTTAGAGCAGGGCTCTTGTTCTGCTGATTAGATCAATGTTGCATATCTGCCCAGACTTGCTTCACCTGTCAGAAGAACCTGTGTCTTCTTAGGAGATAAGCAGCCTCAGAGAAAACATCTGTATTTTAACCATTCTTGCCTGAAATTCTTACCCAACAGAAAATCTGTAAGGTGTTTCCTGGGGTCATGAGCAGATGAGCTCTCAATGCCATGCAAGCTACCGCACGGAGCTGGTCATCAAGACCAGTGCCCGCTTCTATCGAACAAAAAAGCTGCACAGTAGGCAGGAAAGCTTTAAGAAAGCTGGTATAGGCTGGGGACAGGACTGCTCTGGGGACAGGACAGGAGAGTGGTAGAACATGCCTGCATGTAGGCTGCAGACCCATACACAAAAATGGCAAGCTGAAGACAAATTGCCTGTAGGAATTCTATTATACTAAGGCACCTCAGGAGCAACACAGCTATGATGTTGACAAAGCACTTTATAGGAGGAGCTCCCATTTGTACATTTCTTAAATTCTGGATGTAAAACAATAATGTGCTCAGTACACAGTACTTATCATTAAAGTTTCCTTCCTCTCCTTGTTCTTTTTGTTGTTGTTGTTGTTTGCTTTTTTTTTTTTTTTTGAGACAGGGTTTCTCCTGGATCTCACTCTGTAGTCCAGGCTGGCCTTGAACTCACAGAGATGCGCCTGGCTCTGCCTTCCGAGTGCTGGGATTAAAGGAATGCGCCACCACCGCCTGGCTCTCCTTGTTCTTTTTAAGGCCAGTAGCTTTATATAAGTGAGGAAGGTGATGTTTTAATAAGGAGGAGAGGATAAGGCTGCTGTTCCTACTAAGAATTTGTTGGGTTTTTTTTTGTTTGTTTATTTTGTTGCAAAGGAACAATTCTAAATGCTTAGGTTGCCATTATGTTTGTAATAAGAGAAAGAAAGTTACACAGAAAAAGGCCATCACCTGCATTTATAAGGGCAGTGCTAGAATCAATCTGGTGGGAGAACTCTCTTAAAAGTGGCAGCAAATGCAGCCACACCACTTTTCTCTGGCCTGTATCCAGCTGACTGTAATGCTTAGACCCACTGTCCCTGCCAAGGGCAGAAACCAGTCAGTGCAGCTCAGCCACAGACTCCTTCTTAGCAAGTCTTACGGTCTTGCCAAGGGCATAGGACTGACCTTGTACCACACTTGACAAGACCTCACACCTTTCAAGTCAGCCTCAAGTCCCTAGTATAGACAGCAAAAGGCAGCTATCTCCCCATCTCCCATCGCCTTGCCAACAGCAGCAGCAGCAGCAGCAGCAGCAGCAGGGGAAGGTCATGGAAGTTCACTGACCACCATACTCTCCCTGGATCAGTACTCACAGCAGGTGAGAACTTCTCAAAATCCTTGACCAGCTCAGAAGGACCTCTGCCCACAAGTCAGAAGGGAAAGTGAGAACTGTGCAGACTGGCAGCCCATGCCTGTTCTCACCCTTGTGCAAACACGCAAAAATTCTTTCAATTCTGGAAATGTGTGCCAGACACATGTGTCTCCCTCAGAGATGGAGTGCACATTACCAGACATAGGACACGTCAGGGTCACACAAGACTTTCATTAACAGAAGTGTCCTGGAAGCACTTAAACCAGGATCCAAAGTGAACCTCGTGCAAAACAAAGTATGGTGGGCGACACAAGAACTCAGCTAGGCTACTTTGCATTTAAAAAGGTTTTTTTTTTTTTTTTTAATAGATCATTTGAAGACAAAAATTCCTAGTGTGAGAAAAGAATTTGTATCAGCAAGAATTAACTAACTAAAGAACACTCCACAGGAGACGAGATGGGCTGCCACACTGCCCTCTCTGTGTCACAGAGCTCTGCTCTTTCTCTTAATAACTACATTCCCATTTCAGTCCAATCCATCCAATGCAAATTTATTGAGCTCAAACTGGACAGGGATATGGGAGAGTCAGGGATGAGCCCCCAAATCCACTGGGTATGAATCCAATTTAGGCTTATTTGCAAACAATAACCAGGAGCCAAGGAACACCTGCAGAGAGCTGAAGGCAACCCCCAGACCTGGGCCAACTCAGAATTGTGAGGGGCTGCTTCTGGGAACAAAATATCCAGAGTGCAGGGAGTTCTGTGTTGCCTACCTACATTATACCACAGTGAGGGAGAGAGCCTGAAAACAAGGAGCTAGGTGCCACAAAGTCAGTTTAGGGCAGAAACCACCAGGGAGAGACTATCTTTCCCTTTGCATACTCCAACAGAGGAGTATCAGAATCTTCCCACTGCCTCCATAGTTCACATATGGAATTTCAAAATTAAAAATAGCTTTTTTGCTGTTGATACAAAGCTGTAGAAAATTCAAATACTAGAGACACACAATAGAGTAAAAGTATCACTTACTTCCCCTCCAGCCCCCAGCGATAAACATCAAAGGCTTCTCACCTCCTAATAAGAGACAGCTTGAGTTCTCTGTGGAGTAGGTTAGGGATAGCCTAGAGGCAGGAGAAGTACAGCACTGCTGGTCTCTTCACTCCTTGTCATCCTGTCCTTCCCCACTGCTAATCACGGAGGAGACACTCTCCATTCGGTCACACACTGTGACAGAGACACAGGAGGATACCATATGCCTGCTTAGTGCTTTTTAACTTTTACATTTTAATTTTTTCATTTTATTTTATGTGTTTTGCTTGCATGTATGTATGTATGTACACTGTGTGAAAGTTCACACTGCATGCCTGGCACCCATGGAGTCCAAATGAGGGCACTGGATGGATACTCTGGAAATGGAGTTTCAAAGTGTTACGAACCACCGTGTGGGTGCTGCTTTACAAATGTTGGGCACCACCAATATGAAAACCTTAAACTTGTGCTTTGTTCTGTTTCACAGTGCTGTGAACTGAAACTTCAGGGATTCTAGGCAAGGGCTGTACCATTAAGATGCATCCTAGCCCCTGAAATCTGAAACTTTAGTACCAACATGCTGCTCAAATAGCTGAACAGCGTGCCACCTTTTTGATTTCAGATTTTCTTATTCTGGTAAAGTCTATACAAATACTTCCCAAACCTGGGAAACTCCTGAATCTTCTGGTTCTGAGTATGGAGACTCAACTTGTTTATCTTGTTAACTCAGAAATAGAATTATAATATGGTAAGTGTTTTGCAGGCTACCTTTTCCACTGTTACGTTATACAACTCCACTTCTTTCTCAATAATTGCTTATAATTTCATCAAAAGCTCCTTACACACACACACACACACACACACACACACACACACACACACTTTTTAAAAATGAATTAATTTATTTTATGTGCATTGGCGTTTGGCCTTTATGTGTGTCTATGTGAGAGTGTTAGATCCCCTGGATATCTGACTTGTTCTGTTTGTCATCTGCCTATGAACCTTGTTTCTGATGTCTTTCTCAGTGGGACCTATATGAATTTTGGTCCCTGCATCATGCTTATGAAGTCCTTCTCTAACTTAAAATCAGAAACAAAACAAACAAGCAAGCAAGCAAGCAAGCAAACAAACAAAAACATTTTTTAAATCTCTGTTCTCTCACACTCATGGCAAGAATGATTTATCTGTAAGTTAGCAAAACCTAAACTGTTCACTTGAGAAAAGGCAGTCTGAGGAGACAGTGGTGTTCAAACAGTGATGAACATTTCCCATCGTGGCATAAAAATGAGACACAGAATGTTACTGCATGAATGCCACAGTACAGTGGCCCCCAGTACACATGGCAGACTGGCTTCAGGATGCCTCCCCTTCCCCTAAGACACCAGAACCCGGCATTACAATGACTACTGTCTCCTATGAATACACGAGGAATGTACCAATACCAACATCTGCAGAGGCTTTAGTTCTGCATCAAACAGCGTAGCATTTGCATAAACTCCTGCCAACCACTAGATTCAAGCATCTCTACTCAACTATGGGAATCAGTATGTATTACATGAGCTATGTAATCATCGTTTACTGTAACATTTAGAAGTAATGCCATGGAAAAGCATGTTCAACACATACACAACTGTCCTCTCTCCCCCCTCCCCTTCCATCCCTTTTTAGTGGTTCTGGGATCATACCCACAACCTTAGGCATACTAGGCAAGTGCTCCACAGCTGAGCACACAATTTTTCTTTCATTAAATATTTTCTTATGTTTGTGCATGTATGTGTATGTGTGAGCACAAAAGTCATGTCTGTGAGTGCAGGCACATGCATGCCATAACATCCACGTGGAAGTCAGAGGACAACCTTGGGTGTCAGTCCTTGCCTTCCACCTTGTTCTATTTTTATTTCAAAATTTTTATACTTATTTATTGTATGTGGGTATGTTTGTGAGGTCAGAGGAAGACGTTAGGAAGTCAATTCTCTCCTTCTACCATGTGGAACCCAGGGATCAAACTCCTATCATCAATCTTGGTTGCAAGAGCCTGTACCCACTAAGCCATCTTGCTGGCCCTGTCCACCTTGTATTAGACAAGGTCTCTTGTTCACTGCTGTGTACTCCTGGCTAGCTGGCCCATTAAGCTTGTAGGGATTCTGTTGTTCCCCACCCCCTAACTCACTGTAAGTGAGCTAGACTACAGATGCAAAGACGCACACTACTGCACCAGGATTTACTTAGTTAGGTTCTGGGGATTCCAACTGAGGTCCTCATGCTTTCTGTATAATCTCCCCAGTGCCTTCTGTCTAAACTTTTTCAATGGAAGGTTGGCTGACTCTAGATACAAAACTTATGGTTACAGAGTACTGGCTGTACTACATTACTTCCACTTTCGTTTCCCACGGAAGAAAAACAAAGGAGCCAATAATCATGGTGGCATACACCTGGAATCCCAGCACTCAGGAGGCTTATGGAGGAAGAGTATGAGTTCAAGTCCAGCATGGGATACATAGCAAAACACTGTCTCAAATGAACAAAACAAAACTCATAAATGTGGTCATGCTACTACTCTTTCCTTCCTTACTTAAGATAAAGTACCAATAACTACCAGCCCTGGAAGTTTTGATACTAGAAGCAGAAAAAGCTAATGCCCACTTATAATACTCATAGTCTGTTCAGAAGACAAAGCCAGAGCAGAGAGATGGATGAACACTTCACCCTCAGGAAACAATATGAATGAGTGCCCTGTGAGAAAACACACATGCTCAGTTTGGGGTATGATGGTGAAGACCTTTGACCCCAATACTCAGGAGGCAGAAGCAGGCAGAGCTGAGTTCAAGGCCAGCCTAGTCTATATAGTGAGGTCCACAACAGCCTTTCCACGACAGGCTGGGCTACAATACAGACCTTGTCTCAAAAATAATAAAACAGCAAAACACAAATGCTCAATTCACCAGCCATAAGACCATTGTCAACTTCCTTATTATGAAGACAATCAATTGGAGAAGGATGCTGGTAACTAGTATCCAACAACAACAAAACATCTTTGCTGTGGGATAATGCTCTTGTACACTGTTAATTGGTCACTTAAATTGGTATAATAAAATGTTGATTGCCAGTAGCCAGGCAGGAAGTGTAGGTGGGGCAAGCAGACAAGGAGAATGCTGGGAAGAGGAAGGGTAGAGTCAGAAGTCACCAGCCAGAGGCAGAAGAAGCAAGATGAGAATGCTGTACTGAAGCCACAAGGCTAAACATAGATCAGAAACTTTTGCCTACACATCTTTATCCTGCTATAAATAGAGAGTGCTACAGGCCTGCTGCCCAAACAACACAGTCTGAACCCCTTCTCCTTTGCTGCTCTATCTAAGGTGGCAATGTAGCATAGACCTGGTCAAGGGAATTCAAGAAAAGGCTGCTGTAAGGGATTCTGGGGAAGCTTTTACTCAAAACAAGAGCCCACAGATATGGTTGGCACCATTCTTTCCTCCTCTTTCTGTCTCAAGTAGATGTTTGGTGACTAAAGCTGGCATCCATCTTGGGACCACAAGGATCGGGAGAGACCAAGTCATTCTAGCATCACTGGTACTAGGAAGAACCCAGGCTGATTTGTTCTGCAATCAGTCCCTATGCTTCTTAGGCATCCAGTATCAAATAATTCTAACTGTTGCAATCATTCTCAATACTTTTTTTTGGTTTTGGTTTGAGATGAGGGTCTCATTATATGGGACAGACTGGCCTTGAATTTTTTATCTTCCTGGCTCGGCTTTTCAAGTGCTGGGATTATGGGTAAGTATCACCATGCCTGGCTTTTCAAATAATTTGTAAGTGTAGCATGTAATACATCATCAAGAAGGATAAGTATAGCTAAGATTCTGAGAAACAAAGAACCTCTGGGGTACTAGATAATATTAAAAAAATCCAGAGCCAGAGATTCAGCTCAGTTGGTAATGGTAGTTGCCTATCACGCATGAAACCTTGGGTTCAATCTCCAGCACTGAACAAAAAATGCACAGTAGCACATACCTATAATCTCAGCACTCAGGAAGTGGATGCAGGAGGATCTGAAGTTCAATGTCATCCTCTGCCATATAGCAAGTTTGAGGTCAGTGTGTGATGCATAAGAACTTGGAAAGAAAAGAAAGGGAAAGGAAGAAATGAAAAGCAGGGAGGAAGGAGGGGAGGCAGGCAGGCAGGCAGGTGGGGAAGGAGGAGGGAGGAGAGAGAAGGGAGGGAGGAAGGGAAAGAGAGAGGGAAAGAAAAGAGAGTTCCCAACTAAGGAGAGGAATACTGGACTCTAAATGGTTCCACAGTAATGTATTCAAAAGAATTCATTACTATTCATTTGCTGCCTGAACTAATAATATAACCCCAAGCTGGTACAGTGGTACATCCCTATAATCCAGGAGGTAGAGGCAGGATAATTTTAAGTTCATGGCTAGCCTGGGCTACTCAGAGGAAACCTCATTCCAAAATAACACCTAGCTTTCTTATTAATACATTTTCCCATGTTATTCAGACAGGACAACAAAAACACAATTTACTTTTCAATTTTTGAAACATGGTCTCATGTAACTCAGGCTGGTATCTGACTCACTATGTAGCTGAGAATGGCTTTGAATAGCTTTTAAAAAAAAAAAAAGATTTGTTATTTTACGTGTGTGTGTGTGTGTGTGTGTGTGTGTGTGTGTGTGTGTGTGTGTAGATATACAGATCTGAGTGCAGATGCCCTTAATAAAGGCCAGAGGGATCAGAACCACTGGAGCTAGAGTTAGCTTTATGGATGGTTGAGAGCCACCTGATGTAGGTGCTAGGAACCACCTACAAGAGTAGTATGTGATCTTAACTGCTGAGCCATTTCTCCAGCCCTCTCCTTAAAAAACAAAAACAAAAAAACCACTATTTTTATTTGTGTATGTGTGCATATTTATGCACATAGATGCCAGAAAAGGACACGAGATCCCATGAAACTACAATTACCAGCAGTTGGAGAGCCATACAACCTGGTGCTAGGAACCAAGATGAGGCTCTCTGTAAGAAGAATAAGCACACTTAACCGAGTCATCACTCCAGACCTCACCATGAATTTTTTAAGCCATTATTTTGATTTTATATGTACAAGTGTTTTGTCTGCATGTATGTATGTGTACCATATATGTGCTTATGCCCACAGAGGCAGTAAGAGGGTGTCAATCTCCCTGGAAATGGAGTAACAAACAGTTGTCAGCCACCATGTGGGTGCTGGAAATCTAACCGGGTCCTCTAAAGCACTGAGTTATCTCTCTAGCCCCAAATTCATTTTTTTTTCTCTCTCTCTCTCTCTCTCTCTCTCTCTCTCTCTCTCTCTCTCTCTCTCTCTCTCCCTCCCCCTCCCTCCCCTTCCTTCCTTCCTTCCTTCCTTCTTTCCTTCTTTCCTTTCAAGACTTGCTTTCATTTTTAAAAAGTATGTGTGTGTGTGTGTGTGTGTGTGCGTGCGTCTTGTGTGTAGGTATGGGCATGTGAATGCAGGTGCCTGAAGAGGCTGGACGAGTTGGATCTCCTTCAAGCAGGAATTGAACTCAAGTCTTCTGGAAGAGCAGTACGTATTTCCAACCACTAAGCACCTCTTCACTGGTTTCCCTGTCCCCCTGAATTCTTGATCCTTCCACCACCACCTCTGAAGCGCTGGGATGACAGGTGTGAATAACAATGCTCAGCTTTTACTTGGGAACTTTCAAAACCCACTAAAAAGGCAATCATAACTAGGCAGCCACTTCCAAAGCACTTGAGAAAAATGTAGTCACAAAACAGATACAAGTGTATGTAGGATTATCCACAAACTGCCTTATATTCAAACAAACCAAATAAAAAACAGGCAACTATGTTTGCCTATATCCATAGATCTGTTTTCACAGGCAAGAGGCAAAGTGATCTGATGAGGTTTGGTAGCAAGTCTAAAGGCTACACGTGACTTGAGAGACACCTGGCAAAGCCAGGCCAACCTACAGTTAACCAGTGACTTCATTTGGCAAATGTTTACACTAAAAAGATTACCACAGCATTATTTGTGATAAAAATGATGTGTCTACTAGTCAGTCAATGGCTAAATGATAGAAAAATATTGTAGACATTTGAATTTTAAAAATTATTTTAATGACAACAAAATGCTCACAGGCCAGGCAGTGGTGGCACACGCCTTTCATCCCAGCACGTGGGAGGTAGAGGCAGGCAAACTCTGTGAGTTCGAGGCCAGTCTGGTCTACAAAATAAGTTCCAGGACAGGCAGGACTACACAGAGAAAACCTGTCTCGGAAAACAACAACAACAAAACAAAAACCAAAAGCCAAAAACAAACAAGCAAAACAAGAAAAAACAATTCTAGAGCAAGTACAAGGAAGGTATTAGATAAGCTATGAAAGGCCCAGCATGGTGGAGGCCAGCCTGGTCTATAGAGAGTTAAAAGCCAGCCAGGGATATGTAGTGAGACCTTACCTAAAAACAAACTGCCAAACATAACAGTGCCAAAGAATAAGGAAATAAAGAATGTTGGGGTCATAATAAACAGATACACGTTAGTTTGGAGGAGCTTCCACCAACCTATACAGTTTTAGTATCAAAAGAAATGATTCATTGAGTAAGACAGGAAAGCAGGAGTCCATGTTGCTATACATGAAGCACTCAATAGTAAATAAATACAAGGAAGGGGAATCTCTTCATTAGAATAGAATGCAAATTAATAAAGAGAAGAGGTAATTCATCTTCCTCTTCCTCCCCCTTCTTCAACAGGAACTCATTATGTAAGCCCTGGCTGGTCTAGAACTTGCTATGTAGACCATGCTAGCCTTTAACTTACAGATATACACTTGCTTCTGTCTTTCAAATGCTGGGAGTAAAGATGCATGTCATCATACACAGCAGAAGAAATTATTCTTTAAAACAACAACAACAACAACAACAACAACAAAACCTAGCTGTGTGTGATGGCAAACACCTGTAATCCCCTCACTGGGGTGAACAAGGCAGAAGGATGGGTTTGTCTAGACTACACAGAATTCCAGTCTGGCCTGAGCCAAGAAAATAAATAATAAAGTAAAGCAAGGCAGTACAGCACATGTCTTTAATCCCAGCACTTGGGAAGCAGAGGCAGGCAGATATCTCAGTCCTAGGCCAGCTTGGGCTATATAGTGAGAGCCTGCCTTAGAATAAATAATACAGTGCTGTCTCTGAATAACAATGAACATCCACACTTCCCCTCTGTATCCTATCACTACAGCTTCATGAACACCTACTTCTTTTATTAAAAAAAAAAAAAAGTCTGCAATCCCAACAGCAGCTTCAGCAAACACAACAGAAGCTCCACCCCTCCTCATGAATGCTGCCTAGACAGCACATGCACCAGGTGCACACAGAGCGACGACTCTGCCATGGAGAGGGGCTCAGATGACCCGGGCAAGTGGACTAATGCTGAGACAAAACAAAAACACTAAGTGGCAGTGTTGAGATTTACGAAAATTTTGATTTGACTTTTTAGTAATCATGGGAGTAAACACATGACAAGGCCCTTGTTTCAATGCCAATGACTGATAAGAAACAGGAGGGTAATAATAGGCTGTAGAACTTGTCAATACCAAGCTTTCATGAACCCACTTGAGACAAAAGTAATCTACTGCTCACCTGGCATCATCATTCATTTCAGTGTGGTCAATAGGTGCCATGAAACTCAGGAGCTTGCTAAGGACATGAAACCTAAATAAAGCAAGAAAACAACAGAAGCAACATTAGCAATCACTACCTCAGCAAAGAAAACATTCTACCAGTTGAACCCCATGAATGATCCCATGGACTTGGATTCAGGGTAGAGTAGGAGAAAGTTCACAGGCACTTGCCACTCTATTCTCTCTTTTCCCCTTACTGCAACAGGCAACAATCTGGTAGCAGAACAGTGAAAGTGACAGTTCAACATGGACACATTAGATCACAGCTAAGTAGGTGGGGAAAAGATACACTTATGCCTTCGAGCATCTATAAATCTTTAGACATCATTCCAGATAAACGCCAACAAGGACCCAACTACCTTAGTTTCCTTTTCTGTGAGCATCTTAGTTTTTAGTGACATTAAAGTCACCTACTAGCAAGAGGACTGTCAAGAGAACAGGCCGTGCCAACACCGTCACTCACTGGTGCTGGGTCCCCAAGCCAGGAAAGACTCCCACAACTCTACCATCTCCACAGGAACTCTGCTGGGTCTTTCACAGTCTTACCTTCAGCTGAGGGAGCATAGCTAAGTTCTGAACTACTCCGAGGTCAATTTTAGTTTGAGATGTCATGAAATTTAAGCTACTGCACCTGCACTTCCTGCCAATATATAAAAGGTATTTCTGTGTGCAGAACTTTGAAACTTCCAGGTAAAATGAACTAAATATACCACATAATACAAATCAAATTGCACCAGAGAATTCCACAATGTACCCTTTTTTATTCTTCCTATTAGAAAAAGCTTGGATGACTTTATATACAACCAAAAACATAGACATATATGTAAAACAACTTTTTGAGCAAAACCTTTACAAACAAAAATCCAATGAATATTCTCATGCATAATTATTTCAGGTTTAGAAACATTTTACAGATATCGAATCACTCATATCTAAACCTCCCAGATTTCATTCTCTTTCCAACAAATGAGTTTTACAAAAATAACAGCATTCCTTTCAATCCAGAGTAACAGAAAAAATACATACTTACATGCACAAACTCAGTTTAAAAATGAGACTGTAATGTAGTTATGTCCCACATACAATGCTTTGGTTAGTGATGGCTCCACAGTCAAAGGCATACACTCCACAGCCTCTGTGTCATAGGCTGTAACACATAGCTTTGTGTAAATGTGTAAGCAGGTCACCTAACAGGTGAGCAACATTCTGTATTGTCTTCACACCTTCAGACTGTGCCTGTGACTATACAGTTTATTAATGTTATACCAAAAGACATCTATATAGTTTCTTTCCTTTATAAACATTTTATACAATTAAAAGTTTTTGTTTGTTTATGACAGAATTCATATTGCAGCTCAAGCTGGTCTCAAGCTTGAAACATTCCTTTTGTCTTGGTTTCCAGGGTGCTGGGATTATAAGTGTGAACCACCACACCTGACTCACAAAGGGCTTTGTTTTTCTTTCTGAGTTTTAGTGATGCTGGGATTGAGTCCAGGGCCTTGTACACACTAAAAATAATTTGAGACCATGAGGATATTTGTTTCCCCTCAGAGTTTTTCTTTTCTTTTTGGTACAGGGTCTCATTATGTAGCTCTAAGTGGCCTGGAACTCACTTATGTAGACCAGGCTGGCCTACAACTCCCAGAGACCATCCTGGCTCTCCTCAGATTTTTTTTGCCCATTGGTTCAGTATCTGTTTGTGGGCCTTATCTGAAAAATGCATTGCTATATGAAGCTGGGGGGGTGACACAAGGGGTAAAGTGCTTGGTGTGAAAAACAGAGGATCTGAATTGGGATCTCCAGAACCCACTTAAAAGCCAGGCACAGTGATGTACCTGGAACCAAAGTGCTGGGGCAGTGAGGTAACAAGAGGATCCTGGAAGCTTGCTGACTAGCTAGCCTAGTCAAGATGGCACACTCAAGTTTGTAGAGAACAATAGGGAAAGCAAATGATGTCAACTGCTGGCCTCCACAGATGAATACACACACACAATTTTTCTTTTTAAACTTGAAATAAAATATTTGCTGTGGTGTTTGCCCAGTGGTGATTTTCTACTTCTTTTGTTCTCTCTACATTTATTTTTAACCAGAATTATGCATGACTTTGGACAGCATATTAACTGGTATCCTAAAGGCTTTTATCAAACAAACCAGACAGTAAGAGTTGCACTCAGGAGGCAGAGGCAGGCAGATCTCTGTGTCTGAGGCCAGCCTGGACCACTGAGAGGTCCAGGTTAGCCAGGGATACATAGTGAAACGCTGTCTAGAGAAAGGGAAAGAGGGTGAAGGGGTACAGGAGGAGGAACAGAGGGAGAAACAGCTTTTCTAGTATTGAAGACCCCTTGGCTTCTGCTTCTCGTCTTACACAGAAGCCAAGAGATTCTTGAGTAGCCAGGTGGTGGTGGCACATGCCTTTTATCTCAGCATCTGGGAGGCAGAGGCATGCGGATCTCTGTTGAGTTTGAGGTCAGCTTGGTCTACAGAGTGAGTTCCAGTACAGCTAGGGTTATACAGAGAAACTGTCTTGAAAAAACCCAGAGAGAGAGAGGAAGAGAGACAGACAGACTGACTCTTGGGGTAAAGAAAGGGACAACAGGGAGAAGACTTCTGTGACCTCTGACACACCAGGCACTTCTGCTTCACGGTAAACACTCCAGTGTGCACTGTGGTGTCTTTGTCTCTCCTCCTGAGCATTCTTTATCAACTCCTCTCCCTCTGTTAATCCCATATATGCTGATATTTCATGGGGTTCTATTTTTCTCATTATAGACTTATCATATTACACAGTTTTGGGGAAATGCAATTAAATTGCTTCTGAACAACCAAGTAATAAATATCTACATCCTTCTTAATTAAAAATGTCTCTAAAAAAATTAGAACTATCTTCAGGAGGCAGAGGCAGGAGGATCTCTCAGTTTGAGGCCAGCCTGGTCTAGAGTGAGTTCCAGGACAGCCAGAGCTACACAGAGAAACCCTGTCTTCATAAAAAAGACCTTACAAGATTGTGTTAAATTCAACATATTCTAAACAGAATTTATTTTCTCCCTCAACAACAAAAAACAAAACAAAACAAAATTTCTCCTTGTAGCATATACTTAACTGTGGTGATATTGTGTTCCTCAAAATATTGTGCACCCTAATAAACTTATCTGGGGTCAGAGAACAGAACAGCCACTAGATACAGAGGCTAGAAAATGGTGGCACTCATGCCTTTAACCCTAACATTCCAGAGGCAGAAATCCCTCTGGATCTCTGTGAGTTCAAGGCCATATTGGAAACAGCCAGGCATAGTGACTCATGCCTTTAATCCCAGGAAGTGATGGCAGAAAGCAGAAAGGTATATAAGGAGTGAAAACCAGGAACTAGGCTGGTTAGCAGCAGTTCAGCTGAGATTCATTCAGATGAGGACACAGAGACTTCCAGTCTGTGGAAACAGGGTCAGCTGAGGAATTGGTGAGGTGAGGTGACTGTGGCTTGTTCTACTTCTCTGATCTTCCAGCATTCACCCCAATACCTGGCTCCAGGTTTGTTTTTATTAATAAGAACTTATACTTACCCGTTTCTCTTTGGAGTGTTGGAGACCATTCTACCCTCCTCACAATCTTGGCATGAAGTCACTATGAAATACTAAGTCTTCACCTGAATTCATGTTCTGGTCTACCATCTCTTTTATCTAGCCCTTGCTCTCCTACATTTCTAGTCCATTTCCTAGTTCATAAACCCCTAGAACTGTCTTTCTAAAACACAAGTGTAATGACAATATTCCTTTGCATGGGATCTTTAAATGACTTACTGCAGTCTACAGAATAAAGCTGTGATCTAGCATTCACCTAAACACCAAGTCTCGCTGCCTGCCACTCACTGCTCACTTTAAGCCTGAAATTCCCAAGATGGCCCCCAACTATCTCAAACAGGTAAATATTTGTACAAATATTACTTTTTTTTTTTTTGGCCGGGCAGTGGTGGTGCACGCCTTTAATACCAGCACTTGGGAGGCAGAGGCAGGTGGATCTTTGTGAGTTCGAGGCCAGCCTGGTCTACCAATCGAGATCCAGGAAAGGTGCAAAGCTACACAGAGAAACCCCCGTCTCAAAAAGCCAAAACAAACAAACAAACAAATATTACTTTTTTTTTTCTTTCAACTGGTCTAACTCATCTCTCGAGATTCCATGTGGATGTGACATCTTGCAGTCTTCCTGGGTAGTCTGCATGCCTCAATGCTGGGCCAAGATGAAATATGCAGCACCAATAACAAGGTATCACCCTCTGCAAGGTCTGCCTATTTATCCGGACTTGATCTACAGACTATAGTCCCTCTTAGTTTTAACGTTTAGTTTTGTTTTGCTTAAAGCAAACAATGTCTATTGAATGGATGTTGTCAGAATAAGATTTTAATGTCTCTGAATATTTTGGCAGGTGGGGATTTCAACCACCACCAAGTTATATAACCACAGTGACACATACCTCTAATTAACAGTTTAATGAAATTAATTTCATAAATTAATAAAAGAACTTGTATTAAGACAAACCCCTGATCTGTGGAAATGGCTTCCCAAGGAAGCATAAACACAGAGTTTGGCTACTTACTACCCATATAAATGCTGAGCAGGTATAAATGATTACTGCCTATAATCCTGTGTTAAAAAGGCAAGCTCCCATAGCAAACTGGTTAGTTAGACTAGCTCTGGGTTCAAGTGAGAAACCCTGGCTCAATATAAACGATAGAGAGCAACTGAGGAAGACACCCAATGTCAACCTCGGGCCTCCACACACATGTGCACATACACATACAGCCCCCTACACAATAGTCTACTGCTTTCTTTCAACCTGATAAATAAGAATCCTGATCAACATCTTTTGATCTGATCAACAGCCTCATGCTCTAAGTCAGTTACCACAACAGAAGAGTGCTTACTTCCCAATACCAATCTTGACTTTTCCTTTTGTCTAAGGGTTGAAAGAAGAGCCCCATGAATTCTCAGCAAGCACACTACTGGTGAGTGCTACTTCCAGCTCCAGACTTTTTAATCATACTTTGTTTACAGTCACAGCCAATCCTCATTTCTTCATCAACATTGTAGTATTATCATCATTTTATCCAAGACATTTTCTGGCTGACTACTTACTATCTACAAGGCACTACAGTTGGTACTGAGGTTGGAACTATCTGAAAGGATAAAGTAACACCACTCTTGACCACAAAGGGCACATACAGCTTTTGGCTCTAACAATTTAAAAACTCACAGAAACACATTAATGGAGAAATTTTCCTTTCTCCTCTTCCTCCTCCTCTTTTACTTTTTAGGAAGCAGGGTCTCTCAATGTGTAGCCCAGGCTGCCTCAAGCTTTTGGTCTTCCCGCTTTAGCCTCCTCAGTGCTGAGCTTATAGCTTACATCATCACAGCTGGCCTCTCTCAGTTCTTTGGAAGAACACATTTATTTCCAAGAGAAACACCATTAGACAAAGATAAGAGAAAGCTTACTGTGTACCAGATATTACTTATTATTTCATTTAATACCCATAACAAATCTATCAAGAAGGGACTGTCTCCTTTAATAAATGAAACCAGTGAGGACTAGAAAATAAAGAAGCAAAATATTATGACCAGAGTCAAGAGGTGGAATTCAAACAGGCAGTGTGGCTTGAGTTACTCTCTTAATCACACAGTAACAATGCCCAGAGAAGCACAAGAGCTGCATGGTTTTTGTTTGTTTGTTTGTTTTAAGATTTATTTATTTATTATATATACAGAAGAGGGCACCAGATCTCATTGCAGATGGTTGTGAGCCACCATGTGGTTGCTGGGAATTGAACTCAGGACCTCTGGAAGAGCAGTCAGTGCTCTTAACCTCTGAGCCATCTCGCCAGCCCTGAGCTGCATGTTTTAACACAGGCAAGAACTGGAAAAAGTCTAACTATTTAGGCTGAGATGTAAGAAAAGTGCAGCTCCTGTGCACTTCTGCAAAGCTGAATTAGCATTTCCTGGGGAGTCTTGTTAAATCCCAAACAAAGCAAAGTGATTATGAAATCTGCTTTTGTGAAGTTTGTTTTCTTCCTGTCTCAACAGGGTTCTGCTAGTGGCCCAGGCTGGCTTCCAACTTACAATACTCCTGACTGTACCTCCTGAGTGCTGAGGTTACAGGCATGCATTGTCTGAAGACATTCAAATGTGAGACAGATGCATATTTGTGTAAAGGAAATCTAATAAGAGAGGCTCTCTAGTGATGTAGGATTAGCTATCTGTCTAAAACCACACATATATGTTTTATATATGTGTAATATATATATATATATACACTATAATACAACAAGCTAAAGATGTTTTTGGCATGCACCCGAACTCTCAGCAGATTTTCTGACACTGAGGTTTTGTCAGATGACATTACCCCACTCTGGCCCCAGGATACAAACCTAATAGTCTAGCAATATCAGTTCCTACTCTCTTGCTCTGTTTGTTATCTGTATCTTTCTTTAAAAAAAAAAAAAAATTCTATTATTTATGTCCATCTATATGAGGTTAGAGGGGCATCAGATCCTCTGGAGCTGCCTGATATGGGGGCTGAGAATCAAACTTGTCTTGTACAAGAACTGTGTGTTCTCTTAACCACCGAACCATCTCTCCAGCCCTGTCTGTACCTTCCTTGGACTCATTATTAGCTCTAATGTTTTTATACATCAAAAATACTTCTATTTTTCCATAAAAATCATATTCCTCATCTCATGTAAGTACACTGCTAACATTTCCAAAGTCTTTCACTTTTGTCTTTTTAAAGCTAAAATAATCATCTTCCCTGTTTTCTAATGATTTCTTTCAGGGAAACACTAACTGTATTTTATACATCCATTGACAACAATAGAACAAACACTCACTAAACCGTATTTCCCCTTTAGAGTAAAAAACAGGGTCATAAAAACATTTGCACATCATTTTGTTATTTTCATCATACATAAGAACAGAATTGTGAGCAATGCCAGAACATTAACACTCAAGAGACTCAGGCAGGACTTTTAGTTCAAGGTCAACCTGTCTCAAAAAAACAAAATCAGAACTAAAATGGTCAGGAGAAAGAAAGCCAGGACAATCAAAATGAAAGAGAAGCCACAGAGCACACTTTGTTCTTTTGCTTCCCACCAACTTACCGAAGTTTCCTTCCTTTGCTGGCTTTTCTATCTACCTTCTTTCGGATCTTGCTTCGTAGTTTCTGGATTGCAAGCCACTGCCTGGGAAATTTACAAGCCATGTTATGCACCATCACCCTCAGAAACAGTTATGAATATTGACAAATTGGAATTTTTCTCACTAACAACCCTCCAAAAAGAAATCACCAACCTACATCAAATTCCTCAAGATAGTCTTGGGCCAAAGTGACTAATCAATTGGAGAGGATTTGTGCAATGGTAAGAACAAATGGCAGCTGGGAAATTCTACAGCAAATCTGGTTAACAATGCTCCTCAGTATCTGGAGTTGCTCTGACAAGCACTCAATCTGCCAGTCTGCAGGAAAACCCATAAAGCGTAAGCGGCTTGGGTTTCCTCTAATGTTTTGGCTTGTACACAGTCTCTCAATACTGCAAGTGCTGGTTAGTCTGAAATCATCAATTCATTCTTATTTATGTTCTCATTACCCTCCTCACTGTTTTGGTTTCTTTCTTTCTTTTTCTTTTTTTCTTTTTTTGAGCTGAGGGTCGAACCCAGGGCCTTGTGCTTGCTAGGCAAGTGCTCTACCACTTAACTAAATCCCCAACCCTCTTTTGGTTTCTTGAGTGAGACAGAGCCTTTCCATGCAGCCCTGGCTTTCCTCGAAGTTGCCTCTAGCTTCTAACTGCTGAGGTTAAAGACAGGCACCACCATGCCTGGGTCAATTCTCTAATTCTTATTTCTCTTTTCTAATGCTCAGTACTTTTGCTTCTCCTTTCTAATTAAAAAATTTACATGTATTTATTTATTTAGGTGTGTGTGCACTCACTTGTGTATGCCCACACATACTAGAACACATGTAGAGAGGTCAGAAGACAACTCATGGTCTTCTCCTTCCACTCTGTGGATTCTGGGAATCAAACCAGGTCATCTGCAAGAGCAGTAATTCCAATCATCAGACTTGGCAGTAAGTGCCTTTACTTACTGAGTCATTTTGCCAATTCTCCTAATATTTTAAAGAATTATTTTATTTTATGTATATTAATGTTTTGCCTGCATGTATGTATGTATGTGGACCACGTGTGTACCCTGTGCCCATGGAGGTCAGAAGAGGGTGTCCCTGGAACTGCAGTTACAGATGGATGTGAGCCACCATGTGGGTGCTGAGAATCAAACCCTGTTCATAAGCAAGAACTACCAGTGCTCTTAACTGCTAATTCGCTTGGCCTGCCCCTCCCTTCTAACTTTTAATAATTATCCACTAGGCTTATAGTTGTTTAATTTGTATTATATAATATTTACATTCTATCTATAATATTTAAGTATGTATTAATAAAAGGTAAAGACTCTTCTTCCCCTCCCTCAATATAATCTCTTTGATTTTTACCTTTTTTTTAAAGATTTATTTATTATGTATACAGTGTTCTGCCTACATGCCAGAAGAGGGCATCAGATCTCATTACAGATGGTTGGGAGCCAGCATATGGTTGCTGGGAATTGAACTCAGGACTTCTGGAAGAACAACCAGTGCTCTTAACCGCTGAGCCATCTCTCCAGCCTTATTTTTATTTTAAAGAAAGGCAGACTAGGTTGACCTCAAACTCACAAGGTTCCTCATGCATCTGTCTCCTGGGTACTGGGATAAAGGTGTGTGCCACCACCTGGCCTCAATGTAATTTTAGTATCATTACTGCACCTTAAAAAAAAAAAAATCCAGGAAACCTTACACAATAACTAATATTTATTCTCAAATATTCACCAGTCTCAGGCTCCCTAAATTGTCTCTTTTCATAGCTGGTTTATGTTGATCAGGGTCCACAGAGGATTCACTCATCTGTGGTCATCTTAAGGGTCCCTTGGGAACTTAATTTTTCAAATAAGGGATTTGAAAACAAGTTAGAAAAATCTCCACAGATTGCACCTGTGAACAAATGCAAACGGGAAATCGCAGTAGCAGCTAGTCATCTTACCTGACTTCCACAAGGAAAATTCAACCTGAGGTGGGGGGAAATCCAATTACTGTAATCTTAATATAATCTTAATTACCATAATCTATTTTATTGTAAAGTCAGATAAATGTACAATATAATCACCACTTAAATACAATTTGCTCTATCACATTAACTATATGGTGAACACCTCTACAGCATTCCAAAGATACAGGAAATATCAACAATACCCTATCCCAAAATTCAATAAAATTCAACTCAAAATTACTCCATCAACACTAATTTTTCATTGCCTACTCAAAATGCTGCTCTGCCCAGAATCTCATTCTGATATTTGCAGCTTTTGTTTCCTTTCATGCCTTTGTGGTTATTTAAATGCACACCACTCATTAGGTAGCACTCTAAATGCTCTTCTTATTTTCAAACCACAGGATGAAGCATACGAACAAGAGCCTTCCTTCACCACTTTACATTCTACACTGACATCTGGGTAATGCTGCCACATTCCATTCCCAACTGAGCTGAAGCTTCAACTGAAGGTTGGAGGTCTACACTAGGAGAGATTAACAAAACCAATTAAACTGAGCAAGGAACCTGCTGTGCACGGTACCCATTCTGACAGCTGAGAACACAGGCTTAGGCAGAATTAAGAGTACTCAATGGGCTGGGCGGTGGTGGCGCATGCCTTTGATCCCAGCACTTGGGAGGCAGAGTCAGGCAGATCTCTGTGAGTTCGAGGTTAGCCTGGTCTACAGAGCGAGATCCAGGACAGGCACCAAAGCTACATGGAGAAACCCTACCTCAAAAAACAAAAACAAATAAACAAACAGAGTACTCAATGGGAGAAACTACTACACAGGCAGCTTGAATGAACAGAAAATCATATCTAAGTTACCTTCCCATGGCCACCTGATCATTTGGATCCAAGGAGCTGGTTTTCCGCTCTATGAGTTCTCGAAGGAGCTAAGAAAAAAGGATAGCAACTGAGTTATTATCATCTCCCAACAGCAACTGGCTTAAAAGGGCACAGAAGGAATTCTGAAAGGCACAGTGACCACTCTCAAGCTACAATCAGTAAGGGAGAATTTCCATTAGCCTTTTATATTTATATAGTTTTCAAAGGTAGCCACCACAATAGCTGAGAACAGATGTCCATTTGGATGACTTATGGTACTACAGTTTGTTTCAAATGAATCAATGAGTGTGCAACATTCCTTTCACTGCTTTTAAAACCAGTTGTGCCTGTCCAATCAACAATGGATAATTTTTAAAAGGTTAGGTGGGAAGGGCTGTGGACAGAAAGGGAAATGCATCAACTTCCAACTAATGAGATAATGGTGCAAAGTTAACTTCAGAACTATAACCCCAGCAATAAGAAAGTCTCCCCTGAAAGTCTTGACTGTCAATAATAAAGAGAATGGACTTCATCCCCTTGCTTCATACAATCGTACTCTGCCATGCTGGTGATACCAACTGACTTAACCAGACATGACACAAATACACACAGCCACTGAAGTTTTGAGGAACCAAAAAGAAGTCATTTGTGTTCATTTCAAGTATAATAGGGAGTGGGTCTCCATCATCTCTGGTTAACTCCATGGGGGTTCTAACATTATTCTCCCATTCTCCTCTTAATCCTGGTATTCCACTGCATCCAATAAAAATCTCAATCTATTCCTTTCACACACTTAGGAATCTGCATAGGACCTTGAGTCCTCAGTGCACTCAAGCATTAAAAGAGAAGAATTTTAAGTTGCAATAATAAAAGTTGGTGTCGCCTCTCCTATATAGGTGCTACAAGCAGAGAAATGACAACAGAAATTGTTTCCAGACATCTCAGAGAAATCTAAAATTAACTAGTTCCTGCTAAATATCAATAATACAGGTTTGGCTTTAAAATGTATTTCTTCACAAAAACAAGCAATTATTTTGTAGGTAAAGCATAGTAGTATTACAGATATTATTCACCAAATTAAAGAGCTGAAGCCTATGCTAGGATGGAAAAGAAATAAATTCCTATGAAAGTAGTTTACTGTCTAATTTTCATTTGTGCATGTAAGTAGGAAGTAAAATTTATATATAAAAAAATCCACTTCCATAAGATGCAGCTTTACTGCACAAAGGAAAGGATATCTCAATCGCAATTAAAAATCCTCCTGTGAAGTTTTCTCATTTGCTTATTTTGGGCATTATTACCACAGCAATTACGTTTAAAAATGCAGGGACCAGAGGCCACTGGTTTATTATCACTAGAAAACAGCAAGCTATTTCTCTACCCCGTTTATCTGATTGATTCCCAACATCTTTCTGGCAGCCAATCTATCAGTTTATCTCTCCTACTTCATCACAGTCACTTCTGGCAGCTAAGTACAAGATCCAAATCCAGTGCTACACAGACACATGACATGGTAAACCTGTGTAACTCGGCTGCTGAGTAAACAGCTGCCCGAGGGCTCAGTGCAAATGGGCTCTGCTTCCTAGTCAATGTTCTGGGAGAAGCAAGCATGGTGAATGGGTGAGGGGAAAGGTTAATAATAATAATTGTTTTTAAATGAAGAGAAAAGAATGAAATGACTTCATTTTACTGCCCTTACCTTGTTCCAGCCACAAAAGAGATTACAACCACCATTCCTGGTTTTCTTAATCACCCCTAACCCCTTGAGCCTGGACAGTCTTGGCCACTAGGGGACAAGTGCTCATGGAAGGCTGCTCCAGTACAGCAGGCACTGCCTCACTGAAAGGGAACACCGCATGACCGACAGAGGCTGGAAACTGGAGCCACACAACTGCAGAGGACCAGCAGTAGCTGCCACTCAAGCACCAAGTTGGTGTTGTGTTTCTTTCAAACACCCTGTGTTCTACACACATCCATGGTCTTCATGACTCGAGAGCTTCATACAACTCTTCTTTGTCACTCCTAATGGAGAAGATGCAATCGATCTGTCTGCCTGTCTAGCTTACTGGGTCCAAAATTTCAGAAGAAATAAAGAAAATGGCATCACCATATTACCCACAAATAGTTATTTAGTGAGGTAATGCAGCACTAGCTTCCAGACACCCTAAGAGTAAGAAGCTATATCTTCCTGTTATCTGGATATGCATGTCCCTGGTGACAAGCCATGTGGGACCTCTTCCTGTATTTACTGGTTATCTGTGTATCTTCATGGAAAAATGTCTATTCAGATTCTTTATCCACTTTAAAGTGGACCTGGCGGGCCTGGAGAGATGGTGTGGTGATCAAGAGTACTAGCTGCTCTTGAGGAGGACTCAGGTTTGGTCCTCAGCACCCACTGGTGGCTGACAACCATCTATAACGCCAGTCTCAGAGAAATACAATGCCCTCTTTTGGCCTCCAAGGACACTGTACACACACAGTGCACAGACATAACTGTGGGCAAAATACACACACACACACACACACACACACACACACACACACACACACACTCACACACACAATCTTAAAATTAAGGAAGCCAGGTTGCGTTTTGTTTTCAAGGTGTAAGAGTTCTTCTTATACTCTGTGCACCAGGCCCTTATAAGGGGAAGAGTCTTTCTACTTTCTTGATGGTGTCATTTGCCTCAGGTAAGTTGTTAAATTTGATATAATCTATTTTTCCTCTGCTATTTGTACTTTCAATGTTGTAGATAGGAAATCATCATGTAGCTTATGGTCATAAGTTAATCTAAGAGTTCTCCAGTTTATACGATCCATTCTGAGTTAACTCTGTGTATGGTATGTGCTAGAAAGGTAGAGGTCAAGGTCCACCCTAATTCTTTCATACCTAGATGTCCAATTGTTCCCCTTGTTGAAAAGACTTTGCTTTTCTCCATTTAACTGTCTTGGCAACCTGTCAAAAGGTCAAGCCACTTTTTAAGGAATTTGGGTTTAAGGTCACATAATACCCCCAGGCTTTCTACATTTGTAGTTGTGGGGGTTCCTGACTCCCACTTCTCAGGCTTCTGAGGTCCACAGACACAGACCCTGGAAAGGAAAAGGTTACGACAACCCTTTCTGTAACTCAGCTAGCCTACCTGAGGGGCAGGATTCCTAACACCTCTCTCCTTAGTACACAGAGATAGCCTAATTTCTGTGTTCAGACCCTCCCCCAATGAGATACAAAAGCAGAATCCAGGCCCGTAATCCACTAAGGTGGGAACTGGAGAATGAAGAGTTCAGGGTACCCTCCCTACACAGCAAGTTCAAGGCAACCCTGAACTACAGACCCTGCCTCAAAAAAAAAAAAAAAAAAAAAAAAGGCCTACTGACCTTTCCTTCTGCTCACTTCCCCACAAGAATTTTTCCTTGCTGTCTCCTACTTTACCACCCCAGTTTTACTTTCAGCTCCCTAGTCTTTCAAATTAATCCTAAAGCCAGGTGTGGTAACAGCACATACCTTTAGTTGCAACACTCGGGAGATGGAGGCAGGTGGGTCTCTCTGAATTTGGATATACATAGAGAGTTCCAGGACAGCTAAGGCTACAAAATGAGACCCTGTCTCAAAACAGACAAACAAACAAACAAACAAGTAAATCTAATTAACACTAAAAGAAGCCACCTATGAGATTTTTTTCAACAATATTTCTATTGGTTATTTGGAACTTTCACAAAATGCACCTCAATAACACTTGCTTCCCATTCCTCCCAGGTCCATACCCTCCCACCCTTGTGCCCTTCCCCCCCACCCAAGTCCAATTTGTATTGCCCTTATACTCACTGGAGCATGGTCAAACTCCCAGGGGCCATCCCCTTAAAGATAACTTGAGTCCCTTCCCAACCCCCACTCCCCAGGCCCTGCCAGAAGCCATCAACTGTGAAAAGTTACACTTCAGTACCTCTATCATAATTTTTAAGGACTCTCTTCAATGGCTTCCTGTCTAGACTGTTTGTTTCTTTTTTGGGGGATTGGGGGGGGTTTGTCACAGAATACTTCAATGTCTCTCATTCTTAACTAGACCACAAATGAAGCTTCCTTCTTTCCCTAACAGCCAGCGTGAGCATGGATCATGGACTTTCACATGGATTCCTGTGACAGTATGGACCACAGACATCAACAGGGCCTATGGTCACAGCATGGACTGTGGAGATCTTTCAAGAAGGCCTAATCCAGAACAGAGAAACTGTTCTCCATCTCGGACATCCTACCATTGCTCAGAGCCAGGAGATTCTGTGGCTGGGCAGTGCTCTGGGGGCAGAACATGCGCAACTTTCAGGCTGCTGCATACCACCATCCTGACCATCCTGCCCCACTACCTGGCAACAACAGGCTCTCCAGTCACCACAACCATGCTCCCATACCTGTTGTCACTGCCACCTCTCTCTACCAGGCTCTGTTCCTTATCTTTCCTACCTCTCTTTCACACATTCTTTCATCAAAGTTGCATTACAAGCTGCAGTGTGTGAGACACACACACACACACACACACACACACACACACACACACACCCCTAACCAGCTTTACATGCAAATACTAATTGTAACAAGTCATTGGCCTGGTTCAAAGTTTCTGGTTTCCAAAGCACTATAACTATTACTGAGACTCATTTCATATCCTGTTGTTGCCCAGAGTCAGGGTGATTTTGTGGCTGAGCAGTGCATCCCTGGGCAAGATCCAAGAGAGTTCCAGGCTGCTGTACACCTCTCTGCCCTCAGTGCTGGTTCTCTGAGCAACACCGACTGTGCTTGTAGGCCTGCGGCCCCAGGTTCTCCTTCCCCCAGCAGGGTAGTAGCACAGGCTGCAGTGGTGGTTCCCTGCTGCAGGCCTTACTGGCCTGCGCCTCCGAGTGGGCTGAGACCAGGCCCTGCTCTGCCCAGCGGGTCTCTGTCTGATGTAGCTGCTCCTATCACTGACCTGTTACCACCACGTCTCTCTCTTCTGACATCCTTCCAATTTCATGAGAGCACCTTTAAAAGCATCTTCCCATAAGGCCCACCTCTATTTAGTTGTTCCAGAGATACTATGGGGTCTACAGATGCCTCCTAAGCCACCTCGTCTCCCCTTGGAGCCTCCTGGAGCCTGTCACTTTTGATTTTTACATCTTGAGGCTTATAAAAAATAGACTTGCACATACTATAACTTTAAATATTTGGGAAGGCATTTCTGTACGTACCTGCAGAGGAAGTTCAACATAAAATTATTCACTTCCCACAGGGTTTATGTGTCTCTAACCTCTTTCCACAGGGTTCACTTACTCCTCAATGAACTCTACCGCCTAATGTTTCCTCTTCCACTACCATACTAAAATGAATGCTATCTCCTTCTCCCTAGAGCCTTCTCTAGTTTCTCTCCTGTAACCTTTAATAGGCCTTCAGAGCAAGCATTTCTGTTGTTTACTTCACCATCAGCTTCTAGAGGGCAGGGAATATAGTTATTCAAATTCTTACATATATCCCTGCAAGAACACCATCCACACATTATTATTCAATATATTTTCTTGAATCAAGTAGTAAGTAGTCACCTTAGAATCAAGTACAAAAAGTATTTCGCTTTTATAGGAAAAATACATTAGGAGAAAATGAATAAAGAATAGAATGGAAGGAAATCAAAATGAGTGGATAAATTCTAAGAAACATCTTACTTCTGAAGTTAAAAATAATTCACCTTTTGTTACTAGGACAGAGAATGTATAGCTAGAAGCAGGGGGGATGTCCGCCTAAGTCCCTCCCTGTCTAGGTCTTTCAGGAATCAGTTACCTTTTCTACTTTTGACTCAGCTGTGTTGCACCTGGACTAGAATTTGGAAGGATGACAAGTTTAGACAACAAATGAAGGGGCACTGTTTTCAAAGGCCATAATATTTCACTAAGCTTGGCCATTTGGCTTAAAATTTATTAGTCAAAACAGAAAACTTTCTTACCAAAACCCATGAATTTCTTTAGACATAATATATAATATCTTAATGACTAATAATTTACTGCAACTGTAAGAAAATCACTATCAGCATCAGGCTCTGATATATGAATACAGTAATCTGAATGCTAGGAAACTTCTTGACAATTTGCTTTTCCAATTCAATGGCATCAATCTATTCTTTTGAATCTTTGCTAAAAGTAACAACAGAGTGAGGGTGCTGTTGGTTAAGTTTTACAACAATCCCCATTGCAGATATTCTGGTTCTTGGTCCCAGACATATATTTTGGTGTTTTTTTGTTTTGGTTTTGGTTTTTTGAGACAGGGTTTCTCTGTGTAGCTTTGCGCCTTTCCTGGATCTTGCTCTTATAGACCAGGCTGGCCTCGAACTAAAAAAGATCCGCCTGCCTCTGCTGGGATTAAAGGCATGTGCTACCAACGCCCGGATGTATTTTTTTTTTTTTTTAAATCTGTTATAAAGTTGTGTGTGTCGAGTGGGGGCAGGGGAGTGTCCTTTGGGCTACAGCTCAATTGCTGACTATTTCTGGGCACTTTAGAAATATTTCTTTTAATAGTATCATATAATCTATCATTTGTGTTGAAAAGAATAGAGAAGTCACACCAAGCTAGAGGATTCACAGTTAAGAATCTGGATAGAGAACTAATTCGTGTTGTGTAATTACGTCTGTTAAGTACTAAAAGCCTAGCAGAAACAAACTCTCTTCACAGCCCCCCTCCCCAGCATTCAGATGCCAATAATTCTTCAGCTCCACTAGAATCAATATTCTATTGACTCTGCCATCTTTTCAGCATCCCCCATCGTCATCCTCTCCTCCAGTGCTCACCTTCTTTATCAGGTAGATAAAGATCCCAGAACAAACTCTCCTGGTATACATCCTCTACACTCCTACAGGCTGTGCCTTTGTTATACAGATCCACAACCTTTCATTAGGGATAGAATCTTGGAGTTCAAAAGTTTTAGAATTTTAGCAAAGAAACAAAGCAAAGAGCATATACCATAACTGCCTCAGCAGTCTGGGCAGCACCCAAGAGTCAAACACATGTGCATTCCTGGGTCTGAGTTACTGCACTCAATCTGATTTCTAATTCCATTTACCTGAAATTTTCATGATTTCATTTTTCTTTATTTATAGCCGAATAGTATTCTAGGCTATACATGTACCATATTTTCATTATCCATTCATCAGTTGAAAGATATTTATGTTGTTTCTGTTTCCTAGGCTATTGTGAAGAGAGCAGCAATGGACATGGCTAGGATGCCAAGGAGTGTGGTATAGCTGAGTCATATGGTTGATTCCCCTCTGCCCCCTAAACAAGGTTTCTCCTGGCTGTCCTGGAACTCCTTTTGTAAACCAGGCTGGCCTTGACTTACAGAGATCTGCTTGCCTCTGTCTCCTGAGTACTGGGACTAAAGGCGTGCGCCGCCACCGCCACCGCCACCACTACTCAGTAAGGTAGATTTATTTTTAATTTTCTGAAGATTCTCCACACTGATTTCTGGAGTAGCTAGACCAATTTGCAATCACCAACAGTGGATGAGGGAGTGATATAAGTAAGATTATGAATTCAGCACCATTCCGATAAGGTGCTACACCATAACAAGCTTACCACATAAACAAACACAGAAACCATTGGGAACTTTTTTATTCCAGAATTACAGAGAAGGGACCTTGTATCTATATTTCCTTGGCAAAACACCACCCATGTTAAATCCCAGTGTCTGAACTCAATCAACACCACCTGGCTACAGGAGAAACACAAGCCTCTGTGCCCCGCACTTGTTCACCCCAACTCCCTGACCCTAACTCTAGGTCTTCCGTGACTGAGTCTGTTTGCCTAGTTCCTCCCACCCTTAGAGATAAGACAGAACACTCAGTGAGAACTTACATGTATGCTGCATGTTTCTATCATCAAAAGATGTTAAGTACTATTTATGCATTTACCAAAATAATTGATCTGTTAATGTATGTTATTGATGGAATGTATTATATTAGTTTATTTAATTTTTTGTATTAAATTATCCTTGGATAGATGGGCTAAATACCACTTGGTCATAGTACATAATCTTTCTAATATATTGATGGATTTGACTTTTTGGACTTTTGGTTTTACAGCACAAAGGATCAAATCCAGGGCCTTGCACATGGTAGGCAGGCTCTCTACTACTGAATTTATACATTCATCCCTAAGTTTGCTGGCTTTTATATTAATATGCCTAAGAAATACCAGTTTGTTTTCTTTCTTTATAATGTTTTACCTGCTAATGGTATTAAGATGACACTGGACTTCTTCTAATGACTAATGACTCTTCTTTAATTTCACTTGCATCAATATTGGCTCTTTTAACTTGAAAAAAATTATTACATTTTACCTATTATGTGTAGGTCTGCACATGTGTGTGGGAGGGAAGATAGTGCATGCCACCATACACTTGTGCAGGTCAGAGGAAAACATGTAGGAACTGGTTCTCTCCTTCTACCACGTGGGTTCCAGGGACTGAATCAAGGTTTTCAGACTTGGCAACAAGCACCTTTACTTGTGGAGACATCTTACTGGCCCTAAATCTGTGCACATGTGCACTTATGTACACACATGCCATGGCACACAGGTGAGGTCAGAAGACAATGTGGAGTCAGTTCTCTCCTTCCATCTATATGCGGTATTCTAGTTTCCTCTGCTGCTGTGATTAACACTCTGATCAAAATCAAGTTAGAAAAAAAAGGGTTTGTGGGCCTGTACTTCCAGTTAACAGTTCATCACTGAGGAAAGTCAGGGCAGGAACTGGACACAGGAACCATGAGGGAACACTGCTTGATGGCCCACTCTCTAGCTCATGCTTAGCTATCATTTTAAAACAGATCAGCACCACCTGCCTAGGGATAGTACAACCCAAATTGGGCTGAGTCTTTCTGTATCAATTAGTAATCAAGACTAGCTAGAGCTATATAGTGAGTTCAAAGCCAGCCAGAGCTACATAGAAGATCTTGTTTCAAAAATCAAAACAAGGAGCTGGAAAGATTGCTTAGTGGTTAGGAGCACCTACTAATCTTACAGAGGAATGGAGATTCCAGTTCACAACTAACTCTAATTCCAGCTCCGTGGCTGGAATTACACGTCCTCTTATGGCTTCCATGGACAATTGCACCATGTGTATAGACCCCCACACAAATACACAAAAATAAAAATAATAAAATCTAACTGGGCAGTGGTGGCACACCCCTTTAATCCCAGCACTTGGGAGGCAGAGGCATGCAGATCTCTGTGAGTTCAAGGCCAGCCTGGGCTACAAAGAGAGTTCCAGAACAGCTAGGACTGTTACACAGAGAGACCTTGTCTTGAAAAACCAATAAATAAAATAAAATCTTTAAGACACACACGCATGCATGCATACACACACACACACACACACACACACACACACACACACACACACACACACACAATATAAATGTGAACAAAGGTCCACAGAAAGAGGAGATGGAGTGGAGGAGTGGACTTCTTAAAACCCAGACTAAGTATGATTGCTTCTCCAAACTCACCACTATTTTCCCATCTCAACAAATAGTACTACATTCTTGTAATTACAAAGCCCAGAAATGTTAGTCACCTTTGATTTATCCTTTCATATTCTACATAAAATCACTCCATCAGCAAATCCTCAGCTCAGTCTTCAACTTACCTCCACAATCCAAATACTTTCCCTTCAAAGTCATCCTAGTCTCCAGACACTGTCACTGTACTATCACCAGCTTCCTACATAGTCTGCACTGCTCCCTTGTCCTTCTACCTCTGCCCACATTTTCAGCATGCCCCCCCCAGAGCAAGCGTGGAAAATAGCAATCTACCACGCTACTCACCCAGGCTCCTCTTGTGGTTTCCCTCTCACTCTCATCTAAGGTCTACAAGTGGTCTAAAAAGCCTGCAAGACCTAGCTCCATTTCTTCTTGTCTACTGTATCCTTGATGCTCCTAGGTTGTGGTAATCTCTTCTGTGCCCAGAGCCTTTGCACTTGTCACCCTTTCCCTGCCATGCTCTTCATCCAAACATCTGCATGGCTTCACTCAGACACCACCTTATCCCCTGGAATGCACAAGAAAACCAGCAACCATCATTTCCCACCTGGCTGGCTGTCCTGCTACACTTGTCAGAGTTTCCCTGCTGTGTCCTATCACAAGAACAGGAACTTCGTTTTCTTCTAGCCTCCAATCAAGCCCTGAGAAAAAGTTCTGAGGATAGAAATGTTCCATATTTGCAGAACCCAACACAGTAGACTCTAGCACAGACCACTACTCAACCCTTGAAATATGGCTAGTGTGACTGAGGAGCTGGATTTTTTATTTTGTTTTATTTTAATAATCAAAACAAACTTGCTGAGCATGGTGGTATATGTCTGCAATCCCAGCACTGAGAAGGTTCAGGCAAGGAGATCATGAGTTCAAGAACAGTCAGGGTTACATAGTAAATTGCTGTGGAACAATCTTTCTGTACACTATGAATATGTTTTATTCTCATTGGTTTAATAGAAAAGCTGACTAACCAATAGCTGAGCGGAATATAGTTAGGAAGGAGAGCCAGACTAGGAGAATCCTAGGAGGAAGAAGGGTGGAGTCTGGATTTGCCAGCCAGACACAGAGAGCAGGAAATGAACATGCCATGCTAATAAAGGTACCACCACGTGGCAAAGCGTAAATAAGGAATATGGGTTAACATAAAATGTAAGACCTAGTTAGTAATAAACCTGAGCTATTGGCCTAGCATTTGTAATAAACATTAAGCCTCTCGGTGATTATTTGAGATCAGCTGCAGGACAGGAAAACTCCACCTACAGTAAATTCTAGGATAGCCTAGGCAACATGGTAAGATTGCTTTGAAACAGTAACAACAAAACCCTTAAGTTTGTTAGACATGGCTACTACATTGAACAACAGCCTAGAAAAGCTAAAAGAATTTCTCAATGAACACACAATAAATATTCAAATACTCAAAAAATACTTGCTGGCTGGCTGGCTGGCTGGCTGGTTGGCTGGCTGGCTGACTGATTGACTGACTGAATGAATGAATGAATGAATGAATGAATGAATGAGAAAAAGAAATTTGAAGGCATTGTTTTTTTGTTTAAGAAAGTTTCTGTAACAGTTCTAAGCTAATCCTTCTTCTTTCCTGCCTAGTCCAATTAATTGTATTGCTCAAAGCTTTGTTCTACAGTTTTAGCTTTAATGAGCGAAGCAGTGGTATGTAAGTCAGCATCTAATACTTTTGAAAACAAGGAACCAAAAGAAATGAAGGTGCTAGGTTTGGTGGCACACTCCTTTAATTCCAGCCCTTGGGAGGCTGAGGCAGAAGGAGCTCTGTGAGCTCAAGACCAGCCTGGTCTACAAAGAGAATTCAGGCTCAGCAAAGCAATGTAGTGAAGCCCTGGCCAAGGCCCAGCCATGCACCTTCTCTTCATGTTGGATGTGATAAACGTCTAGACCCGGCACTTAAAATCTGGCTTTGCTGGTTGTGGTCCCACAGGCCTATAATCCCTGAACTTGTAATGTATGAGCAGTAGGATCACCTGTTCAAGGCCAGCCTGGGCTACATGAGTCTCGGTCTTAAGGAAACAAAACTGAAGTCAGTAAAAAGTGCCTTTAATCCTTATGTTCTTCTGTTCTGCAACAGCTTCCATAATAACTCAAGCTAGTAACCAAAGGCTAGTGCTGAGGCCATACTTGTCTCTCAATAATGACAATAATAATGACAACATTATTAATGTCAAGTGTCTAAAGAGACAGTATACAAACTACCATGTATTGCAAATAAAATTGTTACACATGGGACATAAAATAATCTTGTGATCATTAGTATTTAATTGGATATTGCTAATTAGTTTTTTTAAAACATTACTATGTCCCCCAAGCTCAAAATGGTTAGCTCCTTGATCTACCTTCAGCCATAATGTCAATTTTCAAATTTATTTGCATGTTTTCTCTAAAATCACCACTAAAGTAAATGTGCAATAAAATTTGTTAGACTTTTAAGAAACACTATCCAGGGCTGGAGAGATGGCTCAGTGGTTAAGAGTACTGACTACTCTTCCAAAGGACTGGGGTTCAATTCCCAGCATCCATATGGCAGCTCACAACTGTCTGTAACTCCAGAGCCAGGGGTTCCAAATCCCATGGCAAAATACCAATGTACATAAAAATGAAAATAAAATTAAAAAAAAGAAAGACAAATATTACATTTAAAAACAAGAAACAGTATCCGGATCCCAAATACAAACATTTAAAAATAAAATTAAAAAATGAAAGACTGCTCTTGTAAAAGGCGTCTATTCTCCAGTAATGCATTAAAGAGCAAGAACAGATTCGTATCAGTCTTCCTATCATGTTAATAACCATTAGCTGGGCCACTGGGAAGTTACATGCCAATAGAAGGAACACTGCACTGCCATTAACTTCAACGATGGCTTGAGATGCCACTTATTCTCACTTCCATTTAAATGCATACAATTAAAGCCACCACATCAACTGTCCATATTAATCACTCACTGAGTTAATTAAAGAAAATCATCTTGTCAGACAGCCTGCCACTTCTCTACTTCTCAACACGATCAACTTTTAATAGTTCACCAAATTAGTAATTACTTGTTTATGGCATTATCAAATATTTTGGATACAGAGATCTAGTATGTAGCAAGGTCAGTTCTAGATATGTCCTGATGGCAAATAAAAGGAAAAATTTAACCCACCAAAATGGCCAGCCAAAACACAAAGCCTGTAATGCCTTTCTCTAGATACTCCTGGCAAGATTTAAAGTGACAAGACAAACCAGATCAAAACTAAACAGAGCTGGAAGCAACACACAAAATCCTAATGAACCCTTAGGAATCCAGATCTCGATCTGTCAACATCTAAGTTCAATTAGGGCTTTCTGAACAAAATAACTGATGAAATGACAAGAAACTAGTGTGAGGTCTGGGATAGGAAAAGTGCAGTCACTTTATATCACTATAGTTTAGGGCAATCACATCACAACACCAAATCGTACAAGGATTACATAAAGGTGTCTGTCAACTACCCATCTACACTAGGTGGCTAGAACATAAACAGTGCTCAGAGGATACTTGCTCCCAAACCACTAAGAATTCAGGTTTACCAAGAAAAAACTACCCAGGCTTTTAAAAAAGCAAACAAAAGAAAAACCTTAAGTGACGTGATGCAGGTAACACATCTTTAAGAAAAAAAAAAGTCATAAAGTAGCAGATAGAATCATGAAAATGAAAAATAGGTAATGAAAACATTTCTGAATGACCACCTTTCATTCTCACTGGATATTTTGTGAAATTGTCTTTAAGGATAAGCTTTGACAGGCAGGGCAGTGGTGGCACACGACTTTAATCCCAGTACTTGGGGAAACAGAGCCAGGTGGATCTCAGTGAGTTTGAGGCCAGCCTGGTCTACACAGCGAGATCCAGGACAGGCACCAAAAGAAACCAATTCACTCAAAGTGAAATATACAATGTTTTCCTACAGAAGGGACTCAGCCTTTCATAAACCTCTCATGCCAGCTACATCAAGCCTTCAGCAATCCAGTTTCCACACAAACCAGTATCAAAACCATAAAGCTAATTTTTTTCATTAGAATTAAGTAACAGAAGCTCAATAAATCATTTGCCTTCTCAAGAAAAAAATTACTTTCTAACAACATAATATTTCTTCCAGGCCTAAAAAAAGAAGCTTATTTATTTACAAACTGAAAACCGTAAAGCTATAATTTTTTTTATGGCTCGAGAATGAAATATTTAAGAAATAAAGGTACATCAAAAGAACAAAATTTGGTCTAGGCAGCCTGGAAAGTGAGGCTAATGTTGCCATCTGTCCTCCACATATACACCATGCATATACACTCACATAATACCCATACACAGATACAAAATAAATAAGGAAACAATTGCAATAAAAATGTAAATGAATGTTTTAGGGGATTTAGCTCAGTGGTAGTCCTGGGTTCGGTCCTTAGCTCCAGGGGAAAAAAAAAGAAAGAGAGAAAGAGAGAACAGGTTTTGCTGGGCGGTGGTAGTGCACGCCTTTGATCCCGCACTCGGGAGGCAGAGCAAGGCAGATCTCTGTGAGTTCGAGGCCAGCCTGGTCTACAAAGTGAGTTCCAGGAAAGGCGCAAAGCTACACAGAGAAACCCTGTCTCAAAAAAACAAAACAAAAATGTAAATGATGGGATTAAATTATAATCCAAACACTGGTACGGCTGAGCTAGGAGGACTCAGAGTTCCAGGCTGGGCTATACAGTAAGGCTCTCTCAAAAAAAAAAAAAAAAAAAAAGAAAGAAAGAAAGAAAATTAGAGCTAGTGAAATGGCTCAGTGTTAGGTAAGGGCACTTGCTGTCAAACTTGAGTTCTAGCCCCAGGTCTCTAAAGGTGGAGAGAAATAACTGCCTCGTGCAAGTTGTCCATATCCATGCTGTAGTGGCCAAGCACACACATACACTAATATAAGTATTGTGGTAGTTCCCCCATAGGTTTGGAAATTTAAGCATTTGCTTTGGTAAGGTTTAGGAGGAGGTATAGTATTGTTAGAGGAAGTACATTACTGGGGGAAGTCTTGGAAAGTGTTTCCAGTTTGCTCTACTCCATGCTTGAAATTAAGGATGTGATCTCTCAGCTTCCTGCCCCACTTGTCTGCTGACATGCCTCCTTTACATAATGGACTTCCGCTCTGGAACCACAAACCCAAATAAAGATTTTCCTCTATAAGCTGCTTTCAGTCAGAGTGTTCTATCACAGCAACACAGAAAAATAATTAATGTAAGTATGATAATTTTTAAAAACCCAGTCATTTTAAAGAGGAAAAAATAAAAATTAAGCTGACACGGTGATGCACGCCTTCAATCCTAGAACACAGGAAGCAGAAAAAGGAGGGTCTCTGTGAGTTCTAGGCCAGCCTGGCCTACATAGTGAGCTCAAGACATCCAGGACTACATAAAAAGACCCTGCCCCAGATAGATGGATGGATGGATAGATAGACAGACAGACAGACAGAGATGAATAAATAAATGATTTATGCTACCCTCTAATTCCCCCATTTTTGTATGTATAAATATGCATGAGAATATAAGTGTGTGTATGTGTTTTCGCCTGTACCATTACTATAAAATAAAGTAGGCATGCTGTTAAAGTTCAAGGACCATTAAGAAACAAAGATGAGAGTAAAAATGAATGAATGTGTGTGTGGGGGGCTGACCTATGCGTCATTCTCAGTAGTTAGGGCATTTACACAGCCTCATAATACCTGAATCAACCAAGTAAGCCTTTAAACCCTTACAATGGAACATTTAAATTCAATGTGGCTATAATCTCTCCCTTACAAAACATGGACCCAGAGAGTTTAGCCTCAAGTATGTTAAAAAGGGGTGTGTGTATGTGTGAGAAATGTATTATATTCACCATCTACCTCATCCACATGACCATATTTTAAAAAGACAAAAGGGAAAAAAAACCCTCACAGGTCTATTGTAACACATTGTCCCCCTTCTGAATGCAACACTTAGCTCAGGCTCACTACCCTGACAAATAAGGAAAGCACTTTATGAAGCCAATTTAATTGGGAGGTGACAGAAAACATACAGCCATTTTCTTTAGCCTTATCATTGAATTGGCTTCAGTTCCAATCTCTGGCAAATCCCACTCAACAGAAGAAATTAACCAGGTCAGCAGAACAGGTGCTACGCTGTGTCTGTCAAGGGCCTGGCATCACCACAATGACTTGCACACAATGAAGCAGTAATCTTTACAGATCATCTCTTCCAAGCAGCATATTGGGGAGGGGAGGAAATCTGAAGGGAGGAGATCAGGGGAGTAAAGGGGCAGTGAGTAGAAGAGGAATAAGAAGAAATGAGAAAAGGCAAGAAAAGAAAATGAATGTGCAGCTGCCTTGCAGCTCAGCAGATGTCAGGATGTGATGTACGAGGCTAGGATAAGCTGTTGCAGCCTGCTGCCAAAGAGCGGTAAGTGATTAAAGCTCGCACCGTTCTAAGCTCCATATTTAGAATCTGTGGGGTTTCAAGACTTGCACCCGTGCCTCGCTGTGCCACCAGATGTTGGCAACTGGACCAGTTTCTACCGAGTATGCAAGAATGGCAGCAGTTGGTGCGGAAGCAGAGCAATCCGGAGTGCTTCCGGAGACTCTGTACATTGACAAGTGTCGCCCATCACTCACCTCTACAGAAGGCTGAAACAACTCCAATTTGCTCCACTTCCCTCTTGGGAAACAGCCAAGGTAAAGTTGTGCCTGGCAGCCCCATTTGTTTCACTCACGTGTTTCAGCTGCCTTGCTGACCTCTATTAGTTTAAGTTTTAATTTAGATTAACCTCAGCACCCCAATTAACCAGCAAGGGGAAAAGCTAAGATGTGACTAGTCATAACTCTGAAATCAGAATTTATTGAAGTTAAAATTATTAATTAGGATGAAGGACCAATCAAGTAATATTACTTCTTAAACAGATCTTCAGACTTAAAATAAATAAATAGATGGATGAATGAATAAATAAGTAAATGCAAGGGAAAACAAAGAAATACGGGGAAATAATCAAGACTCCATGATCTTGTCAGTGGAATTGGCTTCTTCCCAGCAATTTCAGTTTACCTTCTTCAGGCTATTTAGCTCACGATGCACTTTTATTTCAGCAATGTACACTTTAATGAGGACTAGAACATTTCTGATTGTCTCTCCTGATCTCACACAATTAGATAGCATTAATATCCTGTATCAAGCCCACCTTTAGACTCTCCAGAATATTTCCTGTCCTTCTGACAAATGGGTTTAAGAAGAGGAGAAAAGGAAAAGAATCAAGACCCCTGACTGGAGCAGCTGAGGCCAATACTCTCCTCGATCCTCAATATACTTTTCACACTCACTTATGGCAATAATTTTATCAAATATTAAAAATTATGGGCTGGAGAGATGACTCAGAAGGGTAGGAGCACCTGCTGCTTCTGCAGCAAACTGGGGTTTGATTCCTTGTTGTAGGAATCCTAAATGGTCTTAATAAAACCTGGAGCCAGATATTTGGGGTAAATACTGAAAGATCAGAGAGACAAAGTAACAAGCCACAGTCACTTCTCACCTCACCATCTCCATGAATCCTCAGACTGATGCCTGTGAGTCCTCAGGCAAAAGGGCTCGAGTTCCTGTCTCCTCACATCTTTTATGCCTTTCTCCGCCCAGCCATTTCACTTCCTATTTCAACCTTGCTGTGGGCTTCCCAAGTATGGGGGTTAAAGGTGTGTGCCAGTACTGCCTGGCTCTGTTTCTCTCCTAGACTGGATCAATCTCATGTAGTCCAGTGTAGTCTTGAACTCACAGAGATTCTGCCTCCCAAGGGCTAGGATTAAAGGTGTGTGCCACCACTGCCTGACCTCTGTTTAACTCTGTGGCTGGCTCTGTCCTCCAACCTTCAGGCAAGCTTTATTTCCTAACACTGACATCAGGCAGCTCACAACCACCTGTAACTCTAGTTCCATGGGCTCCAACACCCTCTTTCTGGACACGGGTACTGCATGAACACTGTGAGTGTGCACAAATACACAAATAGCATTTTAAATAAATAAATAAAAAGATTAAATAAGTCTCTTTTTACATGCCAAGTAAGAGGCATTCCCAATACAGATCACCTCTTCTTGTCTTACCTATAATTTTCTTAATAGGTTTCTTACTTCATATTCATATGCAAAGTAAATCTATCATGACTAAACCTTCAACAAACGGTTGTAAATTCTCTGGCAAAAACTAACTAAAAATTCAATAGAGTAAAGTCTTATCTTGATAAGCAACATCTCAACAAAAACCAGATATCACTGGTAAGGAACATCCTCAACCTTCCACTGGGCAAGAAAGCACAATTCATTAATAATATAACTTATCGAGAGATTTAGGAATATAGAAAGTTACTGTAGCCCTTTAGAGTATCTCAAACATTTAGTTCATCTAAACAAGCACCAGGATTATTAAAAAAAAAAGAGAGTAGCATGAAAGCAAATAATATCAGGAAAATTTGGGAAACTCTCCTGAAGACACAAGCACTAAGCTGAGAATAGGTGCCACACCCCTGTATCTCACTCAGCCCATGGGAGTCAGAAGCAGATAAACTGCAAGTTCAAAGCTAACATGCTGAAGGATGCCTTTCTGTATGCTGTGAATATGTGTTGCTCCCATAAAGTTGCTTTGGCCTATGGCATGGCAAGATAGAACCAGGTGGGAAAATCCAAGCTGAGATACAGGGAGAAGAAGGGCGGAGTCAAGGGCAGACACCATCCAGCTGCCCAAGGAGCAAGATGCCAGCAGAAGGGTAGTACCATGGCCATGTGGCAATACATAGATTAATAGAAATGGGTTAATTTAAATTGTAAGAGCTAGTTACTAATATGCCTGAGCAATAGGCCAAACGTTTATAAGTAATATTAAGTCTCTGAATGATTATTTATTTATAAGCGGCCACAGGTCAGGGCAGGACAGAAAAGCCTCCACTTACAGAGGAGTGAGATGTTGTCTCAAAAGTCAAAACAAATAAATTACAACAAGAAGAAAATAAAAACTTGAGAACTGAACTATTATGTCAATTTTTACCGATTATCTCTTTTAAAATATTAGATAGACAGACAAATGGAAAAATCTACATTAGCTTACATTTTAATATACATGAAGCTTATTTAAATAGATACAAAAATTACAATAAAGGGGCTGGAGAGGTGGCTCAGTGGTTAACAGCATTAATTGCTCTTGCAAAGGACCTGGGATAAATTCCCAGCACCCACATGGAGGCTCATAACTCCAGTTCCAAGGGCTCTGATACTCTCTTTTCTGGCCTCCTCTGACACAAATCACATTCATGGTAAACAGACATACAAAAAGGAAAATAAAGATAAATAAATCTTTTTTTTAACAAATCACATTAAAAAGACTGAATTAGGTTATAGAACCAGAAATGCAACTCAAGAACTCTGAGATCTCAGTTCTTGCCTAGCATGTGCAAACCTGAGTTTGCCTAGCATGTACAAGGCCCAGGTTTGATGGCTAGTACCTGGAGCTGGAGAAGAAAGGTTAGACTGAACAGCCGGTGTGGTAGTACACATGTATGATCCCAGCACTCAGGAGACTGAAGCAGGGCTGCCAGTTTGAGGCTACCTTGGGCTGCTTCACAGTAAGATCCAGTCTCAAACATTGAAAACAAAAATAAACATAAAGTACCCAGCAGAAGCCAAAGAATAAATAATTGACTCAAAGAAGCTTAAACTGTTTACAGATAACTTAGACCAGAGCAGTGTTCACAAAATAGCTGCAGCTTTTTCACCTCAAAAGGAAAATGCAAAACCAAAGAAAACCAACAATCCAGAATGACATTGCTTAAGTCAATCCTGAATATAGGAGTTCTAACTCCTTGCTGACTCCAAAATAAGGCATCTTTTATTCAGAGAATGCTATCAGTGGATTTAAAATGCAAAAGCTGGCTTGTTTTAACAAAAGAATGTGTAAAATTCATACCTGGTGGTAAAAGTCGTCATCATCAAATATTTCTTCATCCAAGTCCTTCAGGTGAGCATTGGCAGGTACTTGAGGAAGGACCTCCTATGAGAACAGGAAGTAAGAGAGTGTGAATCCCAGGAAGGCTATCAAATCAACCTAGCCACTCAAAGTACTATGTCTAAAGATCAAAGCACATTTTCCTTAAGATAGAAGGTTTATAAGATATAAGAACTCTTCCTATCTATTTATTTTTAGTTTTTTTAAGACAGAGTTTCTCAGTATAGCCCTGGCTGTTCTAGAACTCCTTCTGTGGACCAGGCTGGCCTTGAATGCAAACAGTGCTGTAATTAAAGGTATGGGCCACCAAGCCCAGCTAAAAACTCTTAAATAAATAAATGTTCAAGAATAACTTGAGCACTATAGCAAGACCAGGTCTCAAAAAATAGGAGAAAAGATGGTGGGAAAGGAGGAGAAAAGATTAACAAGTAGTTCACAGAATAAAGAAGTGTAAGTAATCATGAAACTGTTTAAGCTTATTCTAACAAAATCCACACAAATTCAAATAAGAAAATACTATTTTTCACTTTCAGACTGGCAATACCCAGGACTTAGAGAACAGCTAGAGGGATTGGAACTAATGGGAGCCTTTTGGGAGGTAATTCGGCAACATCTATCAGGATTTAATGTATTTTCGTTAACATTTTCACTTTTAAAAATTCATCCATACATTCACACAAACAAACAGAAATATTTAGAAATGTTTCCTGTAACTGTTTCTAAAACTGGAGACAACAGAAACATCAAGTTTGATTGATAAGTTATAGCTTACAGTCATACAATGGAATTCTCCCCCCCCCCCCCCAGGACAGGGCTTCTCTGTATACCCCTGCTGTCCTGTAATTCTTCTGTAGACCAGACTAAACGTGTGAGCCACCACCTCCCAGCACAGCACACAATGTAATTCTTTATAGACAGAAAAATATAAGGTAGACTTTCATGCTATGATAAAGTATATAGAATACAGTATATTTTAAAATTATAATGACATTTTAGATTGTTTAAATGTACACATAACCATCTGACTTAATTTTACAAAAGGACTCCTGAGGTGTTATGGGCAGTAAATGCTGTTCAGGGGAGGAGAGCCATATTCTTCCGTGCTAAGTTGCCCTTGCTCAAGTAATAATCCTCTACCCACTCTCATGTAGGCACGAATTAAAAGCAGTCAGCCACAAACAAACAGAAAATGAAAGTGGGAGGAGAATAGGAAGAAGGAAGAATTTAGTGGGAAGGGGAAGGGGGTAATGGGAGAGAATATGCTTAAAGTACATACCGTGTGTGTGTGTGTGTGTGTGTGTGTGTGTGTGTGTGTGTGTGTGTAATGAAACAATGAAAAAAAAACTTTCTTAATGATTTAAAAGAGGGTCTAGAGAGATGGCTTGGTGGTTAAGTGCATGTATTGCTCTTCCAGAGGACTAGAATTCAATTCCCAGCACCCACATCAAGTGACTCACAACGACCTATAACTCCAGTTCCAGAGGACCCAGTGCCTCTAATCTGTATTCACATGCACATACCCACATATTACTAAAAATTTTTAAAAATCACATTTATATATGTTACCTATATGTCATATGCATAAAGCTTATAGAAATAGTATCATGGTTAAAATTTTCAGAGTAGGAAAAATTTTACATCTCATTTAAAATTCTTATGAAATTAAAAAGTATTGAGCATTTTTTTTTTTTTTGGTAATTAAAAAGTAAAAATGTGTAACATGGAAGGGGAAAAATTTCAGTCTTACCCACAGACAAATGACTGCAAGGAGAGGGAGAATTAGCCTCTTCAGGGATGAGCTCCCTTATTGGTTGTCCAATATGAATGAAGTGGACAGCCGTGAAACCATATATACACAAACAACAAAGACTCAGCAAGTTATATTTAGATATTTGTGTATACACATATACATGTAAAAACAATAACCAAAGAAAAAGAGGTTATCAATTTGAGAAAGGGGGGTATGGGAAGGGTTGGAACGGGAAAGTAATGTAATTTTAGTGTTTTTTATTTTAATTTTTATTTCATGTGTGTTCATGTTTTACCTGCATGTGTGTCTGTGTGAAGTTGTTGGATCCCCTGAAACTGAAGTTATAGGCAGTTATGAGCTGCCATGTGGTTGCTGGGAATTGAACTTGGGTCCTCTGGAAGAGCAACCAGTTCTCTTAACAACTGAGCCATCTCTCCAGCCCCCTAATATTTTTTTAAAGAGATCTATAAACATAAAACTATAAACTACAAAATTAAAATGTGGTGGGCTTAAGAAATGACTCGGCAGTTCAGAGCACTTGCTATTCTTACAGAGAACCCGGTCCAGTTCCCAACACCTATATGATGGCTAACAGCTATTGGTTAACTCTAGTTCAGAAGAACTCCAATAACCTCTTCTGGCCTCCACAGGCACTGGATGTTCACAGTGTGTATACAGACATTCATGGAGATAAAACACTCATACATGTAAAATAAAAACAAAACAAAAACAAACAAACAAAAAAGGGTTGTGCTGCATGTCCTTAATCTCAGCATTAAAGGGACAGAAGCAGGCAGATTTCTTTTGAGATGAAGGCCAGCCTGGTCTACATAGTGAGTTCCAGGACAGTCAGAACAATGTATAGCGATTATATCTCAAAAATAGCCCCCTCGAGGGGGCTGGAGAGATGGCTCAGCAATTAAGAGCACTGGCTGCTCTTCTAGAGGTTTTGAGTTCAATTCCCAGAAACCACATGGTGGCTCACAACCATAATAGGATCTAAAGCCCTCGCTGGCTTACAGCAGACACAGCATAGCACTCATACCTAAAAAAATACATAAATAAATTTAAAAAATATCTCCCTCAAAATAAAAAGAATGTTTCCTTTTAAACAGAAGAATTTTTTTGGTTTGGTTTTGGTTTTTGAGACAGGGTTTCTGTGTGTAGTTTTGGAGCCTGTCCTGGATCTCGATCTGTAGACCATGCTGGCTTTGAACTCACAGAGATCCACCTAGCTCAGCCTCCTAAGTGCTAGGATTAAAGGTGTACACCACTGCCACCCAGTTTATTAAAGTATAAGAATTTTAATATTCTACTCTCAGGTCCTTTTCTAGAGTACCCAAAAGCAAACATTAAATGTCCATGTTGCCATTTCTACATAGTAACTTTGAAACTAAATCTTAAGGTATGGGACAGCAGTAGAGGGTTTGCACAGTATGTAATGCCCTGGGTTCGATACCAGATTACAACCACAACCAACCAAAGCCCTTAAATTTTAGAAACTGGATTTTAAACATTTCTCCCGCCAAACTCCGACATCGAATGCAAAGTCAGGAGATTTACAAAGCCTCGGGCTAATAACCCAGCAGAGCAATGCTGTCTCCTTTCTCACTAACTCTCACAAGAGTTGATCCCACATGTAACAAGCCCCACAGAGACTGCTCCCATAAGTTCATTGTCCCAGAGTTCTTACCGGTTCTCCTGGCAAACTCTCTGTTGCAGGCTCAGGGGCTGGCTCAGGTTTGCCAAGAACTCGGTAGATAGAGCGCTTGGTCTGTGTCCTTCGAAGCAATCTTTCTTTGTCCATCAGAATGTGATCAATCTGGGTCAATATTGAGCGTTCAAAGGCCCCAAAACCCTGCAATAACATTAGCCAGTGTCAGGTAGTGCAGGTCAGTGCTAAAGGCAGCTCCTCCAGGGCTCCTCTTTCTGTGTCAGAGGAGAAAGAAAGCTGTCTTTTCAGGAGGGCTTTCTGTTAAAAGCAGAGTGTGTCAGTAGCTAAGACTATTGCACTTCATACTTTCAGCACCTGAACCAGGCTTCCTTTCCAGAATAAAATATCCTAATAAAGTTAAAATCAAACAGTTCAAACTTCAGGAGTAAGAGTAGTCCCATGAATCTGAGAAATAATTGCTTACTATTACACCACATAACTATGTCAGACTTCCTGTTTCTTACAAATGCTTCAGTTACCACAATGTATCTTACACACAGACACGACACAGACACACAGGCACACACTACAGTGGTTTGAATAGGTATAGACTCCACAGATTCTTGTGTTTGAATGCTTGGCCCATAGAGAGTGGCACTATTAGGAGGTGTGGCCTTGATGAAGGAAGTGTGTCACTGTGGGGGTGGGTTTTGAAGTCTCACATGCTCAAGCTATGCCCACTGTGGGCCACAGTTGCTTCTGCTGCCTGTGGATCAAGATGTTGAACTCTCAGCTCTTCTCCAGCACCAAGTCTGCCTGCATGCTGCCATGTTTCCCACCATGATGATAATGGACTAAACCTCTGAAACTGTAAGCCAGCTCCAATAAATGTTTCCTTTGTAAGAGTTGCTGTGGTCATGGTGTCTGTTCATAGCCATAGAAACCCCCCCCCCCTCTCTCTCACACACACACACACACACACACACACCTTGCCCAGTTTTCCAGAAGCAAGCTTGGTTTTATCATGCCACTTCTGCAGTGTCCGGTTCCTGTAGACTGTAAAGTCAGCAAAGCGCTTGGCCATGAAGCTGGGATAGTTCTCCATCTCTAGCTTCCTCTTCGGTGGGGCCTTTCTTTGCTTCTTCTTCTCTTTTACAAGCTCATCATCTTCACTAGAAATCTCTTCACTAGAAAACCAGTAAGAACATTAAGTCCAATGTAAACATTATTTAAGTAACAGATTAGGTTCACATCAAGTATTTAGACCCTACCCATTATAACTATATTATATCAGAAAGATGAGGATGGCTTTTTTTGTATGTTTGAAAAGAATGTTCACAGTACTAGAGAGATGGCTCAGTGATTAAGAGCATTGGTTGGCCTTTCAGAGAACCTGAGTTTGATTCCCAGCACCCACATAATGGCTCACAACTATCTGTAATTCCAGTCCCAGAGGATCTGACACCTTCTTCTAGCCTCCACAGGCATTGCTTATACATGGTACACAGACATACACGCAGGTAAAACATCTACACAAATAAAATAAAAATAAAGATTAAAATTTTTTTAAGTTCATAAGGACAATCAAAGACTCATGGAAATGTTCAAATAAGTATTAAAAAGCACCTGGGCTTAAATTTTTTTTTTAATGGTAAGCACATCATAAAAAGAAATGAGGTTGTAAAAACATTACTTGAAATTTATATGAAGCAGGCATATACTGTTACAGGAGAAACTTTAAAATTTTAAAAATTAAACATACTCATATTTCTATGACCAAAATCAATAAGAGAAACATATTCCCATAATCAACTGCTAAAAAGAGGTGAATAATATTAATTGAACCAAATGCAAAGAAGCTGAAATGTGAGGGAAAAAAAAAAAGCACTAACCTGAAATGTAGATAAAAAATAGCAGTGGAAGTTCACAGCTCTTCCAAGCATGTGCAGGGTTTCACTCTTGTCAAGCAACTATCTAGCTAGTATTTAAGTTGTGTAATTGGTACTAAAAGCAATTCAAGGATGATAGAAAGTTCATAGAAGGTGCACACAGAACTCAACATCTGCAGATGTAGGTATCCATGAAAGGTTTGAGCCATTTCCCCTTGGATACAGAGGGACAATTGCACACGTAATGAAAACCTACTATCACCTCCAACTACTTAGCCAACTGCGCTCACTGGACTACTGGTTCCAACACAAAAATGGTGTTCCAGAAGATGGTTGTGACTGAGTCCATGGTATGAGCACAAAATATTTCATAACATTAATTAAGCATTAATATTCAAAATATGATTTTAATCTACTAATTATTATAGAACAAAAGAGAAGGCAAGTATTTTGCCTAAGGCTACAAAGATAACCAGGCACAAAAAGTTAGAACAAGCAGCCTGGTCTCCATCATTCTACTCTGACCTCCAGTCAAATACAAGAGTAGCACTGCTTTAATTATTATCAAATTTCCTATCTATCTGTATGGGAAGGACATGGCTTTCTTTTTCATACAGGATAGGAATCTGTCCAGACCAAGAGAAAATAAGCAAGCCGACGGTTCTGCTTTTTCCGTACCTCTCCATTTTGGATTTCATCCCATTTACTAGATATCTAGTGTCCGGGTACTGGAAAAGCAACTCTTCCTGAAGATCCACCAATGCCCTTAACAATGCTTTAAGTGCTTTGTGACCTGGGATAGGAATAAGCACAGAAAGGGAATAATTAGTCATTTACAACTCTCTACAACGGCAGATGGCTGTCATTCACTGTCTGCTGAGCAGTTCTCACTGGGGAGAATGCAGGGGCAGAGTCAGGAGGCAGTGAGTACTCTCTGAAATCAATCCATGGGAATCATCACAGTGCCTGTCTCGCATGGTAGTAAGGAACAAGACAGCATGTGAAAGATGATTAGAAATGTGTCTGCAGATAGAAGGACTTCAGTGTTCAGTTTTTTGTTGTTTTTTTTTTTTTTTAATTTATTTTACACCTGTGTGAAGGTTTCAAATCCCCTGGAACTGGAGTTACAGACATGGAGTGAGCTGCCATGTAGGTGCTGGGAATTAAACCCAGGTCCTCTGGAAGAATAGCCAGTGCTCTTAACCACTGAGCCATCTCTCCAGCCCAGTGGCCACTTCTTAAAGTCATTAAGTTTGACAAACTCCTTGCCTGTTATCATAACTAATACAATTTTCCCTTAATACTTAGTTCCTTGAGTATATCCTAGAGGCTACCCACAGATCTCTTGGGTGATGCCTTTGTCAAGCAATTCCTTCCAAAAGTCATCTTCTCCTGAAGAATACAATTTAGTTCTCTCTCTCTCCACCAGATCTCATCTGCCTCTGATCTGAGCTACAGATCAGTCTCTCAGGATCCAAACATATCCTACAGAAAGTCTCTGTTCATATAACAAAAGCCAAGTTAGGGGGCTGGGGACATGGCTCAGTGGGTAAAGCATTTGCTTTGTAAACATGAGGACCAGGGTTCAGATTTCCAGACTTACATAAATGCCAGGCAAGCACTGTGGTCCACTAGGAATCCTAGCTCTTGGAAAGCTGAGATGGCGTCCCCAGGACAAGCTGGCCAACTAAACTAGCCAAAAGAGCAAGCTCCAGTCTTGAATGAGAGACTGTGACTCTCATGAAGAAGGTGGAGAACAACCAAGGAAGACACCTATCTGATGTTGGCCTCTGGTCTCCACATGCACAAGCAAGCATACATGTGCACCAATGTATACATGTATACACACATGAACGCACACCACACACAGACAAAAACCAAAACCAAACCAAACTAAACAAACAAAACCCAAATTAATAATTTCCAACTTGCAGTAATAAGATGTATATTAATTTATACATGGACAGAATTTGGAAGGCTCAGGCACCAGGCCATTTGGGGCTACACAGCAAAGATCCTGCCGGGGGAATGGGCTTACTCAGAGACAATATTCTCACTTGGTTCTTATATCCAACAGGATGCATCTGTAATACATTTGGTCAGGATTAGGTATATAATCTATGGCTAAAAATTAAAAAAAAAAAAAGTCTGGGGATGTGACATAAACTAGGCATGATGGCAAATCTGTAATCCCAGCACTCAGGAGGTAGAGCAGGAGGATCAAAAGTTCAAAGTCATCCTCTGTTCTACAAAGGGAATTTGAAGTGAGCCTGGGCTAAACACCTTGTCTCAAACAAACCAAAAAACATTTAAAAACTGGACCTTTGCTGGGCATGGTGTCAGACATCTTTATTCTCAGAATTTGTGAGGCAGAGGCAGGTGAATCTCTTTAAGTTTGAGGTCAGCCTGATCTACAGAGTGAGTCCCAGGATAGTCAGAGCTACACAGAGAAACCCTGTCTCAAACAACTAACAACTCCAGACCAGAGACCTGAACTCTTGCCTTCTGCATTAGAATAACCCTACTAAAGAGTTCACCAAATACTAATAATCAACATTTGTTGAGAACACTCAGACTTCTCTCTGATAATCAAATTTCCACATCTTCAGTTAACTGCCAGACAATTTCTGCCTTAATACCCTATTACAATTCAAATTTGCCATCTCAAAAAAGAACTTTCTTCCACCTAATATTTCCCCCTTGACTGTACTTTTTCCCACATACTGTTTTCACAGATCACTGACATTTGGATGCCTGTAATTCTATACATGTATTTGGCTATGAATTTTCATATTTCCCATTCATATTATCACTAATAATTGTTCATCTTTGGCCATAGCTCAATCACTTCTTTTTCAAGCTATAATTGCACAAGCATTCCTATTTTTTCATCCAACAACCTTTGCATTTACACCACACTAACTTCAACACAAACAAACTTTTCCTAAGTGACTTTTTTTTTGGTGGGGGGAAGGTATCTTATTCTATGTTTCTTTCTGGTCTCCTTCTCCTCACACAGCAAGGGCAGCCTTTTTAAATTCTCTATCCTAGCCAATTCATCAATGGGGTACCACCAACACATGTTAAACAATAGTTCCAGCCATGTCATTCTATTTTAACATAAGGCTAAGAGGCTAAGCAACCTGAAAGTCTTCCCAGACTAATCAGAAGAAACTCCACGACCCAAAACAACTTTATATGCCTTTAAATTATCTGCATATGAAGCGTTATAAATATAATTTCCTTATTTAAATGTGATTCCTGTTCATATCTTTTATAAATTCTATAATACTTTCATACTAGTGTATATTCATGCCAATTGAGAGGATTTACAAATACCTAAGTTCTTCCTAAAAAAAAAAAAAAAAATCCCAAATGTCTTGTGGCCTAGGTCCAAGATTATAAACTGGTTATGCTCAATCTCTAGAAACAAAATAAAACAAAAATGAAAGTTTTCTGCCATAAAGATGAAGCACAAAAATAAATCGGAGCCAGAAATGGCAGCTCATATACTCAGATCACCCAGGAGGACGAGGCAGGGGGATCACAAGTCAAGACTGACCTGCAAGTACAGCAGGCTAGTTCATAAAAAGAAGCAGATGGACAGAGCCGTTTTCCTGCAAGTCAGCTTTTGGCAAATGGATAGAATCAAAATGAACAGTAGAATGAAAAAAGAATAAGGATTATTAATTTTAAAGGCACAAATACCTTCCTAGGACAATACTCAGAAAGAAGTCCATGAAAACAGAAAGGGGCAGGAAAAATCTCTCTCTCTCTGTCACTGTTTTACCTTATTTCCTAGAAATAGGTATTTAGTTCTGTTGTTTTTGTAAGATAATGCACATGTGTGAGCACTCATGCAGTCATGGACGTATGTTTAGTTTTGTTTTTTTCCTGTGCTGAAGATTAAGTCTACGGCTTCACATGCAGCTAGGCAAGTATACCACCAATGAGCTGCATCCTTAACCCAAATAGTTATGGCGGCACACACCTTTAATTCTAGAACTTGGGAGGCAGAGATCTGTCTGGATCTCTATGAGTTCAAAGCCACCCTGGACTACGTGAGATTGATTCAGTCTAGGAGAGAAACAGAGCCAGGCTGTGGTGGCACATGCCTTTAATCCCGTACTTGGGAGTCATTCACCTTTAATTCCAGCACTTGAGATCTCTTGCCTTTTGCTACCAGTATTTGGGAAGCACACAGGCCATCAATCCCAGCACTAGGAAGGAAGTGAAATGGCTGGGCGGAGAAAGGCCTATAAGACCTGAGGAGACAGGAACTAGGGACCCCCTTTTTGTCTGAGGACTCAGAGGCTTGTAGTCTGAGCATTCGTGGAGATAGGATCTTGCCTTCCATTCGACCTGAGGATTTGGTAGTGGTGAGAAGTTTCTCTAGTGGCTCATTCCTTTGTCTTTCTGACAAAGACCTTTCAGCATCTACCCCAATATCTGGCTCCAGGTGTTCCAGTTTGGATTTGTGCAACAGCTGCATATTCTCTCTCATCAGACTCTTAAGCTCCCAATCTTTAGATATGAGTACACATCCTGGAGTAACTGCAAAAGTCAGGAAAGTAAAAAGGAGCCATTGCCAGGGTGGGGTGGGGAAAAACAATAGAAAGAAAAATACCAGGGTACAAATCTGGGAAATGGGAACAAAGAGGGGGCTCAAATAAAGGAGGGGGAAGGGAGATAAATACAGAAGGAAGGAAGGAGAGGGCAAAATAATAGTAAGGATGTCTGAGAAAGTCATAAGGAATCATATTATTAACTATTTACCTTTAAAAAACCCCAAAATTATCTGTAAATCCAAATATAAATATACATATACAGTTTGAATTAAATTTTCTCATCTAGGCTCCCAATCTCCCTTCCAAGACCCAAAAGAGCACCTAACAAACACCAGGCATGAGAAGCCTTCCTTTGAGTTGTTGTTCAGGATTGTTCAGGAGACACTCAAAACATAAACATACAGTCTATTGCTACTGCCCTTGGTTGACCTCCTCCCATCCCAAGGTGGAAAGTTAAGTCCCTATTGCTAAAGACATCATGCACTTCAGACCCAGGGCCTCAAGGCCCCAGAGCTGGAACTAACCTGAATGCCTCTTCCCTGGGAACTAACTTTCATGGTACCAAAAGGTGCTACACAAGCTTCCAGAAAAGGAAAGCAATCAACAGTCCTACCCAGCTACAATACCTAGGAACTACAACAACCAGCATGGCTCATAACCATAGGATACAGTAGTGGCATGCATACCTTAGCAGTAACCAACAGCTCTCTAAGTGGACTTGAGACCCATTCAACATGAAGGAAACCATGCCTGGTACTGGAAACCTAGGAAACTACCCATGGCCAGTGAAGTCATGGATCTTGGAGGAGAACCTACAAACTAGCATAATCCCCTACTACACTCTAAATATTTGTCTTTAGTCCTCACCCCTCATCAAGGAAATGTCTCTTTACAACAGAGACCATTATAGAAAATCACAACCAATCAAAAGGCAGAGCTGTGGAGCCCAGTCCCAAAAGATGCATTTACAAAGCAATTCCTAAACCTAAGGCTCAAGAAACAGACATTATGGAAGTGAGTGAAAAGATTGTAAGAGTCAGAATAACAGGGAGTCTGCTGCTGTGAGATTGTGTCTTCTAGCAATGTCAGAAACTACACCCATAAAGTCTCACCAACATGGCTACTTGAACATAAGATGAACAAGCTCAATGATAGATATGTCAATGAGGATCATGGAAAGCCTATGCGGCCTCATCCCTATCTAAAGAACTGCAGGCAAATAAAGAATGTTGAGAGCAGAAGAAAGTCTTCTCTAGGGAATAGCTCACCAATTGGTTATCCAATCCCAAATGGTCAACTCTGAAAAGATATATACATACAAGTAACAATATAGACTGAGAAACTAATATTTAGTTATATGTACACACACACACACACACACACACACACACACACACACACACACACACATATATATATATATACACACACACACATACATACACACATATATGCATGTAACAACAATTAATGAAAAAAGAGCTCATGAATTTGAAATCAAGCAAGGAGAGGTAGGTATAAGAGAGGGTTTGGAGGGAGACAAAGGAAGGGAGAAATGATGTAATAACATTGTAAATTGGTAGTTGTAGGTTCTTAAAGAAAAAAATTCCTTGGACCAACTCAGCACTGAGAAAATAAAATTGAAGAAACAAGTCAGGTGTGGTAGAGCCTGCCCGTAATCACAGTATTTCTGAGGTTGTAGAAGGAGGATCACAGTTTAAGAACAGCTACACAGATGTTATGAAGACAGATGGACAGATCACTAGACTAAATCTTGAAAATATTTGGTTAAGTAGAAACGCCAGCTGTACAAAAGAAACATAACTCCACTAACATGAGAAAACTAAAATACTGCAATTCATAGAGGAGGAAATGGAGAATTAATGTTTAATAGTACAATTTGGGGTGAGAACATGTTCTGGAGACAGTGGTAGGTAATGGTTTGTACAACAATGCAAACGTACTTAATGACACTGAACTGTACACTTGAAATGGTTTAATAAAGCTTTACGTCAAAAATAGTTCACCACAATAAAAACACTGATATAATTCAGTAGAAGAACAGTTATCTAGCATGAAAAAAAAGGTCTTGGGTTCAAACTAGCACCACCATGCAGAACAACCAACCAACCACCCAACCAAACAAAAACCTAAAAAACAATGACATAAAGCCCAAGACCACAGTATTGTAAATAATCCTATCATACTAGTCTATCTTTGTAGGGAAAAACAGTTATAATATTTCAAACAGTTTATTCAAAAAGATCAGGAAAAATGGAAAATTATCTAGACTTTAAAAAGAAGCAAAGTATGGCAGATGTTTTAATGCAGATGACCCTTGATGACCCCTAAGTGAATCAGCCAATCAGAAACAAACAAAAAGTACGACCCACCTACATTAAAATCAGTGAGACGCCAGGTGGTGGTGGTGCACACCTTTCATCCCAGCATTCGGGAGGCAGAGGCAGGCAGATCTCTGAGTTCAAAGTCAGCCTGGACTAAAGAGTAAGTTCCAGGACATCCAGGGCTACACAGAGAAACCCTGTCTCAAAAACCAAACAAACATGAAAAGCCAATAAAGAAAAAAAAAAACAGAAAAGAAGGAAAGAAAGAAAAATCAGTGAGAAAAGCCGGGCATGGTGGTGGCACACACCTCTAATCCTAGCAGTCAAGAGGCAGGGGCAGGTGGATCTCTGGGAGCTCAAGGTCAGTCTGGTCTACAAGGTAAGTTCCAGGGTATCCAGTGCTATGTAGAGAGATCCTGTCTCACCGGTCCCCCCAAAAATAATAAAAATAAAATCACTGAGCGAGAAGAGAATGGCTATTGTCAGGAGTTTCAGGAGAAGGAGGAAATGAAGACTATGCAACCCAGGCTGGCCCCAAACGTGTGATCCTCCTGCCTCTGCCTCCCAAATTCTAGAATTATTAGCATGAGCCACCACAATCAAAATTCTAGAGAACTATATCAAATACTAGTGAACTATACATTAAAAATGGTTTATAAATAAATGAATGAATGAATGAAGAGGAGTGAAATGTAGCTTAGCTGGTAGCATGCTTGCCTACCACACATGAGGCCCTATGTTTGATACCTGGTACCACATCGACTGGGCATGGTGGCATATGCCTAAAGTCCTGCACTTTGGAGGCAGCCACAGGAGGACCAGAAGGTCAAGACCATCCTCAGTTGTACAAGGGATTTGAGGCCAGCCTTGTCTTTATGGAGGAAAATGGTAAACCTGCTGCTATGTTGCATGTTCTTTAACATAATGAAAGGTGAAAAAAAGAGTGAAGCATCTCTTCTCCACTTCCTCTACGTACCATGTGCCATGACCTAAAACATGAGTGAAGGAAGAAGATACTGGGGCTGGAGAGATGGCCCAGTAGTTAAGAGCACTTGTTACCCTTACAGAGTTCAGTTCCCAGCACACACATGATGGCTCACAACTATCAATAATTCCAGTTCCAAGAGATCCAATGCCTTTTTCTGATCTCAACAGGCACCAGGCACATATGTGGTGCACATGCATACATGCAAGCCAAACACTCGTATACATAAAAAGTTAGTTAATATAAAATAATTTAAAATTTTTCTTTAAAAGACAAGTGTGCCACAGCTGCTTGCCAACTGGCAAGTCACAGTCCAACTCCACCATTCGACATAACCAAGAACTGTGAAGAGATCCAATGAAAGACAACTTTTTTTTTCTTTTCTCTTTTTGGTTTTTCAAGACAGAGTTTCTCTGTTTAGCCTTGGCTGTCCTCAAACTCAGAGATCCGCCTCCCTTTGCCTCCCAAATGTTGGGATTAAAGAGGTGCACCACTATCACCCAGCAAAAGTCTACAACTTTTAAGGGCCACTCTTGAGCACTTTTTAAAAATTATTCATTTTTATGTGCATTGGTGTTTTACCCACAAGTATATCTGTGTGAGGGTGTTGGATCCTGGAGTTACAGACAGTTGTGAGCTGCCATGTAGGTGCTTGGAATTGAACCTGGGTCCTCTTAACCACTGAGCCATCTCTCCAGCCTTCTCAAGCACTTTTTATTTTGTTCCAGTTGTTTGTTTTTTTTTTTTTTAAATCCATTGCAGATCCATTCAACAGCTTTATCAATCCAGCAAGAAAACAGAGAGCCAGCATCAGTAAATTGAAGTGCCTTTCTGTTAACATTCTTACATGTTCCCATTTCTTACACCCACTCAGAAAGTAGTTCTTAAGTATAAGCTCCATTCAAAGTGTCAAGAGACTGGTCAGAAATGAACTCTATAATTACATTTTTAAACCCCCTACACAACCTCCCCCACAGTTAATCAAAGCAATTATCACAGTGGCCACTACACAGATAACTTCCCATAAACAGATTTAGAAGACAGAACTCAATTTTCACTTCTTTACAAATATAAAGGCCACACTTCTGTCTGGTATGCAAAAGCTGGGTTGGTAAGATGGCTCATCCATTAAAGTACTTACTACTGAGCCTAATGACCTAAGTTTTATCTGGAGACCCCACATGGTGGATCCAGAGAACTGACTCCTCTAAGGGGTCCTCTGACCTCCACACACATGAACACAGCATCCACACCAACATACTCCCCCAGTTGTAAATAAATAGATGGTGTGTAAAACCTACAGACAAAATGGAGCAAAAGCCAGAGTTGACAAGAGTAAAGAATCTGGAAACTCAAATCCAACAGTGATTTCTTCAAATTCTTTCCAGGCAAAACAAATACTCTCTTTATTATTCATATAGGACTGAATTCTATTTGTCCAACACTATGAATGAAAGATAGACTGAAATCAACAGTTTTTAATTCACCTCTAATTTTTCTGCCAATGATTACAGAGTTAAGAAGTTAGGAGAAGCAGAGAAGACTCAGTGCTCAAATCATCTTGGCATATGGCCACACAACAGATGGTGACTGTCAAGGATATTTGTGTTTAGTGTGCCCTACATGGTCCATTTCCAGAAGCCTTTCCCTTAAGAGGAGATTAAGAAAGACACTGCTTCCCAGCACTAGCAAGACTCAATATAAGCATGTGTCTGTCAGCATTAGAAATGATTTTGAGTAGAAAACAAGGGAAAGAGCACTTTACTGAGAGTCTGGGGCCTGAATTCTGTTACTAACTAGTCATGTTATACTGAATGGACCAATTTAATCTCTTTGAGCCTCATTTTCTTACCTATAAAATGTAGGAAATTCTTTCCTTGTTGATCTTATAGAACTGAGGTAAAAACAATAGATGTGTTATTGTCTACTGACCTAGTTTGGATATTTTTCTAAAAGCTTTAGAATAGAAGGTCTCTTACTGTGAAACCATCATCTCCCACATGCTCAAAATCTTTTCAGAGATGCATGTGTTGAGCTGCAGCACTAAGATTGGACTCGACTGGACTGGTATTCACTGATCCTGACATTCATTTACAAGCTACTCATTTGCAAGCATTTCTAAATGTAAAATGTCACCAGTCTAGTATCCTCTTCACCCAACAAGTTTACTTTTCCCAATTCATCTAGATTGTCCAACACTAACAAAATTGTAGACACAATCAGTTCGGACGTGCACTAATTAGATTATAAACTAGTAAGTACATTTCTGGCAGTGGAAGGAGGGAAACGAGAAAGGTATGAATGTGTAAAGTAAAATGAAGCTTACCTTTCTACTTTTAAACCGCCTATAAAGTTTTTGTAAATAAATATGCACACAAACAATTATTTACATCCAAATACACACAAGCTCTCCCTCATTACCCCAAGCAGATGCACTGAACTGGAATTTGCAGATTATAAGAGTGTCTTTTTTTACCCCCTCCATCAAAAGTAACTCCAGAACTAGAGCTAAAGTGCAGGTCAAAATGACACAGGAAAGACAGGCTGAGAACAATACTTTTCATTCAAATCCACACAAGCCTGCCACTTGCACTAGTCATCCCCAGCAATTAATCCCCCAAGAAAGACGTTTGATTAAATCTTTTCAAGCAAATCCTTTGCTTTGCTTTTGTTAGTTCACTTCTTGTCAACATCTATTAAAATATGCCTTTAATTCTCCCACAATCTTAAAAAACACCGATTCCACTGTCTTCAACTTTAATCAACTGTATGGCCAGCATTTTTCATTTCATAATAATGTGCTGCTTGGAATTCAAGAGGCAGGCTCAGCATCAATCATCTGGTAAGAATTTTTCCACTGCAATAAATATGCAAATGAGGAGAGCCAGTCAGTCGTATTTCAGGCCCGACTTGCTAGTGTTTTAAAAAAGACACAAATTTATTAATTGCCGGTGGCCAGAGGAATCCTATTACTTTGGGCATTGATTACAAAGCTGTGTGAGTGATTATTGTGCAACTCGCGGGCTACCCAGGCATGAGGAAAAATTATTAAAGCAAGGCAGAGATTATCAACTCAGAATAACAATAAGCCTTAACATTTAGGCCCTAACTTCTTCAACAAAGAATTACGTGAAGGCTCCACTGTATCATAATTCTAAATTCTGTCAGTATTACTGTTTGGGCTTGTTCTATATTCCCCAAGCAGAATGGTGTTACCAGTAAGAAAGAGGACTGCAGGTTACAATTCCTCAACAACCACCATTTGGATGAATGGCGACCACTTCCAATGTACATCCAAATAGGATTTGTATATTTCCATGTAAGGATGCAGATATTCAGGTGTTGCACTCTTACATGCATAGATTTGGACAAATGGGCTGCTGTGGCAGGGGCTGTGGCTCTGGCTGGACAATGCAGGGAGTTGAGCACTCCTATGCTGGATATTTCTGTGGACCCAAAGAACAATTTTCTTAATGGTATAAAAATAACAACAAGAACAACTTTTCCAAGCAGAGTATGGGGACTTATATTCTAAAATCATGAAGGCTAAGCCATAAGTAGACTTGGGTTTTCACACCTCCAAGGACATGGCTGTAGAAGACGTGCAGCCTATGGAAGAGTCTATGGAGGAAACAACTTGATGGGCTAATTCAGAATGCAAAGTGTTTTTGTGAGAAACATTCAACTCAAGATATATTAAATATAATAAGAAAGAGGACTCAGTGGACAAAACTTATTTTTTTTTTTCTGTTTAAGAGAATGATATGGGGAATTGGGGAAGTGAATAGAAGATGAAATAAGGGAAAGATGAAGAGACATGGTGAAATATATGCTGGGTGAGCCCCTGTGCAGAAAGAAACAAAAAAGAAAAAAAATTCTCAACATTTTACATTACTGCCACACTAAGTAACATGATAAATAGAGTGCATTTGAGTTCTGTGGAGGGACATCCCATTCAAGCTGTAATTTCTGACCAGGCATGAATTTATAAGGAAGAGAAAGGAACTGCAGAATTTCTTAGGTTTCCCTGAATACTCTCTCAAATACCTTGATGAAGTGTCAATAAATCCTTAAAAAGCCCTATAGGACACAGCAATCTAACTGATCAATGTACTTCCAGAAATCTGCAACAGTTACCTTCCTGCACAGGTCCTAGAGCCTACGCTGCTCTTTAGTACTTTCCCAAAAAGGAAAATTCATTTCTGTCCCCCTTAAATAGAAAGAGTAAATATTCAGAATACAAGGTACTTAAAATCCGAGTTTATTTACAAGTGATTATTTAAACTGCCTAGCAGCAGTTACCCAGGAAGAGTGGGGATACTATCGTTTGTATTGGATATACTTTTGAACTGTTTGAATATTTTATAAGCATATATTACTTTCATAATTTAAAATTTTATTAAAATTTAAAGTAAACTGCGAAGTAAGGAAAGTTATTAAAAATAAAATTAGAAGCAAACCTAAGCAAGCCTCTCTCGGTTCATATAAAACAGTCTGAGAAGTCCACAAGCCGAGTGGACACTGGGACTTCTACTAAAAAAGGGATGATTCTTTCCTATTGTAAAACTGAGCCTGACTAAATTCTCAAAATCTTATGCGTATACAACTAAATCCAATGAAGAGGAAGATTTGGGAAGCACCTTTTGAAATACCCGGGTTTCATGCAGAATTAGTCACTCTTCTCTCAGGGTCAGTCCTATCACTGGTAAAAATCACCACATTGCACTAAAACTTGGATTTTAACTACCTTCTATTATGAATATTTACTCTTACTACATAATTTCCTCTGTGGGAAATTCCTTTTTCTTTTTCTCTCTATCCCCTCCCTGCGGGTCTGCTACCCTGCTTCTCTGAGACAGAATCTCTCTGGGTAGCCCTGGCTGTCCTAGAACTCACTCTGTAGATCAGGCTGGCCTTGAACTCAGAGATCCGAATGCCTCTGCCTCCCCAGTGCTGAGATTAAAGGTGTGAGCCACCATACCAGGCTTATGAGTCTGATTTCAATACATTCAAGCTGCTTCAGAGACACAACTCATCCTGTCACTCCAGCATCTTACACATCCTCTTGACCAGAATGAATTCCTATTATTGTTTTCTTTTCAGAAAGTCAATGGCAAAATATCTGACCACACCATTATCTCTAAATCTAGATGCAAACAAAAGATGAACTCTTGAGGATGACCATGGACTTCTGATCCTCCTGCTTCAACCCCCAGAGTACTGGGATTACAAGTCTGCAGTAGCATATCCAAACTGTGCTGGGGCCTGGCCTAGAGCTTTTGGCATGCTCGGCAAATACTGTACCAACTGGGCTACATCCCCAGCTCCAGGCTTAGGATTTTAAAATCATAAAATAGGCACATTCTTGTGAAGACTAAGTTGCTAATACTTACTAAACTGAGCCTTAAACATTCAAAGAATGTCTCAGTTGTGTTTCTTTTACTTCTAGTAAGACCAAAGACTGTTTATTCACCAACTCAAAATGATTCATTTTGAGAAGCTGTATTCATATAAAACCACATAAATAATGTTTCCTGCACTTAAAGCAGTTTACTAAAACCCATGTTTTCCTATGAGCACTTTGAAATCAAGGGCTATACTCCCTTGCTATACTTAGGAGAGGTAAATGGTGGAGTTTGTGTTGCTGAATACATTTAAACACAGGTGAATGAATCTATTCTATATTGTTGACTACACACACACACACACATATTTGAGTGACATTCTAACCTATTTTTGTTTTATGTGTGTTTTTATTTATTTATTTAAAAAAATTTTTGGGATGCTCGGACATAGGGTTTCATGTAACCCAGGCTGGCCTCAAATTCTGGATGTAGCTAGGATGATCTTGAACTCCTGATCCTTCTAACTAGTGCTGTGATCACAGGCAGGCACCACATACCCCAGGTCCCTAATCTTCTTGACACATAATTTTATGTTAATTTCAAGACTTCAAATAACTTTACATATAGTCTAATATTTATTCACATAGTCTTTTCAAGATGAAACAAACACTGTGACCAGAGGCCTGTATATCCTAAGACTCCACTAACTCATTTAAATCTCTCCAGTAATCCTTTGGAGGTAGATGCTGTTATTCTATCTCCATTTTATAGATGAAGAAAACATTACTATGAGCTTAAAAAAAAACTGAAGTTTTTGTTTCCTATATTAATGCATCCTTCTGGATTATGTAGTAAACCTACATGGAGAACCAAGTGAAATCAAATTTTTAGTTACTAAATTGCTGGCGGCATGCCTCAGTTGTACAGCACTTGCCTCACATACACAAGGCCCCAAATTTAATCTCTAGCACAGATTAAACAAATAAATAAATAATTATCTTAATTATTTTCTGAGACTGTGTGACTACACTTAATACTAGACATTCTTTTTATTTATTTATTTATTTATCTATTATTATGTATACAGTGTTGTTTGTATGTATGTCTGCACACCAGAAGAGGGCACCAGATCGCATTACAGATGGTTGTGAGCCACCATGTGGTTGCTGGGAGTTGAAACTGGGACCTCTGGAAAAGCAGTCAGTCCTCTTAACCTGTGAGCCATCTCTCCAGCCCAATATTAGACATTCTTAATCCATCCATTTCCCTGCAAATTCTTCTTTAAAGTTGGTTAGTATTTCATTTTATATAGAAATATAAAATCCAATGTGAAGTTCCACAGCTTCCATTCTGAATGGTTATCCTGACTACATATAAGTTCACTGAATTATAAAGTCTTTGAGTCTGATTAATTTCATTGTGTTATTTCTTTTCAGGAGCATTTTTATAATAAAATTTAAAATAATAATTTCAAAAATACTTTAAGATTAATTTAATTATGTGTATGTGGGGGAAGTGCACATGAGTGTGAGTACCCTCTAGGGCCAAAAGAGGGCAACACAGAACCTTGAGTTGGAGTTACAGGCAATTGTAAGTCAGCATTGGTGCTGTAAACCCAACTTGAGTCCTCTGGAAAAACAGAAAGCGTTCTTAAACACTGAGCCACCTTCCTAACTACCAAAATCTTTCTTCAATTACTATAAAAATGGTAAAAATCTTCCTTTTCAATTCTACCACTCAATAAGAAAAATACCCAAATTTGGTTCCCACAATTGAAAAATAATGTAGGAAAATTAAAGGAAACCCAAATCTTAACAAAACCAGGTCCTACTAGGAGGAGATAAAGGAGCACATCTATTCTGAAAAGACAGTGTTAAGGAATGGATTAATAAGTCTCAAAAATTCAAATGGCCAAACAAAGACAAGATGCTCAAATTTATACTTCAAAAAAAACTATTACAAGACATAAAAAATTTAAAGCTATGTGATAAATGACATATAACATCCTGTTCCCTTTACCCAATTTCTTGGTTTGGGGATGAAGCTCAGAGGTATAGTACCTGCCTAGAATGTGCAAGACCCTGGGTTAAATTCCTAATACTGCAAAAATATACATATATATTAATAAAATACAATATTTTGCTGACACTTCTTGATGATTTCAAGAATTTAAGAAAAGGTCTCCATTCACAACAGATAAGAAAGAGTTTAATTAGCTCTGCACATCCAGAAAACAGTCAGGAAAATGCATCAGAATTACCCACATATATGTTTTCTTCCACAGCTAGAAATTAATCACAAAGAAACAGATTTCAAAGCAAAGAGATAGATACAAACCCTACAAATATCTTTGTTGACCATTTATAAGGAATTGCTTAGATTAATTTTATTTTAAGCAGAAAAGTTCTTATGGAGCTTGGTTTAAATAAAATAAACTGTTTTAAAAAAAATGAAGCAATCTATGGAATGGGCATGTTACAAAATTACTGGGATATTATTATATTAACTTGCTTAGGTGAGATGATGACTGCATAAATATCCTCATTTTTAGAGTCATGTATTTAAATATTTACAGGCAACATGATTGTTATTAACAAACTATTTCAAAAAGAGCCCTGGCTGTCCTGGAACTCACTCTGTAGCCCAGGCTGGCCTTGAACTCACAGAGATTCACCTGCTCTGCCTCCAGAGTGCTGGGATTAAAGGCCTGCACCACTACGGCCCAGCAGCCTCTGACTTTTTAAAAGGGCAATTAAGATCAAATGAAAAAAAAAAAAATTAGCAGAGTAGCACATGCCTGTAATCCAAGAACTCAAAAAGCCTTAGGTCAATCACAAATTTGAGGCCAGCATGAGCTATATAACAGGTATCAAGTTGGTAAGACTCAAAACAAACAAACAAACAAACAAACATCCAAAGAATATAAAGACTTAGGGTTGAAAATGGCTCAATGATCAAGAGCACTGGTTGTTCTTCCAAAAGATCTAAGTCCAATTCCCAACACCTACATAGTGGCTCACAATTGTCTGTGACTTCAGTTCTAGGGGATCCGACACCCTCCTCTGGCCTCTGTGGGCACCAGGCACACATGTGATACACAGACATACATAGAGGCAAAACACTCATACATATAAAATAAAATTTAATTAAAATAAAAGAATAATAGGTCAGATGTGGTGGTGAATGCCTTTAATCCCAGCACTTGGGAGACAGGAATAGGTAGATCTCTGTAAGTTCAAGGATAGCCTGGTCTACACAGTGAGTTCACAGCTAGAGCTACATAGAGAAACTCTGTCTCAAAAAAAAAAAAAACAACAACAACAACAACAAAACAACAACAACAACAACGTAGGCCGGTCTGTCTGTCTACTGTGGGGTGGAGTCTTCTTCTAAGGCAAATTTACTTCTTTGAATCAATTAAAAAAAAATCTAGCAAAAAGAAGAAACAGGTTAAAGTCAAATGTCAAACTAGGAACCTCAGTGGTGGTATACATACTAGTTTTAGTACTTGGGAGGGCCAATGTGGGAGGGTCCTGAATTCAAAGTCAGCCTGGGCCTCAGAGTAAGAGGCCCAGAGGGAGGGGAGGAGAGGGGGGAGGGAGGGGAGAGGATGAGAGGAAGGAGAGAGGGAAGGAGGGGAGGGGAGGAGAGGGAAGGGAAGAATAACTAGGAGGAGTAAGAAGTAGTTTTCAGATTGACTGACAAGGAGAGCATACATCCCTAGAACCAGTTTAAATTTCTTCCTATTTGATTCACAAAAGAAATAACAATGGCCAATAACTGTAAGGTAGAAAATTCTTGTTCTCATTAATACTGTGAAATATAAATTAAAAGAAATGTAAATTAAAATAAACACACCATTTTCCACCTATCAAAGCAGCAAAGATGAAACAAAATTATAATACCCAGTGTTGACAAGGATAGGAAACTGACATTCATATAAATAAGGCAAGAAAGTAAATTGATACAACTTTTCTGGAGGGCAGTTTGGCGATAGGGATCAAAAACCTTAAAAGTGTTAACTATCCTAGGAAATGCAGAGATTCCACACCTAGATTTAATTTCTGTATCCAGATGACCCTGGATGTAAGATTCAGTAACGAAGATGTTTGTTCATCATTTAGGAAAATGAAAACCTGGAAACAATCCAAATGTCCAACAATAAAAAAATTGGTTAAACTACCCATATGATGAAATTCTGTGCTGTCATTAGAAATAATGCTGCAGAACCTTCAATGGCATGGAAAAACAGTCATAATCTCTGTTACATAGAAAAAGTCAGATTACAGAACAATTTAGAATATGGTCCTATTTTCTAACTATATACCAAAAGAAGAAAGATAAAACCACATTCCAAAATATTGAAAATACTACACACACACACACACACACACACACACACACACACACACACACACACACACACGTGGTCCTCCTGCCTTAACTCTTAAGGGCTAGAATTACATGTTTGAGCCACCATGCCTAGCTTTAAAGCACCTGGCTCTTAACTGCTAGAATCAGGAAATTATTGCCTACTTTTGCTTAGCTTTTTCCAAATTTCATATAATGAATATATATAATGTATTTATAAGAAAAAACATGAGACTGGAGGGATGCTCAGCAGTTTAGAGCACTTGTTGCTCTTGTAGAGACCTGAGTTTGATCCTCAAAATTCACATGGTGGCTCACAGCTATCTGTAACTCCAGTTCTAGGGGATTCAACTCCTTCTTCTGGCCTCCAGGGGTACCAGGCACACATGTGGCATACACACATGCATACATACATAAATGCAGGCAGGCAAAACACTCATACACATAAAACAAATAAATCTAAAAAAGAAAAAAACATACTCATTTTCCACCTAAGAAATGAAGACCTGCCTACAGGACAGACTGCATCAGCTCATGTCCTCGCTCTAGTTCTAAAAACAGGAGTGCGCCAAACCTATCTTAATAATACATTTCTCTCCAAGTCTCTCCTTTCTGTCTTCCTTTATTTAAGCTTTGGCACTTATTTCTGTATATTTCCCCATACTTTCTTTGGACAGGGAGGGAAAACCTTCAGCTCAGAAAGATAGCTATACACACAGTGATTGGACAATGTGGCCAAGAATAAAGACTGAATGAAGTGAATAAAGAAAAGCAGCTTCTGGTTTTATGTCTAATTAGTGAGGTGACTTTATTACCCACAACCTGATTTCCTCATCTTTACAGAGTTCTCAGCACCTACTTCACAGACTGCTATAAGAACTTAAATGAGACTGTACATGCTTTCCCCATTATAGGATAGACTACACCAAACCAAGGAGAGTTGTTTTTATGATTTTTTTGTTTTGTTTTGTTTTTGAAGACAGGGTTTCTCTGTGTAGTTTTGCGCCTTTCCTGGACTCACTGTGTAGCCCAGGCTGGCCTCAAACTCACAGAGATCCACCTGCCTCTGCCTCCTGAGTGCTGGGATTAAAGGCGTGCGCCACCACCACCCAGCAGTTCTCATGATTTTTTTAATGTAGTGGTGTCTAGCATTGCACTTGTACAACAAAAATACCAACATGAAAGTAACTTGAATGATCTCCACTCTGAAAACACCCTACTTGATTTCTTCTTGTTCATGTTATATTTTATTTCTTACTGAAAACAATAGAGGATTTCTGAATTAGGATGTCTGTCTTAGGCCACTGTCTAAGGCCTCACAAAAGCTGACGTGAATGCAGTACTTTTATGTGACATTTTCATATACAGAAGTCTAAGACCATATGAAAAGCATTTTTACCTGTAAAGCTTTTGCTTCTACTAAACAGGATAAGGGGCTGGAAAGGACTCTTCTCAAACTAGAAGCAGATTGCATTTTTTGAGATGTAAATTTACTCAATTGTTGGGGTTGGGAGACACAACAGAAAGTGGTAGATTTGAGAATACCAAGCAATACAATATGACATGAAAGACATTTCGAGACAGGGTTTCTCTGTATAGTCCTGGCTGTACTGGAACTAGCTCTGTAGACTATGCTGGCCTCAAACTCAGAGATTTGCCTGCCTCTGCCTCCATAGTGCTTAAAGGCGTGCACCACTATGCCTGGCGACAGGAAACACATTTAAAAATTGACAAAGGGCCATGAATGGTGACATACAACAATAATCCCAGCACTTGGGTGGCAGAGGCAGAAGAGTTCTAGGCTAGCCTGGCTATATAGTCAGAACTTGTCTCAAAAAGGAAGAAAGGAACAAACACACTAAAGTCAAGGCAACTCCAACTATAACTTTCAATGTGCCTACAATAGTTGGCAGAGTGCTTACCTAGTATACACAGATCCCTGGGTTCGATCCCCAGAACCACATAAGCCAGCATGGTGGAGGTAGAAGGATCAGAACGCCAAGGTCTTCCACAGCTATAAAGCAAGTCTGAGGCCAACCTGGGATGCACTGAGGCTATCTCAAAATAACAGAGAAAGAAAAGAAAGCCAGGTGGTTGTGGCACATGCCTTTAATTCTAGCAGTCAGAAGGCAGATGCAGGAGGATCTCTGAGTTCCAGGCCAGCCTGGTCTATAGAGTGAGTTCCAGGACAGCCAGGGTTAGGTAGAAACCCTGTTTCAAAAAAAAACAAAACAAAACAAAATTAAAAAAAAGGAAGAAAGAGAGAGAGAGAGAGAAGAGGGAAGGAGAGAGGGAGGGAGGAAGGAAGGAAGAAAGAGGGAGAGAGAGAAAAAAGAAAGGAAAAGAAAAGAAAAGAAAAAAGAAAAGAAGAGAAAAGAAAAGAAAAAAGACTTTCAAAAGCACAAACATCTTCAGGCAGGTTATAAATATAATAATTATATTATAATGATCAAGAGACAATTATGTTGTGAAGGTGCTCAGGTAATCTGTAAGTAGCATTGTAGCCTGGTTTAGTGATTCCCACTCAACTTCCTCTTTTGGTCAAACTGCCATTAAAACTTAATGTAAGGGGCTGGAGAAATGACCCAGTAGTTAAGGGTACTCACTAGCTACCTGCTCTACCAGAGGACCCTGGTCAAGTTCTCAGTACCAACAAGGTGGTTCATAACTGTCTATAAATTCCAGTCCAGGGAAACTAAGGCCCTTTTCTGCCTCCTGCTGATACTGCACACATGTGGTGCACAGACAAAATACCCATATACATAAAATAAAAGAAAAATAAATTAAAAAATCCATTGTAAGATAAGTGTGGCTTAAGAGTAGCACACACATATATAGTATGTGCAAAGCACTATCCCTAGTACTAAAAACAAAACAAAAACCAGGAAAACAAAGAAATTACTCAATGGCAAATTTTAAAGTAGGAGGGTGGTAAGAGAGCTAAGTAGGTAAAGGTGCTCGTTTGCAGCCCAGTTACCCAGGTTCAGTGCCTGGGTTCTAAGAGCCAAATCCCAGAGTTGGTCTCTGAATTTTGTTTTTCTTTTATGCTCTTCTGTGCTATTTCTTATATTCATCTATTATATTTCTTTTCTTTATAGAGGAGATTGCTGGATGTCCTCCTCTATCACTCACCACGTTATTCCCTTGACATAGGGTCTCTCTGAACCAGGTTTTCAGCTAGGCTGATGGCTAGCAAGCCCCAGAAATCTTCCTGACCACCAGCAGCAATAAGGTTACAGGGACAAGCAGCCAAGTCCTATGTTTATGGTATGCTGGGGATCCCAACTCAGATTCTCATGCTTCTACAGCAACTGCTTTTATCCACAAGTCATCTCCCCAGCCCCTTTTAAAAATTTTTTGAGACAAGGTGTCATGCTCTGACTGTCCTTGAATTTTTATTTTTTTAGAAAGACAAAGAGAAATATTTTATGTGCATGGATGTCTTCCCTGCATGTCAATCTACATGCCTTGTGCATGCCTGCTATCCATGGAGACCAGAAGAGAGTGTTAGATCCCCTGGAATTGTAATTACAGACAGCTATGTGGGTGCTATGAATTGAATTTGGGTCCTCTGGAAGAGCAGCCAATGCTCTTAACTGCTGAGCCATCCCTCCAAGCCACTGATTGGTCTTGAACTGGCTATATAGGGATGGCCATAACTCTTCATTCTTATAGCTCCACCTCCCAAGTCCTGGGATCATAGGCATGTGCCACCACACCTGGCTCTACTTACATTTCTTAAGATAAATTATAGTGTTATTTTTAACACAAAGGAAGAGCACCCAGGATGAGGGCTCCCATCTGTAAACCAACACTCAAGGGGCTGAGGTAAGAGGACTAACATAAACGTGAAGCCAGTCTGAGCTATATATTGAACTCCAGGTGTGACTGAGACACCTGACTCAAGTCTAGGAGAGGCAGAGAGAAGAGCTAAACTACAAACTGAACTAAGAACTAACTCCTATAAAAACCAAGGGATTCCAGGCATGGTGGCACTCAATGGAGACACTGGCTTAGAACAAGTCTTTCAGAGAAAACGCAACAGAGCCCACTTTTGTTTGGTTGGTTGTTTTTTGTTGGTGGTGGTGTTTGTTTTTTGGTTTTTTTCAAGATAGGGTTTCTCTGTGTAGCTTTGGAGACAGGATTTTTCTTTGTAGCCTTGGCTGTCCTGGAACTCGCTCTGTAGACCAGGCTGGTCTGGAATCTCAGAGATCTGCTTCCTCTGCCTCCCAACTGCTAAGATTAAAGTAATGAGTCATCAGCACCAGGCTCAAAGTGATGAAAAAGTCCACTTTACATAGCACATATCTGTGTTTGTCTACAATTCTAAGGTTACTTGGATTATAAAAAGTAACTTCATCATTTGTAGCTGGGTGGTGGTGGTGGTGCACGACTTTAATCTCAGCAGTTGGGAGGCAGAGGCAGGCAGATCTCTGTGAGTTTGAGACCAGCCTAGTCTACAGAGTGAGTTCCAGGACAGCCAAGGCTACAAAGAAAAATCCTGTCTCAAAAAATGAAGGAAAAAAAAAAAAAAAAAAAACCCTTTCATTTGTATGTACAATTACTACCATAGGGGAGGGGCAATTTGAGAGAAAACAGAATTACCACTCAACTCTATCACATTTTCGACTTGTATGCCAAGAGAGAGAATAACAAAACCAAACACATAAATTCTACACTTTTTCAGGATTTGTATTTTCCTTTAAACAAAGGATTTCCTTTCTACTCTTCCTCCACAGCCTATCATTTGGATCATTTGTTCCTATTTGAGTACAATGTATCCCTAAGGAGTTTCAATGAGTTGTGAAAAAACTGTTATTCACAAGCAAAAAGAAAAGAAAGAAGAGCAAGAAGGCAAGACTAACTGCAACTGCAGTACAGCTAAGGAGCTCGCTTCTCACACTTTCACCATGTAAATAATGCACAGATCCTGCGGGAACATGCCAAACACCAGGATTCTTAATTAATGGAGCTCTTTAATGTGCAAATCAGGAACAAATTGCAAGTTCTGACTTGCATTGATTATGAAAACATTAATTGAATGAGCAAGACCTATGAAAAGACAGAATCCCAAGTCTTCCAAGAGACCAAGAGAATACGAAGCTCTGGAAACCAGACAAGTCTGACTGTTGTCTGAAGTGCAAACCTGCACCTGAGTGCTCTCCAGAACACACCGAATTAAAAACCGAGTTCAATCAGAAAGCAATCACTATAAAAGCCTCTATCCCACTACCATATCACATTAAACAGAAAAATGAGCGTCTGCTCCTGAAGCTTACAGAGACAGCTTTAAGGAAAAACAAAAATAAAAAACACCACCACCACCAAAACAAAACCACCTCTCCTCTCCCTCTCTCTCTCTCTCTCTCTCTCTCTCTCTCTCTCTCTCACACACACACACACACACACACACACACACACACACACACACACAGGTATAACAAAACAATGCTGTCTCTTTAAAAAAATTCATTCTATATAAATTATAGCCATAAACTTTTCCTGCAGTGCAGCCTAATTAATTCTTGTTCTATACACAAAGGGAAATGCTGGGTGACAAATGGGTGTGAAGCCAGAAAGCTGCCAGGTCTGCAAAACATTTTCTACTTCAATTTATAAGCAATTTTGCAGTAAATCATCAACCAGAACCTGGAATCTCAGGAATCTCTGAGTGTCCAAACCACATTATATCACTTATCAAAGAGAGAAGGGAAAATAGTTTAAAGACATCTCATTTCTCAGTTCTAACCCACATCAAAATCCAAAAGCTTTATATAATATATTATTCTCTTCTGGGTTAGGTTTTAGGGCTAAAGAGATATATTTTAAGCAAAAGTGACACTATAGGTTGATGTAGATCATCCCTCTATCCCTAGAAGCACTGTATCATGTGTCCATTACCGCAAGAAGTATCTCTGAGTTATCTGGGAATAAGCACACAACTGTTTACAGCCCTCCTTCAATACAAGCAAAATGTTGCTCACAATCAAGGCGGGTTGAAGGGTTCACCAGTAAGCAGCTAGAAAACAGGTGGGAAACACTCCAAGAAAACAAGGCTACTGGAGAGGGAAATGGAAACTCATACAAGACAAAGAAAAAAGCTGGGCTGCCTCTTTGTAATCAAACCCTTCCCCCACCCTTAGCCCACAGGCTGCCCCTGAGCCGCTCTCTTCCACAGTTCCAACACTCCTCAGAACGTCATATACATGGAGTTTTAAAGTGAATAACCTTTTGAGGTTTTCAGTTAGCATAATACCACTGAGATTGATTCCTTTTTATTGCTGAGTAATGTACCACAATTTGTTTATACATTTGTCCAATTTGTTTGAAGGACATTTGGGCTGTTTCCAGTTTTGCTGATTATGAATAATGCTGCTGTAAACGTCCACGTGCAAGTCTTTGTGTGAATGTGTTTTCATTTTTCTACTAAGATCTAACGGTGGGATTGCTGGATCATGTGGTAAATACATGCTTATATTTATTTTTAGAAACAAAACTTTTTTTCTAAATTTGTTTTTCCAAAATGGCTGTACTGTTTTGCATTCCCACCAGCAACCTAGAAAAATCTCAAGTTGGTGACGGCTGTTTTCCACATACTCTAATGGGAATACAGAGGAATCTCCAGTGATGATTACATGAACATGATCGGGTGAGATGTCTTTCCATCTACTTATTTGGCATCATACATTTCTTTGGTAAGGGTTCTGTCCAATCTTTGTCTATGTTTTGTTTTTATTCATTTTTTTACATCTATTTCTTTGTGTATGCAGGTGTATGTGAGCATGGTTTATGTGTAAAGGACAACTTTCAGGAGTGGGTCATCTCTTTCCACCATTGGGTCCCAGGGAACTTGGCGTGTCTTCAGCATTAGTGACAAGCATCTTTACACTCTGAGTCATATTACTGGCCCTTGTCCATGTTTTTAAATGAGTAATTTTATTGTGGTGTTTTGAGAATCCTTACACATATTGTAGACGCACTTTTTTTTTTTTTTTGGTGGGCAGTGGGAGGTGTGGGGTGTCTGAAATATGATTTGCAAGTGTTTCCTCCTAGTCTGTAGCTTATCTTTTCATTCTGTTAACACAGAACAAAAGGTTCTAATTCAGACAGCACAATCATTAATTTCTTCTTTTATGGACTGCATGTATATCTTTGCACCACATGAACGCCAGAAAGGGCTACCAGATCCCCTGAGTCTGGTTACAAAGGGGGTGCTGGGAACTGAACCTAAGTCCTCTGGAAGAGCATTCAGTGCTCTTAACCACTGAGCCATCTCTCCAGCCCCATGGACTGATATGATGTCTTAAGAAATCTCTGCCTAACCCAAGGTCATAAAGATTGTACTCACTTACGGTCTTGAAAACACATTATGGTTTTTTGTTTTACTGTAAGTTATTATAAACTAGTTTGGATTAATTTTAATATAGAGCTTGAGACATTGGTTGAGGTTCATTTGTTGTTTAAGGCTATTCTCTTGTTTTTACTGATATATTTATTTTTATTTTATGTGTATGAGTGTTTTGCCTATATGTAGGTATATGCAAGTAAGTTGCCTGGTGCCCTCAAAAGCCAGAAGAAGGCATCAGATCCCCTGAAATGGAGTTACAGATGGTGGTGAGCCACCATGTGGGTGCTGGAATTCAAACCTGGGTCCTCTGGAAAAGCAACTAGTTAATGCTTTTAATCCTTAACCATCTCTCCAGTCCTTGAAGACTATTCTTTTGCCACTGTAAAGACTTGCATCTTTGTAAAAAGTCATACTCCACTGATTAATTTTTTAAAGCAACCCACAAAGGAAGGACAAAGACAGAATATATAGCAATCCAGTTCTACAACCTAAAAAGACAATGAACTGCATAATTATTAGAATGTCTAACACTGTACACAGTGGCCAAACCAAGTGTTTCTGGAAGACAGGCCCACTGCTGGGTTCTAAAAGGATGTGACCACTTTGGTAAACAGCTGGGCTGTTTAAAACACATTTAACATGTGACCCAGCCGTTTCATTTTCAGTTACCCAGAGAAATGGAAACCTGAGGCTACACAATTTTACATATGTGTTTGTGGCAGGCCTGTAGCAGAGACAGACTGCGGTACAAGCATTCAAGAGAGCGCCGTTTAGTAGTAAAGGACAATGAGCACTTGTCTGATGAGAAATAAGGGCTGTGATGAGTGTGTGTGAGCTTGCTACACAAGTCTGGTAACCTGAGTTCAACCCCAAACAAAAAGGAGAGACCTGACTTACTAGAGTTGACCTCTATAGGTGCTCTGTGGCACATGCAGCCCTACCACAGCCCTATACACACACCATGCACATATAGACACAATAATAAATAAATAAATAAATAAAATTTTTAAGAGAAAAAATATAGATCAATCTCAAAAGAATTACACTGAGTAAAAGCATGACAAAAGAATATAAACTTCCTGGGCCTGGGATATAGCCCAAAAGACTGCTTAATAACATTCATAAGGCTCTGAGTTCTACCACAAAATAAGGGGAAGAAATATTGTGTAGAGCAGGGTGGCACATACCTATAATCCCAACACTTGGGAAGGGAAAGCAGGAAAATCAAGAGTTCAAGGTCATCCTCAGATATCCAGAGTTCAAAGACAGCCTGGCTATGTAAGAACCTGGGTTTCAGAAAACTGTGGTTGGTAGTGGAAGGAGAGAGAAGGGAAGATTTCAAATGTTGAAAAAAACCCAGCCTACTCTGGTATCCAAACAGGAGACAAGAACTCCTCTAGAGGATGAGTTAGTCCATAGTGGCTAAGATCCAACAAGACACTAACATTGAGGATCCCCACCAAATAGCACAGACAGACCCCTTTACAATAGAAACCTCAGAGCCAGGTGGTGGTGGTACATGCCTTTAAACCCAGCACTCAGAAGGTAGAGGCAGGTGGATCTCTGAGTTCAAGAACAGCCTGGTCTATAGAGCAAGTTCCAAGACAGCCAAGACTACACAGAGACACTCTCTCAGATAACCACTAAAAAAAAAAAAAAAAAAAAAAACCCAAAACAACCACAATAAGAACAAACAAACAAAAACAACAAAGCAATAGAAACCACAGACCAAAGCTGCAACCAAAATGCAAGGCTTTTAATCAGCTTTTTGGTCCCTTACTCTTGAAACTTAAGTGCAAAAGGTTACTAAATACCGGGAAAAGGATACTAATATTTTGTACTGGAGTTAAAGCAAAGTAATGCACTTCAGGAAACAGGAACCATGCACATCTTCCAAGAAACATGATGAAGAAAACACAATCAAAGTCATAATTAAAAAAAAAAAAACTCATAAAAGGGTATAAAAACTCAGGAAATGTCTTAGAAAACAGGAGGGGGCGGGAAGAGGGAAGAGAGGGGGACCCGTGGTTGATATGTAAAATGAACAAAAAATTTCTTTTTTTTTTTCCCCAGAGCTGAGGACCGAACCCAGGGCCTTGCGCTTGTTAGGCAAGTGCTCTACCACTGAGCTAAATCCCCAACCCAAAAAAATTTCTTAATAAAGAAAATAGGAGAGGGGGTAAAAAACTGAGGAGATGAAAGAAGAAAACTATAGAGCAATCAAATGCCAAATGAAAGGTCTCCCAGAAGGAATAGAAAACAGAAAGGAGAAGGAAAACGAAATAATTTCAAGATGATTTTCTAGAATTAAAAACTGAGTTTCTAGACATGAAGTCCCCTAACTACCCTGTGTAATAGATGAAACAGACCTATACTAAGGTAGGTAATAACATTTCAGAGCTCTGCTAAGTCTCCCGTTTCTGGGGAGCAAAGGGGTGCAATATATCAGGAATAAAATAGTTTCTTCCCTGTCAATACTAACTTGAATCTGGAAGACAAATGAACCCCATAGAATCTTAAACTCCGTCAATCAACTGTGATTGACTTGATAGACTTAAGATATTTGTAGATAACCAAAATCTGAAACAAACAACAAAAACCTATATCTTCTGCTCCCTTTCTCATCAAGCATGAAACAGTTTGCTTCAGGAAACAACAGAAACAAGCAACTAAGGTGACCCTGGGTAACAGTTATGACAGCTGGGCCCTAAAGAGGTGTAGATCACAACAAGTCAAAGGCTCTAGGAAAGACTTCTTTGAAAAGACAAACTAGCAAAATATTTGATGCAATTAATTTTTTCCTTAAATTGTATTTATTATTTTTATGTATATGGGTAGTTTGCCTGCATGTATGTCTGTACACCACATGAGTGCCTAGTGCCCAAGGAGGCCAGAAGATATTGGATCCTCTGGGACTGGAACTATATATATAGATGGCTATGTCTTAAATCAAATTTAAAAAAAAAAAAATCAGGGGCTGGATAGGATGGCTCGGTAGTTAAAGGCACTGGCTGTTCTTCAGAAGACTGGGTTCAACTCCTAGGGCCCACGTGGCTGCTCACAACCATTTGTAACTCTAGTTTTAGGGGATCTGATGCCCTCTTCTGGCCTCCTTGGGCACCAGGCACACATATTGTGCATAAACATACATGCAGGCAAAACATCCATGCCCATAAAATAATAAAAAATGTATTTTAAAAAAAGTTTTAAGAGCCAGGTGGTGGTGGCACACGCCTTTAATCCCAGCACTTGGGAGGCAGAGGCAGGCAGATCTCTGTGAGTTCGAGGCTAGCCTGGGCTACAAAGTAAGTTCCAGGAAAGGCGCAAAGCTACACAGAGAAACCCTGTCTCAAAAAACCAAAAAAGAAAAAGAAAAAAAAAAACAAAACGTTTTAAGGGCTGGAGAAATGACTCAGTGGTTAAGAGCACTGGCTACTCTTCCAGAGGTCCTGAGTTCAATTCCCAGCAACCACATGGTAGCTCACAGCCATCCATAATGAGATCTGGTACCCTCTTCTGGCTTGCAGGCATACATGCAGGCAGAACACTGTATTCATAATAAATAAATAATTTTTAAAAATTTATTCTTTTTGAGATAAGTCTGAAGGCCTGGCCTTGAATCATCTGAGGTTCAAACAATTCTCCTGCCTTAGTCCCCTGGGATGCTGGAACCACAGGTGTGTACCACCAGGCCTGACTTTCAGGTGAAATCTTGAAGGAAATCCAGACAACTAGAAAAAAGTTGGGGACTGAGTTACAACATGGAAAACTAAACCAGATGTGGTGATTTCTTGTAATCACAGTGCTTGGAAGCTGGAGAATTGTCACAATTTTGAAATCAGTATGACCTACAGGATGAGGTCCAGGCCAGCCTGGACTTCAGAGTAAGACAATGGATGGATGGATGGATGGATGGATGGATGGATGGATGGATGGATGGGCAGGCAAGCGGGCAGACAGACACCTTGCCTGTATGAATGGATGGATAGAACCACTAACTCTAGAAAACAGCACAATGTGTGGAAAAGAGAAATAATCACAGCATGTATGTTTCATATATATACTTATTTTTAAAACATCAACTGTAAACAGTTCTTACACAGGCATGAGAATTTGAACATTGAATATTGAAATAACCAATTACAATAATCAGAAAGGGGCAAATAAATAGCATGGGCAAAAAGTATATATGAGTGCAACATGAGAAAGAACTAAATCTTCATTTTGACATTATTAAAAACTTAAAACTGAAGAAATAAAGTATAAACATGGTAACTGGAGAAAGAAATCTATATACTTACAAAAAGTTTACTAAAATTATTAAAAATTATAATTGATGTTGCGGGACAGTGATTTATAGCAATAAGGCAGTACACAAAGCAGACAAATGGTTTCCATGACAAGTTCTGTAAAATGGCCATACTCTCAGTTCCGTTCATATATGATTTGAATAAAAACTTAAAGGAAAAAAATCCATAAGCATGAAAACCTGGTGGAAATAAAAACATCCTAGGAACTAAAATAATTGTAAAACAAAAGCAAGACAGCTTTTAATGTCCATAATACAATCTAAGTAAATTAATTATATAGGGAAAGAGCATTCAGAAAATAAATGGCCTTTCAGAAATTCAAAATATAATTAAAATGCAAAATAAATACAAACTGGAGACACAGCTCAGTGGCAAAGCACCTGCCTAGCCCACATAAGGTCCTGGGCTCCACCCAGAACCACAAAAACAAGGAAAATAGAAATAACTTTTTAATTCAGCAATCTTTCAGGACACAGAAAAAGTCAGCAAATGAAGGCCAATGTTAAAGGTCATGTATAAGATTTACAGTTCAGTCAGATGGAGGGAAGGCAAATCAGACACATTAGAATAGATTTTCCCAAACTGGACTATGATCTTCACAGTGAAAACTCTGTAATGCTCAACACTGCTATTCACACAGAACACCAAAAATAAGGAAATGCTCCCAGGGCAATGAGACAAACCAGCAACCACCTTCTTACTGAAAACCCTTGGGTGGGAGAAGACAGTAGGAAGTAAAACTATTATACTAAAGTTGGCTGAATAACCATTCCTAAGCTTGTCAATACACTAATTCTCAGAATCTCTGAATATTATTACCTCATATGGTGAAAAGAACTCTGAAGATATGTGAAGATGTGAGATGAGAAAGGGATCTTAGATTAGCTGAGGGCTCCCAAGCTGACAGTGGTCCTTAAAAGAGGGAGCATGGAGAGAATCATATAATTGAACACTGTAAATCAAAAAAGTTGGAGGCATGGGACTGATAGTTCTGATAACAAAAGAAAAACATGACCTACATGCACAGAGGCAGCCAATGAAAGCTGAAAACATCACCCTGCCAACACCTTTATTTAGGACCTCTGACCTCCAGAGCAGTAAGACAAAAAGTCTATACTGTTATGTTGCCAAACTTTTGATAATTTGTTACAACAGAAAAAAACCAAAACTAAAGCAGGCCGATACTTTCACGCTCAGAAAGTGATTTTCAACATAGAAATGTGTCCATAATCAATAAAGAATACATCAATGTGGGCTACAGAAATGGCTCGGGAGTTAAGGGCATGTACTGCTCTTACAGAGGACCTTGGTTGAATTCCCAGCACCTACATCAGGCAGCTTACAACAACCACTGTAACTCCAATATCAGGGGATCAGGTACCTACCACCCTCTTCTGGCCTCACAGGTACCAGGCACACCAGGTGCACAAATATAGGCACTCACACTTACACATAAAATTAACAAATCTTTTAAAAAGAGGATAGAGGAAAAAGCTGGTAAAGGCACTGGTTCTTCCAGAAGACCTAAATTAGATTTTCTGCACCCACATAATGGCTTATATCCATAGGATCCAATGTCCCCTTTTGACCTCCACAGGTACCAGGTATGCATGCAGTACAAATACATACATACAGGCAAAACACTCAAACGCGTACGTCTAAAATTAATTAATTAATTTTAAGAAAATAAAGGTGCTAGGAAGATGACTCTGGGTAAAGTGCTTGTACAACAAACATGAGGACAAACTCAGATCCCCAGGACCCATGAAGAACCCAGCACAACAGCACACATCTGTGACCCCAGCACTGGGAGGCAGAGACAGGTGAATTCTGGAAGCTCAACATCCAGTCTAGTTGAAAAACAGAGAAGCAACTAAGGAAGACATTCTGACATCAACTTCTGGCCACTACACATCCAAGGATGAACACATACAAAGAAAAATTATTTTCTACTTCTTCTCTGCCTTGGTATTGTACTTCTCATATGTGATGATAATGACATTATAATGTAGTCTGCTCGTTTTCAACTCTTATGGTCAACATATACATAAAGCACTGAGGTCCTAGTTACATGAACAGAGGAGAAAGCAAAATTTTAGTGGGCCAATTATATTCAATATCATCAGAGATTTTTCTATTATCTCCTCATATTCCTCATTCACAATCTGTGACCTTGTCATCTCTATTAAAAAAAAAAAAAGGTGAAACAACCAAGACAGAGCTGTTGTTGTTTTAAGGTTTAGTTATTTATTGTGTATACAGTGTTCTGTCTGCATGTGTCCCTGCAGGTGAGAAGAGGGCACCAGACCTCATTAGAGATGGTTGTGAGACACCATGTGGTTGCTGGGAATTGAACTCAGGACCTCTGGGAGAACAGCCTGTGCTCTTAACCACTGAGCCATCTCTCCAGCCCCCAAGACAGGGTTTTTATAGGCTCCTTTCCATTTCTGTCTATCGTTCGGCTCTCTTCCCACTTAGTCTACACATACATCTCACTAAGTCCACTCTTCTTGTGTACCAGCTCCAATTCTACTTACTACTTGAGCAAAGTGCTATGCAGATGTCCTCTGCTACAGTACAATTGCCATCCACTGAGTCATTCTCATCAATATGGAGACACTGTTCCCACCTTCAAAACATCTCTTGACTAATCCTCTTATGTCTCACTTCTCTTTTCCTTTAAATCAACATCCTTTGAAAGAGTTCTCTATGCTACCTCAAATTCTTTTCCCCATTCATTCCAGTCAAGCCTATAAGCTGCCACTCTACTGAATCTGCTCATCAAGGTCACAGATGATCACCATGCTCTTAAACAGTCAATTCTCAATCTCCATCCTAGCTAACCTGCCAGCAGCATTCTCTCCTTCATTCCAGAGAGTAAATAAGTCAAGAAGTATGATTTGGCTCAGTAGAAGAGTACCTGACTAGCATGCCCTAAATTTGATCTCCATATGGGGGTGTGGGATTGGAGAGAGAAGCACAAAGCAGACTCTACATATATACAAACAAATGTAAAATTAGACAAATAGAATGAGGGGCTTGAGATTCAGTGGTAGGGTATTTGCCTAACACACTTTAACAAAAGACCCTTGGTTTGCTCTCCAAGACTTGCCTGCCAAAAGCCCAGAATAAGAACATAAGCAAAGGAATACTGTCTTCCTGAATAATTCTGCACTATTTATCATATTCATGCATAACTTTAAAAACACAATTTAAGAATAAGTTTTAAGCCACATAAAAATAACTATAATAAAGTAGAGTGGCATCCCAGACAATAGTTAGGTTTTAAAGTCTAACCATAATGAAAAGCAAAGCTCTGACAAAATGACTCAGAAATTCCTGAACACCACTGAGTACATCAGTGTGTCACCTCTCAGAAAGTACAACACAGTCTGTTTTTCACCTCCAGAACATTTAGGGATGGTACTGTACCAAAAAAGGCATGTTGTGACTTTATACATTAAATCCATAGTTTACGAGAAGCTTACTGGAGTCTGCCTACCTGTCTCCCCTACACACACACACACACACACACACACACACACCCCTCCAGGCATACAGTCAATCAAGTTAGTTAAATATACATATATAGGTAAATATACTTATGAGGCTCCAACATACAATGGTCTATACTTCACTATTAATACTGTGGAAGAGAGACCCCACTGTGAAACACTAGCTACACACCAGGGCTGCTTCCTACCCCATGCCTATTTTTATTTTATTTTTATTTAATAGTGCTGGAGGCTGAACTCATAGCCTCATGTATACTACACAAGCACTCACTCTACCAATGACCTTTCTTCCCAGCCTTGAGGGTAAAAATATTACTAAACTGGGTGTGGTGGCACATACATGTATTCCCAGCAGTCAAGGCTAAGGCAGAAGGATTATAAATTCAAGGCAACCCCTAACTTTACAATGAGCTCAAGGCCAGCCTGAGCTACATACATAGTGAGACCAACCATGTTTCTCACAAGGCTTTAGTCACTCAAAGGCAGAGATAGGTTGATCTATGTAAGATAGAAGACAGCATAGTCTACTAGCAGGTTCCAGGCTAGCCGGGGCTACATAGTAACCCTCTTTCCAAAGGAAAAATTCCTTCTGCCATGGAAATTAACTATCTGACTAGCTTGATTTTAGCACTTTTTAAGCTGCCCTTAGTTTTCACTGCACTGTGATCAAACTGAAGCTCATCTTTTCAGGGTAGGTGGAATCAATGAATAAGTAACTACCACCACCACACTGGGGGCACAGGCTACAACTCAGAGATGAGTCTAACTAGCCTAACACTGTCAGTCCCTAAGGTTTGATCTCAAGAAACAGAAATACACAAACACAAACACACAAACACACACACACACACACACACACACACACACACGCAGCACACACAGCACGCACGCACGCACGCACACACACGCACGGAGAAGGAAGGAGAGGACTGAGAGACAGAATGAGTCTAGCACTTTCCTCCTGGCTCTAATACATCACTACATTAAAAAAATTCTTGCTCTGTGACCCACCTTATTTTCTATATAGCATAAATGCCTGGTGAACCAGGTTGGGCAAAGTAAGTCAGCATTCATAGGGACCAATATTCCTACCTAGAAACCCTTCTTCAAGAACTAACCAAACAGAGCTTACACTGCAAAACCAAGTCAACAGGTATTATGTAAATATCAAAAGGAAGGTTATTAAAAATGATTGCCTTCATTTCCCACCCACAGTTGAGGAAAAATAAAAGATCAATAATGCCCTGTGGTGGCAGGAGTGCAAGAAAAGGAATGTTACAGACAAGAATTTAAATTGTTATAATTCCTCTAAGAAACAGCATGGCAATATAACCCAAAAACCTAAAACAAAACAAAAAAACAAAGTACAATTCCTTTGTCCCAGCAATTACATTTCCAGAGAGTAAAGCCTTGTGCAAACCAATAGGCATCTCTAGCTAATACTTATAACTTTTTTGTGGTTTTGTGGTGCTAAGGATTGAATCTAGGCTTTGAGCATGCTAAGCATGTAGTTTACCAACCCAAAGATCTACCTGTCTGCCTGCCAAGTGCTAGGATTGAAAGTATGTACCAACATGCCTGGTGAAAATACAAGTGTTTTGCATTTTTTTTTTTAGATCTATTTATTTATCTATACAGTGTTTCTGCCTGCGTGTATGCCTGCATGCAGAAGAGGGCACCAAATCTCATTATAGAGGGTTGTGAGCCACCATGTGGTTGCTAGGAATTGAACTCAGGACCACTGGTAAGAGCAGTTAGTGCTCTTAACCTCTGAGTCATCACTCCAGCCCCAAAATACAAGTGTTAATGAGGTAAATGTACATTCTTTTTTCATATTATACCTATTTGAAACATGTACATGTAGTCACCAACCCTATGTTGGAAGGCATCAGATCCTCTGGAACTAGAGCTACAGATAGTTTGTGTGTAGGTGCTAAGAACTGAATCCAGGTCCTCTGTAAGAGCAACAAGTGTTCTTAACATCTCAGCCATCTCTTCAGCCCCTAACATTAAAATAAAACAAAACAAAACAAAAACTTTGTTGCTCTTTTTTTCCAGACAAAACAACATGGTCCCAGCATGGAGGAACCACCACCCACAGCTATGTACTCAGCAGCTGCTGCTGGGGCCTGCCACCACTTCAGCCTAGGGAACAGTCCAGAAGCAGGCTATTAACTTCACAATAGCAGGCAGTGTAGCTACTAGTAGGGACAACTTACCTACTGACCAGTGACAGAGCCCCAGGGTCTTCGACAACTCTTCTGCCAATGTTACAGCAAATGCAAACGTTATAAAACCAGATTTATGATAGAGCTAAGCAGGAAGATTGTAACAGATCACAGACATATCCAGCTATCTACAAAAAGTTACAGTCCCAATTTTCTTGTCCCTTGTGAGTCTTGCATCATTTGAAAATGTCCAGGCAGGTTGGGAATGGTGGTGCATGACTTTAATCCCAGTACTAAGGAAGTAGACGCAGATGGATGTCTGAGTTTGAGGCTAGCCTAATCTACAGAACAAGGTCTAGCAAAGGCTATACAGAGAAAGCCTGCCTCAGAAAAGGAAGGAAGGAAGGAAGGAAGGAAGGAAGGAAGGAAGGAAGGAAGGAAGGAAGGAAGGAAGGAAATGTCCATGCAAAGTATCCAGAAGTACCAGCATCACTTTCTCAAGAGCTCCATCACTAGGACTGAAGCTTGGTCTTAGAGCAAGAAGGACACAAGAAACTAAAGAACCTGACTACTGTCAATGTAGTCTAACCAGCTATGGAAAAGAAGACAAGTGCTATAAAGTATATGGAGTGTTCTACTCTCACATAGCAAAGCCTCAAGTGTTTGATGAAGCCATCTACACCGTTACCTGCCCATCTCCTAGTAAGAAGAGAGCCAGCGCTGGGTGGTGCTCTTTAATCCCAGCACTCAGAAGACAAAGGCAGGTGGATCTCTGGGTTCCAGGCCAGCCTGGTCTACAGAGTGAGTTCCAGGACATCCAGGACTACACAGAGAAACCCTGTCTCCAAAAAAAGAGAGATAGAGCGAGGTGGAAGGGCTAGAAAGATGGCTCAGAGGTTAAGAGCACTGGCTGTTCTTCCAGAGGTCCTGAGTTCAATTCCCAGCTCATATGGTAACTCAATGTACTTCCAAGGGTTCCGATGCCCTCTTCTGTATGTAGACAGACATACATGGAGACAAAACACCCACATATATAAAATACATAAATAAATAAATCTTTGAAAAAGGAAGAGGAGGAGATCTGGAAATTTAGTCAGTGGTAGAGGGCTCACCATACACACACAATGTGATGGGTTTGAAGCCTAGCACCAGGTGGGAATAAAAGAGAAAATACTGCTATTATAAATGTCCTAATCCCTTATCCTTAGTCTTGTCCCTTGGAATCTTTATACACTGTACTGACTGGTAGAGCCAAAGCTGGGCATGGTGGTATACACTGGTTATCCTAGCATTCTGGATGTAGAAGCTAGAAGATCACCACAAATTCAAAACTGGCCTCGTCTATATAGTAACTCTGTCTAAAAAAAAAACTTTAGTCAGTGAGTAAAGCACTTGTAGAACAAGCAAGAGGACTTGAGTTTAGATTCCTAACACCTATGTAAAGACCAGAAACAGCAACACACACACACACACACACACACACACACACACACACACACACCTAACCCTAGTGCTGCTATGAGGTAGAAACAGATGGATTCTAGAGGCTCACTAGTTACTCTAGTCAGAATGAAAGGGGAAGCTCCAGGTTCAGTGAGAGACACTGTCTCAAAAACATAAAGTAGACAAATACTTAAGAAAGTCATCCTAGCCAGGTGGTGGTAGAATACACCTTTAATCCCAGTACTCGGGAGGCAGAGTCAGGCAGATCTCTGTGAATTCGAGGCCAGCCTGGTCTACAGAGTGAGATCTAGGACAGGCACCAAAACTACACAGAGAAACCCTGTCTCAAAAAAACAAAATTAAAAAAAAAAAAGAAAGACATCCCTAGCTACATGTTCACTCACTCACACAAGCATGTACATGTATATACACACATAAAACAAAGAGAGAGAAAGATGAAGAAAAGGAAGGAGATAGGGGGAAAAGAAATATCAATAGTGGAGCCAATAGGGCTTTGGCCGCACATACCTGTAATCTCAGAATTTGGCAGGCAGAAGCAAGAGGATCAGGAATTCAAGGCCAGCCTTGGCTACACAGACATTAAATTTGAGGCGAATGAGCTATGAGTTTATCTCAAAAAATAATAATAACAATAAAATTGATAGGGGAGCTCCTGCACTCAATGTCAAGTTTATATGATTGTCAAATATTTCCATAAAACTTTCTGAATTAAGCAGTCATTTTTGAAATGTAAGATTTCCCATCATTCTATTAAAATTTATCATTAAACTTAAAAATAAAAACAAGGTATGCAGAAGAGAAGGGTCTGTGTCATTGACAATACTGACTGCTTAAAGAACAAGGAACCAAATAGTCAGAGGTGAGACGTTTCACTGTAGAATCCTTAGCGTTTCATTTTATTTTTGTTGTTGTTACTGTGTTTAGAGACAGCCCTGGCTGTACTAGAACTCAATCTGTATACCAGGCTAGCCTGGAATTCAGAGATCTGCAAGCCTCTTCTTCCCGAGTACTGGGATTATAGTTGTGAGCCACAATACCAGCTTTCCTTAGTATCTTTTGAACTATGTGAACGCACTTTCTACTTAAACATAAAACAAAGCTTACTAGGAGGTGGTGGCCCACACCTGTAATCCCAGCACTCAGGAGGCAGAGGAGGTTGGATCTCTTGAGTTTTAGGCCAGTATGGCCTACAGACAGTCTGGTTTTCTAGGACAGCAAGGCTACACAGAGAAACCCTGTCTCGAAAAACCAAAAGTAAAATAAAACTCTAAAAATAAAATAAAAATATCGCTTAATACAATTCCATGGCTACCTATGGTCTATTCAAATTTGAAATTTTCATTTAATTAAAATGTTTAACATTACTTATTGCTGGAGTGGTACCTGCATACACCCCAGCATGCATGTAGAAGCCAGAGGACAATCTGAATGCATCAGTTCTCCCCCTCTCCCTCCACTCAGGAGATCCAGGGACTGAACTCAGGGTGGCAGGCCAGGTGGCAGGCACCTCCACTTGCTGAGCCATCTGCCCAGCGCCAAGAAAATGCCATTGCCTAAGTGCTACAGTCAAATTAGTATTAACTATGTTAGTCTGTGGGGCTGGAGGCATGACTCATCCATTAAGAACACTTGTTGCTCTTTCAGAGGTACTCTTTCCCAGCACCCACATGGTGGCTCACAACCATCTATAACTCCAGTCCCAAGAGATTCAACGTTCTCTTCTGACCTCTACGGGTACTACACACACAGGGTACACCTATATACTCATAGACACAATTATAAATATATGTAGTAAAAATAAAACTTCAGCCAGGAGGTGGTGGCACATGGCCTTTAATCCCAGCACTTTGGAGGAAGAGGCAAGTAGATCTCTGTGAATTCAAGGTCAGCCTGGTCTATAGAGTTAGTTCCAGGACATCCACGGCTACACAGAGAAACTGTCTTGAAAAACCAAAAAAAAAAAAAAAAAAAAAAAAAAATTTCAAAAGGATATTTAAATTAAAAACAAAGCAATAACAATAACAAAAAAACTGCTAGTCTATTCAGCAGAATGTGGTGCACGCCTTTAATCCTAGCGCTCAGGAGGCAGAGTCAGATCTTTTTGAGTTCAAGGCCAAATTGGTCTACACAGCCAGTTGCAGGACAACTAGCGCTATATAGTCAGACCCTGTTTCAAAAAGCAAAATAAAACAAAAATCTATTCAAGTCAAAATTATTGAGGGTCTTGCGAAAAAGGCCACAGAACAATGAGGGAGGTGACTATAAATAAGAAGTAGGAAAATGAAGGGAACAAAGAAAACATACCTTCCTAACAGTAGAATTTGCTTTTAAACTCTTAGACAAGTAAAAAATTCTAACAGTTCCTCTACATTTACATTACATTATATGTATTCCTGGTGTTTTGCTTATGGAAAATATCAAAATGTCAACCATTGTTTCTATTAAAGGTCTTTAATGATATTGCATTTTAGACCTGTAATGAAACATGGTACTCACTGTAGTTTGTAATGCATCTCATTAAACACATTAATAACATGCGTTTAACTAAAAGGTCAACTTACTATGGTTAAAGTTTAGCTTTCTTATAATCACTTCATTTAAAGCTGTATAGCAAACTCTGGGAAGACAACAGAGTGCCTGTTACAGAAATGCTCTCAATTCTCCCATCTATCCAAGTCAGCCATTCTTGTTAAAAATTAAATGCCCAGCTAAGATAAAGCTCAGTGGCAGAACACTTGGTAGCATGCAGAAGGCCCTTCATTTCCTAGTACTGTTAACAAACTTGCAAATATTTTTATGTGGAATAATGGTTACAATATTGGTTTTTTGAGACAGTGTCTCATTATGTAGCCTGACTGTCCTGGAACTTGCTACATAGACCAGGCTGACCTGGAACTCAGAGATCCATTGGGATTAAAGGTGGTGGCCACATCTAGCTAGTAATAAGATTTTTAGAGCTGAAGAGACAGTTCAGTGGTTAAGTGCACATGTTACTTTTGCAGAGGACCTAGGTTTGATTCCCAGCATCCACATTGTGGCTCACAACCTTATATAACTCCAGTTCCAGTAAATCTAATGCCTTCTTCCTGCCTCCAAAGGTAATAAGTATGCACGTGGTGCACATAAATACATGCAGGCAAAACACTCACACATAAAATGAATAAATCTTTTAAAAAAATTTTAAATCCTTATCTTTTAGGCATGCACACTAAAAGATTTATTGAGAAAATGAGGACATACATTATTTGCTTCACAATGGTCCCGAAGAAAGAAGTTGTCAGTATAAAGACAGATGCAGTTAAGACTGGCATGAGTTTCAGTCAGGCAGTGGTGGTGCACACCTTTAATCCCAGCACTCAGGAAGCAGAGGCAGGAGATCTCTGAGTCAGAGGCCAGCCTGGTCTACAGAGCAAGTTCCAGAACAGCCAGAACTACATAGAGAATCTTTGTCTCAAATAAATCAATAAATAGATTGGCATGGGTTAACTACTTCAGCCAGAGATATTAAATGGGGGCTCACTGTGCTCACCTTCCTACTGTAATATAGGTTATGTACATAATGTAGTTTGTATAATTCATCCACCTAGAGAGATGGCTCAAAGGTTAAGAGCACTAGCTGCTCTTCCAAAGGTCCTGAGTTCAATAACCAGCAACCACATGGTGGCTCACAACCATCTGTAATGAGATCTGGTGCCCTCTTCTGGTGCAGGCAGAACACTCACTGTCTACATAATAAATAAATAAATCTTTACAGAAAAAAAAAAGCTATCAGGAAGACTCAGAGAGTAAATAATGGTACAAGGACAACACATAATAAGCATATACAACCCACAACCTAAGGACAGAATCCTATATTCACTGCCTATATTGGTAGAGAGAGAGGAACTTGAAGGGTTGGAGAGATGTCTCAAAAGTAAAGAATGCTCAGCACTCTTGCAGGACTGGAGTTCAGTTCCCAGCACCCAAGTAAGGTAGCTCACAACTGCCTCTAACTCCAGCCAGGGGATCTGATGCCCTCTTCTGGCCTCCAGAGATACCTGCATTTATGTGCACAAATGCGCACACATAATTTTAAAAATTAAAAATCATATATATGAGATATATATATATATATATATATACATATATATATATATTTAAAGAGTTTATGAAGAGATCAGAAAGGTAGGAGAATCTAAGCAGTATATTTGGCGTCACCAAAGCCCAAGAAAAATACTTCAATGTTAGACCAGTGAGATGGCTCAGCAGGTAAAAGTATTTTATTGAAAGTCTGATGGCCTGAAACCACATAAATATAGGAGACAAGTTACTCCACAAAGTTCTCTGACCTCCACATACAGGTTGTAGAATGTATACACATGTGATTGTTTGTTCCATCTTACATGTTTTCATTCTCTCTCTCTCTCTCTCTCTCTCTCTCTCTCTCTCTCTCTCACACACACGCATGCACTCACACACACCTTAAATATTAAAAAAGAAAATACTTCATTGAATTCTTCTGCAAGGCAATAAGGAAATCACTAGAAACCTTCCCATAGCAATCTAAAAGGCCAAAGTTTATAAGTATTACAGTAGACTATGACACTACACAACAGTTAGTTTAAACTACATAGGGATTCTGAATACTAATAAGATTATAAAAACACTGAAGACAGTGGGGATGATAGATATAACAATTCACCATTCACATAGCTGAACACTGCCAATATCGATCTTTCAACAGAAAAAGATAACCCTGGTATCTAACTGTTACAGTGGGATGTGTGCCAGACATTGTACAATTATGATGCTTTACAATGATTATGTCCTTTAACGCTCACAACCATATTATCCCTATCTTACTATGATGTAACCTGCCCAAGACCACAGAGCTAATCAACTGCTGAGGGTGGTGTTAGGGGTATTTGGTAGCATACATGCCTATACCCCTGATACTGGGGAGATGTAGTCAGGAGGATCAAAGTTCAAGGCTATCCTTAACTACAAAGCAAGTTGGAGGATAGCCTGGGTACATGAGACACTGTCTCAAAGGAAAAAAAAAAACAGGTAGAAAGATTAATCCCAGCATGAGGTGGAGACAGGAGAATTAGGAGTTCAAGGTTATCTTCCACTACACAAGTATTCCAAAGCCAGGCTAGGGTAATGAGACCTGTCTAAAATTAAACAAACAAACCTAGGCAGTTTAACTTTAACTGCTCTATAAGATTAAGCAGACCAGGCATGATAGCTCATGTCTTTAATCCCAACACTCAAGAGGAAAGGGCAGGTAGATCAGAGTTTGAAACCAGCCTGATCTATATAGTAACCCAAGCCAGCCAGGATTATTCAGTGAGACTTGTAAATGAATGAATGAGTGAATGAATGAATGAATGAATGAATGAATATACAAAAGCAAAGTGAGTAAGACTCAATTAAAAAGAGTAAATTCCTAAATTCTACTGTTTGACCTGGAATTGGTTATGAATTCAGCCTGTTTCACACCAGCTGTAATAGAGCTACATAAACTGGTTACTCAGAACAATATACTGGAGGAGTTGTTATGAAAACTACCCAGACGGGTATATATAGCATATTAAGTCATACTGTCATAGGATGATGGAAGCAAACAAAAACTGGCTACCTCCAAAAGCACAGAAAGTCTGGTTATTAGCTCCTCATCCTCTCAGAACGTAATACCAAACGACTACTCCTTCCTTCTCCTTCTTCTATCACAACCTACATTGTCAGACTAATAGATATCTGTCAGAATGACTGAAGTTCACCAGGAGGAGTCAAATGGTTAAGTGCAAAAAATTAGAAAGATCAGAAGTGTTATAAAGCAGAATTAAAGTAACATTCAAGAGACTAAAGAAATTAACTATGTGATGCTGTGGTGATTTGAAAGAAAATGATCCCCAAAGGAAGTGGCACTATTAGGAGGTGTGGCCTTGTTGAAGGAAGTGTGTCACAGTGGGGGTGGGCTTTGAGGTCTCTTTTGCTCAAACTTTCCTCACTATGATTTTCAGACTTCCTGTTACCTGCAAGGTGTAGAACTCTCAGCTCTTTCTCCAGTACCACATCTGCATGCAAACAGCCATGCTCTCCCCCATGATGATAACAGACTAAATCTCTAAAACTATAAGCTGCCACCTCAATTAAGTTTTCCTTTATAAGAGTTGCTGTGGTCATGGTGTCTCTTCACAGCAATAGAAACCCAAACTAAGACAGATGCTAACCAAGAAATATCTATGTTTTAAAATGAGTGTTTATAAAGATTCAGGCAAGAAGACTAGTGAGTAGTAAAATGGAAAGACCTTACTGTAAAATGTTTAAAGTAGCCTGACAGTGGTGGCACACGCTTTTAGTCCCAGCGCTCAAGAGGCAGAAGCAGGTGGATGTCTGTGAGTTCAAGACCACCCTGGTCTACAGAGTGAGTTCTAGGACAGCCAGAGATGTTACAAAAAGACTGTCTTGAGAAAAAAAAGTTTATGACATTTAATCTAGAACAGTTTAGGTCTCATCCGAAGGCACCCTCAGAAATGAGGGTACTAGATCACTAAAAATAGCAAACAAGTGCTCCAAAAATCTAAAAAAGAAAGAACACGTGTGTATTGAGGGAGAAAGCCAGGAGAGGGGGTCAGGTGGTTTCTCTTCTTCTTTTGAAGACCTTACAACACACACTGGAGTATTCTTGAAAGGTTGCCCAGATTTCACAGAAAACGAACTTTGAGTATGGCAGGCCACAAAACTAAACACTGTCCACAGGAAGTCATTCTACCACAGTCTTCTACAAAAGAAATGCTTATGCCAGGAGTGGTGGTGCATGCCTTTAATCCTGGCACGGGGGAAGTGGAAGGTAGATTTCTGCGAGGCCAGCCTGGTCTACACAATAAGACCCTGTCTCAAAAAAGGAAGTCTTCAAAGCTGCACATATGCAACCTGAATTGTTTTCAAGTGATCCTATTTAGAGGCAGTACCAAGCCAGATGTCCTCACTTCTCTTTCAAATCTAACTCTATACTATAAAGGGTTACTGTGGTAGTTTGAATGTAATTGGCCCCCATAATCTTATACAGAGTGGCACTATTAGGAGGCGTGGCTTTGTTGGAGTAGGTATGGCCTTGTTGGAGGAAGTGTGTCACTGTGGGGGTGGGCTTTGAGGTTTCCTATGCTCAGGATACTGCCCAGTGTCTCAGTTGACTTCCTGTTGCCTACGAGATGTCGGACTCTCAGTACCATGTCTGCCCACATGCCTCCATGCTCCGTGTCGTGATGGTAACAGACTGAACCTCTGAAACTGTAAGCAAACCCCCTCAATTCAATGTTTTCCTTGTAACAGTTGTGGTGGTCATGATGTCTCTTCACAGCAATAGAAACCCTAACTAAAACAGTTACATTTTGGTTTTCATTATTGTTGGTTTTGATTTTTGTTTGGTGGTGGGTAATCTGACAATGTTACTTGCTCAGCATGCCCTTAAATCACTAGGCACAAGGAATACTCCTGCCTCAGCTCCAAAATAACCAGGACTACAGGCAGTGCTCAGCTTTTAAGTTTGAAAATGCAAATGGAAACAACATCTCAGCGTACAAGTTAGGAATAACCATGCCAACCAGGGCACATGTTTCCCTCTGCCCTGGCACTTTGGTGCCACTGGACACACAGGAGGCAATATTGTTGGAGGAAGACTCCTGTCTAAGAAGAAGGAAAGCTGGAGTTTTACATCTGCTGCTCAGGAGCACTTTGGGTGAGCCACTGTCTCTGGTTTTCTCATCTGTAAAGTGAAGGAATTAGGAACCAAGTAACCTCTAAATTCTTTTTCTTTCTAGAATTCTTTGAGTTTATAGCTCAGTAATTCTCTTCCAAAATGTATTCTTCCCCTGTAGTCAGTCTTTTTCCACATTCTTTGTTACCCAAAGGAAAGATAGGAATAATATTTAACTTGTTTCTACAGCCCTAACAGAGGATCATATCCTGTAAGCACATGACACAACCAGCATAAGGACCGAGTTTCATTACTCATTCTCTCCCTCTTGTTCTATACCTATAGGTTTTCAAATAGTTTTCACTAAAATTTAAGAAGTAATTCAGCTAGGAGTGGAGGCGCACACCCTTAATCCCAGCACTCAGGAGGCAGAGGCAGGCAGATCTCTGAGTTCAAGGCCAGCCTGGTCTACAGAGAAAGTTCCAGGCAGCCAGAGCTACACAGAGAAATTCTGTCTGGAAAAAAACAAGAACAAAAAAGAATTTAAGAAGTAATTCAAAAAGCCAAGGGAAGGATGTCAAATGATATTGTGAAACAGACATGACTCAAGCTGATCCATTTCAAAATTGTCTTCATTTGATAATGCTGCTATTTTTAAAAGAATTACTGATTATTTGGCTTTTTGGATAAGATCAAGTATAAACAAATCATTGACACCAATATTCTACATTAAAGTATTACTAAAATTAAAAATCTTAGTTTTTTACATCCAACTCAGTATACCCCAAAACGATACGAGTATTCTTACTATTTTTTAGAGCACTGGCAAATTCTGGGCCTCCTTTGTCCTTGAAGACTGGAAAAGTATCTGGTTGAGGCAACTGGTTGGTAGTCAACAGAGCTTTCTGTAGTTTGATCCTTCCTTCCAAGAGCTGGTCCCACAATGCTGAAGAAAAAGTAAAAGAGAGGCTTTTCTCTGGGTCAGGACTCTTTCTGGGCTGGGGACTGAGGAGAGAGGGAGCAGCACCAATGTCTAAGCAGCACGCACTATGATATTCATGCCACAGAAACATCCTTCATTCTAGAAAATAAATTCTCTTGGATGGGAATACTTGCTAGGAGACCTGACAGAAGGAGAGGATATGCTCCTCTTCAATCTTCCACAAGGACTAGAGCAGAGCCTGCTAAGCATGAAACAAGAACTGCGGTGCAGGCCTCTGAATAAAGTGAGGTATGTCACTGACTAATTAGAAAGGCACTGGAGAAACAGAACCACCAAAACCAAAAAGCCGATTAATGCAGAAACTCTGAAAAACAAGAAAGTAGCAAAAGCACACACGCACCTATCTGATTCTTCACAGCTCTTCCTTTCTCCACTTCCTCAGAAACTTTGACACTGGAGAAGGTCATCACCACGCCATCATCTTCACTGTTCCTGCCTTCTTCCCTGTCTTCTTCCCTGTCTTCTTCACTCTCGCCTTCTATGTTTTCCTCAACATCTCCTTCTTCCATGCCACTCTCTTCCTCTTCCTCTGCCTCACTGCTCCCAAGGTCATCCATTCCTTCTGTAAATTTCTCAAAATCACTAATGCTCTGGAAACTGAAGCCTGGCTTTTCTGCAGAAAGCCTTCTGCCCTTCTTCTGCGCAAAACTGTTCTCCAGATCGTTGTCAGCATCCTCTTCCTCAGTAACACTTAGCTCCTCCTCCTCCTCTTGCTCCTCCTCCTCAGATTCCTCCAGGCCCAGGCCCTCTGAATCTCCATCTCCAGATCCTTCTTCATCAGATATTTCTTTGTCTAAATCATAAGGGAAAAAAAGAGGGAGCAGGGGTTTACCTAGAGAAAAATAACAGGCCACATCTTTCATTTCCATTAATGAACTGTGGCATCTACTATGAAAGCAAACATGTTATTGGGCTCTATTCAACTAAACAAACACTATATATTTACTGTCTCTAAAATGATAAGGGGAAACAAAGACAAACAGAACATGAATCCAACCTAAAGCAATCTAGTGAAGACGACACAGACACAAAAGGTACCGTGCAGGAAAGAACAAAAAGTGCTTTGAAAGAACTTCATGCCAGCTATGGTGGCTCATATAACCTCAGTACTCAGGAGGGTCAAGCAGCAGGACTGCTTGGAGTTCAAGCCCAACCTGGTTTACATAATGAGTTCTAGACCAGCCAGGACTACACAGTAGTCTCAGAAAAATAAATAAAATGTAAAAATAAATAAATAAATGAAACATTTCAACTGGTGTTTTGGAATTAGACCAGTCTTCCCAAAGCTACATCTGAAAAAAAATGTATCATTAGCTATTCCAAACACACACAAATAGCAAGTACCTATATCTTGTACCGGCTATCAAGACTAAAAATGGGTTTTAATATCTGTAACTTGTTTATTTTATTATAGAAGACCAGCGTTAAAAGACTTTGGACTTTAAAGTGTTGGTATTTTTAAAGATTTTTGAGGGCTTTTTTCAAGTTGGATTGTCTTTTATAATACTAATATAAGACTTTAGGAACAACATGCATCAAGTTATGCCTTAAAGTGATGTGTCTATATGTTAAGTTGTTAAGGGGTCAATTGTGTTGGTTAGTTTTAACTGTCAATCTGATACAAGCTAAGATCACCTGAGAAGAAAGTCCTTTTTTTGGTATGGGGGGCAGGGTCTCAGTATATATTCCTGGTAGACAAGGCTGACCTCAAACTTAGAGACACATCTGCCTGTTTCCTGAGTACAGGTATTAAAGAAGCATACACCACCATGCTCACCTCTGGGAAGAAAGTCTTAATTGAGGAATTATGTAGACCAGGTTGATCTGTAGACATACTTTCAATTGTTAACTGATATAGAAAGACCTAGACCACTGTAGGCAGAGGGTCCTAACAGTGTAAGACAGGAGAGAGAGAGAGAGAGAGAGAGAGATAACTGAGAGCAAACAAGTAAAGATACATTCATTCTCTCTTTACCCTTGACCTGAATATGATATGACCAGCTGCTACCAAAGCTCCTGCCACGGTGATGTCTCTGCTATAATGAACTAAAATCCAGAATTATAAACTGAAATAAACCCAACTCTTCCCTAAGTTGCCTTTTGCCAAACTATTTTTATCATAGCAAAAGAAATGAACCTAGGATACCTGTGGAGAGTAGTTCATTGCCTTAGGGGTTCATTGTCTTATGGGAGTGTTAGATAGACATGCCAATAATACATTACAACATCATCAATAGATAGTATATAGAAAAGTTACCACACTAGCACACACTGTGGGAGCCCACAATGATTTCAGCTTGTGGCTTGTTTCCATCTTGACTCAAGGTCAAAGTTCAAGCTTGTCTTTACCCCTTTTAGGCTGGATAATAGGATGTTTGGACAAAGGCGTGGTTATCAGGTATCTTGAGAATTAAAGAGGTGTTTACCCTTGTCTGTACCTTGAACCATGGTGTCCTTGAGATGGGTGGCCTTTTTGCCTCCCCTGCTTTGGGTATACAAAGGCCCTAAGAAATAAACTCAGGGGCTGGAAAGATGGCTCAGCGGTTAAGAGCACTGGCTGTTCTTCCAGAGGTCCTGAGTTCAATTCCCAGCAACCACATGGTGGCTCACAACCATCTGTAATGGGATCTGGCGTCCTCTTCTGGCATGCAGAATATTGTATACACAATAAATAAATAAATCTTAAAAAAAAAAAAGAAAAAAGAAATAAACTCAGGGCTGCTGTGGTATTGACAAAACCCTTCCAAAGCTATCCTGTTCTCTGTCTTTTTCTTGTGTGTCTATGTCTCTATTTTTCCCATCTATTATTTCTCAAATCTCACTCCCCTATTCAAGAATGTTGGGGAGTGGGTCGGGTGGGGTCCAGCAACACACCTGTAATCCTGGCATTTGGAAGTGGAAGCAGTAGAGTCAAAGCAAGTTCAAGACCAGCTTTCTGTGTTTCAGGCCCACTAGGACTACATAATGAGTTCTTGTTTCCTCCCCACACTCTAATCCCCACCCTGCCTGAAAGAAGAAAAGGAACCACCTGACCTTCAGGAAAAGGTTAGAGATGGTTTATGTGGAAACATTACAAATTTACTTATGAAGTATAAGAAACAGCTAATCAAACTGAGAAGAGGTAAGGAAAGGAACTAAAGTATAGACTACAAGAGGAAGTGGGGAAGCGGAGGTACATGAACCTAGAGGGTTGCTAAAAATTCCTGCTGTCCCCGGGAAGGAGTCTAAACTGAATCTTACAGCTGGTGAGTGCCAGTTCCAGTTTCTGGCTTTGCTTAGGCTTGCATCACCACCTGACATTTAGAGATGTGGTACTACTCATCTAACCTCTTCTGCAGGAAACCTATAACAAGCATGATTATGGAACACAGCAAACAAGTTAGCAATAACCAAGTGAAATAAAGAGTTTACGAAAACGTTAAGTCTTCAGTACTTCTTCCAAGAAATATACCTAAACTTGCTGGATATAGTGGTCCTTACCTCTAATTCCAGCATGGTCTACATAGCAAGTTCCAGGCTAACCAGAAAGACATGGTAAGACTCTGTCCTAATTGTTTGTTTTTGTTTTGGGGGGAGACAGGTCTTACTGTTAACAGTGGCTGGAACTTGCTATGTTCTGGCCTTGTACTCAGAGATCCACCTGCCTCTGCCTCCCAAGTGTTGAGATTAAAGGTGTGTGACTCCAGACCCTTCAAGACACTGCCTCAAGAGAAAATAAATAAAATAAAATACAGGCACACATATACACCCTTAAATTTAAAAAGTCTCAGACATGCTGTCAAAATTAAAAACACAGAAGCTAAGTGAAAAACCAGTAGAACAACCCTTTAAGTTTAACCATTTTTCAAATTAAGAAATTTTCATACAACACAGTGTAGACATTAGAGTCAACCCGCTTTTATGTGAATTCTGGCTCTTCTTTCTACTTAGCAGATATATCACTTTTACTTAATCAATTAGCCCTTCACTTTCCTATTTGTAAAATGAGGATAAATAATATCAACTTCTTGGGCTACTGGAAAGGGTCAGATGATAATGATGGTAATGTTTTTTACTTTTTTAAAGCTGTATTTATGTCTGAGCGTTTTGTGCCTTCGTATGTGCAGCTCTGGTGCCTGCAGAGGAGCTGGAGTCATGGATGGTTATGAGCGTCCATGTGGGTGCTGGGAATCTAACCTGGATCCCAAAAGTGCTCTTAATCACTGGACTACCTCTGCAGACATTATGGTAATATTTGGGGGGGACTGTGTCCCAGGCTCTCAGAACTAACTTCAGTGGCTGGCACATGGTGAAAACTCAATAAATATAATCATAATGTCTCATAGATTGGCCCTCTTCAAAGTCTCTAGTCTGTTAAGCTCCTAGAACTACATCAAGGACTGAATCAAACACATCATAACCTGAATGGTAGTTCCTGGGATATTATCAGTGTTGACCTTCCTAAAAGAAAATAGATGGCATCTTCTCAATATCCATATCCAGAAACTTCTTCCATCTTGAGAAACTTCCTATTGCTTAAAACTATAAGCTCACATCCTAAATTCTTTCTCTAGAAAGATAGAAGCATTGTTATTTTTTTTTATAATAACAAAAGGTCAGTTCCATGAATAACTAATACACAGAGAATCAATATAAGACCTGAGAAACAAAAAGGGTCAAAATATAAAAGCAATAACTTTCTTTTTGGCCTTTTTTGAGACAGGGTTTCTCTGTATAGTTTTAGAGCCTTTCCTGGATCTCACTCTGTAGACAAGGCTGGCCTCAAACTCAGAGAGATCCGCCTAGCTCTGCCTCCCAAGTGCTGGGATTAAAGGTGTGCACCACTACCACCTGGCCTTTTTTTTTTAAACACATAGCCCTGCCAATACCTAGTATGCCTTGCCCTTTTTTTCCCACTCATTTTAGGGTGAGCCATAAATCTGAACTTGGTAACTCTTGAGTTTTAGGTTTCTTTTTGTTTGTTCTTTTGAGACAGGATCTCAGATGTAGCACATGCTAGTACAGAACTATGTAGCCCAGCCTTAAACTCTGGTCCTTCTGCTTCAGTCTCCCCTAGTTCTGAGATAACAGGAGCACATCTAGCTGGGTTTTAGGATTCTTTTAAAGTGAAGTGGTGACCTCTAAGGCCCTTCCTAGTATCAAACCCAGTGTCTCTCCTAAAATAAGGAGACACACACAGATTTCCAGAAAGCATCCAGAAACAAAACCGTTTAACCCTATAAAACTAGGGCAAAAGAAGGATTTCCTGTGAGTATGTCTACTCACCAGATGAACCTGGCAGAGTCTGCTCCCAATGGTCTTCTTTCCAAGCTTTCCTAGAAGTGGTCTTGCCAGAATATCTTTTGTCTGTGTCCAAAAGGGAGGATGATGCCAATTTTCTAATGCTACTCACTGCCAGATTATCTTCCTCCTCTTCCCCTTCGTCAAACCTGTCAATCACTCTGGCTCTAGTGGCTGTGGGGAAGGGAGGAAAACAGAATCTTAGGTGTTTTGTTTTGTTTTGTTTTAAAAAAAAAAAAAAAAACTTTAATAGGAACCCAGTTAAACAATTTCAACCCCACACACATCTCATCTTTCTATGCTTGGTGAGTACTCTTACCAACTGGGCTACATTCCCCAGCCCTCAATTCATTAAGTGTCCTCTACAGAATTTCCACTACCTTACAGGAATAGGGAATTTATTTCTGGTTTCTAGGGAGACTGCCATCATATTGCTCTCTGTTTCTGAATAGAAAGCTAACTCCCTGCATCTACTAGGAGACTGTTCCTATGCCTTGGATCCTATAAATCTAGTCCGATTCTTCCTTTTCCGTCATGGTTTTATTTGTTTCTTTTTTCTTTTTTGGAGGTTCTGAAGATTAAATCCAGGGCCCCAAGTATGTCAGCTACATGCCTGCGGACCTTAATTCTTCCTCAATGTATGACAGTCACCCCACGCCCCCAGATGGCTTCACTTACCCTGGCTTAAACAAGTCCCCGTTTCCTCAGCTGATATGTCTGCACCAGGACTCCTACCTCTTCTATTAACTCCTTCCCCACAACTCTCTGACTCAACTCTAAAGCACAATTACTCCCAGCTAGTCTCAGAACAGGCTTATGGAGAATCAGCCGGAACGTGGGCCAATGTCTAAACATGCTTAAACAGCACCAGAGAATCCTACTTCTTCATTCTCGAAGCAAGTTTCTAGAGGCGGGTCAGTTTTTAAACACACAAAAACCTGAAACTCGGCAGACTTCTTCCTCCTTTCTAAGGTACTACCAGAAAAGGGCATCCCAAACGACTGCCAGTCGGCTGCAAGTCCGTGTGTCCCGCCCACCCCCAAAGTCTGGAAGGCACCTTTACAGCCCGGGTCACCCTCCACCCCCTCCTGGGGTCAACCCTCCCGAGAGACACAACTCAGAGCCAAGGGAAGGAGAGCAGGCCCGAGGGCCAGCTGCCCGCCCCGGCCCACTGGAAGCGGGGCCCAGTGCTCCACACGTGGCCGGCCCCAGTCAGGCCTCACCCTCCTCCGGGTCGGCCTCAGGATCCGCCTCACGCGGTCTCGGATTCAACAACTGTTCCAGCTGCAGAGCCAAGGGCTGCGGCCCCGCCATGGTCACCAGGTCACAGTCGGCGCTGCGCTCGTGAACGTGCAGCCCGAGCCCGCGCCGACGCTCCGGCCCGGGAACCCCGAGCCGGACGCTACTCCGCACCCCAAACAGAGAGCGTCGGAGCGGGCGTTCAGCTCCAGGGTCGGCAACTTCCGGGAGGCGCGCGCCGGCGGGGCGGGGCCTCGCGTCGTCCCAGGCGTTGCTAGGCTGGAGACGCAGGCGGGCGGAACCCGGAGGGGCGGGGGAAATGGCAGCCGGCCTAACGCGCGTGCGCCAGAGTTCCCGGGAGCGCGGCTGCTGGCGCGGGAGCGCGCAAGGGCACGTGACCGCCTCGAGTGAGGACCATTGATTGCGTTTCGAGCTTCCAGGGTCCCCTAAGCACAAAATAACGCCTCAGGCTTTGTGCGAGGTTGGTTTAGGGATGAAGAGTAATGTACTTGTGGCTCCTGGTGGCCGGCTGATTTGTGAAAGGAGTAAAGGATGAGCCTCTCGAACCTCAGGTACTCGAGCAAGCACAGACTGGGTTTCAAAACAGGGCTTTTCCTAGTGTGGAGGAGCCTGGGGCCGGGCACACACCTTTCAACTCTAGGCAGTCAGGATCTGAGAGGCCTGCATGTGTAAGTGTGCGGCCAAGTGCGATCTTTATTAATAGGAATAATTAGGAACCGCGAAGGTTGTACCTCAAATCAAGATCGGTTTTTTGTAGCTTCTTTGTACCCCCTTGCCTGGGCGAGCGAAAGGGAGCCTGGGGTTAGAATTACTCTACTACACACTCCTCGATATTAATAGCTTTACTGTTCAAAGATGGAGTGACTGAGACCCCCCCGCAACTGATGAGCAAATGCAGAAGAGAAACCCTTCACTCAGTTCTAGCATTAGATGGTTAGACTCAAAATATAAAGACCTTAATGAGATAAATTTAATTGCACCCAGACACATGAATTATGCAATCACTTTACATTCTCTTTCCTTCATGGAGCATTCCTTGACTGCCCACTACGTGGCAGGCACTGCTAGGTGAAATACAGGATGTGTAAGTTAGATTCTCCACACAGAGATCAGCCTAGAAGGGCAGCAAACAAGAACTGAGGAATGACAAATTTGAGTATAAAGTGGCCTGTTATATGTTGGAGGTCTTCCATGGAGACCTAGAATCTGCTGTAAACAGAAATGATACCAAAAAAAAATAATAATAAAATAAAATAAAATCCAGTAAAAGCTGGGCGGTGGTGGTGCACGCCTTTAATCCAAGCACTCAGGAGGCAGAGGCAGGTGGATCTCTGAGTTCGAGGGCAGCCTGGTCTACAGAGTGAGATCCAGGACAGGTGCCAAAACTACACAGAGAAACCCCGTCTCAAAAAAACAAAACAAAACAAAACAAAAATCCAGTTAAAAAAAAAAAAAAAAAAAAAAGACAGGAGAAGGCCTGGTGGTGGCATACACCTTTAGTCCCAGCACTTGGGAGGCAGAGATAGACGGACCTCTTTGATTTCAAGGGCAGCCAAGGTTACACAGAGTGAGTTCCAGGACAGCCAAGGCTATACAGAGAAACCCTGTCTTGGAAAAAACAAAAAGACATGAGTAATACACTGTGAGCATAGCTCGCACCTGTTTGTCCATTGAGACCAAGTCTCTAGCCAGGCTGGCCTCCAACACACTATGAAGCTGAAGATGATCTTGAATTCCTCGATCTTCCTGCCTCCATGGGGATTACAGGCATGTGCCACTACACCCTGTTCATTCAGTGCTAGGGACTAAACCCAGAAGTTTGTGCATGCTAAGCAGGAACTCTTCCAGTTCTACATCCCTAGCTCAGTACCGTTTCTTAAGTATGGATCCCAAAGCAGACCAATGTAAACAACTGGTAGCTTCTCAGTGGAACCCACGGGAAGACAACCCCTGACTCAGAGTCTTCAGACTCAGGCAATAAGAGATTACTTCTTTAGTGTAGCCTGTCCCATGTCCCTGTCCTAAGTGGCTCTCGAGTGAACATGACCAGGGCTACAAAAGAGAAACAGAGACTGTCTTAGGATAAAGCCTTTCAGACATGGAGAGCAAAGAATGTCAGACCAGACAGAGACCCAGGCAAAGAAAATCTTTGTATTACTCAGTAGTTTAGAGGACTTATTTTTAAGCGTACCCTCTGGGATTGCAGTCATGTGCCTGTATTAGAGCCTCCATGCTCAAAAATGTGTTCCTCTGTCCACTACAAGGTGCCATTGCCTTGGGCATAAAGAACAAAAAATGTTCTCCCACCCCACATTTAGTAAATTATGTCTTCCAGATCCTCTTCCCTTGCTATTTCAGGCACTGAGAACCTGCCCTTAAAGGTAAAGAGAAAGGAGTTAAGTGGAAAGGTGGAAACGGTAGCAGGGCAGAGACCATCTTGTAACTGTTCTACATACAGGACACTGCTGGCCTATTTGTGGTCTGCCATGCTGAGCAAACCGGAGCATAAGGTGCCATCGGCCTACTTACCAACTCTCCCTCTCCTGTCTCGGCTGCCCCTGACTTGAGACACATTTTTAGGAAGGAGTCAAGAACACTCTGCTCTTGCCACACATATCCTAGGCTCCACAGAATTGTCTCCCCTGCTTCCCTACCCCAGGAATCTTCTTCCTGGAGGGGAGCTAAGAAGAAAGAATGCCAGAGCTTAAGGTGTAACTAAGGGAAGTTGAGGCACAGGGCAAGGGAGAGACCACTAAATGGTCTGGAGCTCCTTCCTCAGATGAGTTCCAGTTTCTTGAGAGGCGGCTGAAGGCCTCCAGATTAGGGTGCAGTGGGGTTGGAGATGGAGGGTGGGTTGTGGGAGGGGCCAGTAAAGGGCAGTATGCTTCCTAAAGAAATTCCAACCCTTAAGTGTTCTAGGATGGAGAGCAGATGGGCTGTCTGAAGGAGCATAAAGGTGAGCAATCTGTCCCCTGGAGAAAAGACGGAAGGGGGTTGGCTTCACCTCCCTCTGTCTGAGCTACAACGTAGCAGGAATAGCCCTGGATCAGCAGAGGTGATTAAATTAGACACCTCCCTTCAATGGTCAGAGACAACCACCAGTTTCAAGAGTTTAGAGAAGCCAGATTTTGACTTGTCTCTCTTCCTAAGCAACATCAACCTTGGGCCTCAGACCCCTGACAGGGTAAATCCTGGTTCTCACTGATTTACCTGCCTCCTTTTGATGGCATTGCATCAAAACATGGGGAGAAGTTTGAGTAGGTAAGCTTTGCGTCCATCCTTCCTCAGCTTAGATGGCAGCCCCTTGAAACTGGAACCCTAACTACAGGTGTCTGGAGGGACTTTAAGATGGCCTGGGGAAGAAAAGTACTTGCCAAATTCAGCTGTGTAGAGGCTTCTCTATCAGGTGGGAGGGGGCGAGGGGAACGAAAGGGCCTTTCCTTCCTTCCTGGCAGTCTCTCCAGGAATGGTTCCCTGCACCTCTGGGCCAGAGGTGCGCTGCTGCAGTCCTGAATGCAACCCAGCCACTGCCGTTTCTCTTCTTTCCCTGGCCCTTGGGTCCAGCCAGATTAGACTGCTAAGCCTTACTACCTGTTCCCAATAGTCACTGGGTTTCACAATGGCCCACCAAGGGAAAAGACCGCCACCGCCATGGAGTTAGAAGAATTGAATCTATGCCGCCTGCCCAACTCTTAAAGCATTTCTTATCAAATACTCAGATAGCACAATAAAGCTGCTAAATAATTCAGTACCCTTGATAGGAAAATGCCACTTCCCAATGAGCATACGTTCAGTTAAATGAATGTCTTTAAGGGGGAGGGTTCCTGGGTAGTGGCTATAATGAATGTTAGCTATGATTTAATGTATATAAATGCTAAAAGGGGAAAACACACAGACCCAGTGATGGCACAGTAAGGAAAGGCGCTGTCTGCAGCGGCTTGGAGTTTCCAAAGTCTCCCTTGTATTTCTTAAATTTTTATTTCTGAAGGAATCATGCCAGATTCCTCCCTGAGAGTCCTTAGTTAGATAAGCCATCGAAGAAGTGCAGTGAAATATTGCTTATTCTAAAACCTTCTCTGCAGGAAAGATAAACTTGGCTCTGTCTTAACAAAATAAGGAAACGGTACTGGAAATTGCATACAATTTAATGTTTTGTTTTGTTTTGTTTTGTTTTTTAAATAAGGAATGATCCAGTCTGAAATCTAGGCAATATGGTAAAGAAACCCTGGGACCCTGATATTAAAATACTCTCACACCCAACCACACAGTAGTATTTGATAGAAGAAAGCATTCACATTTCTTCCATTTCTAATCAAGCTCTGAATGAGATTGAACTATTTTCAAGACCCTGTATCTATTGGCAACTCCCAGTTGCAATTTGATTTCTATATTAGTTATTTTTGTTCATCTTCTGCAAAAACTTACTATGTATCTTAGGCCAGACAAAATAGTTTTCCCTTTGAGGAACTTCAAATGTAGCAAATACCATCAAATAACAATTTCATATCAGTTCTGTGAAAGGGATTAAAGTATTTCATTTCTAGTTTACTTTATATTCATTTTGGGTTATCTTTCAACCCACCAAATTAGAAAGCAGGATTATCTATGGAAAATGAATTGAAGGTCTAACTATATATTTACAAGTATCTGACATTCACAAGCCTGGCTTTGCGAGTGTAGGGAGGAGGGGGACTCTTTCACCTAATCACAGACCCGCACCATGCGCTTTTATTTTTTAGCCATGGATTTGATTTCTGTTTCCAATTCTATATTAACTTATCAGCAAAATCTCTTTAACTGTATCAGTTAAACCCCCAGAATGCAATTCTGTATTTAATAACAGCAGGGAGCCAAAGAAGAGAGCTTGGCAAAGGGTTTCAGTCAGAGTCGGAGGTGAAAACAGATCAACTCAATCTTGTCTCCCTTCCTACTGGCTTCTGAGGGTCCACTCAGCACCCTACTGGGACTTCCCTCCAGTCGATGAAAACATGGAATACCACACCACTTATCTAAACATCAGGTTTTCTATTTTTATTAAAAACTCACAAATTTATTCAACATGTTTTCTTTCATACAGTGAATGGTCTAATATGCACTGGAGGTCACACAAGCTTAGGTTTATTAGAACAATAAAAGACATATGAGAAATTTAATATATAAAGGAAAAAGTAGCAGCTGTTGACTGCATATTTGACCATAAAATTTAAATATTTTGGACTTTTATTTTAAAGACACAAAAATAAAACCTGTGTGGGTCTATATAAGTCATATTAACAATTTCATGAATGTTCAACAGGACTAAAAATTAGCAAAGATGTTTTTTTTAAACCTTGTAACACTTTTTTGTTTAAACACTTTTCTCAAGTTGCTGGTGCCAGGCACCGTTACAGTATTTGTGCTATAATTTATTCTATTTGGCAACTGTCTGAATATCATGTTTTTCCTTTGCCTCGTGTAAACAACACCTTTTTACATACTAGCACAGTGAGCTGCAAGCCCTGCAAATCTGTCAGAACATCTACAGGAAAAGAAAAAGAACAATTTTGGTTGATTGCTCAAAACATTTTGTTTCTGAACAAGAGGTTTCAAAACAGGATATATTAGTAAAACACTGAACTCCTGAATTTAACATTATACGTAAACAGTTGACTGTTTTTAGTTCAATAGTCTTTTTTTTTTTTTTTTTTTTTAACTTTCATGTGAAGGTAGAGTACTTTTTTTGTAGAGGTGATGTTCAAGTCATTTTACTGAGAGGTGTGGCTGGAGACCATCCTATGGAGAGAGGGTGTGTGTGTGTGTGTGTGTGTGTGTGTGTGTGTGTACACAGTGTGTATGTGGGGGGGGGAGAGGGATAGAGGGATAGAGAGAGATTGATTGAGATTTGTGAAGGTAGAAGAGTTGAGGGCTTTTACATTTAGAATTTTGAAATGTTGGCAAAAACAAAAATCAAAAACCCGGATAGACAAAAAAATATATATATATAGTCCCACCTGGTGCACAGCAGGTCGGTGTTTCTGAAGCTATTAAGAGTTTGTTGTCGCCGCTGAACTCTGAGACAACACTAAGAAGATCTTCTAGAACTAGGACCCTCTTGACTGGAACGCCCCAGACAGCTTCTCCTCCCTCACCCCGCTGAGCGCCTCTAGCTTTTCCTCCTCGCCCCTGGCATTGCCCAGGACTGTTTGAAGCTGCAGCTTTGAAGATGTCTTCCCGCTAGCCGGAGGACCCGCCAGCGGAGTCTGTCCACGGAGCCAGACCCAGGTTGAAGACGGGGATAGCTGAGAATTCCCCCTTTGGAGCCCCAGTTCTGCGTTTTGCCAGCCCGCGCGTGTGTGTGGATATCCCAGCTCTACCGTGAGGCGGATTTGGATCCTATTTTGGACCCCCTTTGCCATCCAGTCTCCCCAAACTGAGAATGGTCCCCGAGGCTGGAGGAAGTGGAGCAGGAGGCTTGCTTTTTATGTGTTTTCCCCCTATTTTTCTTAAATAAAAGTTCGTCTCTGTACAACCACGAGATCCCGTGGCCCATGCGAGGCCCCGCTACCACACGGCTGCCTCATTCATTTCAGGAGGATGGGACAGGTGGTTCCCGTAGCTGGCCCCGCCGTTGACGGACAGAGATGAGAAGGGTGGACTGGGCCCGAAGACCTCCGCTGACATGGAGTGGAGAGGCCCGGGCAGGCTGGGCTCAGGACTAGGTGAGTCCCCTGGGGGGTGTGCGAGGATGTCGGTGAATCGCTGCGCCTCGCTGGAAGGGTGATGGCCAGGCAGCGGGTGGTCCAGACCTCCCAGCGGCGTCCCCGAAGGCCCAGATGATGGCACAAAGGGTAGGTCCACTGGAGTCTGGGCCTGCGAGGACGGCGGTCCTTGCGGGAAGAAGTCGTAGTTGCCTCCGGGACCATAGTACTCGCTCTGGTAGTCTGCGGACCAGTAAGGAGGAAGGGAAGGATGTCAGAGCACATCTCGGGGTCTAGTGACCCACAGGGCCCCGGAAAGGGCTGCTAGTGGGCATCTCAGGGCAGCTCGGAGAACTGGTTGTTTGGGAGACACCGGAGCAGAATGGAGACTTGGTATAAAACTCGGAGCTGCTCCCTACCCGGGACCCTCTTCTCACCGGGGTTGGGACTTCGGCCACCTCCCCTGATTTGCCCCCCGGCCTTTGCCTCAACAGAAAGCAAGAGCTACCCCGCGCTGCCACCCGCTTCCAGCGAAGCCAGTGGCCACTCGGCCACACTCACCTCCGTAAAAGGAGAAGGGGCCGTTGGGAATGAGCTCGCCCGGCTCCAGGCGGTCCACCAGCGGCCGCATCCGGCGGGGACTGCGGAAAAAGGCGTGGCGCCGCGCGCCCAGCGCACTTAGCTGCTTCATTCTCCGCTCCTTAGAACGTCGATTCTGGAACCAGACCTGAAGCACACGGGCACCGGGTGAGACCGCGGAGACCCCACTGGCCACAGCCGGTGTGCAACGGGGCCCAGCCGCTCACCCCTCCACTGCCCTGATAGCCCACTAAGCTGGGGGCGGGGAGCAGCATTGGTGCAGTGTGTGTGTGTGTGTGTGTGTGTGTGTGTGTGTGTGTGTGTGTGTGTAGTGATCTCTGAATAAGACCAGGCCAAGGGTGCGCAGGATTCCCAAGAAGGGAGTCTACTGCCCCGTCTGACTTTGTAGTCCCACTATTTCCAGTAACCACACTCTTAGCATTACACTATCTTAGGGATCATAGATACCCAAACGCTTCAAAATAGTGTCACATACACAGCTTCCCTTTCAGGGTCTCTTGTTGGCCTCTGCCCGCATATCACGATAGTGACAGAGACACGGAAAGCCTCCTGCTGGTTGTTTCCCCAAACACACTCTCCTTTTCACACCCACACAAAATCTCGTAGTGCCAAACATACTTAGCCACAGCCTCTCACCAATAGTGACAAGCACACAAACCCACATTCATGAGCACAGGGTGACACAGCCTCCCAGAGGCTGTCCCCGTCGGACACTTGGACAGGCGCATCACCCACACTCTCACCTGGCCTCCAGGCACTTGGATTAGACAGACAGGTCCAGATAGGGCCAGAGTCCTAGTGCCCCAGCCACACTCTGTCCGGCCTCTTTCCAAGGCAGAGGCCCAGCTATCTGCAGAAGGCTTAGCTTTCCCATCCTACTCTAGGCTGCATTTAGGCAGAGCCGACGTCCAGTAAAACCATCTCTCCTTCAAACCTGGGCGCCCACCTGCTTCCGGGGAGGGCGAGCCTCTGTTCTGGGACTTGTCTAACTGGGGTACAAAACTCACAAATTTGGGGTTGGGGAATTAGGCGGAGAGCTTGTTGTGCAGAAAAGGGAGGAAGTGAATGACTCTGGAGCCCACAGACACCTCTCTGCTGACTAACAAGGGTGAGAGCGGTACAGATGGATGCGAGCTAGCCTAGCCGTTGCCTTTGTGACGTTAGACGTGGTGTTTTCCTCTAGCTTTTTGATGTGCTCCCAAGCCACTCCCTTCCCTTCAGCCATTCTCAGTTGGACCGGCTTTCCCCTCACGTTCCAACCATATCAGGGCAGCCCCCTTTTTCCTAGTCCCACTCACTTCTGCCCGCACTCCCCAAACTCTGGGCTCTCCCAGACTCTGCCTAGGTTCCCTAGTGGCCACGTGAGCCTCTGGGGGAAAAGAGTGGCAAAGCCGGGTTCTGACCTGGATGACCCGCATGTTGAGGCCAGTCTCCTGGGCCAGTTGCTCACGGATATGGCGCGTGGGCTTGGGTGTAGCTGCAAAGGCTGCCTTCAACGTCTCCAGCTGCTTGGCTTTGATCGTGGTTCGGGGTCCCCTGCGCTTGGCACCAAGGTTCTGGTCATCGTTTTCGTTGCTTCCACCTTCCTTGTCCGACACGTTGGCACTTTCAGAGTCCTTGGCATCATCCTGCGATGGGTCTTGGGAATCCGGAGATAAACTGGGGTCACTGCCTGTGGTGGCTAGGGAAAGAGAAAGGATTGATGAGCAGGGGCCTTGGCCGACTTCCCTTCCCTATACCCACCCTCTCGCCAGTTGGGAACACTGGCCTCACCAGAGTGGAGGCTGTTCTCTTTGGCGACACTGCTGTTACTCAGGTAATCCTCTTTACAAACGAACTTGTTCTCATCGATGATGTAGAGCTCCTCGCCGGTGGAAAGCTGCTTGTTACACATCATGCAGGTGAAGCAGTTGAGGTGAAACACTTTGCTTCGCGCTCTCCGAACCAGATCGCTTGGCGATATGCCCTGCGCACAACCCGCGCATTTGGTACCGAAACATCTACGTAGGGTGGGCGGAGGTTAGGGAGAAGTACAGGAGAGCCGGTGAATAAAGACCGCCAGGGAGAAGTTGAGGGGGGAAGGGGGAAAGAATGAATATAAACATTTATTAAACAAGTGAGGAAGCAAGAGAGAACGCGAGGCATCCGGGAGAAGGGAGGGAAAACATTCGGTTAGTGTTAAGGCCCAAGCTGCCTTCTACCTCTAACCTCATGCCTAAACATTATCCCCAGGAAAAAAGCGTCAAGAAAAAAAAGGTTTCCAAGTGGCTACAGGGGCAGAAGGGAAACCGAGCACATATTCCCCGATTAGATTCAAAGAAGTCAAATTCCTAGTTAAGAGCTCTGTAGAAACGTCCCGCTCTATTCTGCTAGCTTTGCCTTTTTTTTTTTTTTTTTTTCTTTCACCACAAAAGGACCTGAGCACAGGCGGGGGGTTGGCAAAGTCCGATCCCACCATGAGTAAACAAACACTGACTCTGAGAGCTTTGGTGGCTGTAGCTGGGCAGTTGCCACGGTCGTGCGCAAAAGCCTGGCAGATTGGTCCAAGCGGGAGTCGCGGCCGGGTTGAGCCGGCTTTAGGTGCCCTGCTGAGCTTTGCCGCTAGCGAGGCGTCTAGAGCCCCGCAAGCCCGTGAGGCTTGCGCTCTCCGGCTCGGATCCAGCCCTTGCAGAGTGAAAACGCAAAAGCCTCAAAGCTCAGCCTTTCCCCGGTGGCAGCTTGCACCGGTCTTTGCTTCACAGTTCCTTCGCCAACGGGAGAAGCCGCGCGTCCGGAACCGCCACTGGGGACTGCGCTTGCCGGGCCTTTGGGCAAAGGAGGCTCGGTGGCTTCAAACTCTTTCCCAGATTTGACCAATCCTCACAAAACCAAAACAAAAATAGCGGAGTAAAGTGTGGGATTTCAAACCAGTGGAAAATACAATTTACATTTGAGGCCATTCTTCTCTGGGGAGTTGTGATTGTGGCAAATAATGAGTTTAAGAACATACAAGTAAGATAGTAAACGGAGGAGAATTTCCCCGGCTCTAACGAGCCGCGTGTTCACCAGGAGGTGGCCTTCCTGGTGGGGCAGCGGCCGGAAAGGCCGCGAAGAGGAGCCGGCGCTGGGCTTTGGGCCAAGGCCAACACCGTAAGGTTCTCCCAGGTCTACGCTTATAGGCCAATCAATGTTTGGGGAGACCCCAGGCATTACAGGATTGGCCTCAAGGGCGGGCTCTTCTTTATTGTGGCTTTTTTCGGCCACCGAGACTCCGTAGTTCGGACAAGACCTCTCCGAGAAGTAAAAGGCAGTGGCTGGAATAAAGCCAATCTTTCTGAGCTCTACTTAGAGGAGCTGCCATCTGGGAGGCCCGGAAAATGCGGTTGGTTGCTGGAGAGCTCCGGTTCGGGAAAGGCAGCAGGAGCTGCAACCCTTAGGCTGCTCTACCTCTCCCCCAGGCTTGGAGGGATTTCTGAGCCGCAGCCGGCTCTGACCCTTTCTTCCCAGGCACCTGCAGCCAAACCCGGACCAAGTAGGACAGATATCTCGGCATCCGAGCTTCCTAAGAGGCAGAAGCCGGAGGGACTTGGCTGCCCGGGAGAAAAAAGGCAGCTCCTAACGCGGCCCCTACGGTGGCCACGCTGACCTCTGATCCAAAGCTGGCCTGGCAGGGCCGGTGGGGAGGGTGCAGCAGAGGCGCCGCAGAGAAGTACTCACCGGAAGAAGTCGTTTTTACAGTAGAGCTTGCCTTCCCGGGAGAAGCACTTCTCGGTCAGGTTGCATTTACATTCACAGCACTGGACGCACTTGACGTGCCAGGCCCTGTCCAACACGTTCAAGAGGAAACGGTCCAGGATGGGCCTTTTGCAGCCCGCACAGTGCACCATGGTCTTTGGTTTGGTCCGGTGAGGCTCGGATCAGTGGGGCAAGTAGACTCGAGGGGGAGGGCTCCTGAAGACAACCAGCCTGAGTTCCCCAGCTCCTCCAAAAAGAAGAAACCCGCTCAAGCCGAGCAAGCGAAAACCCGCACCAGCAAATCAAAAGGGGAGAGACCAGGCTGGTAGGGGGCAAGCCCGGGAATCCCAGGGCCGCGGGGGTGGAGCAGCGCCACCCCAGCTCCCCGGCGAGGAAAATCAGTCTCCAGCGGGCAAGAAAGCGGCTCTTCTGCCCAAAGCCGGAGAAGGAGTGAAGGTCACCGAGACAGGCGGAGGGACGGAAATAAATACAATTGAAACCGACTAAAAGGAAGACGCCAAGAGCTCGGGATTCGAGAAAGCGACGCTGGGTTCTCTCCGGCTTGAGGTAGAGCTGTCAGAAGTCAAAGTGCATCTGCTTTTTGTCCAAGTGTGAAGGCAGGTCGTGTGCGTGCCAGACTGCCCACCACCCGGTTTTCCCCTTTTAAAAAAACACATGGAAAGAAAAGAACACAGGAGTAGAACGCTTTGGATCCTACGTTGCGGGCTTCTTGCAGAGACTCGGGACGGTCTGGGCGCCCGCGCTGGGCCTGGGGGGGGGGCGGGGGCAGGCCGAGGGGTGGGGGAAAGGGCAGGTTGGGTAGAAGATTTGTTGATTGTAGTTGATGCTTAGGTTCCCCCCCCTTTGGAGAGTGTTTTTGCCAGTCAAAAATGGAAAGGGACAAATAACTTCGGGCGGGCGCCGCCAGGCGCACTCGCTCGCTCCCCACCGCCCCAGCCCTGTCACCTCGGCCGTTGGCCTGCCAGGCGGCCTTCCGTGTCCTCGGGGCGGCCCTCCCTGTGGTCTGGCTCTTCACCACGCCTGGCCGTGCATCCTGGGTTCAGTCACAACTCGCGGCCGCTTGGGCGCGCAGCCCCGCATCTCTCGGCCCACGCTCCCGCTGCCTGCGTTCCAGCCCCACAGTCGCTCGACTTTTTTTTTTTTTTTTCTTTTTCTTCCCCTCCCCTTTTGTTGTGGTGGCAAATCTGGTTTTTTCTTTCTAGTCTCCTTCCTTTCTTTTTCCCTCTCTTTTTCTTTTCCGCGTTCAACGGGAAGAGCCCGAGGGAGGGGGCGTCTGGGAGAGCTTTGGAATAATGTCCTGGTGCAGCGGCTACAGAAGGCTAGCGGCTGGAACAGTTCGGCGCGGCTTGCGGATGTCGTTGTCCGGCCCGCGGGTTCCTGGTTGGCTCTCCCCGGGCGCGCGCCCCCGGGTCCCTGGACTCCTGGCCCAGTCTTCTGCGCGTCTGTCCCCAGCTCCAGCGGCTCGGTCACTGCTCCTGGCTGTTGGCTGAGCCCTGGAAGCCCCCTCGCCTTAATGCAGCGCCCGCCGACGTCACGGCGGACTGCGACCAATCAGCGCCTCGCGGTCCCTCTGTAAACCATTCTGCATTTCCCCCCTGGCCGGGGAGAGTGCGGGGAGACCGCGTTTAGAGGATCGGTGGCGGTGGCCCCGCGCGGTGCCGGCGATGGCAGCGAGATGTCCTGGCCCCTTCCAGGTTTGGTAAGGCGTCGGTTTCAGTGTCAAAGATTGAAAGCAGGCGGGAGGAGGCGCGGAGGAGGCCAGAGTTCCGTGGGAGTGTAAAGGCAAACGTACGGAGCGGGGGCGGGGGGCATGCTGGGATTAGAGCGCAACTGGGTTTGGAATCTTGGGAGGTCTAGGTACACAAGCTTTGCAAATCAGTAGGTGTTGATAGCTCGCCCCTTCTTGCTCTTTTGGCCTGGAAATTGCCCCTGGCATAGCTCGAGCGAGTCTTTGGAGAGGTAGGGGGCGCTTGGCAGCTTAGTTTCCCTCCCGTCTCTCGGTGCCCCCTCCTCCGCCCCCCCCCACCCCGCGTCCAACCAAAGTCCACCCGGCAGGGTGTCCGGGAGACACGAGTGTCGATCTCCCGCTGTGCTCTCTTGGAAAGTTGATTCGGGCGATTTCCTGATGGGGGCGGGGGAAACCGGAGGCGCGGCGCCAGGATGGGAGAAGGAGTAGGGGGGGGGGGAGTGCTTCGGGTGAGGAGTTGCAACTCTGGCGAGAAGTTGTGAGAAAATTGTGATCCGGAGACACCTTTTACAAACAAAAACAAATGACTAGGTGGGAAACCGCGGGGCTCCCGCAGCTGGGGGAGGTGGTAGCAGCGGGACACTGCACCTTGGTTGCAGGGGAGGGAGGCGTGCAGCGCACTGGCGGCGTAGCCTAGCTCCCAGACCTTCCCTTTTCCAGGCTTCGAGCTAGTTCGTTTCTTCAGACGTCAGTGGACCATACCTACCAGAGTACACTCCTTAGGGATAAGTCACTTTCCTAATTTTGCCGGCGTTATAAACTCCTGGCCACCACCTACGGGGGCGGATCTGCCTAGGCGTGGAAGTCGGATGCTGGTCCTGAGGACTTGAACTTGTAAGAGTCTTTCTCGTTCCCAGGAGCACTCAATTAACTGTAGTGACTGGTTTTGTTTTTTCTAAGCTTAACCCAAATTTAATCTCAAAGCGGTGCTACTTTTGCTCCCTGTTTGGGGGAGATGCTAGGAAGGCGCATTTGATCAAATTTAGAAGGAAATAAGGGTGTCCCTGCAGCCATATCTAGATGGTATTTCAGAATCTGCTTTTTAAGTTACTTCATCCGTGCGCCTGGCAGATCTTCCTCAGGGTTAAATTAGGAGAAAAGTGCGCGGAAACGCGGCTAGACTGGCAGTGAATCCGGGTCCACAAACAGAACACCCTCTTGCAGCGAAGAAAGAAGAAGCTGCCACGAATTTGGCTTGCGATGGATGGCACTGTTCATTTTTAGGACTGTGCCAATGCCCCCCTTTCTGCTTTCTTCCACCGCCCGGCAACACCTACGCTCTTCCTACCGGTGAGATCGCGGCTTTGTAAACCCAACGGGTCAAGGCGGGCCTCACACGCCTCCTAGGCGATCTGCTCCCACCCCCACCTCTGAACGTCAGACCTCCAATGCATTCTTGGTTCCGCTGTCCACATACGCACTCTCCTGGAGCAGCTGTGGACCAAAGTAACGCAGCTAAACTTGTTAGCTCTCACACAACAACCTGTCCTAGTCTTTTCCAGGCTTAGACTCTAGGCTGAGCAGGGGTTAGAAGGGGGCCCTCCCACCTATGGGGCGGGCTCTGGACTGGGCATCCGGATCTTCCTCAGGACACTTCCTAGAACAAGTCGACTAGTATCAAGAATTCTGGCACTCCCGGACGTGCCAAGGGCGGCGGAGCGCCGGATCCTCTATTAACCCCGACTCAAAGCGGCTGCCCAAAAGGGACCATCGGTCCCCACGCTCTCCACCCTCAGCTGTTCCAGAGCTAGCTGCTACCGCCCTGGACTCAACCGCTCCTCTCAGGAGCCTATAGTCGCCCAGGTCCCGGGTGGCTCACACTTGACGCAGCTGGGCTACTTTACATGCAAAGCAGAGGGGCCCGGGAGGGGGCAACTAAGAAATTGCTGTCGCGGGGACCTGTAGGGCGCCACTGGACTCGGTTGCTTTCTCTTTCCGATTCTCCTCTTCCTTCCGTAGGTCGGGGAGAGGTTGTTTTACTGATTTGGGGTCTAACGACTTTGAGGCCAAGGTATGGGAGAAAGGATCTCTTTAGAGGAAGGACGAGGAGAGTTGGGCAAAGACAGGACACTGGTTCTAGAGCACAGTGTTCTGCACGTCGCGGTGTCCAAATGGTGGAGAAAACCGGTCGCCGCCGAGCCAATCCCAGCTTCTGGGGTTGTGTGTATGTCAACCAGCAAGCGCAATGCCAGGCATGCCTCTTGGCTCCTTGATCCTATGTCTAAAATCCATATTTAACACTTCCGCGGTGACAGTACACAGGACTAACGTTTCTCCCCTACCCCCATTTCCATTGAGTTCTTATTTTGAAGTGTAATCAGTAGTAGAGACAAGGAGAGAAAACTGACCCAGCTTTCTAAATCCGCCATCTCTGAATCCACAGAGCTCAGCTCTACGTGTGTATATATGACCTCTGAAGAAGATTCCCAACCGTCCTTCCTCACCAACACCACCGCGCAGTCCACGATCTCAAGTACACCCGTTTTACTACCCTCCATTCTTCAAAGTCACATAGACCCTCAGCCACTTATACCCTGGCAGGTGTCCGGAGATTCAATTTGGACGCCTGGCCATCATTCAGCGATCCCAAAATCCCCTCCACCCTACTCCCAAGGCACCAGAGGACCCAGATAGGGGCTTCCACAGTTCAGTTTTGTTTTCCTAGAGGATGGAGAGGGAGAGATCCTGTCTCGGAACTGGGGCTGGCCAGCCTTCCCCGCTCACACCACTGATCTTCACCCTTGCCTCCTGGCTCCAGAGCCCTTGAACCCATATTCTCCACACCCCCTACCGCAGTCTGGAGAGTTTCCCACCAACCAGGGACCGTTCTTTCTTAGTCACTGTGGGTCGCTATTTAATCCCCAGAGCAGCCGCTTCCATCCTCCAGTTCAGACCACGGTCCGCATAAAAAAGGGAGAGAAGGCCGGCCAGAGAAGGCTCCTAGGACTGCGAACCACAAAATCCCGGATGTCCAGCAGCATAGGTACAGGAAGGAAGGAAGGGGTCCAGCTAGATGCACCCTGGATCCCTGCCATCTGGAAGACACACAGACTCCGCAGACCTGTGAAGATCCAGCTTATGCAACCAAGGAACTGCTTGCTCTGCGGGAGTCTCTCTGATCCAGTCCCCCGCCTCTTTCCCTTCCCCTCTCTCGAGGTTCATGCTCTTAATATGTAGTACTTTCTAGTTTGTATCGTTGTCCCTCCTGAACAACGTAAAGGAGGTGTAGGAGAGGGAGACAGATCTTTCTTCTCTACACTCTCCCAGACAGGAACCCCAATCCAAGCAAGGGCGCCTGTTCCTATCACTGCATACTGAAGGTGAGAAGTTGGGGGAGGTGGGCCTTGCAACTGTGCTCCAGAGTGCACTTTGCTCCCAGGGACATTTTCCCAGCGGAGCTTGGGCAGTGGTAGGGGAGTGACAGAGAAGCCAAGAAAGGGCAGTATCCTGCCGGATGTCACGACGACGTACACCTGGCCTGGGTGAACAATCCAGGCTTCCCATGAGGGCTAGGGGGGCACTCTGAGCATGGGGAGGGGGCCAGGTCGAGCGTGCTGAACTCAGTTAGTGAAGCTGCGCATAGTGAAGGGTGCATTGAAGAAGGGGGTGGAAAAGGTGGGAAGAAGAGAAGGCATGCAGAGAAAGCAAGAGGGTGTAAGGGAGGGAAGGTTTTTTCCAGAGAAACACATGGAAGAGCAAAGCAAAGAGATGGAAAAGACACCCTTGGTGGTGGTGGTTCACTCCTGTAAGTCCAGTACTTGAGTTCAAGGTTACTACTCCGTGATGTCCAGGCAAGGCTGGGCTACAGAATAGAATAAGACTGTCAGGAGAAAAATAAAAAAAAAAAAAAAAAAAGTAGTGGAGACAAGCTTAGAAGACTGAAGCTCCCAGCCTGTGACAGGCATATTCCTGGGTCGGAGAAAAGGAGATTGGAGTCTGTTTGGTGGGAGACTTAAGGCCTATGGAAAGCGTGTGAGCAGCACTGGGCAGGAATCCAATAAATAAATAAAACGTCTAAGACGGCGTGACAACAATGTGTATTTGGGTGCGTGCCCATGTTCCTCTGTGTGAGCACACACTCACACCCATAAGGAAGACAAACGGGGCTCCTGCCTCAGAGTAATTAATCCTCTCACTAATTGACTCTCTCCCCTTACCTAATGCTGGTGGTCACTGCGGAGATCCGGAGAGATATCAAATGGGAAGGGAGGGAAGGAGGAAGACCCCAAAGCTAACAGCCTTTGGGACTGAGAATGAGTGTGTTCTGAAGTTGGCAGTTCTAACCTCTTGTCCTCAGCACCTCCCTCCTTTTTGGATGGAGTTCAACAGATGTTCCTGCTTTGTCAGTCCAGGTTTGGGGCCAAGTTAACTAAGGTCTTTTAGGCTTAGAGTGACCAGATTGTACACACTGAGGACTTTCTATAGTTCCGCACCTAGGGCTTGAAGTCGCTCAGCTGAAAGCTACCTGTCCCTCTGCTAGACATCATGGCAGTCTGTAACTGTGACTCTCTTGTTCTCTCCCAAGGGAGAGCATGAGCTACCTACTGTCACTGTTTATTCTTCCAGGACCTAGGGTCCTGCAGTCCCTGACAGAGCTGGAGAGGTTTAGGATGGCTGGGCAACAGCTTGAGAAGGACGAAAAGAGAAGAGTAGCGGAGATGAGGCTAGGCCAAGGATGAGGGCAAACTTGTAGAGTTGTAGAAACCCACAGAGTAGTTGTCATCCGGCAAAGGTGAGGTCTCTGGGGACAAAGAAGGAACCAAGTGGTTACTGCTGGGTAGGAAAGAACGTGTAGTGGTGGGAAGGCAGGCAGGTAGCTGTGCTTCTGTACCTGTGTGCCAGTTCTCATCTATGTGGGCATGGAGAAGGCTCGGTATGCACCCCCCACTACACTCTCAGGTCTCAGGACTGAGGGCCAGAAGCAGGGAACTGATCTGTCTTTTGGTAGCTGAGTGGGCTGAAGGAACCCAAGGTCCACTATGTATCTGCTTGATGATGCGCACGTCTAGGCTTTGGGAGGTGAATGTCAACTGTCATCCCTGCGAGGTATCACTGTTGCTCTCTTGGCCTCCTCAGAGGCTAAGTAAATAGATTCAGAGACTGGGATGGAGGGGACACAGCTTCCTAGGGAAACAAAACAAAACAACCCACAGCCCCACTGAACACAATTCTTGATTGTCCCTCAGGGGCATTTGTACATTTGACCAAAGCGAGTCCCCAAGCAGTAGCAGCAGTGTTGCTTATAGGGACTAAAGGTCCAGAGAGAGTTCGGGGGTGATGGGCAGACCAAGAGAGGTGACTGGCGTGTTAGAGAAGGTGAGATGCTTGGCCTCTTCTCTACATCACTGCCATGCTTTAAGAGGAAAAAGGAAGAAAGAAAGAGAGAGAGAGAAAACAAGCAAAAGGAATAAAATTTCAGGGCAGGGAAAGAGAAGGGCACATAAAAGGCAAATAGAAACCAGAAAGGAAAGAAAGTGAGGAAGAAAGAAAAAGGCAGGGAGGTGGAGAGAGAGGCTGTAATAAAAGAGGGTGAAGGCGGCCCCCGGAGGCTGGGCCTCGTCCCAAACCATCCGTCTTCATTGTCTCCGTGTGTGCAAAGGCAACTCCAGCATAAGGAAAAGCCACTATTGGAGCCTCGGCTTTATTTTATATCCTATACATCAGGAGGGAGGCAAAGCTTTATTTTCGCCAAGAGACAGATATTTTATTTCTCTCTTACGGTTTTATGTGTGAGAGATGTCAGGTTGCCACAATGGATGGCTAATGCATAGGCAAGAGGAAGCCGTGGTGGCATGCTGTGTGTCATGGGGTCTTGGGGGGGTGAGCGGGCCTGGGATTTAGGGCTGATGGGACACTCTGGGGGATTTCTGCTAAAACATCTCTCTTCATAAATCCACAAGCATGGTCAGCTCAACAGGGAGAAGGAGGTTTAGAGGGAAGAGTTGGGCTTAGGAATAAGTGAACACACAAAGGAATCGCTTACTTTCCAGCTGGCTTGGGCAGTGGGGGCAGACATGGGTTCCACTCCCCAGCGAAGGGAGACTTGTTTTGGAAGGCAGATGAAGGGGTGAGAAGTGATGAATTTAAAAACCTAGAACCCAGAAATGGTGTCTTGCACATTCATAAGGACATCCGTAAATAGACCAGGCATCTGAGGACCAAAGCAGTTTTAGCTTTTAAATTAAGAGCCACAGGAAGCAGAGGAAGGCTGTGGACACACGTGCCCTTCACGGGGAGATATGTTTCTGGCAGAGCTGTGTCTGTGTGCCTTCTTTGCCCTATTTATATATCTGGTTTCTGTCTATCCACATGTCCCCTTCCTCAGAAAGCCTTTTTTCTTTCTTTCTTTCTTTTTTATTACCTTCTCAGAGCCTTGGAGGAAAAGAGCCATTAATTTGCAAATTATCGAATCTGTACAAGGATCAAGATGGGTGTTTTTCACTGCTACATCTAATGTTTTGCGCGGACACACACATGCACACACAAACCCATTATGCTGTGAACCCTCCAGTGTAGGTGCCAGATTAGAATTCAAGAAAAGCTCCTTCCTGCCAACCTGCTCCACATTAAGCCCCAAACCTCAAAGTGTAATAATGTTCACATTTTTAAACCCCAGGAGATGGGGATGAGCATAGAGAGACAGTGGTGTGTGTGGGAGGGTGTCTTTGAATTAACATGTCCATCTGGGCTTGGACTCACTATCTCTGGTCCTTATGAGCCACCCCTGCAGAGACCACTGCTTGTAGAAGTAGCTTTCACTCATTTTCCTGTCTTGCTAATTGTTTGATGTGTTGGTTTGTATCTGTTACGTAGCAAAAAGCAGTTACATTCTTCGCCTTATTTCAAAGGATCTCAGGCAGCACAAGAACTCTAGACAATGAGCAGTGCTACCTGGCCACAACCGTCCCCAGACTTTGAAGAAGCTATTTAACCTTTCTGGGCCTCGGTTTCCCTGTCTGTATGCAGGGGATTGGGCTAAATGGTTGCCGAGGTCCCTTCCAGCTCTGACTTCCTCTGACCGAATGAGATAATGTGTGAAAACACTTTGTACTGGCTAAAGCCGGACGAATGCCGGGGATTATTATTACGATTCTAATCAATCCTCTTTTCTCCACATGGATCTTGGCTGTTTAGCGCCAGCAAGCAGGCTAAAGAGGGCCCAAGCGAGAAAGCTTAGAGATGGAAAGGCTCTGCTGGGGATAGAAAACCCCGTGCCTCTGTCTCTGAGTAGCCAGGTGGGCAGAGGAAAGCAGCAGGATGCACCAGGACCCATTTTAGTCTGGGCGGTAGTAGAGGGTGTGTTTCTTCAAAAGCATTATTTGTTTCCAAGTGACTGACATAGGAAGGCGATTTGCATTTTTTGTTTTTCCAAGGGAGAAAGGAAAGAACAAGGTGTAGCTGATTAGCAAGTTAATTATTTCAGTACCCCAAGGGTTCGTGCGTGGTGGTAAGTTGTCCAGCCCTGGTGTAATTTCACAGTCTGTGGATTTCTTGGTGAGCACCTGGAGGGCCTGAGTCTGTCTCTTTCTCCATCCACCTGCCTTGTATCTTCCTGACACACCTGGGGAAAGGGGCAGGGCCTGGGGTGGCGGTTGGTACTATATCGGATGAAGGGAGGCAGAACTTACAAGATGCCCTCTACCTCTATGGAGTGCTTAGTTACTTATCTCTTTCTTCCCCACTAATGTATTTTTTAATTAATATTAATGAGGTGGTTATCAGTAAGTGGGGCGGCTGTGAGGTGATAGCCTAGATGTGGTCTGGAGATAAACTATGGCGGGAAAGCCCGAAAAGTCCTTGCATCTCACCCCTTCCTGCCAGGTCAGCTCTCCAAGCTCTGTTTGACTTCTCACCTCTGGCCACCACTTGTTCTTCAGCGGCCTCCTCCAGCCTGACCTCCCTTTAGGGAGGGGAGGTAGGATTGTGTGGTCCAAAGGATGGAGACCTTCCCCCAGAGAGATAAATTGGAGATTCGAGCATGAGCTGCAGAATTAACAGCTTCGGCTTCTGCCACTAGGCTGGCTTCCTGCTCGCAGGATGGGAAGACCGGCCCCTGGCCTCTCCTTTTGAGCCCAGTGAAGGGGGGCTCTCCAGTTTACTTAAGAGTGGTCCCATCTGCTCAGACTGGCCTTTCATAAGGGGAGGGATTTATGCAGTGTCCTTGTGCTTAGACCTGGGATTTGGCTGAAAACCTTGGGCCTCTGAGAATATTACCTAATGCTGCAGTGCTCAGTCATGGAGATGATTCATGAGTTTTGTCTTCGTGGAGTGAGTGTGTGTGTGTATGTGTGTGTGTGTGTGTGTGTGTGTTACTTTCTACTGTTCGCACTTTGAATCCAAACACAAGGAGACTTCTTTCTTTTCCTTCTTTTCTTAACTTCTCGACTTCAGCAGCGTGAGGATGACACACGTGCTGCCGTTCAGCTGTCCCCACCCAGGTTGGCTGCCACCCTTGCTGATGGAGAGAGGCAGGAGGCTGTCTGAGAAGACAGTGCTGGTGAGTGCTGGTGACTACTTAGCGGGTGATGATAGTATTTGTAGAGTAGGGGTGAGTCCAATTGCTGCTCAGATTAGGTTTGGCCTCCCTGGCCTCACAGTGCTGGGTGTTCGGGTAGGGCAGGAGGTGGTGAGGAACTTCAAGGGCAGGAAGATGGGCTGAGAGAGGAGCTCCATGGATGGTGGAGACAGACCATCAAGGAGAACATCGAAATTCCATGTGGAGTCCTGGGCAGATTCAGAAGGACCCATAAGTGCCATATATTTATCTTCTCTGGGACAAAATGTGACTTCTTTTCAGGGTCAGCAGCCAGTAAGCTCTTCTCTTAGCACCTTCTTACTCACATGGGAGTTTGGCCTTACAGATGGGGTTCCTACCCTCCCAGCCTGCTAGTATTGTTTTGCCTCGGGTCATTCATAATGGAAATGGAGCTGACTTCCAAGTCCCCTGACCAGCCTTCATTCTTTTTGATTTGTTTTGTTTTTTTTTGAGGCAGGGTTTCTCTGTGTGGCCCTAGCTATTATGGAACTCGCTCTGTAGGCCTGCCTCTGCCTCCCGAGGGCTGGGATTAAAGGTGTGTGCCGCCACAACTGGCTGGACCTTCATTCTTTTTGTTGTTACTGTTTGTTTTGTTTTGAAACTGGTTCTCACCATATAGCTCTGGCTGTCCTGGAACGCATTAGATAGACCAGGCTGGGTCTTGAACTCGCAGAGATCTGCCTGCCTCTGTCTCCCAAGCGCTGTGTGCGACCATGCTGGGCCTTCAACCTTCATTCTTGGAGGTGAGCTGGTCTGTGCCTGGGTGCAAGCTTGTTCTCATTTGGGCCACAGCAAGGATATAGCTTCTTCTTAAACAAAAGAAGCAGGGACCCGATTTGATGAATCTTCTCAGGAAGGATCTGCCAGTAATTTGATAAATTTCCCTCTTCTGAATGAGTGACTTCGTCAGTCAGGCTGAGGGCCTGCAGAAGTGTAAAGATGCTTGTGTTAGCCTTCCCATTTTACTCACACTGGGGTTTGGGCTTGCTTCTGACAGACTAGGAGGAGCAGATGCATTCCAGACCCAGAGCCTGGAGTGTTATCTCTCCCCAAACCTCAAATCCTTACCTCCCTTTATTTTCCTTTGCCACAGATGCAGAGGCCTCCTAGTGTGAAGTGTGCAGGGACGGCCCTCAACTAGGGTTGAAGAAAGGAAGCAGAAGAAGGGGAGCCCAAGGAAAGGTGGGGCCAGTTGGGATTTTTAGGTAACACCCGTCTGGCATACTTCTCATGTGTTGTATGTTATAATCGCCAAATTTCACATTTATTGTAGTAGCCTGCTGTGTGTAGGCCAAATGCTCCTTGGCCAAAACGGTGTTAAATAAAACTGTAAGAAATGCTACCAGGGCTTTGCATGGATTATTTAATTCTATCAATGACAAACAACACTAATATTCAGCGTCTCGCCCGGCACAATATCATGTTTCATTTATATAAGCCGAGACATATTTAAGCATGAAAGATACCGTTTCCAGACACATACATTTCCCAGTGATTACTCAGAAGCATGATAGAAACGGCAGGAGCCTTTCTCACACATAAACCTGCACCGTCATACACACAGACTGCCTGTCACACGCAGTCACACAGCTAGCCTGCCACACACATATCTTCCTCTATGTGCTCTCACAGGTAAGTGTAAGTGTGAATTTAGCTTTATGCACTTGTATGCCATTCCAGGTACGTGTACCAATGCATACATACCTAAGGCACAATTTCAGGGTCTCTGATGCATTTACACACCTTTTTCTCATACACATACTTAGACTGTCACATAAACATCAACATGGGTAACAAATCACACATGGATCTTTACCAGACATGTGTGAATATTCTCACTGCCATGTTCTGATAGCAGTCTGTGTGCCCCATTAGGAGGGCCTCTGCACAGGTACCTATGTGTCTGTGTACTGCCATCCCATGCTGACATCCACTCTCCTGTTTCATCTAGCCAAGGAGCAAGAATTTCCCTGGGACCCTTGGCAGCTGGTGACAGATTTAGAATGGAATTTCCTACAATAATCCAGAGATCTTTTTCTTTTTCTTTTTCTTTTTCTTTTTTTTTTCTTTCTTTTTTTTTCCCCGAGACAGGGTTTCTCTGTAGCTTTGGTGCCTGTCCTGGAACTTGCTTTGTAGACCAGGATGGCCTCAAACTCACAGAGATCCACCTGCCTTTGCCTCCTGAGTGCTGGGATTACAGGCATGGGCCACCACTGCCCGGGTAATCCAGAGATCTTTAAGATGGAAAACTTAGAGGAAGAGGGTAGAAATGCCAGTTTTCTTGGGCTCTGGCAAAAACATGAAAGTGCAGGGGTGGGAGATGGAGTTGGGGGGCTGGTTTGTACAGACAGATGCACCCACAAGAAGTCTCTCCCCACCCCTTCTTCCTCTCTCAGGAAGGTCTTCCTAAGCAGACCAGGTTGGCCTAGAATTTGTGCTGAAACTTCCCCAGTACAGAGATTATGGGCCTGGGCCACCATGTCCACCCTAGCCGTTCATTTAAAAAATATCCCAGAGAGACAGAAGGGCTGGGATAGTAAATCAGCTCCTCTGATCTCAGTTCTGCTATGGGTCAGCTGTATGCGAGTCTATTTGTAAACTGAAAGATTGGCCTACATGGGTGGTTCACTTCCCTGGCTACAACAGTATAATCATCAGGGAAGTTGTTTTTGTTTCTTAAAAAACCCAGGTACCTGGACTCCAAACCAATCTAATCAACATCTTTGGAGGGAGGTCCCTAGCATCTTATTTAAAAACCAAAGAACACTTCCAGGGGGATTCCATGTTCAGCCAAGGTTAAGAACCATTGGTCCAGATATTCTCTGAGGTTCTTCTACCCCTAAAACTTAATGTCCTGAAAGAATATCCCTATCCCTATCTATCTATCTATCTATCTATCTATCTATCTATCTATCTATCTGCTATGTATGTATGTATGTATGTATCTATTTACTATGTATGTATGTATGTATGTATCTATCTATCTATCTATCTATCTACTATGTATGTATGTATCTATCTATCTATTTACTATGTATGTATGTATCAATCTATCTATCTACTATGTATGTATGTATGTGTCTATTTATCTATCTACTATCTATCTACCATCTATCTATCTATCTACTATCTAACTATCTACTATCTATCTATCTACTATCTATCTATCTATCTACTATCTATCTATCTATCTATCTATCTATCTATCTATCTATCTATCTATCTATGGCACTCAACCCCAAAGTCCTCTGCTGGTATCCTAAATTCACTTGGAGATCATAAAAAGCCATTAAAAGTATTCTTGCTTTGTTTGTCAAGACAGGGTTTCTCTGTGTAACCTTGGCTGTCCTAGAACTAGCTCTGTAGTAGACCAGGCTGGCCTGGAACTCACAGAGATCTGCCTGTTTCTGCTTCCTGAGTGCTGGGATCAAAGGCATGTGCCACCACCGCCCAGGTAAAAGTATCCTTTCAATTTAGAAAGAGAGTCACTTTGTAAAAGCTATAATTGCCCCGCAGAAAAACACACACCTGCATCTCCAACTCTTGTAGACCTTCTAGCTCTCACTCATCCAACTTTAATGATATGACACATATGCAAATGATGTAAGCCACTGTCTGCTCCACGGGATAGATACCTTTGGCCAGACACACATTTCCTGTCTGATTCCTCTCCTAACCTGTTTTGATAACATGCTATTTTTAGCAGGGAAAATGAGAAGGCATGGATCCTGGGTGGAGTGCCCTTTCTTTCCCTCCCCCAGCTGGGATTCAGAGAACAGCAGCCCCCAGGCCCATGGCCCAGTTCTGATGCTGAAGGAAGCACTGAGCTGTGCGTCCTGGAAAGCTGCTCTCAGACCCGGGCCTTTGGGAATCCCACACTAATATTCTCTAGCAACAGTTCCTGTCCCCCTTGAAAACTGACCCGCTGGAGGAGGCTGAGCTAGGCTGAGGCTTGGAGACAAACCCCATTGGCTGTCACTGCAGCCCCCTCTCTCCTTTGGAAGATGTTTAGAGGAAGGGGTGGGAAGAGTTCATCCTGGTGGAGGGTGCCTGCTGCTCCCTCGTGTTAGCACTACGTTGGGTGGGTTTTCAGGTCCTCTAAGAACGGTTCTCTTTCCCACTGTCTCCTTTCTCCCATCGGCCACCCTGTCCAGACATTCTAAAACAGTGTTTACATTTCTTTTCTTCTTTCTTCCCACCCTTCTTTCCTAGTTGGGGATGGAAACCAGGGCCTTGCACAGTCTAGGTAAGCACTCTACCACTGAGCTACACACCCAGCCTGGACTACTTTTCTTTGGGAACATTGTGCCAGCATGGCTCCTTTGTGCAGGTGAGCACTGGGCTAGTGGTCAGGCCTAAGAGAGGCCCTGGTAGGACTGGGCTGTGATACTTTTGCATGTGCTCTTTGCTTCTGTCTAGTCTGTTTTCCTTTCTTTCTTTCTTTCTTTTTTTTTCTGCCTTCTCTTTCATTTTATCTCCTCCCCCCATGACATTCTGAGTCAGATTTTGGCCACAGGAACATCTCAATCCCAGTACTGCCCTGTCCCCTGCTACCGAAGAGGGAACCCAGACATGGTGCAGAAACTTTGGATCCTAAATCCTGATCCAGAGAGCCCCTTCCCAGCCTGCTTCCCCTGGGCCTGGGGAGCATCACACCCCAGGATGCCCCAGAACATGATGGATTCCCCAGGCACCTTCAAAGGGCTCAGCATTTGTTTGCAGTGTGGACCTTGAATCTTGCTCTGGTCATAAATGTTGTTTATTTTGACGAGGACCTACTGAAAGGGGACCGTGGGGCAGGGAGGGCAAAGAGAAATCAATGGGGGAAGATCATAAAGCCATTAGCAGGGTAGGGCTTGTAGGGGTCACAGGATCACAGAAATTTTCAGACTAGAGGGAGCACAGGCCATCAGAAAGGTCAGAGATGGTCATTATGTCATCAAGAGGCCTCTAGGGGCCACATGGGGCTAGGGTGGCGTCCCGAGGCCTCTTATGTGGAGAATCTTTCTAGAAAATGGAGGCAGGGTGTGGGGCATGACCCCCCAGTAACCTTCTACCAGGTGGAGGAGGCCAGGGGTTGCTAAACATGATGGATATGCCCTCCTGGGGAGCAGAGCCAACTGTCAAATTATATAGCAGAGCCTCCTGCTTGGGGGAATGGGCACAGCTCCGGGGTAAAGAATTTGCCTCTACTGTTATTTACGGAACAATGAATATATATCAGGTACTGTACTTGGTGCTCTTCCGGCACTCTGTCTTACTCAGTCTTCAATACAATTTTGAAAAGATGTTAAGATGTTTTCAATATCCATTTTGCAGCTAAGACAGGAGAGATGTCTTGTTCAAGGTCACATAAAGTTAGTGGTAAGGCCCAGGTTAGACCTCACACTTAGATTTCTTTCTTCCTCTGTCTCTGTTTGTCTCTGTGTCTCTGTCTCTGTCTCTGTCTCTGTCTCTCTCTCTCTGTGTGTATGTGTCTGTGTGTGTCAGCGTGAGCGTGCAAGAGCTAGGGACTGGTAAGCTAATCACATGCTATATTACTAAGCCCCCAAACTTAGGATTCTTCAAACCTCATGCCCCCACCTCCACCACCTTCAACCATCCACTATGGTTCCCTGTAGCTGTAGAGACTAAAGAGAGTAGGGCTCCCTTCACTGCAAAGCCCATAGTGGTTCACAGGAAGCCAGGGACAAACTTACAGTGCCGGACAGCAGAGCCTCTAACTCTTTCTGGACTCTGGAACAGACAGACATGGCTCATTCTGCAGAGACCTTGCTCCCACCAGCCCACACAGCCAGGAAAACATCCTGCTTGTCTTGCACTACTGTGTGACTCGGGTCAGGTCACTCCACCTCTCTGATCCATCCTTTCTGGATCCACCTCCAGACCTTTGTGGAAGTTGAGGGTTGGTAGCTGATTTCTTTTGTACCCATGCCCGGTTTGTGTCAAAGCTGCAGGACAGGATGGGAGATGAGATTTAGTTTTGCCTCTAAACCTGATTTGGATCACAAAAAAAGTCCCTCAAAAGCCAGCAAGGCAAACCTTGTTCAGATCCCCGCTGAGAAGTGAGAGGCTGAGAGCCACAGCCTGGACCCTGAAACAGCAGCTTAAGCAGCTCGTTCCTCCCTGATCCCCTGACTGTGTAATCCAGTTGCTCACAGAATGGAAAATCCCCTTCTCCTACCCACAAAGGACTCCTAAGAGGTCTGCTGGCTCTGGGGCTCTAATCTGCCCAGACATCACTCTGTGAGCAGGTTGCCAGGGTCCCCATCCCAGCTGCCCCTCGGTGGGAGACGAGGATGGCTGAAGCTGTGGTCCAGGAGCTGAGAGACCTCCTGTGCTCTGGTTTGCCCAGAAGATCAGAGAAGCAAATGGGCCTTGCTGGTGAAGAGAGCTTCTGGGATGGCTCTGGGGCTCAAGATGGAAGGAGAGAGGGAGGGAGGCAGGAGAACTGGTGCCCTGGCTGAGGTACCTGGGTGGGGCTTCCTATTAAGCAATCCATCGTTCGACCCACCATCTTCCTTTCCTTTTTACTTAAAGATGGTCCTCCCACACCTTCACCTCCCCCACCCTTCCCTTTTACTCATCCATTCAGCCAGCACTGACAGCTGCCCTGTGGGTGAACTCCTGATTCTCCTGCACTAAAGGCAGGGCAGGGGCTCTGGCCAGAGCCACCTCCGACCCCCAGTCTTCATACATGTGTGCCGGGCTTCCCTGAACCAGACCAAAGAGAAGAAAATGAAGGCCATGAAGAGAGAGGCAGGACCGGCAAGGGGAAGACAAGGAAGAAACGGGCTGGCTGGAGGCAGAGAGGTTGTTCATTATGCAGAAGCCCTGGGTTCAGTTCCCGGCGGAGGGAGGGGGAGGCTGTGAAAGAGGAAACAGGGAGACATGGAGAAAGAAGAAATGAAGGACTCAAGAACCACCAGAAGATGAAACACAGGAGGATAAATGAGGAAAGAGTGAGGGGAGGCCAGGTGGGGACCAAAAGCAAGGAAGCCTAGGAGGCATCCTCAGCAGCTGAAGATACTGTGTGGAGGAAAGAGAAAGGGAACTAACTAGGGGCCTGCATGGGACACCCATGGGTTTCTCAGTGCAAGGGCTGAGGCTTTGCTCCTACCTCGGGCACCCAGGCATCCCTAACCAGTCCCATCCCACTGACCAAGGGGTTGGTTGTCAGGATGCAATCAGAGGATTTTTCCTTTGGGGTGACCCTCTCTGTGAGACTGGCTCCATGGAGCCCTTCCATCCCTGTGAGGGATGGTACCAGTACCTTTATGCCTCTCTCTTGTCCACTCACCTCGGTTTCTATGGGGCATTGCTCTAACTAATTGTGAGGTTTTCTATGACAGTGGACACAGCTTGCAGAAGAAGAGATATGTGCTCACAGCCACATCGTGAACTAGTGAGGAGCCCGGCCTTTCTAGTCACTGGCAAAGACTGAGAGGGTGAGAGGGCAGGCTGATGTCATTTCTGCAGAGCCAGGCACTCAGTGGTCCCTCTGCTGGGAACAGTGCCAGAGGGGTTTGCATTCTAGATGAGGGAAAACATTTGTGCTGTGTGATAGCTGTATCCTGAGGCGGTACACTCATCTCAGGAAATCTTCACACACACACCCTATCAGGTAGAAGAAGTTCTTTGCCCTGCTTTTAAAATGATGTAAACTAAGGCTTAGAGGGGCAAAGTAACTTCAGCTCACACACTAGGAATTAGAGCTCAAATTCCCTCAAAGTATTCGTTGAATTCCTCTCCCTGCCCCCCAGGCCTGGTAGGCAAGGGCTCTGCCACTGAGGTACAACCCCAGTCCTACTAGATTCTCAGTCCTACTAGGTTCTGTCTTAGGGTCTGATAGTGAATGCTTTTTCCTCCCGCAACTGCCAAATCTAAGATTCCCTCATGTCCACTGAAACTGCTGTTGTCAGGGAGAATCCAGTTAGGTGGGTCCCTTTGACTATGTCCCCAACTCTGGGTATAGACCTTGTAAGGACAAGGGTAAGGTCCCCTGAGATGTCATCTGATTTATGTGACGATATTGTTATTTTATGGGATGGGCCAAAGAGGTGTCAGGAAGCAAGTTAGCAGTAAATCTCCCATCTCTGCTCCGGTCCCTCTGCATGTCCTTCCTGAAATTTATGGTGAAGTCTGTTCGGAGCTAGGGACTTGGGGCTTGAGTTCAGGCTTGGGGTAGGGAGGTAAAGGGGTAATCCATCCTCTGGGATCTGTTAAACACCCACATGAACACCACCAGCCCATACTCCATCACAAGCTCTAGGTTCACAGTCCTCAAAGTCCTTCCGTGGATCCCCACAAGCAGTGGCATAGGCAGACACTTGGCTCGCTCACAAGCCCATTGCTTGCATACCTCCGGCAAAGGAGTATTATTGGGGCCACTCAGTGGGCAGGTGGTCCACACACACTCCTTCACTGGTGGGCTTGAGTTTCTGCATCAAAACCTGGGAGTGGGGGTGAGATGCTGGTGCGATTACTCTGAAGCTAGTGAAACTTCCCAGGGGCAGCAAGACGCGAGGAGCTGGAAAGGAGGCCACTCCTCAGTCCTTCTGAGAAGAGACGGCAGGGGCAAACAGATGGGTGGCAGCTCAGAATTGGATCTCTGTCCCCAGCAAGCAGGTCCCCAGCCAGTATCCTGAGTGAACACAGGCCACTTACAGACAGTGACTGCAGACCTGGCACCCTCTCCTGTTCTTTCCTCTCCTCCGGTCCTCATCATCATCACCATTGCGAGCTTTCACAGCTCCTCCTGAGGAGAACTCTGCAGCTCAGAGATCAGGACGTGTGGGCTATAGTCAGAGGTCTGGAAGGAAGAAAGATAAAGGAGAGTGGAGCAGGGGAGTGAAGAGGATAGGGATAGGAGAGGCAGGAGGAGAAGAAGACCTGCCCAGATCTATACCTCTCCCCTGCTAAGCTACTACATCGCCAGGACTGGTGACTATCTACCCAGATGGCCTTGCCACTTACTAGCTGGCTGTTGCACAAACATTTCTCCAGATAGCTCTCGGCACCTGGAGGGTACACCTTGACACCCACATGTCCCTAGTCCCAAGTCCAGTGTTCAGTATCTTCAGGAGTGCTCAGAGAATCTTAGCTAAATGGATGCAGGAAAGAAGGAGACAGCACCCCTCAAGTGGCTACCAAGGGAGTCTCCACCCCATCATCTCCCTGCTGCCCTCCTGACTGTGAAGCCGGGGCTGTGCTCTGTCTCATGCTGAATATATGGAATTATCTATTACAATACTTCAATATTTATTACATTGATTTCGCTTTAAATGCTTTGTAAATCATAGCAAAAAATAATGGCCTTCCAACAGAGAGTCATATACCGTAATCAACTGGAAGAAAGTCGGCATTGTAATTTAAAAAAAAAAAATCCTTATGTGAGTCTCTCGCTTAAATTAAGAGACAGGACGTGATTCAAATAATAAAACCCAAGTGAGGCTGGTTTTTCTTGGCAAATTAGCAGAGGTTTTAACTGGAACTGAAAAGGTGTTAAGGTGGAACACTGACCTCATTAGACCTTAATTATTTTCTGTTGTTACATTCCTGGAGTCAAGGGCTCCCCCCCTCCCCCAAAGTGTCCACATAAAGCCTCATCTCAGGAACTTTGGCTTTAGAGAGAAATCACTTCTCAAGAGGCATTAGTGGGATAAAAACAGACACTTCTCCAGTGACCCGTTTCTCTGTCATAGACTTTCCAGGGTGCCCAGAACTGCTGGTTTAGAGACTGAATAATCTCATCTTTAAAAGCTGAGGATCTAGTTGGGACTTGTGACACAGGTTTGTAATCCCAGCTATTCAGGAGACTGAGACACAAGGATCACAAGTTCAAAGCCAGCCTGGACAAGTAGTTTGTGAGCCCTTATTGTAAAATAGAAAGTGGAAAATAAAAACAAACAAACAAAAAACCAGGATGAATATATCCCAACCACTGTCCCCCATCTCTTTAGTATACACCCAAGATTTTGAAGCCAGCATTTATCCAGCTGAGAAGGAGGAGATGTGTGTGCACATGTCTGCTAACTTTGGGGACACCGAAAGCACCTTGTACTGCAAGCATCCTGCTTCGCCTTCCATGGCTCACATTGGTTAGTTAACAGTCCCAAAGCTAGCTAGGCTTAGTCCAAGATAGCCACCACATGCAGAAGAGTGTGGAGCCTATTTCAGCCCCTCTCAATTGAAATTGAATTGACATGAAAGCAACAAAAGTGAGTGGCTGAGCACTGTCTGGCACATGGTGGGCATCCTATAGTGGCAGTTTTACTTATCCTGGAAAGAAGGGCAGGTAGAAGGGTCTTCTCATTTGTCTCCTCCAACCTCCTTCACTGGCATAGGGTGAGGGGCAGGAGGAGAGGAGACATATTGCATCCCAAAGGGCTTCAATGTGGATATCCATTCCATAGCCCCATGCCACCTTCCCCCATGACAGCCTCACTGAGCTCTCTCCATTCAATGCCATTCTTCTCACTGGCCTCCAAGTGTGGGTGTGATCAAAGTGAAAGGCACATTCTAAGACTTGGCCTTTTGAGAATTAGATCTGGTGGTCCCAGGTGGTGACTGTCATTGGAGAGACGTCATTGTCAGACCGAGGCAAGCACTGGAGGGAAAAGACTGAAGGCAGATGGGAGCAGTAAGTCACCATGGTTTAAGGGATCCCCAGGAAGAGAGAGAAACCATGGTTTCTTACGTTTGCCATAGAAGGTGGAGAATGTTAGAATGTATTCTGTAAAACAGGGCCAGTGTTCTACAGAAGACACCCCCAAATTCCAAGATACCATCTCAATAGACTCTTGCTTTCTGGAAGGATACTGAGGCCATCTGAAATGACAAAATACCTACTTGAGGGCACATAGCAAAGCTGAAATAAGGGCTGGGTTTTGAGCAGAAAGCTGTCCTTGCTGTACTCTTTGACCTGGAGTGGCCTGGCTGAGTCTAAAGGAGCCCCAAGGACTTGTGCAAAGGTCCACCTTGGGTCTTTGCAAGAGCAAACCCATCTCTGCCTGGCCAGCTGAAAGGAACCTTTCTGGATTCCACCTGTGTCTCATGGCTTAGAAAGGATGAAGGAGGATGCACTGTGAAGCGATCAGCATTAGGAGGCTGGGGATGCTGATAGCTCTGCAAGACTGTGACAAGCCCAATGTGGAAACTCACACGGCAATCCCTGCACTCGGGAAGCTGAGGGAGGCAGGGGGGTGCACTTGAGGCCAGCCTGGTGTATATAGCTGTTTCAAAAACCAAAGGCTGTGAAGTTCTGCCCCGATGGGAAGGGTTGTTGTGGCCAGCCTGGATGGCTGAACCAGATGTAGAGAGGACAGCTTCATCAGATTTCATCTGTGGTCCCAGGCTGAGCTTCTGGTGTCTGCTTCCCTCTTCCCCACCTTTCTCAGTAGCTAAACTTTACTTTCCATTTTTCTTTCCTTTTCCCTTGTTTGTACTGGGGGTTGAACCCAGCACCCATGTATGCAGGACAAGGACTCACGTTACACTGAGCTGCATCCCTAGTTCTGACTCCAGATTTTGGCCCTCTAAAAAATGGAATAAGGAGGAGGCCTATTCTTTCCAATAACATGACTTAGGTGCTACAGATGTGGTTCAGTTGGTAAAGTGTTCACAAGCACAGGACCTGAGTTCACATGCCCAGAGCCCACTTTAGAGCAGGGTATGTAAGGCCACAGGAGGGTAGAGACAGGCTGGTCATTGACTAGCCAGCCTTGTCAATTGGTGAGCTCTTAGTTAAGTGAGAGATTTTGTCCTAAAAGATAAGTCAGGGCTGGAGAGAATACTCAGCAATTAAAAGCATATACTGCTCTTGCTGAGGACCTAAGTTTGGGTCCCAGCATTCAGTCTGTTAACTCCAGCTCCAGCGAAATCCAATGCCTTTTGCCTCTGCACTTCTGTACACACACACACACACACACACACACACACACACACACACACTTCTTTAAAAAATAAGGAAGCCCACACCTTTACTTATTTTTATAATAAAAACAAGTATTTTGCATGCATATCTCTCTGTGCACCATGGCACAATTCTGATGGTCATGGACAGTAGAGGGTTTCAGCTTCCCTAGAACTAGAGTTCCAGCCCATTTGTGGATGCTGGGAATTGAACCCTGGTCCTCTGCAAGAGCAGTCAGTGCTCTTAAACACTGAGCAATCTCCCCAGCACCATACATGCTTTAATTCCAGCGCTCAGGAGACAGAGGTAGGCAGACTTCTTGGAGTTTGAGGCCAGCTTGGTCAACACAGTGTGTTCCAGGACAGCCAGAGTTATATAGTGTGATCCTATCTCAAAATAAACAAACAAACCAAAAACCAACCAAACATAAAAAGGTGGCAAGCAAGGGATGAAGATACATGATGTCTACCTGTGATCTCTACAGGTGTACCCTGACATCTACACACACACCATGGTAAGTATTATATTCATGTTACATATAAATAGATCAAGGTCCAGAAAGACATCTGTTGAGACACAGAGCTGGAGTACGAACCCAGGTCTCTCTGTCTGCACAGAGATGTTACCTAGGAAGGTAAGAATACACATTGGAATATGAGCCCTAAAAGGATACAGATGAACTGACTGTAACCCTAAGCCAGCCTCTGATACCCAGTCAACAATAAGTACTCCTAAATAACAAATTTCAACCATAACAGAAATTTTGATGTAGAAAAGTGAGTTGAGAGTAAGCAAAAAGCTGGGTGGGTGGCTGGGAATTTTCTTTTGTTTTTTTGAGACAAGGTTTCTCTGTGTAGCCTTGGCTGGCCTTGAACTCTCTATAGACCAGGCTGGCCTCCACCATGCTGGACCTTTCAAAGCTTATCTTCTGCCTTGTGTTTGCTCTGAAATTGTTTTCTTTCTTTTCCTCCCTCCCTCCCCTCCCTCCCTCCCTCCCTCCCTCCCTCCCTCTTTCCCTCCCTCCCTTCTTTCTTTTTGAGTTGTGACAGGGGTTGTTTTGTTTTGGTTTTTCGAGCCAGGATTTCTCTGTGTAGCCTTGGCTGTTCTGGAACTCACTGTGTATAACAGATTGGCCTCAAACTCAGAAATCCACCTGCCTCTGCCTCCTGAGAGCTGGGACCAAAGATGTGCACCACCACACCTGGTTTTTTTTTTTTTTTTTTTTTTTCTTTTAAAGGTTTGTTGGCTTTAACTTTGTGATCCATGCTAGTCCCACCTGGCTGTTTCTTTTTCTTTTCTTCTTTTATTGACACAGGGTCTCATTATGCAGCTCAGGCTGCCTGGAACTCACCATGGCATTTCTGCCTCAGCCATTGGAGTGCTGGGATTTCAGGCATGCACAGCTATGCCTGGCTCTGGCTGTTTCTCTTCCCAGATACCAGCATGGCAGAGGTTTGGGCCTCGGAGAGTCGTGAAATAAAGAAGAACTAAAGTTAAGAAACGGCCACACTAACAGTGAGGTAAAATCTTTCTTGGTATATACAGATTGTATTCAAATTATTTTAGAAGAGGCCATTGAGACTGCTCACTGGGTAAAGGTGCTTGCTGCCAGGCCTGACGACCTCAGTTTGATCGCCAGGACCCACGTCCTGGAAGGAAAGAACGGACTCCTGTTTATTGTCCTCTAACCTCTGTTCTTACCAGGGGAGGAACATACCCATCCACAAACAATAAAGAAAGAAACGTAGTAGAAGTCAATTACATTGAAAAAATGTCGTAGGCGTAAGTGTTGTCTGCTCTTTGGATAACCTCCTGGGATGACCTAGGGAACACTGAATGACTCCCTCTGGCATTTTTTGAGGTTCTAGAAATGAAAACTTATATGCAAGGTGGACACTCAACCTATGATTTACACCCCCAGCTTCAGGAACCAGCTTTTAACCCAATTTTTACTGAACTTCTAGACACTGGATTGAGGCCCCAGAGGCCCGGAAATGCCCATGGGATGGCCCCCAGATCTCAAGAGCATGCCCAGGCCAGGACCCTTTTGTGAGACCTTTCTCTAGACAACTAGAGGCAAGCAGGCATGCCAGAGGGTTGCGTGGCCTTCTTGTGCTCTTGCTCTGGTCTCTCACTCCTGGTATCTGGAGGATCCAGTCTTGTGGAAGGTCAGCCCTCTCTGCTCCCAGTCCCTCATCCCTGGCCCTCCACACCGCAGCTCTCCCCTGGCAGAGTGAAAAGGTGCAAGAGGGAATCCAGAGACTCCGTACTGTTTGTTTTGGGTTCAATGGAATCTCATTTACACGTGTTAATTGCAACTAATTGGCACTAATTGGATGAACAGGAAACCCTCTGGGAGCACTCATACCTTTAATTTGTAGTAAATATCATTAATTAACATATGCTAATTAGAGCCAATTAACATTGATTAAGGGTTGCCAGCTACTTGGAAAGTACAACTCTGTGTCCTCCTCCTCCCTGGGTTGTCCGAAGTCAGCACAAAACACGATACACAGAGTCTGGAGGGGGAAAGGATGCTGCATCTCATGGAGCACCAGCTACACAAACACACAGCCCCAGCAGCCCTCACCCGAGCTGGCTGCCTAGAGGTGGCCCCCTGCCCTACCTGCCCTCCAGCCCTCTGTGCAAAGGGCTGTGCAGAGGTAGGAAGGTCCTGCAAGATCAGCACTGTTCAGGGAGCTGGGGGAGAAGATTGCAAGGGTCCAGGGTTGAGCTGTTCTGCCCTTGACCAGCTCCAAGACAGCAGACATCGTCCTGAGAGAGCCTGGAATTCAATTATCAGGAAGAAGGTGGTCGGGGAGGGGCACCCCCTCCAGATGTGGTGGGTAGTAGGTTTCCCATTCATCTTGCCTGACTGGGAGGGGATGCATGTATGGACATACCAAACTTCTTCCGTCAGGCATGCATCCTGAAGGAGGAAGTAGGACCACCCCCACCAGACAGCTCCATTGCTCACTGGGGGATGCACTATTACTTAAGATTGAGATGCTGTCCCAATTTCCCAGGGTATTGGTGTTGGGTTAAAAAATCAGCTAGGTGTGGTGGCGGTGCACACCTTTAATCCTAGCATTTGGGCTGCAGAGGCAGGCAGGCAAATCTTTATGAGTTTGAGGCCAACCTGGTCTACATAGCAAGTTCTAGGTCATCAAAACAGTGAGACTATGTCTTAAAAAAAAAAAATCAGGGCTGAGGGTTAACTGTTAGATACAACATATGTCTAGCATGTGGGAGGCCCTATGTTTATCCCTAGTATTAAAAATTTTAAAGAAAAAAATCATTGCCTAGGAGCCAGGCTTTTAGGGTTACTGTTATATCTGGCTATGGACTCTTAAGATTTGCTTAAAATATATTCATATATATATAGTTTTGTTTTAGTCTAATTATAAAGAAACAAATGTTTATCGCACTGTTCCCTGGTTGCCTCCTCTCAAACAGCCTCCCAGGTTCCCTGTCCAGGGTTTCTCCTGCCTCCACAGCCATCATTGGACCTTCTCACTTCCAGTGTTCACAGCAAGTTCTCTAAGGCAGGATTCTCCCTGTCTGTTCATTTCAGTTCTCCTTGGGCACAAAATGTACTTGTTGCATAAATGAAGACATATATGAGATTTAAAACACCTTGGTTTCTTTCTTCTTTCTTTCTTTTAGACCAGTCTGGCCTTGAACTCACCGAGATCCTCTTGCCTCTGCCTCCCTACTGCTGGGATTAAAGGCATGTGCCACCACCGCCTGGCCACGCCTTGATTTCTTGCTCTGTGGAGAAAAGCAGCCTCTGTGGTGTATGTAAGACATAAGTGATGTACATCCACATGCTGGTAAAACTTATAAATACACATTCAGGTTTTCGAGAGGCTTCATGTTTTCACTTCAACAACTTGAAAAGTCTAAGTGTTACAAACTTGAAAAGCAAAGAGATTATTTTAAAAACTTTGTTTAGATTTATTCTATATTCAGTTTTGTGAAATTTAAATGTTAAATCTCTGGATTCCTGTGCCAGTCTCTCTAATGAAGGCAGCAAAAGTGATTCAAAAATTAAAACTCCAGGAGCTGGAGAAATGGTTTAGAGGTTAAACACTCATACTGCTCTTACAAAAGACCCAAGTTTGATTCCCACCATCCATGCTTGGTAGCTCACAACTACCTGTAATTGCAATTCCAGGTGATCCAACTCTCTCTTCTGGGTACCTGCACTCACATGCACATACACATAATTAAAAATAAAAATAAAATATTAAAAAAAATTGAAACTTGGGCTGGGCATGTAGGTCAGTGGTAGAGTGCTTACCCAGCAGCAGGCATGAGGTTCTGAGTCAGATTCCCAGTACTGGAAGAAAGAATTAAAATTTAGTTTAGTTTTGTTTTTGACAGCATAGAAAACTGAATCCAGTACTTTATACATGTGAGGCAAGCACTCTACCACTGAGCTACACACTCAACCTCTAAAATTTTATTATTAAAAATTCGCTGCCAGGCAGTAGTGGCGCACGCCTATAACCCAGCACTAGGGAGGCAGAGGCAGGTGGATCTCTGTGAGTTCGAGGCCAGCCTAGTCTACAAAGCGAGTTCCAGGACAGGTTCCAAAGCTACAGAGAAACCCTGTCTCAAAAAAACAAAAACAAAAACAAAACAACAACAACAAAAAGAAAAAGAAAAACAAAAAAATTCGCAAGATATGGGGATGGAGAGATGGATCAGTGGTTAAGATCACTGGCTGCTTTTCCAGAGGACCCAGGTTTGATTCCACCACCACGTGACATCACATAACTACCTGTAACTTCAGTTCCAGAGGGTTCTGTATCCTCTTCTGGACCCCAAAGGCACTAGACATGCACATAGCATACAGACATACATGTAGCCAAGACACCCATGCATATGCATAAAATAAAAATAATAAAAATTTTAAGAACCACATGATAAAATATGTAAGAGAAATAAATAACTGTGTAAAAGTCTTTAAATTTTATGTGTATAAGTGTTTTCTCTGTGTGTATGTATGTGTACTATATGTGTACCTGTGGGGGTCAGAAGAGGGTGTCAAATCTCCTGAAATTGGAATTAAAAAGATGTTGGGAACAGAACCTGAGTCCTCTGTAAGAACAAGTGCTCTTAACCACTGAGACACCTCTCCAGCTCCTCTCTATAAATGTGGTCGGGTTTTTTTTTTTTTTTTTCTCTTCCTGTTTTTGTTTTGTTGAGACACAGTCTCCCTATTCAGCAGCCTTGGCAAACTTGGAACTCTCTGCATAGAAGAGACTGGCCTGGAAATTCTGATCCTTCTGTACCTCCTGGATGCAGGGATTAGAGGCATGAGGTACCCTAGGTAGCTCCAAATGGTGGCTGCTGATTCTGTTTTTCCTCCTTCTCCTCCTCTGCTTCCCCCTCCTTTTTAATGATGGGTATAGCTTTGGTTGGTTTAAAAATAGCCATGTAGACCATTCTGGCCTCAAACTCTGCTGAGATCTGCCTGCCTCTGCTGGGACTGCAGGCATGTACCACCATGCCCAGCTCCAAATGACATTTTGGAAACCTTGTAAGGCTTGTGCTTCTGAAGTTGTCAAAGCCGCAAGCAGCACCAACCCTCTAGAAGCATCCAGAAAATACACTGGCAGTCCCTCTTGCAAGCATGCTTGCTTTCGTAGGTTCCAGAGTGTCACCGATATGCCTCAACTGGCTGTTTAACTTTTAGATTGCTTCCAGTGTGTCCCTATGACACATCATGCTGGGATGCACATTCTTGCACTCTCAACCTTGCATACATCTTGGATCAATTCCTTGGGAGTCGTTCCCAGAAGGAGAGCTGTCAGAGCACAGGGAATGGGTCATTGGATAGCTTTGCTGCGGCATGTGGCCGACCTGCCCTTCAGAAACAGTTGTGTCAGCAGTGAACATGAATGAGCCCTCTGTCCCGCTGCCAGAGTCAGGAGCCCTCTCTCAGACACCAGCTAAGTCACGACACAGGTGTCCTCCTCAGTGGACTAAAACCCGTGAAGCCAGGCAGGCCTAAACTTTCCAGGTGTGTGGGAGGCTGTGGATCCTTAGGAATCCAGGGATTTGTTCTCCAGGGGGCATGAGATGAGAAAGCTTTTACAGTGATCAGGCTTTGATGGAAAGAGATGAGGACCTGGGTAGGCTGGAGCCTAGAGAAACCTCGCCTCCAAGAGATGTCTGTGGGGGACCCTCATTCATCTAACTTGGAGGGACAACATTGCCCAAGAGGGGTTTAGGGTTCATTCAGAGCACTGAAAACAGCAACAATGAGGGTGCTGGGAAATTCCCCATGGGAGGAGCCCACGAGGTGGGACAGGCACTTTTCTGAACACGCCCTATGCATTCATGCACTTAAATGACATGGGCACCATTATCCCCATTTCACAGATGAAGTCTCTGAGGCTCAGGCAGGTTAATTAATGTGCCTTCTTTTACTCAGCTGCCAAGTGGCAGGGCCACTCTTGGAGTTTCAGTTCTGAGCCCACTTCGCAGGCTGTATACTGCAACCGCCCACCTGTGTGTATCTCTTTGGCTCCCAGAAGCCCTGGCTCCTAGGTAGCTTCTCCTTGGCTCCTGAGATGCCCTCCTCTGAGACAACTCACTGCCCTGCACTGGGTCCTCCATCTCCCCTCCCCACGGAAATCCGAGGTCTGAGAGAGAACGGTTGGCAAGGTTCACAGCAGTTTAATTACCAAAGTGATTTTAATTTGTTTTTGTTAATTGAAATCTCATTAAGCCGTAATTTACTCCAACACAGCTCAAGAGTCCACAATTCTATGGATGAGGAGGCAAAGGGGGCTTGTGGAATTTGCTTTAGTCTGGGATTGTGTTTCTTACTCGCTCCTGTAGTTAGTGGATTTGCACGATTGTGTGTGTGTGTGTGTGTGTACATGAGTGTCCCACGGCAGGGGCCTCTACACAGCCAGGTACCTCCTTTCTCCTTAACATAAACTCTCTGGTCCTATTGCCACCGGGACCTGGTTCTGCTTGCCTTGCTCTGTTCTCTGAATGATGAAGAAAACAAATGGAGCAATCCCTCTGCAGGGCAGGAGATAGACAGACCGGATTGTATTCACTCACCTTCATGCCGAGCATAATTCCAGACACTGGAAATTCAGGGGGAACTATAGGGATTCCATTATTTTCTTTTCTTTCAAAATTTGTGTTTATTTTGTGTGCATGGGGTTAGAGTTTCCCCAGTGCATGTGTGGAGGCCAGAGGACAAGTTTTGGGTGTTGGCTCTTTCTTTCTACCATGTGGGATTCAGGGATCAAACTGAAGCCATCTCACCAGCCCTTATTTTGTTTTCTAAGACAGGGTCTCATGTAGCCCAGGATGGCCTAGAGCTCACTTTGTTTACAGGGTCTCATGTAGCCCAGGTTGGCCTAGAACTCACTTTGTTTTTGTTTTTTTGAGACAGGGTTTCATTGTGAAGCCCTGGCTGTCCTGGAACTAGCTCTGTAGACCAGGCTGGCCTTGAACCCAGAGATCTGCCTCTGCCTCCTGAGTGCTGGGACTAAAGGCGTACACCCCCACCCCCAGTAATGAAGTTACTTTTTATAATCCAAGTAATCCTAGAAATGTAGGCATAGAACTCACTTTGTAGATGAGGATGACCTTGAACTTCTGATCTTCCTGCCAAGTGCTAGGCTTCCAGGCTTGTCCCACCACACCTAGTTTATTCAGAGTGATAGATTGAATCCAGGGCCTCCTGAAGAAGGCCAGACAAGCATGATGCCTAAACTGAGCTATGCCCCCAACTCCAGATCTTCCATTCTTACAAACATCTCCTTCTACTCCAAACCATTTCAGGGAAGACAGAGGCAGTTTCCAAACTGTCTCCTCCATCCATCTCACCTGTTCAGGTGCCAGCTGCCTTCAAGTTTGTGCTGAGACTCCTTTACAAAGCATCATCCCAAGCTCTCCTGGTCCCTGCCTTCCTCTCGGTACAGAGTTCTTCTGAGCTCTTTGGACTCTATGGTGTATCAGAAGGATGAACTCCACTGGCTCCCATCCTTGTTCCCCTAGCTGAGGAAACAATAGTCCAAAATAGCCCTGCCACTCTGGGCACTTCCTGCTGTTCTCTATCTCTCAGTAATTGAATGGTTGTGTTCTGCCTGTGCTTTGCATTGCATCTCTAAAGACATTAGAAAAACAAAAACAAAAACAAAAAACTGTATCAGGATGGAGGGATGGCTCAGTGGTTAAGAACACTTGTTGCTTATGCAGAGAACCCGGGTTGGGTTCCCAGCACCCACATAGCAGTTCACAACTGCTTGTGACTCCAGTTCAGTGGGTTCAATGCCATCCTCTGGCTTCAGTGGGCATGCATGTGGTACACTTAAACTCAAATAGGCAAACACACATACATAAAAAATAAAAATAAATCTTAAAACATTGTGGTAAGCTAGGCATGATGGTATACATGTAATCCCAGCACTTGAATGGTAGAGGCAGAAGGATCAGGAGTCAAAGGTCATCCTCAGTTACACAGGGAGTTTGAGGCTAACTTGGGCTACATAAGATTCTGTTTCAAAAACAAATCACAATGGTAAAACATGTACAATAAAATTGAGCTCTTTGGTCATCTTAAATGTACAGTTTAGTGGCATCCAGTACACTCAACGCATACAGCCATCTCCAGAATGTTCTCCTCATGCCAATGAGCTCTCCTCGTTCCTTCTCCCAGCTCCTGCTTATACTGTAAAACTTTCTGTCTCCAAGAACTGACTCTACTAGATGTCATAGAAATTAGTCCTTTTGTGTCTGACAGCATTTTTTTTTCTCTTTTTTTCTGAGACTGAATCTTCCTGTGTAGCTCAACATGGTCTTGAACTCCTAATCCTCCTATCTCAGCCTTCTGAGTGCTGGGATTACAAGCACGTACCACCATACTCAGTGATACTTCTTTTGAGACAGAATCTCATGTAGCTCAGGCTAGCCTTGAATGGATTATGTAATCAAGGATAACCTTGAACTTCTGATCCTCTTGAGTTCTGAGATAATAGGTATGTTATCACTAGGCCTAATTTACAAAGTGCTGGGTATTGAAGCCAGATGTATTAGTTAATTTTTTTATTGCTGTGGTAAAACACCATGACAAGGTACCTTATAAAAGGAAGCATTTAACTGGGTTTACCGTTTCAGAGGGTTAGAGTCCATGATGGCATGGTGGTAGGAATGGCTGAGAGCTCACATCTCAGACCACAAACAGAAGGCAGAGAGCACACTGGAATGGCATGAATCTTTTGAAACCTCAAAGCCTGCCCCCAGTGACACACCTCCTCCAACAAGTTCACACCTTCTAATCCTTCCCAAACAGTTCCACCAACTGAGGACCAAGGATTCAAACATATGAGCCAATGGGGATGGAGGAGTATTTACATTCCAACCACCACACCAGGGCATTGTGCATGCTTGGCAAGCACCTTATTGACTGAACTGTGTCCCTAGCCCCTCCGTGGTTCTTTTGTATTGAAGTGGACTTCACTGTCAGGTACACCACTTAACATTCAGGCTTTTCTTATTCATTCTCTTTAATAACTTTAACTAAAACATGCTATGTGCGTTCAGACTCCCTGAGTTGGGTGGGGTTCATAAGCAGTGCAAGTGTATGCACATTGGCTGGCACATAGTGAAGACTTGACAAAAGGAATGACCAGGAATGTATTGGAACCATGCCTTTGACCTGGTCCTCTAAGGTGTGGCAGAGAAATCCATGGTCTAAGGGTGGCAGAGAAATCCATGGTCTGCTTCTCTGGCCTGCATCCCTGGATGTTCTGTGCTAGCCGAGGACTCCGAGCCTCCAGAACTTTGTCTGCTTGAGGCATTCTCCTCTCCCCACATGGCCCCTGACTGCGGCCACTTGGTAGGCTTCCAGGCCTGACATTTCCAACATGCAATGCCATATGTATCACCCCTCTCAGGTAATTATCACGTAAAATTAAGCTAGTCTTGTACATGAAACCAGCAATTAGCCGGGGATTGAAGGTCAGGGAGAGCTCGTTTATAGAGTCGCTAACAAAATGTTAAGTGGAAGTGTGTGTCAGATGGGCCAGGAGGCTGGATTAGTCGGGGTCGCAGCCATGGACAGGAGAGCAGAGGAGACTCCCAGCTCAGCAGCCAGCACAGCGGGAAGAGCTGGCAGTTGACGCCTCACACTTCTCTCCTCCGGCTCTCAATCTGGGGTCCAGCTTTGAAGGGAAGGTCGCCAAGCCTGCTAAGTCCCAGTGCACACCAAGGCTGTTTCCCACTCCATCTGGAAACCTGCTAGGGCCTGCCCCAAAGCCTGTCAGTGCCCCCCCTCCTCCAGCCTGATGCCTGTCCCCCCACACTTACTACAGGAGTCTTCATATCTGCTGTGGGTGTCTGAAGACAGGACAGCCATGCACAGCTCAGAAACTTTGCACACAATATTCCCTTGGCTTGGAATGCTTTTCCTTTTTCCAACTGCTTTATGGTCAGCCTGGAGATCTTTTGTTTCTTTTCCGAAAAATCCAAGGCTAAGCCAGTCATAGTGGCATATACCTGCCATCTCAGCACTGGGGAGACTGAATCAGAAAAAGCACATGTTCAAGGCCACTCTAGGCTACATAACAAGTTCATGGTGGGCCTTGGCTATGGTCTAGAAATCCTGTCTCAGGACTGACTGAGGATAGAGCTCGGTTGGTAAAGTCCTTGAGTAGCACACACAAATCTCTAGGTTCAATCCACAGCACCACATAAAGGGGGCATGGAGACACACACCTGTAATTCCAGTCCTGGAGAGGTAGAGGGACAGGAGAACAAGGTCATCCTTGCCTACATAGTGAGTTTGAGGCCAGCCTAGACTACAGAGACCCTGTCTCAAGGGGGAAAAATCAGACTATGGAGATGGCTTACCATGTTAAGGCACTTGAAGCCAAATGTGGCGATGTCCGTTCAATTCTCAGAACCTACATGGTGGAAGGAAAGAACAGATTCCTGAAAAACAGCCTCTGACCTCCCCACATCCCCTCACTCTGGTGTACTCTCATCCATTTACATCATATATATTCATACATTAACTAGAAATAAATGTCCAAAATATCTACCAGTTGAGTATGCGGTCTTTAATCCTAGCACTTAAGTTACAAAGGCAGGAGGGTTTCTATGAGTTTGAGGCCAGCCTGGTCTACATTGGGAATTCCAGACCAGCCAGAATAAATAAAATAAAAATCTCTCAATACAAGAACTTGGTCTCAATAATCCAAATATCAACCAATGAAGCAACTAAAATTATAATCCCAGGCTGCACTTCTCTGGGAGATTTTCCAGATTCTCACTTTGTTCCTGAAGGAGAACATGCTGCTTCTGTTCTGTGGGCAGGTGCTATAGTGGCTCTCCTACTCTGTGACAATCTATTAGTGGCTCTCCTTTGTTGGGCTATGATGCACTCACCTCTTACAGGTGACCCTTTCTGTCAATACACACCCAGAGCCCAAGTATAGCCACCACCTTCTCATGGTTTTTTGTTTTGTTTTGCTCTGCACCTGCTTTGTGTCCTTGCATAGATGCTACATCCTCTGAGCATTTTCCCCAGATTCCCCTCTCTAGCAGAATCCATTGTTCCACCCATGTTCCCATGGTGCCTTGTGTATTGCTTTTAATAGAGTATTCTGTTATTGGCCTTTCTATACAACTGCAGGGGATTGCCCAGAGTCAGGCAACAAGCAAGTTTTATCACTCAACAGGGGCAGGAGGTTCAGCAGAAGGAACCTGAGAGTTAGAGTCTGCTGTGGATCCTTGGGTGAACAGTCAACCACGCTGGTCTCCATCCTTTTAACCAGGTCCTATGTGTTGAAGAGACTGAGACCCCACGGGCCTAAGTGAATAGTTTCCCTTCACCTGCAAAGTGAAGATTCATTTAAAAGGTTCTTTGTATGTAGTCTTGTCCATGGCAGGCTCCGGGGATAGAAGGAGTCATGAGAGGTACCTGGTTGCACAACTGGCTTCTCTGGTAGGTGACCCCCCAGATGTGGTTCGAACCTCTTTGATGATGGGACTCACTCTGTACCAGAGCAGGGCACTCTGCCTTCAGACAGCTCTGCTTTGAAGAGTCCCACTCTCTGACACACTCCATCTCAGGCACAGGTTCTGTGCTGTGAGATCCATCTGGTCTCTCATACATAGATTGGACCCAGCTTCGATAATACATGCCCACTGCCATTACTCACGGGATTTGACTTGAAGCCCAGTCGCCATGTGGTCACACTCCTCTGGATGGGACACAGAGCAGGGCAGGACCATTACTCTCCTTTACATAGAACTTGTGCTTCTATTAATGGAACCAAAGATCATGTGATCACAGCCTATGTCTCTTTTAAGTCCAGCACCACATAGAAGCAGGGCCAAGAAAGATCAGAATTCCTTTAATTTTTTATTTTCCATTTCAAAAACCCACTTTAAAACAAAAATCATAACTGGCCAGGGAGTGGTGGTGCATGTCTTTAATCCCAACATTTGGGAGGCAGAGGCAGGTGGATCTTTGTGAGTTGGAGGCCAGCCTGGTCTACAGAGCAAGTTCCAGGACAGGCACCAAAACTACACAGAAAAACAAACAAACAAAAAACAAAACAAAAACAACAACAACAACAAAACCATAAGTAAGAACCAAAAACAGAATGGCAAACTAGGGAAAAAGGATTTGCCACTGTACCACAGGCAAAGGGTTATCTTCCTTAATAGATAAAGAAAATCCACAAATCAATAGGAAAAAGATCCACCATTGAGCAGAATTATGTGCACTTATCAGTGCATTGGCAGAAGAGGACCTGACAATTGTTTTTAAACCTATGAAAAGATATTTAACCTTTACTCATGATAAAAGAAAAGCAAACTGAAAGGACAATTGGGGGTTGAGTAAGAAGTCTGTGAAAGCATGAGGACCTGAGTTTGGATCTCCAGCATTAAAAGTAATCTCATCACTGGGGAGACAGAGACAGTCATGTTGTTAGGCTCACTGGCCAGACAGCCTAGCCAATCAGTGAGCACCACGTTCAGTGAGAGATCCTGTTACAAAATAAAACCATAACAACAAAGGCGGAAAGCCATGTCGGCTTGACTTTTTAACCTCCACCTAGAAACCCCACACAAATGCATATTCACCCATATACAAAGTGGGAATACACACATATACAACCAAAGCCAGAGAAACACCAGGTCAAGGTCATCTCAGGTACGCATGGAGTTGGAGGCCAGCCTAGACCACAGGAGACCCTGCTTCAAAACAACAGCAGCAACACAAAAATGCACAATTGGTGGGGTGTCTTGGTGCACGACCTTAATTCCAGCACTCAGGAGGCAGAGGCAGGTAGATCTCTGAGTTTGAGGTTCGCTTGGTCTATAGAGTTCCGAGACAGTCACAGTTACACAGGGAAATCCTGTCTTGAAAAACTGGAAGAAAAAAAAAGGAGGGGGAATTGTTTTGTAACATGTTGCAAAGACCAAGACATTTGGTATCAGCTGTTAGGAAATGCATAGTAACAGGCATGCACACATTGTGAGAATGCATTAACACAGTAGAGAAGGAATGTAGGTTTATCTACCAAATTCTAAGAATGCACACACTTTGATTTGGCCTTTGGACTCCAGGAATGTATCCCAAAGATCTACTCCAATGTGCACATGAGAAGGTTTCTTCCTCTAGGAAGGGCCTCTGGACTAGTGTCCTTCTGCTCCAGCTCAGACATCTGCAGTGCTGCACAACATATAGTTGGTGCTCAATAAATAGCCAGTAGGCTGGACAGAGGGGTGTGTGCTTATAACCCCAGTAACCAGGAGGTTAAGACAGACGGTTGTGAATTACAGGCTGTTCTGGGCTATATGGCAAGATTCTGCCTTTAAAAAATTCTGTTGAACATAAATAGGTGAAGGGATAAGTATGCAAATGATACGGACTAGGTCTGTCTCTGCAACGTTTTTTTTTTGTTGTTGTTGTTGTTGTTTGTTTGTTTTGAGCCACAGTTTCACTATGTAGTCCTGGTTGACCTTGAACTCACAGAGATCTGTCTGTCTTTGCCTTCCAAGTGGGAAGAATTAAAAGCATGTGCTTTTAATAATACACGACACTGTAGCTTTTTTAATTTTTATTTAAATTTTTGTATATGAATATTTTTTTCTGCATGTGTGTCTGTGCACCAAGTGTGACCTGGTGCCAATGGAGGTCAGAAGAGGGCAATGGATCGCTTGGAACTGGAGTTAGGATAGTTGTGAGTCACTGTGTGGGTGCTGGGAATTGAACCCAGGTCCTGTGCAAGAGCAAGTATTCTTAACCAATGAGCCATCTCTCCAGGCCCCACATTTTTTTTTTTGTTGTTTGTTTGTTGTTGTTGTTTTTTTAAAGGCAATGTCTCTTTGTGTATCCCTGGCTGTCCTGGAATTCACTCTGCAGACCAGGCTGGCCTTGAACTCAGAGATCCATCTGTCTCTGCCTCCCAAGTGTGTGTTTTATTTAAAAAACATTTTAAGATCCCTACACATCTATAGAGTTGCACCGATCTCAACACCAGTATGATATTTCATTATAGCTCAAACATTTCCATTATTTCTGCTCTTTTTTCTCTTATTAAAAAAGTCCAACCACAAGACGGCTTATCAGGTAAAGGCACTTGCCACCAAGCCTTGAGTTCAATCCCCAAAACCGTTGCAGAATACTTGTTTAACTATGGAAAGATGTGTTGCATTTGTTTAATTATGTAAAGATGTGTTACTGTTTTACCTTGCCTAGCTAAGGCACCTGATTGATTTAATAAAATAAGCTGAATGGCCAATAGTGAGGGAAGAGGTATAGGCAGAACTTCTGGGAAGGGAGAATAAGTAGGAGGAGGAATTTAGGCTCGGAGAAGAAAGAAAAAGAGATGCCAGGGAGTTGTCAGGGGCCAGACAGACAGACGTGGAGGAAGCAGGAAAGTAGGACATACAGAATGAAAGAGAGGTAAAGAGACCCAAGGCAAAACATAAATGAATAGAGACAGGTTAAATGAAGTTAGAAGAGCTAGTGGGACAAGCTAAGGCTGAACATTCATAATTGATAAGATGTCTCTATGTCTTTATTTGGGAGCTGGCTGTTGGCCCAAAGAAAATTCCAACTACACAAAACTCACATTGTGAGAGGAGAGAATTGACTCTTTGACCTCCACACTTGCTCTATGGCGGTACACATGTGTACACACACGTACAAACATATACACACATACTACATTACAGATAAATGTAAAAATAATTATTTGACTCATAGTGGCTCATTGTTTTAATTTCAGACTCAGGAGGCAAAGACAGGTAAGTCTCTGTGAGTTTCAGGCCGGCTTAGATTATATAGTGAGTGTACTGGCTGTTTTTGTGAACTTGACACAAACCTAGATATATCTGAGAAGATAAAAATCATGAGAAAATGCCTCCATAGGACTGGACTTTAGGCAAAATTGTGGGGCATTTTGTTTATTAATTATTGATATAGGAGGGCCCAGCTCATCTGCACAGGTGGTCCTGAGTTATATAAGAAAGCAGGTTGAACAAGCCATGAGGAGCGAGTCAGTAAGTAGTGTTCCTCTGTGGCCTGTGCTTCAATTCCTGCCTTGAGTTCCTGCCTTGGCTTCTTTAAAGATGAACTATGACTTGGAACTATAAGCCAAAATAAACCTTTTTCTCACTGGGCGGTGGTGGCGTCCCAGCACTCAGGAGGCAGAGGCTGGTGGATCTCTGTGAGTCTGAGGTCAGTCTAGTCTACAGAGTGAGTTCCAGGACAACCAAGGCTACACAGAGAAACCCTGTCTCGGAAAAAAAAAAAAAAAAAAAAAAAAAAAAAAAAAAAACATCAAACAACAAAAACTTTTTCCTCCACAAGTTGCTTTTGGTGGTGGTGGTGTTATCATAGTGTTAGGAACCCTAACTAAGAAAGTGAGTTCCAGGCCAGCCAGGGCTACATAGTGAGACCATGACTCAAAGTTTTAAAATTTGTGTGTGTGTGTGTGTGTGTGTGTGTGTGTGTGTGTGTGTGTGTGTGTAGGTCAGAGGGTAACATGCAAGAAACAGATCTCTTCTATCATGTGGGGTCCAGGGCATGGCAGCAAGTGCTGTTAACTGCTGAACTATCTAGCCTGCACTTATGTTATTAAAGGAGAAAAGCAAGGTTCAGAAGAACATGTATAACAAAATTAAATGTAGGTGACATGGTGGTGCATGGCCACCATCCCAGGAATTGGGGGGATTGAGGGTTGAGGTAGGAGGATTGGGGGTTTGAAAATAGCTTTGTCACAAAGTGGGATCATGTCTTAAAAAACCACACTAAACCAAATACAGTCAGATTATTCGATTGTCTAAGCAGAGAAAACACTGGAAAGAAGTTTTCCAGATGGCCACTGTGCTTGCTTCCCGACAGGTGAACTGTGGGGTCTGATCAGGGCAGAGTGGCTTTACTTCTCAATGCATTGGTCTTATTCTGTTTGAACTTTAGATCATGTGAATATGTTTCCTTAGTCAAATAAATAAATACAATTCAAACACTGAAAGGCTCAGAAATTAATCCTAAAATCTGGGCCTATCCCTCTGTATATTCATGCATTTGTACATTTCTGAAGATGGACATGAATGTCCCATGTACATGCATGCATGTTTCTAATTTAACTTACTCATGCCCAGAGATTGAGCTTTCTAAATGCAATAGTTCCCAAGACCTTCCCCCTGTTCAACAAATCCTCAATGGGACTGGGGATGCAGGCCAGTTGGTAGAGTTTGCCTAGCGTTCAGGAAGCCCTGTGTTCAGTCCCCATCACTCTGAATAAAGCAAGTGTGGTGGCAAGCACCCGTGATCTCAGCACTCAGTGGTGCAGGGGCAGAAAGATCCAAGTTCAAGGTCATGTCCAGTTACATAGTGAGCTAGAGGCTGCCCTGGGCCACATGAGACTTTGTCTCAAAAGAAAAAAACAAACAAACAAATGTGGTGGGTATTGTGTTCCCTGAAATATTGTGTGTTCCCCGAAATAAACATATCTGGGGTCAGAGAACAGACAGCCACTAGAACAAAGCCAAAAATGGTGGCTAGAAAATGGGACGAGTAAGCCATAACAGAAGTTGGGTGGTGGTGGTACACGCCTTTAATCCCAGCACTTGAGAGGCAGAGCTAGCTGGATCTCTGAGTTCAAGGCCACCCATGCCTTTAATCCCAGAAACCCAACCTTTAATCCCAGGGAGTGGGGGCAGAAAGAGAAAGGTATATAAGGCATGAGGACCAGGAATTAAGTAGTAAAGCATGTAGTTAGTTAAGCATTTGGTTGGTTAAGCGTTCAGGCTTTGGAGCAACACAGTTCAGCTGAGATTCATGTGGAAGAGGACTCAGAAGCTTCCAGCCTGAGGAAACAGGATCAGCTGAGGAACTAGCAAGGTGAGATAGCCGTGGCTTGTTCTGCTTCTCTGATCTTCCAGCATTCACCCCAATAACTGGCCTTGGGTTTGATTTTATTAATAAGACCTTTTTAGATTCGTACTACAAACAAACAAACCAAAACAACTCTCTAATTGCTAATGTACCTATGAAGTCCAATTTCCTTGTCTGGAGTCACAAGATTACATTCCCAACCCTTCCACTCTTTCCACAGTCCTGCTATGGTCTTGACCTTCCTGTACCTGCTCAGGTCTTAGATGGTGCCATTTGCAAAACCAAGCACATCTCTGCCTTTTGGCCACATCAAGTCATACTTTCTCAACCGGGAGAGAGTTTCCTTCAAGTCTCCGGTTGGAAGTTGCTTTTCATAGTTACCTACATTTCTCTTATTACTCGTGGCTTCCTTTAACTTTCTGTTAAGGCTATTCCACGCCTGAAAGCAGACCTGCCATGTGTAGGGGGATGACAATATCCAAGTCTGAACTGGTTGCATTGCCCCCAGATCCAGCGATAGGCAGGCACAGTAGGGACTCATGGACACTGACAGTACAGTACGGCTCTACAGTGTGAGTCATCACTGGAGCTTTTACCCTCACTGGGGAAGAGACTTGGTCACCCCTCACTGCACACAGCCTTGTACAGAGCCCTCTGGAGGGTAGTTCAACACAAACACATTACAGCCCATCCACGCCTTCCAGCCTGGCCACAGAAGAAGAGACTGGCATGACTAGACGGTGAGGCAGGCACATTCCAGACAGGTGAGGCACGCCTGGGAGGTCACAGGTCTGGCTCAGGCCCACCTGCATTCACTCAAGCTTTACAGTCCCCCTCCTCTTCAATGACCCAGGGTTCGAATCTTCACTCTCCCTGTGAGACTTTGCAGGGTCTCATCTGATCTGTGGGGATGTGATGGGAGAACCTGCTTCCCAGCTACTGCCAGGGCTGCAGAGGAGTTTTGGGAGGGCCTGTTGGGGGGGGTCTGGCATCTGGGGACCAAGAGGCTGGTTCCCCTGGAGGCTAGTGATGCCAAACTGCAGATAGGCGGGAAGCCACATCAGCCCAAGCTTAACCTAGGAAGGCAGATGTATTGCCAAAAACCCCATATGCCAAGCAGCATTTTGACTGCAAAGCCAAACAGATTTTTTTTTTCTTGGCTTGATCATTGTTTGCGGTTACTACGCCGCAGTTAATGCTCTGCTGGTGAAATCCAAAGACCTACCGGGGTTGCAGCAGGTGTGGCGGCTTCCATGTACATGGATGTGTACAGACAGACACTTGAATGAGTGTGTTTCCTTTGTGCGCGTGCGTGTGTGTGTGTGTGTGTGTGTGTGTGTGTGTGTACACTCCTACACGTGGGGAATTCCTGGAGCCTTGCACGTGCAAGTGTCCACATGTTTGCACACAGCCACACAGACGATGTTTCGGAGGAGACTGGGACAGACTGGAATACACTGCTTGAAGAAATAAAGGCTGGTTAGAGAAACGCCAGGGGACAAACAGTATAAGAAATGAAAAAGGAAGCCAGGTACAAAGGTGGCTGCACCTGAATCCTAGATACATGGGAGGCCGAGGCAGGAGGATTATGTGAGCTCAGTCGTTCAAGGTAATCCCGAGGAATAAAAGAGCTAATGCACGTGAGGCGCTTGAAGGTGTCTGGAGCAAAGTAAGTGTTGTTTGCTGCCGAAGTAGGGGAGAAGGGTCTCCTCAGGAGGTTTGCCTCATCTTGCCTTCACCCCCTTTAAGATGTCACATTTCAGCATCTCCTCCATCTCTCCTGCATCACTTCCCCAATCAATAGCATCCTAGTCTCTGCCAGAGCCAATGGGGCCCAGGGAACACCTGCTGCTAACAGGGAAAGAGAGCCAAGGGGGGGGAGGGAGGAGGTCTTTTTCCCCTCTCCCCCTGTTTCCATCACCATGCTCCCAGAGGCAGGAGGTTGGGTTGGCGCGGCAGAGGAAAACACTCCAAAGAGCAGACGATCTGCCATTCCCTGGTGGGCTGGGGTCAGGCCCCTCCTCGCTCCATCTGCCCCTGCTGCAGCCTGTCACTATTCAGTCTGCCAGCCCGACCTGGTGGAGCCCGGTAGGCAGGGACCCCAGGCCATGCCAGCTCTGGCCTGGTTGTGGTGGGAATGGCCACAATGCAGGGCCTGGTGTGTATTCCTTTCCCACATCTCTGCTTTGTGCACCCTGATCTCTCCTAGTCCGGAGGGTCTGTCTCTATTCCCCAACAGCCTCTCTGACTGTCTGTCTCCGACACACACACACACACACACACACACACACACACACACACACACACACCTGCCCTGGGTCTTTCAGCAGCTTCAGGTTCAGAGAGCACGGGTGTTGTCTGTCTCCTTCACACAGCCCTCTGCCCTCTGGGCCAAAGGCCTGCAACCTCAGCATCTGGAGGGGCTGGCCCTCTGCTCTAGCCACTCTGGATAAGGCTCACCTTTCTCTTTCCCCTCTTTATTGTGACTCCAGTCCCTTCCCCACGCCTCTGCCCTCTCCCTGCCCAGGACAGCTTGCTTCCCTCCAGATCTTGGTGGGAGGCTCACAGTGAAGCTGTCCCCCACCCCACATACTGGGAGGTAGAGAATCACCATGGCAACCACGAAAGCCTCCTCTTCCTCTCCCCTTCCTTTCCTGGCTCCACAGAAGGGGTTGGTTGTGGAGGTAGGAAGGAGCAGAACTGTCAGGAAACCAGGATGGAGGATAACAGAGGTACAGAGGTCCCCCATGGGACATTTGTGAGACAGGTCTAATTGTGGAATCTCAGCCCTAGGAGCTGAGTGCAGGGGAGGGTGTTCTAGCGAGGTACAGCCAACAGTGAGTTAGTTGTTCTGTGTGGCTGTGCCTCATCCAAGAGGTCATCAGACACAGAACCTTGCCTCATTCTGGACTCATGAACCCCCATGCTCCTGAGTTGTGTGCTGGGGACCTAGAAGTAAAGATTTCCTCTAATTAGCTCCTATGCCTCCAAAGTGGAGGAACCACCAGGCCACTGAAGGCTGCAGCTCACAGGCCCCTGGGGAATCCTGGCTTGGTCACACAAAATCAGGTGCAAGCCCGTGGTTTCCCCAAGGCTCAGAGTGCACTTCTGTCCTGGGGTGATCAACACTGGCTGCAGAGCATGATGTGAGAATTGCCCTCACTTTGCACCCAGCTTGGGTGCTTCAGCTCCTTGCTCTTGGTTCTGCCACCTCCACAGAGACTGGTAGGGTCTATTAGGAGAAGCAGGACTCCCTTCCATGGGTCTGCCCGGCCTGGGCCTTTGCTGTCCTTATGTGTTACAAGACACTGAGAATTCTCGACACCAGAGCAACATGAAATCATTAAGGCAAAACAATAAATAAAGGTCTAGAAGTTATTACAGAGCTGACAGCACACAATGCCGTCCTGCAAAGCAAATATGAATTATTCCAGAACATTTTAAAATGAAAAATCCTCTCTTCTTCCTGCCCGGCCCTGTAATCTATTAACTACTCTTTCTGTCCCCTCTACCACTGCAGAGAACAGCCAGGCCACAAGGACCCCAGCACAGGCCTTCCCGTGAGCCTGGCTGCTGCTGCTTCTGCTGTAAGTCCTTGGGTTCGGTACCCTGACACTGTCTGACCCATTCCTCTTGCTTCCCAGTGTCCAGCAACCTCAACAGTTCTATCAGCCCATTTTACAGATGGGAAATCAGGAGCCGGAGGGAACCAGCAAGACCGAGCTGAGATTAAGGTCTGGGCCATCTCATTCCAAGTTTAAAATTCAATGGCTGAGGGCTGGGAATGCCGGTCAGTGGTAGAACGCTTGCTAAGTGTGTATAAGGCCTTGGGTTTGATCCCTAGCACAGAAAAAGGATTAAGTGCTACCCTGCCCACCCGGCGGCAAACTCCTATGCATCCTTAGAAGCCTTGCTGACATTACTTTCTCGGAGACGTCCCCTCTCTGAACCCCGAGTTAATCACTTCTTCCTATGCTTTTTGCTGGACTCCAGTGATCCCATCCACTTCTCTGCCCTGCAATGACTATCCCCCACATCTGTATCTCCTCTTAGGATAGGAAGCTGTCTGTAGTGGTAGTGCCCAGAATACATAGGTACTCAATAAATACTCTTGAACTGAGTTGAGTCACGTGGTGTGTATGTAGCCGTGAGATAACTGTTTAGGGCAGGGATAGGAGGAGTGCCAGGCATGTATATGGGTGTCTCTGCATTTGGATTTCAATCCGACAATGTTTCCAGAGAGCTGTTTGGAGTCAGTGGACTGTGACAAGCCGCTGACCATTTTCTCAGCGCCAAGAAAGCTGGCTGGGTTGGGGAGGTGTGGGGGTGGGGCTGAGGCCAAGCTGTCTGCTTGGTTGTTCCCTGCCTTTTATTTTCTTTATTTCCCAGCCCTCTCTCTTCATGGTTCCGCTTTGGAAGCCCTCAGCTCCAGGCTCCCAGGATGGGATGCGCTGAGACTAGAATCCCCCCCCCCCCACCATGTGGGTGCCTACTAGCCACTTGGCAAGCCACTGAAGCCGATGGGTAGGACTCCAGGCCTGGGGCAGCCCTTCTTCTTAATCATACAAACCACTCCCTCATTCCCTGTTCATCTGCATCAGATGCAGCCGTGGTGGTGAAGGGACTCCTTGGTGTCCCAGCAGTGACCTGTGCTGGGATCTGAGGCCTCCGTACAGCTGCAAGTGGGCACAGGACTGGTCTTCAGGGGAGAGCCAGCATCTGGGCAACATGCCATGAAGGGGCTTCAGCATTCTTCATACCCTTGACTTCTTAAACTCTAAAGGTCTGGTTCTTCCCCAGCTGGGGTGACTGGAGAAACAGAGCCAGTGTCCACCTTATCTGACTTTGTCACTGTCGCCTCAAGCCAGGTCCAGCACAAAGCCTTTTGAAGAACTGGCCACTTCAAGGCGATGTCTGGGACCCAGAGGCTGCCCTGTGCCTCTGGGTAGGAGGAAGGCCAGCAGTGTAGGGGATCTGCCTGAAGGCTGCTGGCCCAGACATTTACATGTCCTGGGCACATGCTGTTATAATCCACCAGAGGAGGCAAGAAAACAGAGGCTTTTCTTTTTTTCTTTTTCTTTCTTTCTTTTTTTTTTTTTTGTGAGTTTTTCGAGACAGGGTTTCTCTGTGTAGTTTTGTGCCTTTCCTGGAACTCACTTTGTAGACCAGGCTGGCCTAGAACTCACAGAGACCCACCTGGCTCTGCCTCCTGAGTGCTGGGATTAAAGGTGTGCACCACCACCGCCTGGCGAAAACAGAGGCTTTTCAAGGGCAAGTTTGAGAGCTCAGGTTCCACTTCCTGCCTATTCTGCTTCCTTCAGGTACCAATGCCCCACTCCACCTAAAGATACCAACAGCTGTGGCAGCTGCACCAGGCCTCCATCATGTGCCCTGCAAACACTCTTGCCCTTGTACCTTCTGGTTCTCAGACAGCCCCTCTCTGTCCTGATTCTGCTTCTGAGAATGCAGATTCCCTTCTTCCTTTCCCTCTCGCTACTGATTGACACCCTTACCGCCATGCCCATTTCCTGGCCTCCCTCTAAGAGTAAGGAGAAGGAAGACCCTGCTCAACTGTCGCTCTAGAAGTGCACCACATTTCCAGATGAGGACAGACTCTGGACCTGGAAGACCAAGTTGGATCTAGGATGAGTTTTCCCTTGACTTTGCCAAGGTGATGGTGACCTGTTGTTGGGATTTTCTTTGGGCTGACAACCAGCTCCCAAATAAACACACAGAAACTTCTTATCAATTATGAATGCTTGGCCTTAGCTTAGGCTTGTCTCACTAGCTCTTTTAACTGAATTTAACCTGTTTCTATTCTATTAACCTATAGCTTTTTCTTCATGAATTTCTACCTTTCTTTCATTCTGTATGTCCTACTTTCCTGGTTCCTCCGTGTCTGTCTGGCCTCTGGCATCTCCCTGGTGTCTCCCTGGAGTCTCTTTCTCTTTTTCCCTTGAGCCTAAATTCCTCCTCCTACTTATTCTTCCTGCCCAGAAGGCCCACTTATACCTCTTCCCTTGCTATTGGCCATTCAGATTTTTATTAGACCAATCAAGTGCCTTAGGCAGGCTAGGTAAAACAAAAACACATCTTTACATAATGAAACAAATGCCACACATCTTTACACAGTTAAATATTCTGCAACATAAACAAATGCAACACTTCTTTACATAGTTAAACAAATGCAACACACCTTTGCACAGTTAAACAAACATTCTGCAACAGTGACCTTGAGCAGATCATTAAAGCTGTTTGGGTCTCAGTTTCCTTATCTAAAAAGGAGGCCACACTTTCTAGAGTTCTGTAAAGATATCAGAAGACACATCTCACTGTGGTGAACGTGGGAGAAGTACTGAAAAATGAATGAATTAGAGTGAGGCTGGAGTCGGGTGGAGGTGGGCAGCAGAAGAAAGGTAGTATGTGTGGAGATGTGGTGAGGAGGAGAGCAGTCAGGAGTGTCAGGGCTGCAGAGAGGCCGCCTGGCTGCTCACAGCAGGAAAGTGGCAGGGTTTCCCAAACTAAACACTTTGTCCTATGGATTGATGGGTCCCACTTGGAGCCCTTTGTTCATATGAAACGCTGAGAAGAGGTCCACAGGGCAAGCAGATAGAGTGGAATGGAGGCCTGGGAGTCCAAGTCCTGATTTTCAAATCCCCTCTCCATCATCCCAATCTAGGGAGGGCTCCATGAGACTTACCCAGTTACACTGAGCCTGTTCTAAATGCCTCACAGTGATAATAAATTGAAGAGGATCCCACTGAATTCCTAGAAGCCTGGGAATACAGGGCTGGAAAGGGGACTCCTGTGGATCCTTCACTCCACTTACAACTTGGCAATGGCCTCTGCTGGCAAGCCTAGGTCTTTCCTGGACCAGGCAGTTCCTTTGTGTGGAGAGTGAGGAGAGAGGGTGTTAGGGAAACCCTGAGAAAGCAGGCTGAGGGCCCCTGTGGGGTTCAAGTAAAGATGAGCAGATGCACTGTTGGTACACTGGGCAAGTAAGCATCAATTGTGCTGGTTCCAGTATCTGCTGGGACCTGGCATTTCTCCTCTCTCCACCCACCACTCCACCTCGATGGCTCTCACTCCCCATTAGACCTCAGCTTCAACAGACGTCCTGGCAAGCCTTCCTTGTCCTCCCCCTGCGCCCCACCACCCCGGGCCTGCCTCTCTTGTAGCGAGAAGTCCCATCATCTGCTCTCCTGTCCCTGTTCTCTGCTAGATTTTGTTTGCTTCTTTTTCATTTTCAAACAGTTTCTGGTGTCCCAGGCTGTCCTTGAATTCTCTGAGTAGCTAATGTTGACTCCCAACCCTTCTTCCTGAAGGGTTTTTGAGTGTTGAGATTTCAGGCATGCACCATCATGCCCAATTTTATGCCAGGTTGGAGGATCGAACCCAGGGCTTTACCATACTAGGCAAGTTCTCTAACTGAATTATATCTCTGGTCTTCTTTTTGTTTTGCTTTGTTATATGGTCCAGACCTCCTTGAACTAGCAGTGATCCTCCTGTCTCAGCGTCCCTAGTGCTGTGGTTACAGCCACCGTGCTCCCTGCCAGGTTTTAAGTATAGTAAAGGAACATCCTTTCCTTAGAGTCTAGCGCAGTGCCTAACACAGAGTGGGGACCTACTAAGTGCTGGTAAATGAGCAAATGAACGGGTCTCACTTCAGCAAGGATGAAGTTAGAGATCAAACCACAGGAACACTTGCTCTGGAAAAAGCTGTTGCATGGAATAAAAGCTTCAAGGTGAGCACAAGAACTGGACTCCAGGGCTGGCGTGGGGGGGGGGGCAATTCCACCAAGCATGCCTGTATCTCTGGGAACTCAGCAAATGGGGTTCACTTTGTCATTTGGTCTGACCAACATTTGCACATCCGCCCAGGAGCATGTACAAACACTAAGGTTCATTGGTAGATCTTTGTGCTCTGGGTCTGAAGCTACACAAGTGGGAACAGAACTCTGGGAGTCTCTGTGTAGGAAGCGTGTGTGACTTTGAGCATCTAGGTACGGGTGTGGCACCTTTGTACAAACAGTCCTGCATGTCTGTATTTGTGAGCATGCACATACTTGCACAGATGTGTACCCACAGGAGCCAGGCTAGGCCTGGGTGTGTTCTGTCGCTTTGTCCTGATTAGCCTTTACTTGGAAGCATTTAGGTGATGATTTACAGCTGTACCTGACCCTGGCCTCTCTGCCTCACCCTGTGTGTGCAGCAGGGGCTGCCCCCTGGCCCCTGCCCACCCCTTGCCCCCAGGCCACATAACTGTGATTTACAGCGGGCCTGTGGGGATCAGCCCCTCCCCATCACCCACCTCTTGCAGCTCCTGTACCAGATGGGCTGCCAGGGAGACTGAAGCAAGATACCAACCGGCAGCCAGGCCCATCTGGGACCTCTCCCTCACCCACTGTCCCCCCCCCTCCTGTCCCTGTCAACTTGTCTTGAGCTTGTTCTTGACTGTTGGGATTGTGAACTGAGATGGGAGGTCCAAGTCTGTGACATCGAACAGAAACCACCCCCATGCTCTATTCATCTTCACTCTAGACACAGATGGACAGACATCCATAGATAAAAGTGCTGACGGGTCCACAAACAAGGGTATTCACTGGGTTGAGTCTGACAAACACACACACACACACACACACACACACACACACACACACACACACCACACGTATACTGCGCGTGAGCATGCCTGCGCTCACATGGGAGATCTGATGCACATGTGGGGGGCTGGGAAGGAAGCCAGGCTCCCTGCAGCCAGCCAGGCCCAACCTCCCCCACTCCCTGCTGGGTCCCTGCTCCCCCTCCCCCTGTGTCTACTCTCCTTGAAGCCAAAGGCTATCCTCTCCAGCCTATGCCAATCTGTTATGCAGGTCCACTCAACCAGCAAGGGCATTTCTGGGTGGGGTGTCCCTGAGGTGGAGCCCTAGGGGCTGCAGCTCAACCCAGGACCCCTAGGCCAGTGTAGCTGGGAGTAAGGGGGAGGGGGTGAGGGTGGAGAAATCCAGGGCTATGTCAGGCTGAAGGTGAGCGCTGGAAACAAAAAGATTGTAGTAAATTATTATTCCCCCCATGGCTTTCCCAAGGAAAGTGGAAGCAGCAGCCTGAGGCCCGTTTTCCTATTTGATGGGGAATCAGATAAATGGCAGGCAGCTTGCTCTGATAAGGCCTTGCTCTGGGCACAACCTCTCTCTCTGCAACCCTCTTACTATGCATAGAGGAAGGCTATCTGTGCAGCTGCACCTTGACACAAATATATCTGCACCCGAGATGAAGCAATTCCCCTAGAAATTACAGCAGAGGGATTGCATCTGAGGAGGGGGCCCCGGGGAGGGGCGGGGGTTGCATGGATGGGGGAGGTCTGGGACAGGCAGAGAGCAGAAGAGGGAGGCGTCTGGGAGATTGGGAGTGGGGAGGAGGTCAAGAGGACTGCACCAGGGAGGGGCCTGGGAGCATCTTTGTATAAAATTTATACATTTCCCCTAAGCATCTTTCCCAGAACTATTCTTTTTCCTCCTGCGTCATCTTCTTAATAGGGAAGCCCACCAGGATCCCACCCCACCCCCTTACTATACTCCCCCTGCTTATAGAATTAACAATAAAATATGTGGGCAGTAGCGGATTTTACAATGATTCATCCAAATGGAGAAGTCATAACCTTAAAAATGCTCTTTTTAGCAGGGGAATGGGGTGGTAATATGAGTTAAATAAGTATATACACTGATAAATAGTTTTGGGAGGATGGTGAGCACAGAGTTCTAACTGTTTTACCTGGAAATTCATCTAAACTTTTACGTGGCTCTCCGGGAGATGTACACACATATAGGCAGTATGGAGGCAGAAGTGTATGGGAACATGCCTGTGTGTTGGTCTGGACTTGTGTTCATGTTCTTACACACACACACACACACACACACACACACACACAGAGAGAGACAGAGAGAGACAGAGAGAGAGCTCCAGCTCCTCATCTTCAGTGTTTGCCCATCTCTCCTCTTCTTCCACCCTCCAAGGAAGTCTTCAGAAAGCCCTTTGGTCCCAGGAAGAGAAGCTCTGAGCAAGGCTCATCAGGCACAAAGATCCCCTACCCTGCCAGACAACTCCTCCCTTTGTAGCCGGATCCTTGGCCGGGTAAAGGTGCCCAAGGGTGCTGGCAGCAGGGCTTGGCAGGACAAGTACATGGGAGGGGCAGTGGGCCAAATGTGTTGAGGTGAGGGACGTTATCCCCAAGGTTCTGGGTCTTGATATTACCAGGAAGGCTTATGAGATGGGGCTCTAGGCAACAGGAGGCATTGCGTGAATGCGTGGGAGGGGTGAGGGGAAGAACCCAAGTATGAACTCTCCAGCCGGCTTCCCCTCCCTCTCCAAACTGGCACCTGCCTTGGGTCTGACTGTCAGAGCAGCTGTGAGACACAAGAGTGAGCTGACAGATGCCACAGCCTCAGCCTTTGTCTGAGCAAGAGAAAAATCACACCCTCTTCTTAAGCCCCTGGGGCCACAGGGCTGGAGGTTTCCCATCTCACCCTCAGACTCAGGCTCAAGCCCTGGGAAGTGACAGGGGTCTTCACAAGGTTCTCAGATGAAGGGAATTTGAGAAGTAACAGAAAGGGAAGGCCTGGGGGACAGATACTTTGAACCCCTTTGCCTAAACTGTACAACACACTCCCAGAAACCATGTGTGTTGGGGGGAGGTGTTGCCTGGAGTTGTTGGGGATCTTCATGCCAACCTGAGCCAGCTGAAGAGGCTCTGCCATCAGGGAGGGGATCAGACTTCTTGTTTTATATCTGCCCCTTCCCTCACTTACTCTCCTCTCAGCTGCAAAATGCAGGAAGCAACCGTTTCAACAACTGAGGCACTGTTACATGAGATGGGCATCTGGGTTCTAGAGGCACATCAGGCTGATGGGACAAGAACACATGGGGCTGCCATCTGCCACAGCTTCGGGCTGAGTCTGGAGGAGCCCAGGGACTGTTGTCTTTTGCTACTTCTTGGCTGGTGGCATCCTCTGGAATTATGAAGTGATTCTTGGATCAGGCCACAAAACTGGAGCCCTCCATAGGGACCTGCTGTAAATGACCATGTTGAGGCATATTGGCGCAGAATACTGGCTTCACCCAAGTGTTCTGTAGTGGAGGACATAGCCAGGGACCTAAAAGTGTCAGGAAGTCTGGGAACTATGGTTCTAGAATAATAGTAGAAAGAAATTTCCAGAAAGAAGGTTAATGGGTCTTATTGTTTACTATATTAGTAAGTGGGGGTCTACACTGGGACAAGAACAGTCACCATACTATAGCAGGACTTGGACTACCATCAACTTCACATTGGGACATTGGCTTTTACATTCATCCTTATATACCATTGACCATCATTGATCCTGATATTGGGACATTGATCATCACACTAGGACATCAATTTCCCTTAACCAACTCTGAATTGGGGCATTGATCTCTACACTGGGATGCTGACAACCTTACACATTCTTATGGCAAGACATTGATTCCTCTCAACCCACTCTATACTGGGACATTGATCCCCAGGTGGGATGTTGATGACCTCAAGCAGATCTTCCCTGAGGTATTGATTCCTACATGGGGAATGTTCACTTCTTTTCCTATCCACCTCTGGATTGGGACATTGATCCTGAATTGGGACATTGATTTATTCATCTCACTCAGTTATCTGGACATGATCTACCACTCAACCCTGAATAAAGACACTGGTTTTTATTTTGGGGTTTTAGGCCATTAGTTCCATCAATCCTTTATTTGCTACTCTGTATCCCATGGATCAGTTTCTGTGAAGGTAGGTAGGTGGCATCTCTTTTTGCTTTTTCTTCTTCTTCCTCTGCTGCACTCCCCCCACCCCATTTTGAGACAGGCTCTTACTAGATAACTCTAACAGGCCTGGAACTAGCTTCTAGACCAGGCTGGCCTCACACTCTTAGAAATCTGTCTGTTTCTGCTTCCTGAGTCTTGGGATCAAAAGCCTGTGTCATCGCACCTGGTAAGATCTCTGTCCATCTCTCTCTACCATCAGCCCCGATGTGAGCATTTTCCTCCCTTCCTTCCTTCCTCCCTTCCTCCCTTCCTCCTTCCCTCCCTCCCTCCCTCCCTCCCTCCCTCCCTTCCTTCCTTCCTTCCTTCCTTCCTTTCTGTCTTCCTTTCTTCCTTCTTTTCCTCTTTTCTATCTTCCTTCCTTTCTTCTTCCTTCCACGCAAGGACTTGCTAAATAGCTCAGGCTGGCCTTGAACTTGTGACCCTCCTCCTGCCTCAGTCTCCTTAGTCCTGGGATTATATCCATGCACCATCATACCTGGCTATGGATTTCCTTTCAGTTTTCATACCGACTATCAATACACCACTTCTCATCCCATCACCTATTTTGCTGTTGCAGGGACTTCAACTGAGATTACCGAGTTGGGTGAGGATGGACTCCTGGGGTTGGCGCCATATTAAGCAAATACTGGAAAGGCCAGTTAGACTTCGGAGTCCTAATTCATAACTCGATCACTTGCAAGCCTCAGTTTTGTCTTTTTTTTTTTTTTCAAGTGAGATAAGACCCCTACTTTTCAGATTTCATGCTACAAATTAAAAGACAGCGTACAGGGCCTAGAGAGAGTGGCTGCTCTTCCAGAGGACCTGGATTTGATTCCCAGCACCCACATGGCTGCTCACAACCATCTTTAACTGTATGTAGTTCTAGGGGATCTGATGGCCTTTCATGGCTTCCACAGGCACCGGGTACATGTGTGGTGCACAGACAAACAGGCAGGTAAAACACTCATACACATAAAATAAAATAATAAAAACATTTAAATAAATTAATTAAATGAAGAGCCACTTATACAGCCACATGCTGCATAACACTGTTTCAGTCACCAGCAGCTCCCATGTACGATGGTGGTCTCACAGATGACATCATCCAGTGATATATCAAATATAGTTCACACAAGCACGGTTTATAAGGGCCACATGATGAAGACGTTACCAGTGAGCAGATTTTTCAGAATGTGTGCCATCCAAGTGACACATGACTGTACATGAGAACACACTAGCCAATGACAATGCTTTCCACCCCTGGTCCTCCATCCTCCAGCTCAGGAGACAGCCCTTTAGTCAGGAAAAACCATGGGTCACCGTATCCATATCGTATCGCTTGCTGAGACCCCTCCCCCAGAGTCCATGGGCAGCATCCCAAGGGAAGTGGGTCCCTCACCAAGGAAGGCCCTGCTCTAGCTTTTCCTTTGAAAAATCCCACATTATATAGATAGCAAACAGAAGGGCAACTTTTCCACCCCGAGCCTGTGTGTAATTACATATTTTGGCTGCGTGCTGGGCGGGGGATAAATCTGTATGGTAATGCAGGCCAGGGGCTTACGATGTAGGCACACATGCTAATTTTTAAACCACAAAATCGTGGCTGTTTTTCATTTTCATTTCCGACAACACCGACAGAGATTAGGTCCTATTAAACACCATGGGGCCTGTCCTCCCCCTGGCCACCTGCGGGGCTCTTCTTGGCTTTCAGGGGCTGGTTGGGCCCTGCACTGAGGCAAACACATCCTTCCTAATTGTAGGGCAAAGCTCTACCCAGGAGGAGGTGGCCAGGATGGCAGATTGAGGCTGTTTTCTCCTGTCATCCCTACCCAGCCTGTGGCGGGTCTCACTTCTGCCAGTGTATGTTGGGGTACCTTTCTTTCTGGAAAAGTAAAGTAAAATGCTCTCCCCAAAGCTGGAGGGAGTATCCTCGGGAGCCTGGAGAGCATTGAATCTTAGTCCTGCATAAGCAACCTTGTGCAATCACTTGCAATTGACCTTGTACACACACACACACACACACACACACACACACACACACACACACACACCCTTTTCTTTCTGGGCTGCTCTTCTATCCCTGACAATTCTGTGAGAGTGTGCACTACAGGCTCTGAACTGGTCCATCGAGTTCACACCTTTTTTACCTTTGAGCCTCCAGTCCCCTCCCTATGAAACACATTGAGCTGCACTTGACACTGGTCACACATGTACAACGTGAGAAACTTACATAGCCATACCTCATTGACTCCTCTCTACTCCCTGGGGTAGCTGACCATGAAACAGCAAGTCTCGCCTTGGTCACTCTCTGGCTGGCTGATCTGTTCCCTCATCTGCAAAATGGGAAGTAACTGATAACAGTGCTGCCTGAAAGGGCATCCTCCAATCACAGGCATTGCTGCAAAGTACTCAAGGTGCTTAGAAAACAGACCAGCAGGCGGCTGTCACCATTATTATGACAGATGAACAGATGGAAGTTCAAAAGAGGACCAGGCCAAACGGGAACCCAAGCTGGAACCCCAGGCTGCCATTCTCCCCTATACACACTCTAACCCACTCTTCCCAGCAGGAAAGTTTCCATCTTCACCCCTTCCTTCCCCACCCTATACCCCAGTCAGGGCCAGATGCTCTGCCTCCTTTGCTCCCTATTCCTGGGTACCCAGCAAAAGTGGTGAGAGATGCCGAGATAAGAATCAGGGTCTAAGTGATTCTCAGAATGAGGCTGCTATCTCCAACCTTGACTTCTAAGGGCACTTGGGCTTGAGGGAGCCGGTCCTGGCTCAGACAGGAGCAGGGGTCTAACAGAGCCTCTGCTTGTTTGAGAACAGAGGGCAGAGGTTCGGGAGGAGGAGCCGAGCCCAGCCCCCTTCTATTCTCCTCCATCTGCACTCAGGAGCAGCTGAGCATGGCTGGCCACCCCTCCCCTCCTGCCTCCTTCCATTCTCCCCTTCTGGGCAGGGCGGCCCGTCTCTGGGGGGACCCTGGTCTGTGCTCAATTTCATGCCACTTAATTCTCAAGTCTGTCCGTGAAAATGGTGACAAATCGGCCCCAACTGCCCAAATGTCCTGTCCCATCTCAGACATCTCTCCTGAAGCCACACTCCTCTGTCTAACATCCCCTCAACCATCAGAGGAGAGAGGGAGCGTGCATGTGGCCATGGGCTCACAGAGGCTTACCCTGACTTAGGCCGACTTCCCTCTACAACCATCTCTTACAGACCCCAGCCTTAAGACCGACCACAGTCCAGACCCCTGAGGTGACCTCAAGTGTGTGGTCATGGCTGGGAACTGTTTGATTCTGAATTTGAATGTTATGGTGGGATGCTTACATGTTTTCTTTCTAGGACAATTTGGTGGCTTTATGAATAAGCAGCACACTCTCATGACTGAAATTTCCCGAAGAGGAAAAGGGAGTGTGAAATGTCTCTATCAACCCCTGCCCAAAGCCTCCTTCTAAAGCATCACCCACGTTCTCACCTTTTTCCAGAGAGGTCTTCCATGCAAAAAAACCATCAAGTACATACAGTATGTCCATCTTTCCCCAAAATGTTCTACACACAGTTCTGTGTCTGATCCTACTTACTCAGATGTCCCCCCAAATCAGTCTCCTATTCCACCTATCTCCCAATGGGAGCCATATGACTTTCTCTTTCCTTCCCCTACTCTGCCCTCAGTAAGGGCTTTGAAAGCAGAGAGGCAAGAGTTCAAGTCCCACTCTTGCTAGCTACTCTCTGGCACAGGTTTTTGAAACCTGAGGACCGTTTCGTGAGCGTTTGAAAGAGAAGAAAAAAAAAAAAAACAAAAACAGGAGAAGCCAGTTTAAGATCCCAGAAGCTGCTGGGATGAGGGAGCTGGAGAAGAGCAAGGAAGAAGATGCCATGCCCTTTGAGTTAGGGTCCAAGAAAGGCAGCAATGGAGATCCACAAGTAGCTGTGTGGTGGATGGCTTGGGGGAACTTTGGGGGGTCAAGAAAGAAAGCCAGAGTGACAAGGAAAGTCACTTAGGTCTTTGGCTGATGTCTCTCAAGTCCCTTGGTGGGACCTCCCAAACCCCTCAATGGGGCCTCCCAAGTCCCTCGGTGGGACCCCCCAAGGATGTAGGCTCGTTGATTATGATGAAGCTCTTTCTGACTCTTGGTGAGCCTAACTCAGGGTCCCAGATACTCAGTGACTACCAAAGCCACCCTGAGTCAGGGGCTTGTGAGTCCATCAGCTCACACCCAAGAAGAATCAGGAGATGCAGACAAGGACTAAGTTGATTTATTAAGGAAAAGTGAGAAAGTATTCCTAAGAGCAGAGGGGCTCTAAGGCAGGGACACCCCCTGAGAGAGCTTTTCAACTACATTTTCCTCTTGTAACTCAGCAAAAATGTTAAGACTAAGGGAATGCCACCTCTCAAGACTTTGGGGATGAAGATTGGTAAGACAGATAGTGAACAGAGTGTGCCAGGAGGCAAGGGACAAGTGCTCACTCCTTTTCCTTCCTCTGTGTCCCCTCTCAGGTGACTACCTACAGGTTCTCCAAGCCCTGGCTCAATATCACACCCCTTCCCCATTCCCAGGCTGCATCTGTTGTGTTTCTCAGCACCTTTGAGGAGTGCCACTGTGGTGTGGTGGGTGTGGCTTCTGCCTTTGGTTTCCCTTCTACAAGGCTGTGAGCAACTTGAGGGCTGCTGATGAGGCAGGACATGGTGGCAAGGTTAATGGCCCTTCTTCTTGCATGTTCCCACACCTGAGTCATCAGGGGATTGTAAGCAGATACGGAGTCGGAGCTTCAGCCAAGAGAAAACACAGAGTTAGTGACCAAAGTTGGAGCAGAATAGCTGATCCAGTTGTGGAGACAGGAGGTCAGAGATGGAATTTTAGGAGAAATAAAGGGAAAAGGGGGAACGGAGAGTAGTGAGCTATGAGACTTGGAGTCTGTGGAGCTGGCTGAAGAGGGTTTAGTGAGTTTCACTGGCTGCTGTGGAGTACAATCTTGAGCCTGTTCAAGAGTTGGGTAAAGGCTTCATTGCCAACCAGTCAGTGCTTCGGGAAGCCATTTTGGTTTCTTGTGGTGTGGTCTGGGCTGTGACCTGATTAAGATCTGCAGGAGTACAGAGAGATGTTAAGATAAGGATGAGTGGAGGGGAAGCAGTAGCTTAGACAAGCCATGGCTCAGCTCTATCCCTGGGCGGCTCCTGAGATGGACAGCCTGCCTGTGCTCATGCCAAAACATTACCCAAGGAGCTCCAGATTTGATGATCTGCTTTCCTACATCCTGGTCCCCTAAATGTGTGAGTAAATTCTTAAGATCTGTAACTAAATATTGAGGACATAATCATAAATGTCCCCTTTCTGTGGTTGTAGCAGGTGGGAGGAGATGGAGGTTGAGTGTGGGTCTTTTCTGGCCTCTTCTCCCTTGCAGGAAGGACACCAGCAGGCATCTAGCCTGAAACTTCTAGATAAGTACGGCTTCCTGTTACTCCTTCCAGCAAACTTGTAAAATGGGATCAACGCCTCTATTTCTATTTCAATTTCCAATTGTTTATTGTCAGCATGTAGAAATTGACACCAAAGTTTTGGTATATTGATCTCTGGCCTTTCATCTTGCTAAACTTAATAGCCCTGGTGTCTTTTTTTAAAAAAAATTGTTTGGGGCTGACTTTATTTTATTTTATTTTTTATGAAGTGGATCATGCTTTCTATAATGATTTTTAAATTCTTTCCCAGTATATACGTCTTTTGTTTCTTTTTCTTGTCTTATTGAATTGACCAGGATCTCTAATGCAAGGTGACTAGGAGAAGTGAGGAAAGATACCCTGGCCTTTTTTCCTCTTCCTAGGGTTACCGTGAGCCCATTCTACAGTGTCAGAAACTGAACATCACAGAGTGATGTACTAAGATCAGAGCCCAGATCTTCCTGACTTCAAAGCCTATGCCCTTTGTACCGTTCCAAAATGTGCTATACAAAATGGAGGAATTATAGTAATCTCCTTTTGAAATCCCCAGCTCTCCACTCAGCTCCAGGCACACAACAGTTGCTCCATGAAGACTTCCTGTCTGAATGGAGGCCTGAGCTAGAGACTGATTGATGTAGGGGTGATGGGTGTTGGTTTGTTTGTTTTGTGTATGTGTTGTATGCACATATAAGTTTGTGGGTGGTATACCTGTGAGCACCCAGGAGAAGGCTAGATCAGGATGTCAGTGTCTTCCTCTACCATTGTCCACTTTGTTTTTTGAGACAGGTTCTCTCACTGGAGGAACCTGAAGCTCCTGCTTTGGCTCAGCTGGCTGGCCACCAAGCTCCTTAATCTCCTACATTACTCTGGGATGCACAGTGGGGCTGGGAACGGAGGAATTTCCATCCTGTTCGGGAACCTCATTTCAGAGGGAATGATCCAGGCTGAGAGAAGCTGTCTCCTAGAGACAAATGACGGCTTTAGTTTAGAAGATTTTTCAGAAGCAAAGAGGGACACAGGATATAGCCGAATCTCTGAAAAGAATAGATAAACCAGATAAACACAGATTTGAAATGAGGAGTGTGGAGACAACTTACTAGTGATGTGACCTTGGGCAAGTTACCTAACCCCTTTCTTTGGGCTTCAGGTTGCTCACTCATGAGATAATAATTGTGTCTCTTCCTCATAAACTTTTTGTGAGAGAGGCACAGTTGTTGATGGGCTGTTACAGGTAAATGTCATGCAGGGAAATGACTGATATTTATGGAGCCCACAGGACTGTTGGAGGGACCCCTAGATGTCACGGGGGCATTTTCCTCCTCCTCTCTGATCACCCCCTGTATTAGTGTATCTATAGACTTCATACTTCTTAAGTGGCCAAGTCCCCTCATCTCTCAGAGCCTCAGTCTCTTCAGACAGAAAATGGGATCATGGGCCCTGTCACACACTGTGGAGACCAGCAAACAGAACAAGGTGCCAACAATGGGGGAAAATATTCATCACAACTTCCACATGTCCACTCTCCAGAGCACAGCTGGGAAGTGGATAGCTGTGCCATTTTGTACACATCCCAGAGGGTAAATGGCATGAATGAAGGGCTATGGGCCAGGAATGAATCCAGGTAAGCTTACCTCCAAAGGCCAGATCCCACACAATGTGTGAGAACCAGGACCCAGAGGGCAGCCAGCGTCTGGGCACAGGTGCTTCTCCCCCAGTGTCCCCTCCCGGCCCCTCCCCTGCCCTTCAGTCACTCTCTTGTCCAGTCAAAGACAGGCGGCGGCCCGCAGCTTTGGTGCATGAGGCAGATGGGACCTTCACAAAAGCCCCTGCACCTCTCCAAGCTGGTCCCCCCCGCACGCCTGATTACCCCCCAATACCCAAGTTACCATTGATACAGTGGTGCTGGGTGATTCAATTAGTGCAGCCGGCATAAAGGCAGCAGCACAAAGAGCTGGGGTAGTTAGAAACTCATTTTCTTTTGATTATTATAGCATCTCACACGTGGAAGCAGAAAATTATAGGCTCATGTGTCTTTGCTTAATATCCTCTGGGGCCAGATTTGTCGTCCTGTTGAAGTTAGCTGTCAGCACTGACAAAATCATGTGGAGTTGATGGATTTACAGTGCCAGGGCCCAGCCAAGCTAGAGAGGTACAGCCCCTCACAGATACACGGATCTGCAGATGCATCCATACTTGTGTGTGTGTGTGTGTGTGTGTGTGTGTGTGTGTGTGTCTTGGAGAGAGTGTTTGGCTCCCTCTGCCTGGTCCTGAGAAACACAGGGCTTCCACCCATGAAAGATACTCATCCAGATCCACAGAATCATACACACCCACACCCACACTCCTCATACGGATAACCCAACACACACACACACACACACACACACACACACACACACACACACAGCCTAACAAACAAATACACAAATACACCCCCACACGTTACTACATTCTTACCCGGTCTCACATAGAATACCCTTCTTCCTCACTTATACATTAGACTGGAACACATATACACACATACACACACATAGTCTGATACACCCACTGGCAGGCTACACAGGTACAGGTAGTGGTGTACACAGATACTTGCAAGCCCATCTAAACACAGATACACCCAATCTCACTGATGCACAGCCACCCAACCCAGGCTCACTAACCCAGCCACCCATCCCTCTAACACACGCTTACCTACACATGCATGAATGCAGATGGTACCCTGGCTGACACATACACCTAGGCCCTCATGTGCATCACACACAGCTAAGCACACATAACTCTACAACAGTGTTAGTTTATGCACACATGCAGTATCCAGACAAGTACAGGGCACACACAGAGATGGAGAAGTCAGAGTCTCTGGCACAGGGTAGACATTCATAGAGACTTGGGAGCATCCCCCTTCTACCAACGTAGACCCTTGTCCTTTCTTTCCTGTGATTCCTCATTCTTCTTTTCAATTGGCTGTGTAAGGGAGCTCCCAAGAGATGGTGTTGAAATAGGAACATCTAGAGTAAGGTGTAGGGGCCCTCACCTCTGGGTGCCCAGGCATACTGACTCCAGATTTCTGATTGTTAAGGTGACTGACAGCTAAAGGAAGTGGGTGGGGTTGAGGTTCACAGTGATTGTGTGTTCACAGAGAGGGAAAGGAGGTTGGAATGGTTTTATCCTGTTTTTCAAAGATTATTTTATCATCTATTTATGTGTGCATGTGTGCACATGAACATGTGGAGGTCAGAGGTCAACCTCACGTGTTGTTCCTCAGGAGCCACTGTTTTTTGAGACAAGGTCTCTCACTGAAACTGGGGCTTACCTATTAGACTAGGTTTGCCACAGCTCAGGGATCCGCCTATCTCAGTCTCTCCAGTACTGGGATTGCAGATGTGCACAGCCTCTCCTGGCTTTCACATGGGCGCTGGGAATTGAACTCAGGTTCTCCTATTTCTGTAAAAAGTGTCTCACTAATTGATCCAGCTTCCCAGCCCAGGGCTTTATTCTTCACTGAGCTCAGCCAACTCCAGGTCTTCACAGGACTCAGACCTTGTCTCAGTCTGTTGGCTGAACTTGGTCTCTTTGTCTCTATTGGGCAAAGAGGGCAAGGACTTGTTCAAGTTCACAAAGTAAGAGACAGGGGTTACATGCAGGGACTTCCAAGTCCTTGCTCTCTTTCTTCTCTCTGCCACACAGCAGACAAAGTGGAACCCCTAGATCAGGCACACTGGAGAGCCCCAAGCTATCCTGTAACTGTCTTGGGTACAGAACCCCTAGGCCTTCTCCCCAGGGGGTAGGAGGTGAAGACTACTAGTGGAGAGAGCTTGGGCTTGGGGACCTACTGACTGCAGCATTGGGCAAATCCCTTTGCTCCAAGCCACTTGCCTCTTGTGTCAAATAAAGACGCCCCCCTCGGCTGAAGGGTCAGCAAAGATAAACAACCAGGCGACACAGTACATCTAACACACAGAGCTGATGTTAGCAGTTCTGCTACACCTCCCCCGCAGACTTCGATGGCCCCCACTTCAGGTTACTCTCTCCTCTCTCAGCTCTTCTCTGACCTCTTCCAAGACTCCTACCTGGCCCCAGACAAGGTCTATGGCATCTTGAGGCTTTAGACCTGTGGGTCTCTGAGGACTTGTAATAGAGGTATGCACTTAGGATGCTATATGCATTGTTCATGGCAGGGGGCTTTCAACACTACCCATGCCTTAGGATTATCTTCTTGTAGTATATGCTTTTTAAAAAACAAAACAACAGGGCTAGAGAGATGGCTCGGAGGTTAAGAGCTGTGACTGCTCTTCCAGAGGTCCTGAGTTCAATTCCCAGCACCCACATGGTGGCTCACAACCATCTGCAATGAGATCTGGTGCCCTCTTCTGTATACATAATAAATAAATCTTTTTAAAAAACTATTTAAAAAACAAACAAACAAAACAAAACAACAACAACAACAACAACAAAACCAGTCTTTTCTCACAGCTCTGGCCGGCCAAGGCTGTAGCCTTGAATTCAGGATCTTCCAGTCTTAGCTGCTACAAGTGCTGGAATTACAGATTCACCATACCCAGCTAGATTTAGCTACAAACGAACAGCATCTAGAATTTTCTGCAGAGACTCTAATTTAGTTGGTTTGGGGTGTACCCCAGGCACCAGTAAGTTTTAATACTCTCTGGGGACTCTAAGGTGCACAAGGGCTGAGAACCCCTCAGGGGCCCTCCAAGCTGAGTCCAGAGCCAGCAGCCTCTGCCTCCTCTAGAAGCCTGGGTCTAAGGAACCACTCTCCAGTGAGATAAGGACCAGCTGGTCCAGGGAGTGACCATGGGTGCATCAGGATCATGGCTTTCACTAGGTTCTCAATATCTGAAGCAAAGCGTTCTCTTCTTGGGACAAGGGCATCAGGGATCAGATGTCCCTGGCCAACGTCTATGGGTGGGATTCCTGTCACCTCTGCTCATCCCCGCCTCCCCCATCATCAGCCTGGTCTTCGAGATATGCTAATCAGTGTGGGAGTCCACTCTCTCTCGTAATTATCATAGAGCGGAGCTCCTCATCTTAGGATAATTTTCTCATCTGCATAATCGTATTTGACTTCCTTACGGATGTGAAAGCCCCCTTACCTTGGGCCAGTTAATCTTCATTGATTGAATATCAAATTCACCCAGCTGAGGGAGAAGGGGCTTTTCTCTGGCGGCAGCAGAGCACTGGGGTTGAACTGAAGCTCAGCTCAGCTGAGGGCTGGGTGGGGCCTTCATCCCTGGTAGTCTCTGTCCTTCCAGGACTGGCCTGGGACTCTGCTTCTCTCCTGCTTCCTGTGGCTGGGCCTTTCTTCCTGGCTGCTTCACACACACACACACACCCACACACACACCCACACACACACCCACACCCGCCATCTCACCCTCCCCATCTCTTTCTGTTTCTCTTGTGTCCCCTTGTGCGTGGCCTCTGGCTCTGGGTTCTTTTCTTTCTACGTTAAGTCTGATTTCCTTTCTTTATTTTCTCCCTCCTTGCAGGACCCTGACCCATCTCTTCAGGTCCCAGACCCTCCCTTTCCTTTAAAACCCCAAGTGGTTCTGCTAAATCCATGTCCAAAACTTGGTGACAAAAATAAATACCTATATTTCCAGTATGAACTCATTGCAAAAGCAGTCAAGATTCTCAGAGAGGCGGGGGACCCACTAAGATAGCTCCAGGATGAGGAAGAAAGAAGGGCAGATCTCAGGTCCCCAGGCCCTGGCTAAGAGCCCCCTTGTCATGCTAGAACATGTCAATCCTGGGCTGTAGGTGCACCTCGGGGCAGAGCACTTGCCTAGCATGTGCAAGGCCCTGGCTGGATCCCTAGACTAAAGAGAGCAGTAGAGACCCAGTAAGGAATGCTGGAAGCTTTCACAGCAGTCCTATGAGTTGAGTGACGTTCTCCCATTTAACCAGAAGACTTGAACAATCCTGTGGCGAGTGGCAAGACCAGAACTTGGTTTGGTATTTTTTTTTTATTACTTAAAATTTTTTTTATAGATGTATATGTTTGTGTATGTACATGTGTTACAGGCATGCACACATGTATGTGTGTGTGTGTGTGTATGTGTGTGTGTGTGTGTGTGTGTGTGTGTGTGTGTGTGTGTAGATCAGAGGTTGACATCAGTGTCTTCTTCAATTGCTCTTCACCTTGGGTTTGAGACAAGGTCACTCGATGAACCTGGAGCTCACTGATTGGGAGACTGGCTTGTAGGGAGCCCCAGGTACCTTCCTATTTCTGCCTACTAGCTCTGGAATTACATGCTTCCACATGGGTGCCTGGAGTCCAGCCCAGGTCCCCATGTTTGGAATGCAAAGTACTTTACTGATTGAGGCATCTCCCTGGTCTCTAGTTGGGGACTTTTTGTGAGGAGTGGATTAGGTGTCATATAGCCCAGGCTGGCCTTGAGCCCTTGACCTTCCTACTGCACCCTCACCCCCACCCCCCAATGCTGGAATTACAGGATGTACCACCATGCCCAGTTAGGATCAGTTAGACCTTTCTAACCCTAGAGGTAACTCTGGATTACCCAGGAAGAGACAGAGGCCATCTGCTCCCAGTGAACCTTGATGCAGGTGACCAAGTCAGCTTAAGTCTAGCCTTGCCATGTTTCTTCAGTTTCTCCTGACTTAGGAACAAGTTTCTCCTGACCAAGGCACCGCCGGGGTTCAGACCATGAAGAAGCATTTTTAAGAACTTTGGACCAGAGAGATACAGGAGGTCCTTAGGTTTGAATCATTTTTCTCTGGGAGAGGAGAAAACAGGTTTCCTGGCTTCATTTTTATGGGGGGATTTACACTTGAGGCTAATATTACTGAGCTAGGACATCAACTGGACACCCCATACTGTTTGCAGACAACCTTCTGTGATATAGGTGACGATATAAAAATTGATGAGCATAAGTTCACCCCTAGAGGAGTCAGTCCATAGTCTGGCCAGAGAATTGTAGATAGGAACAAGTACTTCTAGTGTATAATAGCAGGGTGTCTGTAAGCATAGATTCCTCTCCTATGGTATGTCAAGAGAGGTTTCAATGAGATACTATGTAAAAATGAGTCTTGAAGGGTGAGTATGAGTTTCCTAAAGAGACACAACATGTAGAAACACACATATGTCTGAAGAATATCTGTGTTGGGGATTGATGAAATTACATAGATTATCTTACTGGGGACAGTGTTGAAAGATGACCTTGGAGGGGCCCAGAACCCAGATTGTGAAAGGCCTTATGAGCCTTGAAGAGTTTAGACTGTTTTTCAGGGAGATAAGCTAGTTAGAAATATGAAACAGATTCTGATTCTCAGTGAGGGCCCATTTCTTGGTTTGTAGGTGGATATCTCTTCCTTGTATCCTCATCTGATATGGTTGGGAATAGGGAAGGAAGGCGGGCAAGGGGCTGGAGGAAAGAAATAAGCTTTTCTAGCCATCCTGCCCACACTGACCAGGGAGGGCCTTGTTACAATGCCCCATTTGTAAGGTGGAGCCTCTGGTTGCCTTGCTGGCCGTAGGGTGGTAGGGTGGTGGGGTGGACGGAGAGAGAGTGAGGCTGTGGAGGAGGGCTCCACATGTGGTACTTCCCGTTTGTAGACACCGGGAGTCCACCAGCAGCCCTAGCAATCTGTGCAGCTTGGACCCAGATTCTCATCTTTGTCCCAGTAAACCAGTGTCCAAAGCCATCTACTTGTGAGTCCCTACAAAACCCTGCCTGGCCATTTAATGTAAATCTGAGTTCCCTCTCATAGCCCAGAGGTCCCATGAGGCCCAGGAAATCGGAAGGGCTTGGGCCCTGTGACCCCTCTGTCAAGGTGATCTCAGGGCAACTCCATGGATTGAAAAGAGGATGAGTTGTCCCTGTGATAAGAAGGGGGGCTCATCAAATAGGCTTCACCCAGCATCCTTTGGGGCTTCAGGGCCCTTGGCCACCATGTAGCCCAGGGTGGGTAGATGTGCCTCTCTGGGCCTCACTTATAATTGAGGTGGAACAGCAATAGTGTCCCCCTCCTTATGTGAAGCGCAGAGTAAGTATGTGCTCTGAGAGGCCGGGCACCAGGCTGGGAAGGGCTGCTCTAGGGTGAGGATGTCTGTGAGAAGTGAGGCAGCTGACTCAGGCGTGTCCTCCACTCCCCTCCCTGCAATGGCCTCCCATCTGCCCTCTCTGAATTGCAAATGACCTTCTCTTTCGAGACAGCCCCAGCAGGAGACAGCTGAGTCCAGAGACGCATCCCTGCCCCAATAGGGCGCCCATGGCCCTGTCTGTCTCCGAAGGTCTGCAGGAGGAGCCCTCAGACCAAGACCCCAGGCTAGCATCTTGAGGAACAGAAGAAAGTCCACTCAGAACCACTCTGCCCAGCATCCCAGGCCTTCCCAGCTGGACCCTGCCGTCCTTCTCTGCTCCTGACCCCACGCCCCCTTCACCACAGGCCTAGCCTGTGTCTTAGGCAAGCATAAGAAAGGCAAGTGACCCTTGGTTCATGCTCAGAACACTTACGTGTGCCGGGCCCTGGGTGCTGTGCCACAGGCCTCATCTTCCCACAGCCCTATCAGGTGCCTGGCTGCTGACAGTACCATTCCACAGACTGAGCCTCAGAGGTCCATCTACAAAGCACCCACTAGGTGAGACCCAGAGATAACAATAAAGATAATAAGGATAGCGTCATAGAAAGTGACTGTGCGGACACCCTTCCTGTCATGTCCTGAGTTCCCATCGGACCAGAGGTCCTCTTGCAGCACCCCACTCCTCTCAGCAGCCCAGCAAGGCAGTTATTATTATTGCCACTTCATGGAGACTCCACTGAAGCTGGGGCACCTGAGTGTCTAAAGTCACACAGATCTCAAGCACCCAAGCAAGAACCTGGGCCGTTCCTGTCTCAACATAACAGCAATGACTCTCTCCGGCATTTATTGGCTCCTTTCCTGTGGCCAGTCAGTCTGGTAAGCACTCGAAATGACAAGGTGACCCCGCTGTCAGCATCGTTCTGTCTTGCCGATGGGGAACGGGAAGCTCGGAGTTTGAGTAAACTGCATTCGGGATGTAGTACAGCCAGGATCCAGACGCAGATCCTCTGACCTCACTCACACCTTCCAGTTCTCCACAAGAGGCTATCTGTGTGTTGTGAGTCGTTTGTGAATGGGGGCCTTGCAAGAGCATCCTTCTGAAGCTCTTCCAGTTTCCTGTTATCAGGCTTCCCATTGTAGTTGGGGTTACTCTGCTTGATAGAGGCACTGTCCTGAGACTCTATCCATGGTGGAGGCGGCCAGCTGTCCACCAACAGTTCATCTCCTCATCCCAAGGAGGCAAGTATCACTGGAAGGGACTGTTACATCAGGCCTAACATTCCTTCCAAGTCCTCTGCAATTGCCAGAGGCTGGGCAAGGATGTCTCACCAAATGCCTGGGAGCAGAATGGAAGGGCAGAGCTCCAGCCAAGGAGACTGAGAAGTGACTATGCTTCTCTGCCTTCTTCCATCCCCTGTTCAGTAGCTGGGATGGATTCCAAGGACCTAGAGCTTGTGATAAACTGAAATTAGTTTCTCCACTTCCTATGTTGAAACCCTAACTCCAAGTGATGGTATTTGAAGGTAGGCACTCTGGGAGATAAGGAGGGTGGGGCTCCATAACTCAATGGGATTGATGTCTGTAGACAGGAGACAGGAGGGGGATGGATGGGCCCGTGGTGGGAACTTGCTCCTTCAACGTCCACTTCTCTGTGGAATGGGCAGCTTGATCATTTATCCATTCATCTGGGTAGGAGGCAATGCTTTGGGTGACAGATTAAAAAAAAAAAGTCAGTGACAATCCGTGCTGAAGCTGGGCTTTGGCCTCCCTGGCTCTATGATCTTGGATAAGCTATCTCCTCTCTACCTCCATTGTCTCATCTGTGAAATGGATGGCTGAGTCTTTCTTTGGCAGAGTTAGTTTATGAATCCAGTCAGCTCCTGCATGAGCCCTATACCGCCCATGTTAATGACTGAAGGTCCCAACAGCTCCCCCATAGGTTTTTGGTTCGCTAGTAGGGCAGGCCTCCCCTCCTTCCGTGACCTCTAACCCTACCTTCTCCTCCCCCCAATTCCTTCTTAACAGGAGGCTGTGAGTCGTCCCGCCCCACCCCCCAACGCGGCCCAGGGGGCCAGAGAAATTAGACCGAATCAAAGCCGAAAATGAGTTTTCATTCATCTTGGAATGATGCGAGAGGTTACGAGCAAGACAAATAGCAGCCTCCCCCTCTTCCTTTATCACTGTCACTGCAATTAATAGGCTGTGGCCTTCGTTATCCAGGCCTTGCTAAGGAGAGAGCAGCCCCGGGCGACGCTAACGAGGAAGTGGAAACAGGCAGGCTCCCACGCTCCCACCAAGAGCCATCATGTGGCCATATGCTCACCTGGCCCTCCGGACCTGCTGTTGGGGTGCAGGAAAGCTTAGGAGGGGCCACAGCAGCATGTGGGGGAGCCAAGTGAGGCCTATGTAAGAGGGGAACACTGGGTCTTCTGGCACCCTGAGAGTGCCCAGGCCGCCCGTGGGTTGATAATCACAGCTGCCCAGTCTCTTGGTTATTTCTAGAGTCCCAGTTAGGAGCGACACACAACTTTCTGTGATCTCGGCCTCTGTTCTCTGATTCCTTCGGGGAGAAAACTGACATGGAGGAAAGTACAGCTGTTCATCTGAGCTCAAACAGGTCTGGAAGGGGGAGGAGCATCAGGATTTGAACCCAAGCCTACTCAGATTCGAACCCTGACTTCCTCACTGCCGCATTCTGTTGCCCAGTGATGAGGAACAAGGACTGGAACCAGGTTCCGCTCTCTGGTCCCGGAATTTGAGTAGGAAAAGAGCCAGACAGTACAACTGACTCCACAGGAGTTCCCTACCATGACCCCTAACTGGGACCCTTGGACCCTAGACCGGGCCTTCAAGCTATTGCTAAGCTTCTGCCTGGACCGAGTCCTTGTCAAGACCAAGGAGAAAGCTCTTCTTCTCAAGCGTAAGAAGATTCCAGAAAGGAGATTTTTTGTTTTGCTTTGTTTTTGTTGTTTTTCAAGACTGGGTTTCTCCATGTAGCTCTGGCTGACTTGGGGCTCACTCTGTAGATCAGGCTGGCCTTGAACTCAGAGATCTACCTGCCTCCTGAATGCTAGGATTAAAGGCATGTGTTACCACTGCCCGACTCACAAAGGTGATTTTTTTAAAAAAAGGAATCCATGTGTGGTGATGCACACTTATGATCACAGTTCTTAAGAGGCTGTGGCAAGAGGATCACAAATTTGAGGCCAGCTTGGATACATATATGTCTGTATGTATACACACATACTTACATCTCTCTAGATATATGATTTTTTAAAATGAATTCCTTTAACAGTTACTCAGTGCCTAGGAGGTCCGGCTCATTGAGTACTTGCTCAATCAATGCATACTGTATTACTTGTCTATTACTGTATGACAGATTATTCTAAAAGTTAGTCACTTAAAACAACAGTAAACATTTACTCTCCCTCATGGTTTCCATGGGTTAAATACGCAGGAACGGCTGGTTGGGTGGTCTCTGAGGACATCACTGGTGTGTGTCTACTGGGGGTTCTACTTCCAAGATGCACTTTCCCCGCTTGGCCTGTGTTTAGAGAGAGGGTGAGTCTTAGGGGAGGGAGGCCATGTGCTGGGATGGGGAGGGACAGGTAAGGAGGGGAGGGAGGGCTGCCTTTTTTCTGTATACACTTCTTGTGGTGTTCTCCACAGGAAGGTTCACACCATGGTGGCTGGCTCTCCCAGAGAGCGGGCAAGCGACCCAAGAGCAGGGCAGAAGCCACTCTTCATGCTCTTGCCTCAGAGGACAGACAGACACCTCTTCTATACTTCATTGGTCACCGAGGCCACCTGGCTCTGTGTGGGAGGAGACTAAACAAAGCCATGAATACCAGCAAATGAGAGTTCTTTGGAAGGGGGCTGCCTCAAAATCAGAACAGCATCCTATAGAGGCTAAAAGCATTGCTTGAGTTTGAAAAGCAAGCAAACCAAACAAGAAAACCAATTAGAACCTGTAGTATTGGGTTGGGGACGTAACTCAGTTGGTAGAGTGCTTGCCTAGCACACACAAAGCCCTGGGTTCCCTTCCCAGGGCTGAGTCAAACCCCAGCACTCAGGGAAGGAAGGTGAGCGAATCAGAAGTTCAAGGTCAGCCTTGACTCCATATTGAATTTGAGGCCAGCTTGAGATACATGTGACCCTGTCTCAATAAATAAAAATAATAAATCTATGGTATTAAAAATCAGAATAAGCTTTACCTTCAGAACTGGAGAGGGCCAGAAGGAGGCTTCTGGGGAGCCGGAGGTGTTTATCTCTTGATCAGGATGCTGGCTGTATGAGCATGCTAACTATGAAAAATCACCGAGCGTGGCATGTGCATGCTTCCATATGGACAGAACACTGCAATAAAAAATGTTCAAAGGCTCTTCATACTTGAGAGCCACCTGTGAAGCTCTGCTCTCATTTTATGGGGAGAAGGGGGGTGCTAAAGAGGGAAGGTGACTTGCTCAGAGTCCCTGGGTGGGGCTTGATTGATAGCTGGGTCCTGGGAGACAGGTCACTGCAGACACTGTGGTCTCAGCCCGCAGCTCCTCCTGTGCTGGCATTACCCTCCCTCTCTTGGAGTCACTCTCTGACTGAGGAGAGATGGCTGCTGGGCCAGGGTCTGACACTGTATACCAGTCTCCCAGCATGTACTCTGGGATCTACTGGGTCAGGGCATGGTTTGAATGACAGGGCCAATCTTGGGAAAGGGTCTTGTGCTGAGGGGTGGAGGGGACACATGTTGGGGACATTCTTTTTCTGATCACTCCTGTCAGAAGATGCCTCTCTCTCTCTCAGGTAGCCATGTTCATCCTTGTTAATTGGATTTCCAGGACTTTCAGGCAGAGAGGGATCCAGCCTTATGCAGCCTTCTCTCTCTCTCTCTCTCCTCCTTTTTTTTTTTTTTTTTTTTTTTGAGATTTATTTATTTATTATGTATATGGTGTTCTGCCTGCATACCAGAAGAGGGTGCCAGATCTCATTACAGATGGTTGTGAGCCACCATGTGGTTGCTGGGAATTGAACTCAGGACCTCTGGAAGAACAGCCAGTGCTCTTAACCGCTGAGCCATCTCTCCAGCCCCTTTGTGTCTCTTATGTATATTTATGGAGCCGGCAACTGAGCACTGATTCTAGACCCTGCAGAGAGACACAGATGGGAAAGGCAAAATCTGTGTCCTTGGGGAGAACCAGCTCTGGTAAAGGCAGATGGAGAATGTGGGTGCATGGCAGACCAGTGTGTACGCAGAATGGTGGCATGGAGGTGTACAGAGACAACAGCATTTGTGCAATGACTCCAAGGTGGGAAGGTGGGCCTCGTCAGTGGACAGAGCATGTAGTCTTGCTGGACATAGGAAGAGGCCAGTGTGTTGGAGACAGATAGGGCAGAGAGAAGGAACCATTATGCAGTGAGACCCGGTCCGGAAGCTTTATCCTGCTGCTCCCCCACCGGAAGCCCCAAGGGCCCTTAATGGTAATGTCACCTACCTGACAGAAGAGGCTAAAACTCAGCCATGCCTTTATTGACCAGGAAGGTTGAGCAAGACAGCCTCTACTGGAACATAAACTTCAGGGAGACCAGGGAGTTCATCTGATTTACAGATACATCTCAAGACCCAAAAATGTGTCCTCCATTCAGGCCCTCCATACAGTAGCTTTAATAAGCAGCGCTGAGCCCTTACATGAAACACATCTGGTAGGGGAAATGCAGAAAGGCTGGGGGAGGAAGCAGATGCAGGGAATGGCAGGGAGGACTTCCTAGAGGAGGTAACATTTGACCTGTGGATGGGAAGGTGATAGGCACACACGGATCCTAGGCAGGGGGCACAATGATGTGTACAAGAATCCAGGGCTGGGGAGAGCTAACAGTTTTGAAGGATTTCACAGAGGCTAGAAGGGGGCATTAGGAGAGACGCAGAGGTAGTATGGGATGGCCTTGAGTGTCAGGAGGGGCGGAGCTGGGAGGAAATGCCTAAGATCAATAAGAAGAGCCAGATGCCGGGCGGTGGCGGCGCACGCCTGTTATCCCAGCACTCCGGAGGCAGAGGCAGGTGAATCTCTGTGAGTTCGAGGCTAGTCCAGGACAGGCTCCAAAGCTACAGAGAAACCCTGTGTCAAAAAAAAAAAAAAAAAAAAAAAAAAAAATTAATAAAAAAAAAAAAGAAGAGCCAGGTGGTAGCTGTGTATATAGCGTGGTAGCCAACACATGAGAGCAGAGTGGAGGTGGGGAGAAGTGAAGGAGGGACAGAATACGGCAGCCGGCAGCAGGCTGGCCCCACTCTGTTTCCAGGTAGCCTTGAGCTCCAGCAGGATCCCTGGAAATGTGGGCCCCAAGGCTCCTTTCGGCCTCTGAGGATGGAGTCAGTCCTGTTCCTTCCGCACCTGTGGTGGGGGTGGAGCAGGGCAGGCAGCCCCGGCTCTCAGCAGTGGACACAATGTTCTGGTTCAACGGAAGGACCTTAGACGCACAGACAAGGACATGGCAGTAAAGGATGATGTGGCCGAAGCCCCCGGTTCTGTGGTGAGCAGACCCCAGGTGTGTGATCGGGAGCAGTTAAACTTCATCATTGCCCTTTCTCCAATGGTGTTTTTTATAGTCTTTTTTACTACTGGTACTAAAGGTTCTGCACTCATCGTGGCGAGTGGAGGACATCACTCGTCGGGCTGACTGCTCTGTGATATAAAAAAATGACAAGTCCTGGCTTAATCTTTCTGATAACTGTGTTCCATGCCCCCATCCATCTCCACCCAGGGGTCTGGGAGAGGCTGGAGACAAGAGCATCTCAGCATTTAAGAATGAAAAATTAAGTGGCCTTTTTAAGCACAGCGTGGAGCCCCATGGCTTGGTGCTGTTCTACAGATGGGCCCCTACCTCCTGGGTGAGGAAAGAGGGGAGGGGAGCAGATCAAATCAGGCAAGGACTGCTTCCTGGCCTGGCATGGGGGAGGCAGACAGAGTTGTCCCACATGGTGTCACAGGAGTGTCAGTGTGAATGTACACTTGAAAATGCGCACAAGTTTTATGTCCCTCTTGGTAAGCTTTGTCTGTACTTCTGAGCATCTGTCCCCAGGCTGGGAGACTAGGAACTACACTACAAATCAGGAGGCCTAGGTTTGGGTAGATGAGATGGCTCAGTGGGTAAAGACGCTTGCCGCCAAACCTGATGCTCCGAGTTCAACCCCTGGGGCTCACATGGTTGAAGGCAAGAATCGACTCCGTAAGTTGTCTTCTGACCTCTCCACACATGCTACACACATACACACATGAATGAGTAAATGTGATCGAAATAAATAAGCGGTCTGGGTCTTGTTCTTACAGCTGCTTTAATTAGCAAGGAAATCTTTTGGCAAGTCATTGCCCTTCTCTGGGCCCCAGTTTTTCATCGAGCATTCACTAGCTACTAGACTGGGGGCATGTTTCATCTCCGCTCTTGGCTTCCATTTCTGCATTTGTCTTATGAGACCATTGCTCTAGATGACCAAGGATGTAAAGAATCAGGAAAACAGCCATCCCAACCTTGGCCCAAAAGACAGCTTCCAGGAGTGGCTCAAATGTTCTTGGACATGGGAGGGCAGATGCTGGCTTTCTGAAGCTCCAGGAGCACCCAGATATGGGGACAGAGTTGGGGGCTAAGGAAAGCAGGGTTTGGAGCCTTCGTGCCTAAGCTCTGGGTGTATCTAGGTAGCTCTGGCTTTGATCTTGAGATTCAGCTCCCTTATCTGAAAAAACGCAAGCAAAGGCAGCATTAGATCAAATACCTAGAGAGTACTCAGTAAGTACTGGTTATCAGTGTACCTGAGGAAACACACACACACACACACACACACACACACACACACACACACACACACATGCATGCGCATCTTTTACATGGAATTTGCCTGTCTGCCACTTCCAAATCCCACCTCTGATGCCTTCATGTCCTCCTTGTGGAGCTACAGCAAAGGGAACAAATGGCGGTCTGGCTTTTGATTCAAGATGTAAATGAGAGAGGGAGGGAAGGCAAGTTGGCAGGCCCTGATTATCAGAGGACTTGTTTGTTCCTGAAGGGACCTAACATTTGTTGCAAACAACAGCCTCAGCAACAAACCCCTGTGAAAGCCTCAGCACCAACCCCCCCATCACCCCCCCCCCAACACACACACACACACAATCCCTTTATCACTAGTGCCTGTGGTTTGGAGAACAAGATGCCAAGCTGATAGGACCCTGGTTATCTGGGGCAGGTGGTGTTTATCTGGGACGTTTCCCTAGGCCAGGTCCCCACTGGCTTGTGTGTTATCTGGACCACAGTGGGAGGGCTGGGACTTGGGTCCTCTCCCACTTTGGACAGAGTCCTGGGGGAAGGCACCTCATATGGCAAAAGAGCTGGGCAACAGGCACTCTTGTATACCCAGAAAGATTAGTGATTAAGAACTACCTGGTTAAGAACGGGCTGTTCCTATGGCAATGCGTGTGGCTCTGGAAACTCTTGCCAAGGAGTAAACAGTGGGGCAGAGCTGTCCACTCTATTTTATAGATGCTGTGACCTAGACATGTTGTGTCACTTGCCCAAAGGTGCCTTGCCAGCAAACCATTCCAAGATTGGAACTGTGGTCTCCTTTTTCCAAAACACTGTGAGATAAGTCCTGTGACTACAGCTGAGTGCGCCCCAATCCCTGGAAAGAAAGACACTCTAGCATTCTCAGGAACACAGTCCATTCACTCTGGGAACAGAGCCTCCCTCCTCTTCTTCCCTCTCATCCCCCACCCCTCCTCATGGGTGCAGGGTCTTAAGCAGTCTCCTCTCTGGTCAGCCTCCAACTCAGTATGTGGTTGAAGATGACCTTGACCTTCTGACTCCTGTCTCGACCTCTGAAGTGCTGTGATTGTAGATCTGTGTTGTGTCTGGTTTAGGCAGTGCTAAGGGTCAAAGTCAGGGCAAGCCTGTACAAGCCCAGTCATATTATATCCTCAGTCCTGTGTGTGTGTGGTATGTCTGTGTCTGTGTCTGTGTCTGTGTCTGTGTGTGTGTGTGTGTGTGTACGATGTGTGTGAGCACAGGTTTGTAAGTGCTATGGTGTGTATTTGGCATGTCACAGGATAACCACAGGTGTGGTTCCACGAGTTCCACCTTTTCTGAAGGTCATTTTGTTGTTCGCTGATCCGTGTGCCAGGCTGGTTGGCCCTCGAGCTCCTGCAGATTCTGTCTCTATCTTCCATCTTGCCACAGGAACACTAGTTCCTGTGCAAAGCCCATCTTTGCATGGATTCTGTAATCCAGGTAAAGTCCTCACTCCCACCCAGCACCTGCTCTACCACTAAATCACTTCCGCAGTCCCCTTTGCTCTTGTTCATGTGAGGAAATAAAGACACAGAGAGGTCCAGTCCCTTCGCCTCAGTCACCTTCTGGCATAGCTGGGACTTTGAACCCTGGCTCCCTGGCTCGCAGCAGCCCTGCCCCTCTGCATCTCCAAGGCCCCCGATGAAGAGGGCTTTCCCTGGCCTCTAACTTGTGGAGGCAATCACCATCTGTGCCACTCATGTGGTCCTTAATCATTCACTGCCCTTGTAAACAGCCTTCGGTCAAAAGCAATCAAGTTCTGCCTTGGACACATCAGACTTTGTGTTGCTGCTGTTTGCACACATGGCCCACCTCCCCTGCTGACTGGAAGGGCCTGGAGGGCAAGAGCCAGGTGTCTGCAGAGCTCCGTTCCCCCTCCACTGCTCACATGCTGGGAGTGTTTGGTGAACGAATTCACAAACTTGGACTTGGTGCTTATAACACTAGTCAGGGAAGAGCCATGGAGGTAGTGGGGGGGATAAGGAAAACGGAAGGAGCTGGCTCCTCACACTGTGTAGGAGTAAAGTCAAATCCAGACTCTGCCCCAGCCTCCTGGCTCAACCCTGCTTATGCTCTGCTATCTGTATGTTGGCAACTGCCATGGCGAAGCCAGATACCATACTTTCCTCCTGGCAACTCCTGCTTTCTCCCTGCCCCCCAACCCTCAGGTGCCTCTGAATGGTTCTGAGTGACTGTCTTCTGAGCCAAGCAACGAGCAAGATGGGGAGTTCAGATGTAACCCCTTGCAAAAGGGTTATCCCAGCTGGATTTGTTGAATGTTTGCACCCCGTCATAGAGGCATGAAGAGGATCACGAGACCCTCACCTGCATGTCCAGATGCTCCATATCACTTGTTGTATGCAACTCTGCCTTAATTGCACGTGGCCTCAGGAATGGGCTAGGGAATAGAAGCTGGGACAGACTAGGGAAGGGACTCCATCTACATGGCTACAGGAAAGCCTTCATTCCTGCTGGGTAAAGACTTTCTAGGCACTATTTGTTGGTGAGAAAGAGCACCCACACCTCTGTGAATAGCCCCTTCTCCATGATCTACAAAGAAGCCCAAAAAAGTCATTGGCTCCCCAGAGGGAACTTTGGCTGGAATCCAGCTTCTGTTGTCACTGGGACCTTAGAAGAAGGGGTTGACATTGCTCATGTCTTCCCCTGCGAGGGAATTTAGTACCAGCTAGGACAACAGCCTCTTATCCTGCCTCCTTGACTCCAATCTCCTTTCTAGTTGCAATGAGAGGGATCTTGCGCATGTGTGCACATACGTGTGCAAGGATTCGAGGAGACCAGAGGACACCCTTCCTGTCACTCCTCAGTCATCATCCACCTTGTTTTCTATGACGGCACTTCTCACTGGCCAAGAATTTGACAATTAGGCTGGACTAGCTGATTGGCAAGTCTCAGGGATCTGCCTGTTTCTATCTCCCGAACTCTGAGATTGCAAGCACATGCCACCATGCCCAGCTTTCCCCCCAGGAGCTCTAGGGATCAAACTCAGGTCTTTGTGCTTGCCAGGTAAACAGTTTGCCAAGCTGAGCCATGCTTCAGTCATGAAGGGATCTTAAGATGCAAGCTAAAGCGTGGGTCCACCTTGCCTATCCTTTTGCAGGCCTCCAAAGTCTCCAAGATAGAATTGAAGGGGCTTAGCTCCCCTAGGATGTGGCTCTGGCCTGTCTCTTAGCCTTACCTCTGTATTCCTGGACACTGACTTCTGAGATTCTCGGACCCTTCCCTCCCCTGCTGTTTGTCTTTGCACGGGCACCTGTCATTCACGGTTCTTTGCACTTCTGTCTCCTCATCCTCCAGTGCAGTGGCTCTTCCTCTGGGAAGACTTCTGTGGAGCTGGGGGTCCACTTGTGCAGCAAGCTTTGGCACATGTCTGCTACAGCCCTGAAAACACAGGCAGGGAGTTTCCTAGGGACTATGTTCTGTATGTCTTCCCCACTAGACTCCAAGCTCCACGGAGTGAGGAGGGCATTCCTGTGCCCCAATTTGGTTCCCAGAGAGTGTTTAAGAGGAAAAAGTTCTCAATAGTGTTTTCCCTACAGTGCTCCCTCTGTCCTCTTAAAGAGACTGAGGCATAGCAGCCCAGGCAACTGGAGACCAACAGGCACAGAGCCCAGTTCTACCTCTGGCTTCTCTGGGCTGTTCCATCATTTTCCCAAGGCCTGTGGCTACCCTGCCTGTTCCCTGACTCCCCGCGCCCTATACCATACTGTAGCTCATTTACAAGCCCTCAGAAACTCTAGCATCACTTTATACAAGGTCTGGTGGAGTCCAGGTATGGCTGCTTACTTTTGTGTCAGAAGTCTCCCGGGGGTGACCCGAGCCTCCAGGGCTGGCTGAGTGCTTCATCCCACCAGCCTCCCCCCACCCTGAAAGCCTCACCATCCTCCCATCAGTCCCAGTGAGCAGCTCCCTGGGCCCTGGCTTCTCAGTCTTCTCTGACTTTTGCTCTAACAGAGGGCATGAGAATGTGTAGTCCAAGGTGTGTATCCAGCTGTTCTTGCCATAGCTGGCTCCATCAGCCTCAGCAGATTCAGGGGGGGTGAGAGGGTGGGAGAGTGGGATCTGCACTCCCATCATTTTACATACATACACACACACACACACACACACACACACACACACACACACACACACGTACGCACACACTGTTCACTCTTCTAGCTCCCTCACACTTACCCGTGAGCCCACCTACACACCCATCTCATTTAAAGCAGTGGATTATTGGAAGATAAACAGAACCTGGGGACATCTGTGGCCAGGGACGGGACATATTTATTTAGTCTCAGGCCCAGCCTGACAGCGTTCCTTCTTCCATGGGATTCAGGTACTCTGGTTCTCCCTGCTAACTTTGCTTTGGGTATTCACTGTCTTCTTTCTGGGGCCTCGATATTCCCTCCTGAATAATGGGACACAGGCTGCTTTCAGAAAGGCTCTCCTCTTATACCTACATGGGTCCAGAGGGTACGTCCACTTTCCAGAAACCCCCAGGCATTGTGGGGATTTTTCTGGTTGGATGTTCAGAGCCCTGCTTGGGGGAAGAGTATACCCCATTTACTGAATGGGAAGGAGAGCAGGGGCAGGGAAGGAGACTGGAGGAAGAAGGCTGTGGAGGAGGGGAGAAGAGAGGGAGGCACAGACCACCACCATTGCTGCTACACAGAGGACCTTTCTTTAGGGTTGGGGGCCTCATAGCTGGGCTGGGGTACAGGCTGGGTTCTAAAGAATGATTTCTCGAATGGCCATCAAGCCAATACACATTTACTGAGTGCCAGCTGAGGACTGGGAAAGAGGACAGTCTGCCCCTGTCACCAAGAGTCCAGACTAAACTGAAGAATTGCCAGTAGAAAGGAGAAAGTGGTCCAGGGACAGTGAGTGCCTAGGAGGCCGATTCCTGTTTTCTGTGCTTTGCGGGCATTGATTCTATTTTTCGGTTTGTGTCTGGTTTTGCAGGATGGAACCTAGGGCCTCAAATGTGTCCTGTGAACTCTACCACTGAGCTACATCCTCAACCCAAGGTGCCAACTCCATGTTTAATCCTCAGAGTGTCCATGTGTGGCCTACACTACCATCACTCCCCTTTATGGGTAACAAATGGTGCAGAGAGGTGAAGTTACTTGCCCAAGGGCCTAAGGAAGTTTCCAGAAGAACCTGAAGTCAGCTCTAGAGGCTCTTCCTCCCCTTGGGGAGTCTGATCCCAATACCCTTACAGATAAGGAAATGTAGTAGCAGGGTTTTGGCAAATCACTTTTTACAGTTCATTCTGGGTGACGCCTGACTCTCAGACCCTGCACCAATGTCCTGAAGCCCTTGTGACCTAGACACACCCTCTGCATTGGCAGACCTTCAGGAGGGGTGAGCTTTCCGTGCGAGGCTTCCTGGTTCAAACCAGGGTGTGAGTACACTCATATGGGACATGTCTTACATGCATCAGCTAGCCAGCTCCCAAGAGCCCTGTGGGCCATCCCTACCTGGCCCTAGGCATTCTGTTCCCATCTGTCCCAAGACCCCTGTGCCCAGCTCTTGAAGGCTGGCTTAACCTTCCCTACCCTGCCCCCATACCCCAGCCTCTGCTGGGGCCATCTGGAAGGTGGCAAGGTGCCCACCCCCAGGGTGTGGCTACAAGGGGCCAAGAGGGGAGCAGCTGGGAGGCTGGGCTGGCCTCACAAGCAGCAGCTCAGCCTGAGATCATGTCTGGGGAGCTGCAGCGGGTCACTGCTCCTCCCTCCCTATTCTCAGAGAAATATAACAAGGGTCTCCCACACTCAGCCAACCATGATATAGCAAGGGTCTTGCACACCCTGCTAGCCATGCTGGCTGGTCTTGAGACTCTAGGAAGCAACTCCATTTTTTTTTTTTTTTTTTTTTTTTTTTGCCATTGGGAATTGCCATCTCTGGAAAACCAACATATCCCACAACCACTCCAGGGATTGAACAAAGATTTCTCAGATATTCACAGCCAGAATACTTACCTCCCCACACTGCTGTCACGGACTTAGCAATGACAGTTGGCTCGCCTTCTCTTGGTTTTTTGTTTGTTTGTTTGTTTTTGGTGCTGTGGATGGAACCCAGGGCCTTATAGATACTGGGCAAGCCCTCTACCACAGAGTACATCCCTAGGCCTTGCTTTGTAAGACAGGATCTTACCGAGTAGCCCAGGCTGGCCTCAAAACTCTCTCTCAATCCTTCTGCCTCCCAAGTGCTGAGATTACAGGCCTGTGCCACCATGGCGGTGACAGCACCCAAGACTGCATCATATCCTGTATGCCAGAGACCGATTAAACCGTTTTACATCAGTTAACTTGTTTAATCTTCACACCGATCTGTGTGGTTGGTACAGCTATACTTCTTTCACCAGTGGGACTTAGATAATTTCCCCAGAGTCACACAGCTGCTAATCGGCAAGCTGGAATCCAAGTTTGGAACCCTGATTTGGGGCTTCCAGGTACTGTTCATAAATTTGACATAAATTCATCCATATAATCCTTACGATGCTGTTATTAGCATCCCTCTTACACAAATGAGGAACTGAGACGCGTAGGCCGCATACTTGCCTACAGTCAGTCACACAGCTAAGAAGATGTGGTGGGATTCGAACACAGGCAGTTTGGCTAGTAACAAGTTCCTGAAGGTCAGAGGTGAAAGGGCTCGGTAAGGTCCTGTAAAATCAGATGGAGGTGGCCCCATTCCTGTCCTCTGCAGTTCAACAAACCTCCTTCAACTTCCTATCTTCTTACCATGCAGAGGGGCACAGTCAAGGGGACAGAGGGAGGAGCGAGCTTCTGTGAGCCAGGCAGCAGGCGCAGGCAGAGCCTGCACATACTCAAGACATCTCTTCTGTGGCCAATTAAACAAATTGCAGCAAACAGCATTTTATTAGTATTTGCCCACAGCAGTCTGGGCCTGCGATAAATTTCCTCCAGGCTGCGGTGAGGCAGAGGCTGGCGGAGGGGTATGCGCATGAGCGGCGACACTGGGGCTACTGGAGGGGGTGTGGAGAGCAGAGTGTGGGAGAGAGAGCTGGCATGTTAAGCAGGGAGGTTAGGCGGAGAAACATCAGGAAGGGCCCTGGGGGCTGTTGGGTATCAGAGTGGCTGTCTTCCCAAACAAGCGCTCCGCTTCATCATAAACACAGTGAATTATGAGGCAGTCTGTACTGCACCAGCAGCGGTACCCACGGCTGCCAGTCTCGGGCTCGCGCGCGCGTGCGCGCACACACACACACACACACACACACACACACACACACACACACACACACACACCCCTACCTCCATGGCTCCTAACCTCACCATCGGATACTTGGGGCACTTAAATGAACTTCTGACTGGTCTCTTATCCTCCAATCTCTTCTCATTCATTTAACATTTGTTTGTTTGTTTGTTTGTTTGGTCGGTCGGTTGTTTTTCTGAGACAAAGTTTCTTCATATAACAGTCCTAGCTGTCCTGGAACTCTCTGTAGACCAGGCTGGCCTCAGACTCACAGAGATCCACCTGCCTCTGCTTCCCGAGAGTGCTGGGATTAAAGGTGTGTGCCACCACCACCCGGCTCATTCAATATTTATTAAACACCTGCTGTTTGCCAGGTCTTTTCGAGAATTCTGTAAAGCATGCTGTAATTCTATTTGTTAATAATATTTCTCCCTAGGCTTTAGGTGGTGAGACCCTCTTTGGGCCAGCTTCTGCTGTTTCTGTCTTCTCTTGGCTTTTCTTTTGGCAGAGTCTTATGTAGTTCAAGCTGGCCTCAAACTTACTACATAGCCAAAATGACCTTGAACCTGGGATCCTCTTGATTCCACATCCCTCGGCTTGGTTTGCAGTTTATGGGGCGACAGGGATCAGACTCAGGACTTCCTACATGCTCCTGCAAGCACTCTACCAACTCAGCCACACTGCCTCTGCTGGACTTTCCTCTGGCCCCTCCATTTCACCCCTTTGACCATCCATGATCTTCCTAATGGCAGCTCAGGTGTCTTCAAGGTATTCTGTACTGTTTCCCAGACCCTGGTCTAAGTGCTTTGTGCATGTTAACTCAGGATTCTGATCGCAGCTCTCTGGGCTGGGTACTATCACAGTAGCATGAGCTAAGTACCGCTGTGGCAGCCAGTACCTCCCATCTCAGTGACTATAGACAACCAAGATCTGTCTTAGCAAAGCATGTCCAGGGTGCACTGGTTAGGACTCAGCTGATCAAATTTGGTTGGACGGTACACTGTTCCTGAATGAGAAGAGTGACCCAGGGGCCCTCACACTGGCCACTGAGTGTCCAGGCTCAGACATGACACCTCTGTTCACAGCTCAAGGACTAGTCCTATGGCCCCACCCAACCCTAAGAGGCCAGAAAAATGGTCTGTCCTGCTCGGAGTAGGAGATATCCCAGAACTGAACAAATAGCACCAATGACTTCCGCAACTATCATTAGCATCTGTTAGCCAATGAGCTAATGGAAGCCCAGAGACATTAAACAAATTGCCCGAAGTCACACAGCTGGGGAAGTAGAGCAGGCATGGAAACCTGGCCCAGGGCCTCAGTGTCTCACTCCCAGCTGTCCTCACCCCAGCGAACTTTGCTTATGCTAACTGAGAATGCCTTCCCACCACTTCTGGCTTTGGCAAACTCTTATTATTCGTCTAGCAAGGGCGGAGTACCTCCCTCTCCATTCTGTCTGCAGGTCAAGGATTGCGTTTCTGCAGCTGCCCGGTGCCCACATCCCCAGTAAGGTCATTGGCGGCCCTGTCCAAGTCAGCGTTTGTGCTCTGGTGAGTTCCGCAGGGCAGAACCTGTTTTGTCTCTGCATCATGGAGGCTGGCATTGACACTGAACGGAAGTGGGACCCCTGGCAGGAGTCAGGGCAGCAGGCATTACGGCCTCACTGTAGAACGAGGTCATATACCGACACTCTGCAAGTCCCTAGTCCCTGGCTCTGGTTCTCTTGAGACACTAAAGATGAGGCTGGAGAGAGAGAAGACAAGTCGAGCTACAGAGACTGGCCTGGGGAGGCCACTGCCCTCTCCAACATCCAGAGCTGTCTCAAAGGCACCCAATCCTGGGACCTGCCTGTGGCCAGCTCTCCTGGCTGGGATCCAGCCTGGTGGGCTGTTCCACTTGAGAGCACTCAGTCACAAAGCTCCCCCTCCCCCACTTTTCCTCTCCTATGGCTAAACCACATTGTCTCCTCTCCCATAGGTCTCCAGGCCTACAGAGGCTTGATCAGAAGCTCCTTGTCCTATGAACAGGGGTATCCATCTCTGGGTCTCAGGAGCTGGATACCTACCCTAACAAACACCCCAACTCCTACCACCACCCCCACCTCCTACTATCACCATGCTCCTTCTGCCTGTAGAAGCTGAGCAAAGGGAGTAGGGAGCGGGGCAATGTGCCTTCTTTACTGGCCACCTCTGGTGGGGCCATGATCAGGCCCCTGCTCTTCACCAGCACTCTCTTCTTTTACCCCTCCCTCCCTAACTCCTGAACTTACATCTCTTACATTATTTCTTCTTCTTCTTCTTCTTCTTCTTCTTCTTCTTCTTCTTCTTCTTCTTCTTCTTCTTCTTCTTCTTCTCCTTCTCCTCCTCCTCCTCCTCCTCCTCCTCCTCCTCCTCCTCCTCCTCCTCCTTCTTTTCCTCTCCTTCTTTTTATTCTCCTCCTCCTTTTTTTTCTTCTTTAGACAGGCTTCTCTGTGTAGCCCTGGCTATCCTGGAACTCACTCTGTAAACCAGGCTGGCCTCAAAATCAGAGATCTGCCTGCCTCTGCCTCCCTAGTGCTGGGATTATAGGCATGTACCACTACACCTGGTTTCTCAACATTTCCTTTCTCCAGCAAGATGCATGGGGACACAGCTTTCAAGTAAACCTGCATGTATTTAAGGTACACAACTTGATAGCTAATACATGTACTTACTGTAAAGTGGTCACCGTTATGAGATACTTAATAGTCCCAGCACCTCAGGAGACATTGGCTTCTCTTGAAATGTTTTTTATATTTACTGTTTTGGGTTTTTCTCTTTTCTTTCTTCTCTCTCTCCCCCTCTCCTTCTCCCTCTGTCCCCCCACCCCTGTCTCTCCAGGATCTTACAGTGGTGTAGCAAGCAGCCCAGGCTGCCTCTAACTCACAACCCTGCTGCCTTACCTCTCCCAAGTGCTGGACTTATAGGCATGTACCCCCACACCTGGCTCTTTTCTCCTGTTGTACTCAAGTGCAGAGCCGCTCTCTTAGAAGTTTCAAGTGTGTAGTACAATCTGGTTGTGTAACATTGTCGTCCATCTGCAGGGTTTGCCTTACATAACTGAACCTTGCTTCCAGCTCCTGGTAACCTCCTTTCTCTCTGTTAGTTCGTTCTTTTAACTCCCACATGTAAGTGAGATGGGGCAGTTTTTGGCCTCTTCTGCCTGGCCTTTGTCATGGTGCAATGTTCTTCAAGTTCATCTCTGCTGCTGTTTCAAACAGCAGGATCTCTTCCTTTTTTCAAAGGCTGACTAATATTTCATTTTATACACACCTCACAGTTTTTTTTTTATCCGTTCATATATCAACAGATACATTTTTGTTTGTTTTTTGTTCTTCAAGACAGGGTGTCTCTGTGTAGCCCTGGCTGTCCTGGAACTCACTCTGTAGACCAAGACTGGCCTTGAACTCAGAGATCTCCCTGCTTCTATCTCTCGAGTGCTGAGATAAAAGGTGTGTGTCACCATTGCCTGGCCCAGATACATGTTCTTGCTTTGTAAAAAATTTGTGTGTTTGTGAGACAGGGTTTGCTATGTAACTGTGGCTGGCCTGAGCCTTGTGATTTAGGTCAGGTTGGCCTCAAACTCACAGCAATCCTCCTGCTTCAGCCTCCCAAGTGCTGGGATTCCAGGAGCATGTTAGCACATCCAGCTTATGTCCTTGCTTGCTAATATCTGGAAGGCCTTACTTTTTCATTTGGGGGCCTACCTATGCCCATCTGAACCTAAAGGAGAGCACACAGAGGGAGAGACTCAGTGACTATTTACAGAGCATACAAATGAATGAAAATTTCATTCAACAGAAACCTCACTTACCCTTCATTGTAGAGAGACAGAGCCTTAGAATCCTCATCTTCATTTTGCCAATAAAAGAGCTGTCACCATGCCGGGTGTGGCTGGGGCATGAGGGTTTTGAATTTGAGGGCAAGATCTCGATTTAGATTGCTGAGAAAGTCAGCTGGTAGCAGGGAGCTTAGTGGCAATGTTCTTGCTTCACAAGAACATTCTGGATTGGATCACCCATGCCACAAAAATAAGCAAATAAATAAATATTAAAACTAGGCCGATAGTGAGCTATCTGCCCACATTGTAATTTCTGCACTCTTAGTGGTATCTAAATCTGGCTAATACCCCCCAGAGCAAGGCAACCAATATAGGCCTTTTGCTCCCCACTAGACTGAACTAATGTCCCGGAAAGCAGGCCTGGTCTGGTCAATGGAGCAACATTTATTGATCACCTGTGATGCACAGGCCATGCACAGGCCCTCTTTCCCACCCTCCTCCAGCTTTGGGTGCTCCTGAGCCTAAAGTAGCTGAGCCAGCTTGGGTGGGGTGGGGGCAGAGGGTGACCTCTGCCTCCCAAAGCAAGGCACAGAGTAGAGGGAGAGAAGAGTCTGGCTTCTCTGATCCCTCCCTCATTCTTTTTTTTTTTTTTTTAATTTATTCTTTGTGTCTGTCACATCAGGCATCCTGATCCCACCCATCTCCTATCACCTCAAATCTGCCTTCTGCCTCTGCAACCTACTCCCCAAAGTAAAACAAAATAAAATTTAAGATTAAAAAAGGAAAAAAAAAAAAGAGGGAGAAAGGGAAAATCTAGACACGGAAGCTGCATTGTGACACAGTGAGCCACGCAGTAAACCCCTTTATCCATACATCTTTACATGCAGGCATTCATCGCAAAGAATCATTGGTTTGGTTCCAGGCCCCTGGTCTCGCTACACTGTCGCCGGTAGACCCTCACTGGGACTCTTCCTAGGCATCCTGTTGCTGCCCCGTGTCATGGAGGTCCTGTAGCCCTGAGCTCCACAGGACTGCTCCCTGCACCTGTGCTCCAGCAGCTCACAGATGGGGTGGATGTTAAGGTGGGCCAACACTTAACCCTGGGTAGTTGCAGGGTTGGTCAGCCCGCCAGCTCTTCCCTTTCCTCACCACCAGCATTGCCCTGGCTAGTTCACCCCTTGCGGGGATGAGCAAGGAGCAAGGAGCGGGCCAGTTCTCCTGCTTTCACATCCTCAGGGGCGGTTTTCCCACACCTGGACCATCAGGGCCAGCTCTACTGTGTTGCCTAGGTGAGGTGTAGGGGCCACTCTCCCGAGTGCTGCAGCTGGTGAGGGACAGGGACAGCTCTCCTACTCTTGTGACCCCAGGGCCAGCTCTGGGGGTGAGGAGGCATGAGAGATGAGTAAAGGGGACAGCTCTCCTATCTGCCTCAGGCATTGATGGGTGGCCTTCCCCAACTCTCGTATGTAAGTATTTTCAGCTGATACCAATTTTTGCCCGTGTGATGAGAAGAAGGCTGGGAAAGGTAGAGGAGTAGCTTCCCTCCTCCCTACTAGGCCCACTTCCGTCATCTGCAGTGGGTGATTGGTTCTCAAGCAACAGGCCAAGAAAGACAGGTGTGGATAGTGTGGGTAGATGCAGAGGTGAGGGGCCAGGGCCCTTGGCAGGGGAAGCAGGTCTTGGTCCCAGGCTAGCTAGCTTGGGTAGTACTAGGGACCAAGGGAATAGGATCCAATGTTCTTCCTTTCTGGAAACACTTTGGTGAGTATGGAGCAGGCTCATCATGGACCATGATGGCAGAGGGGGATGTGTCCCGGAAACCTTGCCCTCCCCCACACTAATCTTTAATATAGTCCTTGGAGAGTGGACCTGGGGAGACCTTTCAACAGCCAGGGGGAGGTGACATTTATAAATATGTACATGTCCCACTGGGCATGTGAGGCATTACATACTAAGACACCTGTCAGCACAACCCGCAGACATCTCTCATTCCCATTGTAAAGATGAAAACCCAGAGTTTCAGAGAACTGATTCCCCCAAATCGCGATGTCTTCTGACCACAGAGGGTGGTTGTTTTTCCTATGGTGCCAGTTTGTTGAATCGTTCTGGGTTGTGATGACAAAGAAAGAGCCTGACACAGATCCCCAGCCCCTGAACTCCCCCAAAACCCCGAATAACTTTGGCTGCACAGCAAGGAGAGAATGGGGTCCCACCAACCCAGTGGCCCGGCTGTAGAACCTCAGCTCTGTAACACTGCCGACTCATAGCCTTGGGCACTGGGGAGCCTATGTGATACTTTTCTGGACCTCTCATGATGTTTATAGTCCTGCACTGGGAGGGGACTGGTAAGGATCTTCAAGTTGAGGGGATGGAAGCAGGGAAGTGAGGCAACTGGCCCAAGGTCACACAGTACACCAACGCCCTTCTTCCCAGGTCTCTATCTGCCTCCTAGCTCCCTTCCCATCTCCCTTTCCTGGGGCTAGAGCTGGCTGTTTCTGAACATCAGACTCCTGGGCCTTTGTAGAAAAATCTGACCTTTTCCTAGAGAGAGTCACCAGAGGTCTGTAACACCGGCCTTGCCTTGGCGAGAGAGAGCAATTGAGTGAATGAGCAGCAGGCTCCCGGGAAGACCCAGCTGGGTGAGTCCTTTCAGTGGGGACCCTAATCTCACCACCTCCCTGTCTGAGAAGACACCACCTTGCCTGGATACCCTGCTGGCCTGTGTTGGGGGTGTGTGGGGAATGGGAATGAGGGTGGGGTAGGGGGGGTGGTGGTGTGGAGGCGGGACCTCCGGAAGCCACAGTGCAGGAGCTGGCTGGGGAGAGTGACAGTAGCCGGCTCCAGCGGTGACACTGAAGATAACAGCTCCTGACAGATGAAGACACAGCCTGGGCAAAAGCTACATCCTATTTGGCTTTTAATTTGGAGCCCCAGGGGTGAATTGGGAAGCTCCTGCTCTTGTCCCTATGTGCAAAGTGGATCTGACTTTCAGGAAATGACCTGAAGTAAAACCACATTACTTATCAGGCGTCTCTGGGATCCCAGCAGCCAGCTCCCGCCCTGTGGGTGGGTGAAGGGATCAGGGCTCCCAGCGCTAGCTCACTCAGGTCCCCTCACCCTACATACCTCTGTAGAGGGAAGCCAGTGTGGCCAGGTCTCCTGGCCCTTAGGGGCATGCCGAGGCAGAGGGCAGCACTCAGCCGATGCTTGGAACTGGACAACTACTATTAATTGCACCCAAAGCAGAAATCTGCAAGTGACAGGCCACTGACTGACCCCCTCTTTTGGCCCTGTATGTTGGTTTGGCCACAAACTAAGAATGACTTTTTTAAAGGGTGGGGTGAAAGTAGAAATGTGAGCCGGGCGGTGGTGGCACATGCCTTTAATCCCAGCACTTAGAAGACAGAGGTAAGCAGATCTCTGTGAGTTCGAGGCCAGTCTGGTGTACAGAGTGAGATCCAGGGCAGGCACCAAAACTACACAGAGAAACCCTGTCTCGAACAAACAAACAAACCAACAACAACAACAAAAAGAAATGTGAGAAGCCAGTGTGAAAATGGTATGGCACTCAAACATCAACAGCCATGGTATTAATGACCTGCTCCTGGGACACGCGCTCTGCTCTTAGGACACAGTCTCGGCCATTTCACTCAGGGCCCCCTCCGGGGGCTACTTCTGAGATTTTACCGTGGGTCTGAGGGGTAGAAGGAGACCTTGTGGCCTACTAAGTCTGAAATATTTGCCATCAGACCCTGCACAGAAAAAGCTTACTGACCCCAATCTCTATGCTTGCTTTCCTTCATTTGGAAGTGTTTAAAAAAAACCAAAAAACAAAAAACAAAAAAACGGTGGGGGCTAGCAGGATGGCTCAGTAGTTAAGAGCACTTGCTGTTCTTGCAGAGGACACAGGTTCGGTTCTTAGCTCCCACATGGAGGCTCATAAGCACTGGTTACTCCAGTTCCAGGGTCTCTGGTGCCTCTCTTCTGACCTCCATGTGGTATTCTAATATCCGTGCAAGCAAAACATTTATACATATACAATAAAAATAAATTAATATAAAAATAACTAAAGCATTGGGCTAAGCTAGGCATAGAGGTTCACGCTTGTAACCTAGCACTCAGAAGGCTGAGGCAGGAAAATCTCAAGTTTAAAGCTACCTGCAAACCTAACTAATTAATTAAAATAAAGCACTGAGGGGCTGAGAAGTCATTAAGAGCACTTCTTATAGGACTGGAGGGATGGCTCAACAGTTAAGAGGTTCGATTCCAAGCACCCATATGGTGGTTCACAACTGTAACTCCAGTTGCAGAGGATTTATCTGATGCCCTCTTCCAGCCTCTGTGGACATACCTATGTTCAGGCACACACACATATATACATAAAATAAATAATTTTTTTAAAGAAAAAGAGCACTTCTTATTCTTACAGAGGGTCTGGGTTCAAATCCCAATACCCATATGTCAGCTCAAAACTGTCCATAGCTCCAGTTCAAGGACATACATGTTACATAGACATACATGCAATTAAAACACTCATACACATGAACTGGATGGATGGATGGATGGATGGATGGATGGATGGATAGATAGATAGATATTTAGATAGATGGATGGAAGGAAGAAAGAAAGGAAAGGAAGAAAGGAAAGAAAGAAAGAAAGAAAGAAAGAAAGAAAGAAAGAAAGAAAGAAAGAAAGAAAGAAAGAAAGAAAGAAAGAGCAATGAATGGGCAGGCCTGTGAGGGGTCATCCTGCACTAGATAATTATATGGGGCCTTGTATTAACTCTTCCCCTATCCCCACATCTCAGAGTGGGGATGCTGTCAACATATACTCCATACATGTTTATTGCATCTGTGGAACAAACATCAGCTCCAGTCAGCCAGGTAATAGAAAAGCAAGGATGACTAAGCCTGGCTCCCATCCACACCCTCCTTCCCTCAGGCTCTGGGCAACCCACTGGGTGCTAAGCCTTGGAGACAATGATGAAGACCTTTGGCCCCTGAACACCAGGTGTTCACAACCTGGAGTGGGAGGTCCAGACAGAAGGGTCAACAGAAGTTGAAGAAACCTTGTGGGAGGTACGGCTGGGAGATAGCCCTGGTGCTGGGGGAGACACAAGGAGGCTGGACACCTCTTGTAGAATCTCCAGAGGGCTTCTGAACCCCTGCCCATCTGGTCTTAGCCCTTAGAGTTTTGAAGTTAATGGGTGATGGGTGATTTGTGTGCTCTATCAGGGCCATGAGACTTCTAGAGATATGCAGAAGGTGGTCCAGGAACATCCAGGCAAGGGCCCAGGGTGGGGGGGGGGGGGTCAAACCACAGTTTCCTCTGTGTGTGTGTGTGTGTGTGTGTGTGTGTGTGTGTGTGAGAGAGAGAGAGAGAGAGAGAGAGAGAGAGAGAGAGAGAGAGAGAGAGACAGAGAGAGAGAGAGAGAGAGAGACAGAGAGAGAGACAGAGAGACAGAGAGAGACAGAGAGAGAGAGAGAGAGAGAGAGAGAGAGAGAGCTCGAGTGAGCGAGTGAGCGAGCTGTCTTAGCCACAGGCCACTAAGACCCTCCCTTTTAACACATTTCCCCACCAGGGGCCTCAGACAGCCTTTCTCCCAGATGCTTTTCCCAGAGGAAGTCTCCCCGCCCCCACCCCATTGATAACCCCCTTATCTCTTCAGGAAAGTGCTGATCCCATCAGACTCATTCACAAACGGAGCCAATTCCCAGCTCAGGAAAAAGAATGTCCCTGGTGTTCTGATAAGGAAGGAAACAATAATCTCCAATCATTAGGTCAAACGCCCCTCTCCACACCCAAATCGTGCTGAGATTTAATCCTAGGCACTCAGAACTCCCCAGGTGCAGCCAGTAGACGGTGGGAGGCTCTGCTTTCCCTTCTGGACCCCTCAGGAAAACTCCGGGGCTGGGGGAGGGGTAGCACAGGCCTCTTCTGCTTGTCCAGCCTCTCTGGCCTCTGGGGCTGACTGAGAAGGCTCCTGCCCTATCTTTGATCACTCAGGTAATGGTCTGGCCTGCTCTGTGAGCTGGCAGGGAATAGAGTTAGCACCCACGCTCTGGGAGCCCTGACAGCCCGTTTAACAAGGTGTCCAACATCCCATTTCCTCTGCACTTCCTCTTGCCTTAATCCTTTTATGTGAAACTCACTCAGGAGCAAGCCCTGTGAAATTGAGGCCTCTCTGTACACATGGCCTGGCCCTGCTCCCTGCTCCTGCTAAGCGTGGCCCCTCCCACCCATGATGCCCAGGGAAAAGCAGAGTTGGGACATGAAGGGGGGGGGGGTGTCCAAGTATCCCACAGGGTCACCCCCTAAACTCTGAAGGGTGGGTACAGATAAGGCACTTCAAAGATGGTTTGGAATTGATGGCCCGATCTGGAGCATCTGGCCCGATACCCGGGCCGTCAAATACCTTTACTCTGTCTGCAGGTCACAGCCTCTTCTGGGCAGGATGGCTGGCCTGGAGCCAGACCTAGATGGGGGAAGCTCCTAGCGGCTCCAGGGAAACTTCTGATCCCAAGCTTTCTGCCTCCAGCCATGTTCTCTCCAAGAGATCCAGACTACTGACATCTCAACTCTTCTTGCAGGGACAAAAATGAACATCCTCCTGCTGGCCACCAGAGCCAGAGCACAAGATGACCGTGAAATACTGTCATCAAAAGTAAGGTTCCTAGAAAAGGCTAGAGCAGTCCAGCCCTTGGTTTGGGCTAATGTGACTTCCTTGTGCCCTTCAAGGCGGCCCAATCCCTGGCATCAGTTCTATCTGGACAGGTGGAGACCAGACTTAGTTTCTGAGGGACTGAGGAGAAACGCCTGGCCCACCTGCCTTTCCCGGCTTCCCGATCTTTCCATTTCTTATAGACTAGCTCTTATTGGGCCTCTTCTAGGCCCAGAAGTGGGGGTGGGGGGAACAGAGCCTGGAGCAAGAACGAAGAAGGGAGACAAGATAGATGAAGGAGTGAGAAACTAAGAGGAAGATGGAGTGGCCTCTAAGGCAGCCAGGTCTTCAAAGCTGATGGATGAAAAGCTTGTTCCGGGGACACATTCTTTCAAACCCATAGCTCCAGTGAGAATTTCTCCCTGTCGTTTCTGGCCCTGTCTGTCTGGGAAGATAGAAGAACATCTTCATTTTGTCTCCTTCTCTGCACCCCTGCACCAGCCTAGGACCCTCAGCCTCTCATTGACATTCTCAGCACCCCCCACCCCTGCTCCTCTGCCCTCAGTGTTACTCCCTCCCCCTCATTTCCTGGGTCTGCCACTGAGCTCTCTTTCCTCTTTCCCCCTCCGGTCTTTCCCACTCTGTATTGTCCCATCTGTCGCCCCTCGCTCTGAGGGAGGGCAGAAGACTTTCTCCTTGGATTTCCAAAGCAATCCCACCTCTCAGCCTGCTTGGCCAGGGGAAACTGAGGTCCTGAGGGCCCTTACTTAGCTCCTCCTCCTCCTCTACACTTGCTCTCTTGGCTTCTTCAAGGGTCCAGGAACCAGGCTCCATCCCTGTCTGGCTTCTGGTACCCAGACACAGGGAGAGGTAGACATTCTTTCTCTACCCTGCCTCCTGTTCTCCCCTCACTCTCTCCATTTGCCTAGTGCCCCAGGTGAGTTTGGAAAAAACAGACCCCAGGTGAGTCCCATCCCACCTCTCCATCAGAGAACACCTCCATCCAGGATCCAGAGAAGAAAGCCATTGTTTTCTGTTTCCATTAGCCACTGCCCCCTTCCACATCGCTCCCTCTTCCTCTGGAACAACTGTAATCTTTAAGGCTCCACTGAATGCCATTTCCTCTGGGAAGCCCTCCCCACCTCCTCCAGCTGCCTCATCAAAGCTTTTTTTTTGCACACAATAGCAGGCAGCACCCCCACACCTCGATCCATCCTTAGTGAGATCATGACCCCTTGAAAGCATCAACTGCATCCTTGTACTTCACAAACATTTGCTGTGCACCTACTGTGTACCAGATGTTAGTTTGGTTACATAGGAATTGGCTCATTCAACATATATCTACTGAGCACCTACTGTGTACCAGGCTGGGGGTCAGAATGGTGATCAAGATGAACATAGTGTCTCTTGTTCTGGAGCTGGCACTGTGGTAGAACAGAAGGAAACACAAATTCCCAATCTCGCTATCTGTGGTAGGTGGAGGGAAGTTGAGTGTATCGTGGGGTTGGGAGAAGGTGCTGAATCCAGGGGGAGGGATTCAGAAAAGCTTCTTGGAAAGAGATTGAGTAGGATGGATTCAGGTGATGAAGAGGGGTGAGGAGGTCCTACATTTAGAGCTTTGGAGTATGGGTTACATGGCTTACACAGAGGCCACATGGAGTAGGTTTGTCAGGGGCCTTTGTAGAAGCACTGGCTGGACAGAGATTAGGAAGCTGTACCTCAGGGATCATCTTTCTCCAGCACACAGCAGGGCATTGAACGGATGGAGTCAACTAATACACACTGACAAAGAGCTGGCTGTGTGCGGCGAGCAGGTGTTTGGAACAGAAGACCAGATTTCCAATGAGAAACAGCAACTGATGTGTGCCGTGTTGATCACCTGCTGTGTGCCAAGCTCCGAGCCTGCCATTAGCAGGTGACATTGGATTTATTCTCACACAGGCTTGTGTGGGATGACTGTGATGTCGCCATGGCTGGGTATGCTTAGGCTCAGAGAAGTGAGGAAGTTCCAAGAACTACCCTGGAGCCCAGGTTTGGACACTGGGTGCCTCAGCCCTCTGAGCTGCTGTCCCTCTTTCTCATAGTCAGCCTTCCCAAGCTACATCCTCCTTCTGTTTCCTTTCCTCTGCCCCACAGTCTGGATACTCCATCTCCTCCCTGTCCTGTCCCCTCCCCTCAAAGAGAGAAAAAATGGAGAGGAAATGGATCTTTAAAGATACATGTATCCATCACTATTATTTACATTCTAATGTGCGTCTGTAGCTCCGCTCCAATGGGAGAAATGTAAATCAGGTGGACACCGCTCCCGAAAGCCCCGAAGAGCTTGGCTTCCCCAAATTAGAATAGAAAATGCTCTTTTAAAATGCACCTTTAATATGGAAAAGCTCACCAACCTGGGCTCTAAATAAACCAAACTTGAACCAGATGCCAAATAGAGTAGATGAAGGACAGGCGCAAAGAGGGTCCTGGGCTGGGAAAGGAGGCCTAAACAGCTATTTATATTAATGCAAAGAAAGTTCAACATTCTTCCCTTGATATATGCTGCGGTGGGAGGTGGTTTTTGTCCCACCAGCGAGAATAAAACGCGCAGCTCATGATGGGCAGGGTCACATGTGCGAGATAAAAAGCTCTACATGTAATATATGTCTGCCCCGAGTATTCTCTGCAGGCTTTGCGTTCTGCAGATGACAAGAAAACACTCACTCAAGGTTAGATGGCTTGCTCTCCAGTCACAGCTCCCTGTCCTGAGGGACTAACACTGCCTCAGAATAGGCCCAGTGAGTCCCAGTGCCCTGTTGGTAAGCCAAGTGGCCTTGGCTGGGGCAGGTCTATGGGGCTGTAGCCTCTAGATAATGAAGGACTTGCATATACCAGCTAGTGGTGGAAAGTGTGTCTCTCCTCCTGGGGACACCCTGTTTGTCCAGAATCCCGGCAGAAAGGCTCATACTTGTCTGGGTGCTTTATTTTTTGTATTATTATTTTATTTATTATTGTTGTTGTGTGTATGGATGATGTGTGTGTGAGAGTACAGACCAGCTACCCAGGGCATGCGGAGGCCAAAGCACAGCTTCTTAGCAGTCGGTTCTTTCAATCTACTTGGTTTTGAGGCAGGGTCTCTCTTGATGTTCCTGCTAAGCTGTGTACTCCAGGCTAGCTGGCACTCAAGCTTCCGGGGGCTTCTTATCCATGCTACCACATCCAGCTGTTTTATGTGGGTGCCAGGGGTCCAACTCAGATCGTCAGGCTTGCATGGGAAGCACTTTAACTGTCTGAGCCATCTTGATGGCTCCTACTTTGCTTTTTTTTTTTTTTTTTAAAGATAGGGACTCACTTTGTATCCAAGGCTTACCTCAAATTCATGATCCTCCTGCTTCTGCCTCCCAAGTGTTGGGGTTACAAGTATGTACCTCTATGCCTGGTTGCCTAGGTGCTTACTACAGAGGTGGCCTATAAGCCTGGGGTGTGGGTGACTTAGGTCTTTTGTGTTCCATCCATTCTGGGCCTCCTGGTTGTGTGTGTTAGAATTCACACTCACAGTGGGTGGTGAGGTCGCTAAGTGTTTAGAGCTCTTGCTGGACAAGCATGAGGACTGGAATTCAGATCCCCAGAAATCCAAGTAAGTTCTGAGTGAGCACAGAAAGCCTCCTGTAATTCCAGTTCCAGAAGGCAAGCACAGGGAATCCTGATAGCCATTTTCACCTAGTGCCATGAGAGGTACAAATCAGGATTGACTAGTGGATATTACCCTTGACCTGGGACTTTAAAAATCAGTCAAATCTCCTGAGGAGATGAGCAGAACAGCACCTTGGAGGAAGCGGACAGCATATATAAAGAGATGGCTGTGCCTGAGCTTAATGTGACAAAGAGGAAAACTCAAAGCTGTGAAAGGAGCTGGAAGCAAGAACGACAGCTGGGGCCAGGTCACAGAGGGCCTTGCACACCAAAATGAAGAGTTAAAAACTTATTCTAAACCAGGCACCGTGGCACCCACTTTTAGTCCTAGTACTTGGGAAGCAAAGGCAGATACATTTCTGAATTTGGGGCCAGCCAGAGAGACTCTTTCTCAAAACAGCAAAACCAAAACTTATTCCAGACTTCGGTGTGTGGTTGAAGTTTGTAAGCCCTGCACTGAGGATCATTGTGCTGGCCGCCAGCCTAGCTTTACTTGAGGTCCAGGCTAGTGAGAGACTCTATTTCAAAAAGCAAGGTGAGGATGCCTGAAGAGTGACACCTGAGGTAGTCCTCTGACCTCCACAAGCAAGGGTGCATGTGTACACAAGCACCTGCACATACTATGCACACACACACACACACACACACACACACACACACACACACTCAACTTATCCGGTTAAACATAGGAAGTTTACAAATTAGAAAACCATTCTTCGGCAACTAACCCTCAGGCTGACCCACACAATGGCTGTTTCTTGGTGGATTCGTCAGTGCGATTGGGCAACACTGTGATAAGGAACATCACCAGAAGTTGTCAGCTAGTGGCGGCTGGTCTTATAGCTGACCTCCACTGTGACGAGCATCATGGTTTTTTTCTTTTTTGTTGTTGTTGTTGTTTTGTTGTTTTTTGTTTGTTTGTTTGTTTTTTGTTGTTTTTTTTGTTTTGTTTTTTTCAGAAGCTGGTGATCTCCAGAAGTGGGATAGAAGCTAGTGGTGAAGATGAAGGGTATAGAAGCCCCAAGTGGGAAGAAGCCTCCTCTTCCCCGAGTTCCAGCAAACCATGAGAAGGCCTTGGATATGCCAGTGGCTGTGGGGCTTGTAACTCTTGGTCCCCTACTGAACTCCTTAAGATGATTAAATTACTTCTAGCTAGGAGGAAAGGCATGGGAGATGCAGTGGAGGGCTGGGTCTAGAAGGCTGAACTCAAAAGACCTAATTCTCCTAAGTTTTAAGGCTTGTAAGGGTAACCATTGGGCTGGTGTGAGGGTATGGGGCAGGATTTGCTAACTCCCTTGGGTCCCCATGGGGTTCTGGCCATGCACGGAGTCCTTCAGGACATTTGGCCGGCTGGGCAAACAGAGCAGATTTTGCTTTGTCCCACTGTCCTTCCTGCAGAAGAGGCTTGGCAGTAGGAGTCGGTAGGGTCGTAACCCCTGCCCCTCATTCCTTCTGACACCTCTAGGGAGCTGGACCAGGCTTGGCTCCCAGTGAGTGTAACTGAAGGCATGAGCCAAAGAGGTCAGGCTGGATGGCCTCTGTGGTCCTTCACAAGGTGGATGGATGGTGAATAGAGGGACCAGGAGCTGGGGCCAGTGGGGGGTGGAGGAGGGGCAGTGGTGTGTGCCTAGCTTAGTCCTAAGGGGTCATGGGAAGGGCAAGGAGGAAGAGTCCAGGGGTGGGGAGGAGAAGGAAAAACTGGTGGGGAGAAAGGAGGTGGAGGTGATGGGGAAGGAGAAAGGGGGGAAGTGAAGAACTTCCCAGGAATGGAGAAGAAAGGAGGGAAAAGAAAAAGAGACAGGAAAGAGGAAGAGAAAGGAGAGATAAAAGGAAGGTAGGGGAAAAAGGAGAAAATAAGTACAAAGACCAGAGGTCCAAGAGGGAAGAGCTGAGTGTGGTGCACATCTGTAATCCCAGCACCCAGGGACTGAGGCAGGAGGACTGCTTTGAGTTTGAGGCCAGCCTGGGCTTCAGTTGTGTGACCTTGTCAAAAGAAAGAAAGATAGAAAGAAAAGAAAAAAGTTGGGGGGGGGGGGGGGAGAGAAGAAAGAGGTTGTGACTGGGAGGAAGGAGGGAGGGTGAGGGGAGGAAGGAGAGAGAGGGGTGAGGAGAAGGAGGAGGGAGGGGTGAGGAGAAGGAGGAGGGAGGGGTGAGGAGAAGGAGGAGGGAGGGGTGAGGGGAGGAAGAAGGGAGGGGTGAGGGGAGGGAGGAGGGAGGGGTGAGGGGAGAAAGGAGGGAGGGGTGAGGGGAGGAGGAGGGAGGGGTGAGGGGAGGGAGGAGAGAGAGGGGTGAGGGGAGGGAGGAGGGAGGGGTGAGGGGAGGAAGGAGGGAGGGTGAGGGGAGGGAAGAGGGAGGGGTGAGGGGAGTGGGCACAGAAAGGCCTAAGGAAGGAAGAAGCTGGGCAAATGGAGAGAAAAGAGAAGAGAGTCGAAGAGGGGGAGAAGGAAGAGGAGGAGAAGGAGGAGGAAGGAGAAAGAGAGATAGGAGGAGGAGGGAGAGTAGAAGAGGAGGAGGGAGAGGGAGAGGGGGAAGAAGAGGAAGAAAAGGAGGAAGGAGGGGAGGAAGAGGAGGAGAATGGGAGCAGAGAGAAGGCAGGAGGCAGAAGCGGAGCTGCGGCACTTCCCGAGCCCCGGGAGCCACAGTGGGCAGCAGGCTGGCGGGAGGCCTGGCAGCCAGGCGGGCACCATAAAGCCGAGCACAGTAGGCTGCTATGAAGATCTATTGGGCCCCGCAGTACCATTGTCTTCAGAAGGAATTAAAAACAAATTGCTGAGGGCCAGCACATAATTTAAAGACTCACGGCAATTTTATGACTTGCTAATGTTCCTAATTACATGCCCGTGAAAGGCTTAATTAATTGGGGGATGTAGCAAAAAGTGGAGCCTGTGTTTGTTATCATGGTTCCAGTGCATTGATTTTAGTGCCTATGGAGAATTTAGGGCCTCTTTATTTGCACAAAGAAAATGCAAGTCTCTCGAAAAAATGCACATTAAGATCAACCCCTCACTGCTATCTAATATACTTTCCTCTACTTAACCAAAGTGCTTGTAATCATATTTTGTAAATGTTGGTGCTGTTAATTGCATTGTGAGGGAAAATAGGTTCCGCTTGGCTGGTTGTAGAGAATTTTATAAAGTTCCTTCCAGGCACCCCATTCCAGGAGACTCTGCCCAGGAAACTTGTAGCGATGTTGGGGTGCTCAGCCTGGGACACGGACTGACTAAAGTTCCCTGTGTTCTGGCAGCTCCTTGGCTTACCCCCATTTCTGTTCTGAAGTTCCTAATGGTAAATTGAATCTAGCTGGGCCAAGTCAGGTGGGGTGAGGCCAGTGGCAAGGAAGGAGAAAGGCTACACCCAGGGCCTCCTCTCAAGAGCCTTGGAGTTGAAGATGCCCTTCAGATTCAGGCTTGGCCACACACTTCCTATGAGACCTATGGTGAGACACATGGCTTCACTGGACCTGGAACAGACCAGAGGTCGTGGCTGTTTGGGGGGTCCACTTCTCTTCTCATCCTTCCTTGGGGACTGTAAGCCCCTTTGCAGCTGGGGGCTCTTGATGAGAAATACACAACCCATCTCCCCTTTATCTTTGCAAGACCGCATCTTTCCCCGCCTTTCCACAAGAAGACACACCGGGAGGTTCAAGTAGAGACGAGGGCATCCTGGCAGTAGATGAGGGAGCCAGTTGCTTCCTTCTCAGGAATGGGCTAGCACTCTCCTCCATGTTTCCAGGGGCCTGGACTCTCCCTGATCCAGGACTTTTTCATGGGCTGTTGCTGCAAATTCTTCCAGAGTAGGCACCAGCCTCCCAGGGGTCCAGCCCTGGTGCTTACTTAGGCCTTGGCACAGAGGATAATCAGTAGCACTTTATTGACTGAATCCCAGTTTGTGAAGACAGTACCTGGGGAAAGGGGACTGGTTGGAAGAAGCTGTGCAGACCCTTAGTTCTTTTTTTCTTTTTCTTTTCTTTCTTTCTTTCTTTCTTTCTTTCTTTCTTTCTTTCTTTCTTTCAAAGATTTATTTATTATGTATACAGCATATATAACTGCAGGCCAGAAGAGGGCACCAGATCTCATTACAGGTGGTTGTGAGCCACCATGTGGGTGCTGGGAATTGAACTCAGGACCTCTGGAAGAGCAGTCAGTGCTCTTAACCTCTGAGCCATCTTTCCAGCCCCCAGACTCTTAGTTCTACATTCTGTCTACATTCACTGGGATCCACAGTGTCTCCCCATCCAGTCCTCCCCTGTGTGACACACTCTCCCGGAGACTTTCTCTGGACAAGGTCTCTCCTGTGGAACACTGGAAAAGTTGGGAAAGCAGGTCCTAACATGGGCCCACCATCATACTTTCTTCCCTACACAGCCAATCTAGGGATCTTTCTATAAATGCATTTGTCCATTTGTTTGTTTGTTCTGACTTTTTAAAGACAGGGACTCACCATGTAGCCCAGGCTAGCCTCAAATTCTGGATCCTCCAATTTAGTATTCCAAGTGCTGGAATTACAGGCACGAACCATCACAGGGTTTTGTTTTTATTTTGAGATCAAGTTTTATGTGCTGCTTTGGGACTTACTTTGTAGCTCAGGCTGGCCTCCAACTCACCTGCCTCTGCCTCTGTGTGCTGGATTAAAGGTGTGCGTCACCACAGCCAGCTATGTAATTTTTTTTTAAAGAATTGTTTATTTTTAATGTACGTATATGAGTGTTTGCTTGCATCTATGTATGTGCAGCACATGCATGCCTGGTGCCTTCAGAGGCCAGAAGAGAGTGTTGAGTCCTCTGGAACTGGAGTTATAAATTATCGTGAGCCACCATGTGGGTGCTGAGAACCAAACCCAGGAAGCCTTGCAAGAGCAGCCAGTGCTTTTAACCACTGAGCAATCTCTAAAGGAATCATTTGGAAATGCAGGTCAGGGGCTGTGGCTCAGTTGGTAGAGTGCTTGCCTAACACACTGAAAACCCTGGGTTTGATCCCTAGTGCTGCATGAGATGGCATGGTGGCTTAAGCCTGCCATCCTATCTCTCAGGAGGTGGAGTCAAGAGGATCAGCTGTTGAAGGACATCCTCGGTCACATAGGAAATTTTGGACCAATGTGGACTATAAGATATCTTGTCTCAAAACACAGGGGGGAACAAACCCATGCAAATCAGATTTTGTTCTGCTCTTTCTGAAAACCCTGAAGGCTTCCCCTGGCACTTGGAATAAAAGCCAGACCTCAAAAATGAACCCTTTCCTCTCTCTCTGGTCCCCGTATAGCACTCCCTTAGCCCTACAAAACACTCTTTTTGTTCCTTCAGACAAGCACTGCCCTGCTAAGCTTCTCTCCCTTATTTTGCAGGGTCGGTTCTTTCTCTGTATTCAAGTCTTGCCTTTAAAGCCTTTTCCTGGAAAGCTCTTCCTTAGTGGCCATCTACAGTCACCTCCACTCACAAGCATTTCCTCTTTGAGCATGCTAAACACATACATTTGCTTTGCTCTGCTTCATCTCAGTCTCGGGCTCTTGGTTTTGCAGACTCTCCTGGTGGCTTGTTTCCCAGCATGCCCTGTGGTTTTAGAATTTGGACTCATGTTTTGAAGACCTTTATCTATCAAGATCTGGGATGGCAGGGTTGGAGGGATGCTTCCAGATAGCGTCTGTGTTTGCCTCAACTCTGAGGCTGATCCTGGCTTGGTTCCATTTTTGTGGATGGCTTCACGTTTTCTGGCCCCATGGGATGGATGATCAGCCTTAGATGAAGGTAGCCTAGGGTTCAAGATTTCTCACAAGACTAAAGGCCTTTTCATTTCCTCTTGAAGCTCAGGTGAAGATGGGAGAGGCCCTATTTCTCTGCTGATTTCCTTTGTGTGAGTACATTCTCTCCCGTTCATCCTCTCACAGAGTAACTCTCAAGACCCTTGTTTCGTGTGTGTGTGTGTGTGTGTGTGTGTGTGTGTGTGTGTGTGTGTGTGTGTGTTTTGTCTGTCTATCTCACCTTCCTTTCCATCCCCTTTAAGGCCTTTACAACTCAGAGTCACATTGATTGCTGAGCCTGGTTGTAAAGGCGCTGGGCCTCTGGTCTTGGTTATTTCAATGCTAGGCATCAATGCTAGTATGTGCTTGGCATATACTCTACTCCTGAACCACACTCCCAGGCCCTCTCTTTTGGTTTTGACCCAGGAAATTTTTTCCAATGTTTTTCCACTTAGCTGTACTCATAAAGGGTGTTTTTCTATTTCCCCCAGCATTTTTAGGTGTTATGTGTAGGAAGGTCTTTGGCAGGGTGTCTGACAAAGGATAGAAGTCCCTCAGCATGCTAAGCCACATGGCCTGCTTTTATTAGCTTTCTAATGCTTGTCATAACTTGAAATAGCCATAAGCATTTGCTTACTTTTTAAACATTTATTTATTTATCGTGTATATATGTGTGTGCCAATCATAGTGTGCATGTGGATGTCAAAGGACAACCGTGGAAATCATTGGTTTTTCCTTTTACCTCAAGAGTACCAGGCATTGACCTCAAATCTCCAGGCATGGCAGCAAGTACCTTGTGGTGGTTTGAATGAGATATTCAGATAGTTGGTCCCCAGTTGGTGGAACTGTTTGGGAGGACTGTTGGGGGAAGTATGTCACTCACTAAGAGTGGGCTCTGAGGTTTCAAAAGCCCATACCTGTTGTAGAATACTTTTTTAAAGATGTGTTACATTTGTTTATGCCGTGGAACATTTGTTTAATGATGCAAAGATGTATTGTATTCTTTTGTGTTGCATTTGTTTAACTCTGTGAAGCTGTGTTACTTTGCCTGTCTAAGCTGATTGGTCTAAGAAAGAGCTGAATGGCCAATAGCTAGGCAGGGGAAAGGATAGGTGGGGCTGGCAGGCAGAGAGAATAAATAGGAAGAGAAATCTGGAAAGAGAGATTTAGGAGCAAGAGAAAGAAGAAGAGGAGGACATCAGAGGCCAGTCACCCAGCCACACAGAAAGTCACAGAGTAAGAAGTAAAGATAGGTGTGTAGAATAGAGAAAGATAAAAACACAGAGGAAAAAGGTAGATGGGACAAGTTAAGAAAAGCTGACTAGAAACAAGCCAAGCTAAGGCCGGGCATTCATAAGTAAGAAAAAGTCTTTCTGTATGTGATTATTTGGGAGCTAGGTGGTGGGCCCCCAAAGAGCCAAAGAATAAAAAACAACCAACTACATATACCATTTCTAGTTAGCTTGCTCTGCCTCATGGTGGTTGTCTCAAGCTATGAACTCTCAGCTACTGCTCTAGTGCCATGCTTCCTTGCCTGCCACCATGCTCCCCACCACGATGGTCATGAACTCACCCTCTGAATCTGTAAGCCCTAATAAACTCTTCTTTCTATATCTTGCCTTGGTTGTGGAGGCCCACAAAGGTTTCCTGGTGAGATCTGAGCATGCTTTACCAAGCAGAGCTACATTAGAGGATTGCTTGACCATGTGTATAGTTACTGGGTGATTGGAAGGGTCTAAGCTTGGCTCTGCTAGGGGGAGGTCTTTGCTCCACCCCTTGGCATTCCTATAAATAGTCCTTTAGAAGAGACGTAATGGGCCAGGTGATGATGATCCAGGCCCTCTTGAGCTATCCTGTGTGTTTCTTTCTCCTCTATTTCTATCTAAATATTTCTTACTTCTCCCTCCTCAAGAGGACCCTGAGGTAAAGTGGGAGCGGGTTTCCCACACTTGGTCATGGTGTATTAAAACAGTGATACAGAAATAACCAAAACACACCTTTACTCACTAAGTCATCTTGCTGGCCCTCATTGGTTTACATCTTCACAACATGTATCCAGCTAGAAGGCAGGTCCTGGTGGGCAAGAGCGCTGGCTGCCTTCCAGACCCTGGTGGTCCTCCAGGCAGTGCCAGGGGCTACGTCATGGAGAACAAAGAGAGTGGGTTCAGACCTGCTTAAGAACTCAGGGAAGTCCCATGAGCTCTCTGAACTCAGTGTCCTCCTCTGCAAAACAGCACTGGTAATTTTATCCTTACAGGTTTGTGAAAGTCAAATAAAACAATATTTGATTTGCTAAAAGTTTTGCTTTAAGTTTGTTTTGTGATAGGTTTCTCCATGTAGCCCTGGCTGTCCTGAAACTTGCTCCGTGGACCAGGCTGGCTTTGAACACAGAGATCCACCTGCCTTTGCCTCCTGAGTGCTGAGATCAAGGGCATGTACCATGATACCTGTCCTTACTTTAAGTTTTTAATTATGTGTATATGCATGCTATCTCTGTGTGGGTTTGTACATGTGAGTGCAGTGATTGCAGAGGCCAGGAGAGGGCTCTGGATTCCCTGGAGCTGGAGTCCCTGGTGGTAGAAAGCCACCTCTTGTGGGACCTAGGAACCAAACTTAGGTCCTCGGCAAGAACAAACAGTACATGCCCTTAACTACTAAACCATCTCTCCAGCCCCTTTGATGGTTGATTTTTAGACAGAGTCTAATGTAGCCCAGGCTGGCTTTGAGCTCACCATGTAGCTGAGGATCACCTTGAACTTCCGATCCTCCTGTCTCTACCTCGAAAGTGCTTAGATCGAAGGCAGGTGCCATCATACACCTCAAGAACTCAGTGGAATCTTCTCTGGGAACTCAATAAATGGAAGTCAATATGACCAATGACTTCTGTAGGCTCACATGGTCCTGTTTTACCCACCTCCCATCCACATCTCTGGCCCCTCCCACACCAGCTTCCGCCAATTAGAAACCACAGAGCTCCTCTCTGTGCCGCCTTCTCTAGCCTTACAGACACAAGTGTGTTCTTTCCTCCAGCACATGGCAGTACTGCATGGCTCTGGGGTGGCCCTCAGTCCCTTGGCCTGGAATGCCTTTGGAAGCCGGGTGCATTGGTGTACACCTGCAGTTTCAGCATTTAGAGGTGGGAAGATTGTGAATTCAAAGCTAGCCTGGGCTACATTGTAAGGCCCTGGCTTAGGAAAATCAAAACCAAACAACAACAGAACCCAACAGTTTTAAACCAGGCATGATGGCTCACACCTCAAACTTGTGATTTTTTTGTCTTGGTCTTCTGAGTTCTGGGATCATAGATGTTTACCACCATGACCCAGTTCTCTGCCAGCTCACTACCAGGTTGAAGCAAACCAGTGATCTGAAGTCCTTTCCCCCCAATATGTAAGAGCCTCTGTGATGGGGCCTCAGAGGGGATGTAAGGGGTTCACGGGCAGACTGCAGTGGCATGGAGGGGGCTGGGCCTAGGCCCCAGAGGGTCAGAACCCCTTCTCTGTATCTATCTCATCTTAAATTACCCTTCGTCGTTCATCCCATTCCTATTTTTCTAAATTAGATTTTTTATTATGAAATATTTCACACAGAGAGAAGACTATAAACCACAATATAATGAATACCCCTGCCTCTTCCGCTTGGCTTTGTTAAATCTGAACATTTTGCCATGTTTGCTTCAATACATATTTTTTAAGGAAATAAAACAACATGCAAAGCACAATGAAAACTATGTTCCTCTGGAGATGCATCTTCCTTGGTCCTTCCTGTGGGTAACCACTCTCCTGAATTCAGGGTACGGCCTTTCCACGCAAACTTTAGGTTATAAATATGTGATCCCTGTGTTCTATGGGCTTGCACGTTTCCAAGCATCATTCAAATGGCAGCCTGCATGTAAACTTCTGCACCTGAGGTGTTTTGGTCAGCAAGGTTTTGGGTCTCATCCTTGTTGAGTGCAGTTCTGTGTCACGTGCATTGAATATACCCTCATTTATCCTTCACTGTTATAAGCACCCTGTATATTTTCTCCTTGCGCACACATACAAGGGTTTCTCCAGGGCATATAACTTGGAATGGAATTGCTGGGTGACAGGCCTATCTGTTATCTATTGTAGCATCATAAACCTGCGGCTTAAAACAACATTCATTTGTTCACAATTCTGGAGGTTAGAACTTCATGGCTGGAGAGACGGCTCAGCAGTTAAGAGCACTGACTGTTCTTCCTGAGGACCCGGGTTCAATTCCCAGAATCCACATAATGGATAACAACCCTTTGTAACTCCAGTTCCAGGGGACCTAACACCTTCTTTTGGTCTCCAGAGGCACCAGGCAAGTACATGGTACACAGACACACATGCAAGCAAAACACCCATACACATAAAATAAAAATAAATAAATCTTTAAAAAAAAAAAAAGGAAGAAAAGAAGCCTGGTGGTGGTGGCACATGCCGCTCTCAGGAGACAGAAGCAGGCAGATCTCTGTGAGTTTGAGGCCAGTCTACAGAGTGAGTTCCAGGACAGCCAGGGCTACACAGTGAATCTCTGAAGAAAGGAAGAGAAAAATCCAAGCAGGCAGGCTGGGGAGATGGCTCAGATGGTAAAGCATTTGTCATGCAAACATGAAGATGTGAGTTGGTATCCCAGCAACCACGTTAGAAAAAGCCAAGTGCAGCAGCAGCACCTGTGACCCCAGCACCAGGGATGCAGAGGCAAAAGGATCCCGGGGCTTGATGGCCGGCTGGTATAGTCAGATCAATGAGTTCCAGGTTCAGTGAGAGACGGACTGCCTGGGAAAACTAAGATGAGTGAGGAAATAAAACGCAGTATCAACCTCTGGCCTCCACGTGCATGCGCGCGCGCACACACACACACACACAAACACATATATACACATACAACAATTCCAGGAAAAAAAAAAAAAAAGGAGTCAAGCAGGGCACAGTGGGACAACTTGTGTCTTTGCTATAAAGTCTGAGGCGCATCCCAAGAAGCTTACACATGGGGTAAGGCATCTGGGATAGAAGTCTCTTCAGTTTACATCCCAAGACCTCTTCACAGAACTGGATCAGGCTGTGTAGCAGGAATCTTAAAGGTACTTATTAATAAAAACAAACCCAAGGCCAGCTATAGGGGTGAATGCTGGAAGATCAGAGAAGCAGAACAAGCCATAGCCACCTCACCTTGCCAATTCCTCAGCTGATCCTGTTTCCTCAGGCTGGAAGCCTCTGAGTCCTCATCCAGAATGAATCTCAGCTGAATGGCTGCTAAAAGCCTAAAAGCTTAACCAGCTCTAGTTCCTGGTCCTCACGCCTTATATACATTTTCTGCCATTACTTCCTGGGATTAAAGGCTCACTTCCTGGGATTAAAGGCATGAGTCACCATACCTGGCTGTTTCCAGTGTGGTTTTAAAGTGGTAGGATTAAAAGTGTGTGTGCCACCATTTTCTGGCCTCTATGTCTGTCTAGTGGCTGTTCTGTTCTCTGACCCCAGATAAATTTATTAGGGTGCACGATATATTGGGGAACACAATATCACCACAAGGCTGCCTCATAGCTCCTAAGAGGAGGCACATTCTCCAGAGCTCAAATCACTCTATGCAAGTGGTGATTAAACCTCTTTTTGCACTGAGCAGGGTGGTGCACACTAAGAATCCCAGCACTCAGGAGTGGAGACAGGAGGATTGGGAGTTCAAAGCCATCCTCAGCTACCAACTGAATTTGAGGCTAGCCTGGGCTATGAAAAAAAATCCTTAAAAAAATAAGCAAAACAACTGGGCAGTGGTAGCAGACACCTTTAATCCCAGCACTTGTGAGGCAGAGGCAGGCCTGGTCTACAGAGTGAGTTCCAGGACAGCCAGGGCTATACAAAGAAACCCTGTCTTGGAAAACAAAAACAAACAAACAAAAGCAAAACAAAAGGTTCTAGGCCAGCCTGGGCTCCAAAGCAACACACTGTATGATAAACAAAATTCTAAACACCAGGAGGGTGGAGCTAGGCAGATCCCTGAAGCTTGCTGGCCAGAGTCCAATCAGTGAGCGCCAGGTTCAGTGTGCGATCTATCTCACAAGATAATATGGAGAGCAATCAAGGGGAACACTCATCATCGACACCTGCCCCCCCACACTTGCATGTACACTCGTGTGCATTCATACACACTCACAGGCACATAAATCAATAAACCAAAAACCAAACCTTGCTTCGTTCTTGCTAATAACTCATTAGTCAACACAAGTCCCACCGCCAGGTCTAGAGAGACTGTCCACCATCAGTTTTATGAGAGAGTGGCAAATGGCCCCTTCAAAGAAGTAACATTGCTCTGGGCTTGATGGCCTAGGCCTGTTGTCTCAGACACTCAGGAAGCTGAGGTAGGAAGAACCTAAAGGCTAGCCTAGGCTACTGAGTGAGTTTAAGCCAAACTACCAGGCTAATTTTGAGACCCTGCCTCAAAATTTAAAAACAAAACAAACAAAAAGAATATATATATATATATACACACACACACATATGAGGGCCCAGGGATGGGACTCAACAGTAAAGTGCTTATCTACCATGCATGAGAGCTTAGAGTCAACCCCAGGCAGAGGAAAACAATAAATAAATAAATAAAATCGGTCCTATCGATTGAGTTTATACTCTCCCTGCCTGTGAATGATCCTTTCTTAATAGTGTCGAGCTGCTCTGCTCCCACTCAATATATGGCTATGGCCAGGATTTAATATCTGCCAATAGAACAGATGCAAAGTGAGGTCTTCTTTTTTCTAAATTAAGTTATCTTGATTCCTAGCAGGGGTGATTGTCTTTTCCTATTTTTTAATAATTCACTTGGATTTCCTTTTTGGCAACAACCTGTTTCCATCGTCTATCCTTCTTTCTGTCAAATTATTATTATTTTAAAGTATGAAAGATTTTTTTGGGTTTATTTCATGTATATGAGTATTTTGCCTGCATGAATGTGTGTATATATGTGCTCCACATGTGTGTCTGATGCCTGCAGCGGTCAGGAGGGCACTGGATCCCCATGGAACTGGAGTTATGGATGGTTATAAACTGACATGTGGGTGCTGGGAACCAAACCCTGGTACTCTGTCAGAAGTGTCATTGACCACTGAGCCATCTCTCCATCCCCAAACAATAGTTATTATTATATGTTATATATTTTAATTAATATACATACGTTTATTTCTTATTATGATTTTGTTTTATTTAAGGCAAGGTTTCTCTGTGTAGCCGTGGCTGTCCTGGAACTCACTAAGTAGCTCAGGCTGGCCTCAAATTCAGAGATCTGCCTGCCTCTGCCTCCTGAATGCTGGGATTAAAGGCGTGCACCACCATCACCTGCCATTTTTTAATTTGTTATTGCATTATTATTACACGTATATGTGTGTGGGTGTGCACATGCCAAGGCACACACGTGGAGGCCAGAGGATGACTTTCAGCAGTTGCTTCTCTCCTTCCACCATGTGGGTCTCAGGGTTCAGTTGTTAGTCTTGGTGGCAAGTGCCTTTCTGAGCCATCTTGCTGGCCCCTCAACTTATTTTTTTTTTCTTTGTCATATTAATCTGCAGCTGCTTGTATTTTCTGGATTCCTAGTTCCCAAATGATTAATTAACTTGGGCACAGAGGAGGCGTGTCTCTTCCTTACCACCTGCTGAAACAGAGGCCTGTGAGGGAGGGCCTTGGGCAGATCTTTTGGTGGGGACTTTGGGACACTAAGGTTCTTTGGGTTTGGGCAATAAATGGCCTCGGTATGTGTCCCACCCTGGAGGTGGCTCTGCCAGAGAGGTTGCCAATGGGGAAGCCTAGGGACTGTCTGTCACTGCTTAGTTCTTGTGGCTCAGAGGTCCTCGGCCACCTTCCTTGCTTGCCTTCCTTGCTTTCTTCCTATTGCTTCAGACAGGCCGCCGCCTCCAGCAAAGGAGGACATGGTGCCCCCAGTAAAAACGACACAGTAGTGAGAGCCTGGCAAAGAGAAGATACCGATGCTCACAGGCCTGGGGCGTCCTTCCCTGCTGCTAGAACTGCACACATTCTGCATCCTGGATTTGGGTCCTGAACGGGCCCAACATCTCCTCTGAGTCTCTGTGCTGCTCCCACTGCCTGGATGTCCTTTACCAATCCCTCCAAGGTCACCTCAGTGTCCCTCTGTGAAAGCCTCCCTTGTGCCTCCCTCCAGTCTCAAAGCGGAAGCAACCTATCCCTGACAACCCACCAGATTCTCTTCCATCGATTCGTTACTTCACAGACTCAAGCAAGCACTAAATGGGACGAGTTTACTCAATAGTCAGCTCCACGCTGTAGGGCACCCCTAAAACAAAATCGAAGCCAAAGCTAAAATGGAACCCCGAGTACAGTTCAGTTTGAGGGACCTTGACTGGCAATTTGAAAGTGACAAAATTTGAAAGAAGCTATGCTACTTTCGCTGAGAACTCTCGGGGCTGAGCAGCAGGGCAGTTACTGGTCACGAGTGGTTATATAGATGCTCACGTGCATGGCTTAAAATGGGACCAAAAGTTTATCTCATCGATCGATCGCGCTGACCTTTGTCACGGCTCCTGGTGCTGCTTTGGACATCTCAAACAGCGCATGCTCAAAATACACAAAGTTCTAGTGAACAGGGCTAATTTGCATGAGTTCTGGTTTACATCATAAGCTTGTTGCTATTTCCAGACACTTATGCTGGGGGCAAAGTAAAATCTCTTCATTGTTTAGGGGTGCAGCGCTCTGAGGAATGCCCCCCCCCCCTCAGCTGTAACCCTCTCTCTGGACCTTTAGTTCCCGCGGTAAACCGGGGGAACTGATGCAGGACCTTCCATCTCCCACTCATCCTGGTTCCCCCTGGGGAAAGAGTTATTTATGGCCTGGCAGGAAGGGCAGAGGAATAGGTGGAAAGGGAGTGAGGAGAAAGGTCATTAATGGCTCCCAGATTCTTGCCTTTGATCAGGTAGTTTGGAGCGAGGTAAGGGGCCAGGAGATGAGGTGAGGTGGTGGGAGGAAGAGAGGAAGCAGAGGGCTTGTGAGGGGTCAGGTGAGAGGCAGAGAGTGGGGGAGGGAAGGAGCTGAGTTGGTTAGCTAGGGGTGCTCTCCTACCTGTCCATTACCTGAGGGAGTTCAGTGTAAGACTGATCTATCCCATGCCATCAGCTCTCCGGTCCTTAGAAAACTGGGTCCTGGTAGATCCCTGGCTGCCTGTCCATCCTGCAGGGGGTGTATAGAGAAAGGAGGGGATAGAACCAAGGTCATGAGGGCACTTGAAAGAAAGGGGCAGTCTCTTATGAAGTAGTAAAGTACCCCATTCCGTGTGTGTGTGGGGTGGGGGTATTGGGGATAGAACCTAGAGATTTCCTCACATGCAAGGCAAATGCTCGACCACTGAGCTATATCCAAATCCCTTGCCCATATTAGTTGCTCAAATTGACATTGAATTCTCTCTTTAGCCCAGTTTGGACTCAGACCTCCCATTTCTTCTGCCTGGGCTCCATGAGTAGCTGGGACTCCAGAGCTGTACCATCAGGTCCAGCTTTTAGAAATGACCTCCTACCCCTGGTTGGGAACCAGAAGGCTTTTTCATTCTCTAGTTTGACTTTATTTCTCTAAGCCTGTAAAGTTGGAGTCCAGCTACGGTAACGGCTGTGTAGAAGAAGAGAGTCTGTCTATATGGGAGAACACAGTGGTGATTAATAGAAGCCCAATGCAGATTTAGGAGCCTGCATTTTGCTTTTTTTCTGAGGTCTCAGTTTGCACCCACTCTGCTGAGGACCCTTGGTACTGAGCCCTGACTCTGAGTCGCTAAAACTTGGGGACTAGAAAGACTTTATGAGAGGGGAGGCTCGGACCCTTTGATCTCAGGTGGTGCCCCAGCTTCCCAGAGGCTGACTGGGGGGTAGGGGTTGTGTTTGGCACAGACCCAGGAGTGCAGGTTTCAAAGGCAAGCTTCAAAGGCAGACTGTGTTCATGTGGCTTCTTTTGTACCTGTTCAAGGAAGAAAGGCCAGCCAGTTCCCCTCCTGTCTCAGGATGGCAGCTCAGAGCCCAAGGGACATTCCCAGATTCTCCATCCCTCCATATTCCCAGATTGTCAGTTTGGAGTCTGCCTCAGTGGGAGTCTTGTCAGAACAGGGATAATGGGGCCAACTAGAGTGGTCCTGCTCAGTCTTACCTAGAGGCAGGGCCCAGTGGAGTGAGGAGAATTTGCTGAGGTTAGGGTGACATAAACGGGGATGACAAGAAAAGAAGGCCAGGAAAGTGTAGCTTGCCTGCCTGCCTGCCTTCCTCCTTCCTTCCTTCTTCCTTCCTCCCTCCCTCCCTCCCTCCCTCTCTCCCTTCCTTCCTTCCTTCCTTCCTTCCGTCCTCCCTCCCTCCCTCCCTCCCTCCCTCCCTCCCTCCCTCCGTCTTTCTTTCTTTCTTTCTTCTTTCTTTCTTTCTTTCTTTCTCTCTCTCTCTCTCTCTCTCTCTCTCTCTCTCTCTCTCTCTCTTTCTTTCTTTCTTTCTTTCTGGTTTTTCGAGACAGGGTTTCTCCGTGTAGCCCTGGCCTTTCTGGAACTCGCTCTGTAGACCAGGCTGGCCTTGAACTCACAGAGATCCGCCTGCCTCTGCCTCCCGAGTGCTGGGATTAAAGGCACCACCACCTCACAGCTAGGAAGTGCAGCTTTAATGAAAGGGAAGTGTTGTGCCTGAGCAGGCAGAGGGTTAGGAGCCGGGGAAATAGGCTGGGATGGTACAAGGAGGCTTGCTGGAGCCTGCAGGCACAGGGAGACACTGAGAAACTTCCTCTCAAAGCCTTCACTCCCACTGCTGGACAGACTCACTCTGACTAACGATGTCAGCATTTCTGTGACCCCACAGGTACCCTGGTTGGCCCCAGTGAGGGGAAGGGGGTAGGGAAGATGGGCCCCAGCCCCTCCCTCAGCAAGGTCAGGGTCGCTGCAGCGGAACAGCAAGATGGATGAAGTGCTTATTCTTCCGTCAAGCAGTCACACCACGGCCGAAGTCCTGGGCTTCCCCTGTGTGGACAGACCCTGACAGAATAAGAGGCCTCCCTGCCTCCTCTCCTCCCAGCAGGCTCAGAATCCTGCACGGACAAGACTCTCCTAGGATTGGTTTGCAGGTCTTCAGACTTCCAAGTGGAGCAACCCATATCCCTTCCAGGAAATAGCTCAAGGGTCTGTCTGTCCATCCATCCATCTGTTCATCCACTTATCCTTCCTTCTAGCCATCAGTCTTATCCATTTATCCATCTAGCTGCCCTTCCTTCCTTCCATCTATCATCACATCTACCCACCCATCCGTGCAGCAGCATTATACTAAACACCCACCCGTCCGCGTTAGACATTCTCCCACAAATCTGTGATGTAGGCATCATCATCCCCGACTTAAAGATGAAGCAATTGAGTACCAGGGAGACGTAGTGACTTGCCCAAGGTGGAACAGCCTCCGAAGGGTAGAGCTCTTTGCGTTCGGCTTTGTCCCGCTCAACCCTAGCCATCGGCCGGTAGGTAAGAAAGAAGGGGTCTGTTGATGTCCAGGGCCCTCTGGGTAGTCAGTCCACTAGAGGCCTCTAGCAAGGACTTCTTCTCACGGGATGCAGCCATGTCATTATTATTGGCTGTACAGACCATACCTCTCCCAGTCGGCAAAGTGAGGTGACTGGACTGCCTCACATGTTCTTTGTCCTTGTGTGTGATCAGTGTTTAAGAAATAACAGTGCCATAGGCTTGGGAGGTGGCTCCACTCGTAGAGTGCATCTCTAGCATGTATGAAACCCTGGGTTTGACCCTCAGCACCACATACACCAGGCATTGCAGCATGTGCCGATAATACCATCAACCAGGAGGTAGAGTCAGGAGAATCAGAAGTTCACTGTGTATCATGGCTATACAGTGATTTCGAAGCCAGCCTGGATGCCATGAGAACTTGTTTTAAAGAGAGAAAACAAACCTAATGCCTCCTCTCCGCTCCTGTTCTCACCAGGAAGCCCTGCTTCAACTGGCCTGGGCTGGGCCACAGGCACCAGTCTCTTCCAGGCTCCCTGGCTGATGGAAGCGTGGCAGAGCTTAGCACCAGATGCTACAGAGTGCTCACGAGCCAAGGCTGGAGAACGCGGACATAGCTCTTGGCCACCACAAAGCCCACAGCCCGAGCCTGCTCTACAGTGGGAGAAGCACTGAGCAGGTGTCTCGTGGAGGAGATGGTGTGCTGGGAGCCACAGAGGGCCAGAAGGCCGGGTCTGACTGTGGAGGGACTTGTCCTAAGGTCCAGGTGGCCAGGAGAAGGCCCGGGAGGAGCAGGTGCCTCAGCAGAAGTGAGAGACCTCCGAAGAGGACCTGTGCTGGAGAGGAACAGCTCCTGGCTCTGACCCTTGGGGCCAGCTCTGAGAGCGGAGGCTGGCTGGGCAGAGGCGGGGCTTCTTCCTCCGGGAAAGGTGAACCTGATGCCCTTGGCCACATGCCCTGCACAGAACGTTCTCACCCTGGGTTCCCACGTGGGAGGAGAGGGAGCGAGGGACACCTTGACACTCCTTCCAGAAAGATCTGCTGACAGGGACAAACTTCCCTGCCCCCACCCTCTCTGGCCCTGGCTGGCAGGCTGCTCAAGCAGAGCAGGTGGGGCTTCCTCCTCCCTGCTCCTTGTGCCCACCACACATGGCAAGCCTCAGCTCTCAGAGTCTCTCTCTGAGAGTTCAGACTCGGGGGCCAAAACAGGGAAAGAAAAGCCTTGGCGGCGTATCTTTCCTCTGTTAGATTCCATACATGCTCACTGGGTGGGCAGGACCCTGTGCACTCCTGACAGGCCCCAGAGATGCTGTGACCAGCCTCTAGGGGCCACACCTAGAGCAACAAGGAGCTAGCTAGATGCCCACATGGTCGCTTTCAGAGCCTCAGCCCTCTGAGGGACCACAAGCAGCTGGCATTCACCAGGGCAGGGCCAGACTGGGCCAGCATAGGCAGACAGCCATCAACCCCTGGTGTCCCTAACAAACAAATGGCCCTCAGCAGCCTGGCACGTGGCACCATTGATGGCCCTGTGCCCAGAATGATGAAAACATAAAATCTCATTTCAAGCCCCGATGGTGCTTTGGTTCAGCTTTCCTGCCTTTGTAGAAACGTAATTCCATGCATTTTTCTTAAATGCAAGGCACCTGCTTAAAATGATCCCCCTCCTTCCACTTGAGTAAACAGGAAGAGGGAAGCCAGTGGCATTTCCACGGTGTCTCTGGGCTCTGATGTTTCTGAGTCTCCACTGGGTCTGTCTTGACTCTCTGTTACAGGGCAGTTTACAAGCTAGACCTAATGACATGTGCCTATAATCCCAGCTACTCAGGAGGCTCGAGGAGGAACTCATGTTCAAGGCCAGCTGGAGCAATTTAGGAAGACGCCAATTCAGATAAAAAAGAAAGAGCCTGGGCAACCTAGCCTACCCGGCAAGTCCCAGTTCTCAGGGAAAGACATGGTTTCAAAGAACAAAATGGGGGTTGTCAAGACATCTCAGCATGTAAAGGCGCTCACTGCCAAGTCTAAGGACCTGGCCCAGGTCTTAGGGCCCACATGGTAGATGGAGAGAACTGACTCCCACAGGCGGCTCTGTGACCTCTACTCATGTGTGCAGGTTTCACCCCAAATAAATAAATAATAAATGTTTAAAAAACAGATAAGTAAAAAGCAAGCTGGTTGAGTCCTAAAGCATGACACCCAAGATTTAACTTCACATATATATGTAGACTCACACATGTGCATGTACACACACACACACACACACACACACACACACACACACACACTGGGAATAGAGCCCAGTAGTAGGGTGCTTGCCTAGAAGTGTAAATCCCCACATTCAGTCTCTAGTACAGCAAAAATAAATGATGGACCTAACTACAGCAACAATTGAAAGCCCAGGTATTGGAGCAGCAGTGCTGAACAGAATTCCGGCTTCACTGCCTGTTGGCTTGGTGGCCTTGTGTGAGTGACATAAGTGTCCTGAGCCCCATCTATAACTAAAAAGTAACAATGTTTTCACTCCATAGGATTGTGGTTGAGAAGTTAACAAGGTGGTTTTTAGATTCTGCTCAGCACAGGCCACACACACACACACACACACACACACACACACCCCAACTGGATTGGTATAGTTTCTTATCCAGATTTTCCCTTTAACAATTATTATAACTGTGTCCCTGTACTGTTATATATAGTCTACCAGATAAACTTCGGAAACTCATGGACTATTCTTTGTTGATGGTTATTATGGGGTCTGGGAATAAAGCTTTACATGGGAGAGAAGGAGGCCCCATAACTATTTCCTTTCACTCTTTTTAAATGAAGAAAGTCTCCTTGGCTCAGGGATAGTCAGAGTCAGCAAGCGCCTGACCTGACCTGCTGGCCTCCCCTCTCCTATCATATACATTTCGGGGTGGGGGTGGCAAAGTCTAGAGTTCTTTTCTTCCCGGGTTTGGGGTGGGGGGCTTTGCTGCACTTCTGGGATTGGAGGTTAGACCCACAATCACTGTTTGAACTCGCAGGTGGCCTGCCAGGAATGCCAGGGAGATACAGCTGAGGGGTAGGTGTCTTCTGGACACTTATAGGAGGAGTAGAGCAGAGTGTGACATTGGAGGTGGACTCCCCTGGAGGGGGAGGAGAAGGGAGGAGGGGGGAGGAGGAGGGCCAGTGAGGAGGCTCTGGGCAAGAGAGGGAGCCCCAGTAGCATGAGGAAGGCCAATGCTTTCCAAGTCCTTTCTCTCAGAAGAACCACCACCTCCTAGTGTGGACCCTCCAAAGCTCGCTTCGTTATCTGCTGAAGGAACTGAAAAGCACTGATTTTCTCCAGTTTCCAGGTTCCCTCAAGTGGTTTGTGGCCCTTGGTGAGGCTCAAAGGATAAAGTACTGCAACCTTGTGTCCCATTCCCCAGCTTCATCTACCTCCTCCTCCCTCTGCCCTGCTTCCCCTTCCTGGAGTCTTATCGTACCGACAGTCTAAAAGATACCCAACTGCCTGCCACTCCCCAAGATGTAGGCTGACACTGGAGTTGAGTAGAAAGCCAGTACAGGAATAGAAATTCCGGTACAGGCAGTGGAAACAGGAGGATCGGAAGTCCAAGGTCAGCATGGTGATACCATCTCTTAGCAAAGTACTTACCTAGCATAAGGAAGGCCCTAGGTTCAATCTCAAGCATCACACACAAACCCAAAACATGAGCAGCCTTTTAGCAGTCCAAAGGCACAAGCCTGCCCTTGGCAGAAGGAGATAGAGGCAGGAGGATCAGGAGTTCAAGGCTAGCCTTGGCTACAGGAGACTTTGTCTTTAAGACAAAAGTTTTGAGTCTGGTGTAGTGGCACATGCCTTTAATCTTACCACTAGGGAGGCAGAGGCAGGTGGATATCTGAGAGTTCAAAGCCAGCCTGGTCTACATAGGGAGTTCCAGGACAGCCAGGGCTATATACTAGAGAGCCTGTCTCAAAACAAAACTACAAAAAGTTTTGACATAATGAATTTGAGGCCATTTGTCTCAAAAACAAAAACAAAAGGCCTTTAATCCTAGCACTTGGGAGGCAGAATTGGGTGGATCTTTGTGTGTTCAAGGCCAGCCTGCTTTACAGAGTAAGTTCCAGGACAACCAGAGCTACACAGAGAAACCCTGTCTGGAAAAAACAAAAATAAATAATAATAATAATAATAATAATAATAATAATAATAATAATAATAAAAATAATAAAAGCTACAGAAATAGGTAAAAAGTAGTTTTGGGGTCTAGTGGAGTGTAGCTCAGTGGTAGAGAGGGGGCATGTTGAGTTTCAATGTCATCTTTGGCTGCACAGTGAGTTTGAGGCGAGCCTGAATCTAAAATGAAGAGTGTAGGTCCACAGAGCACTGTACCCAGCAGCCTTCCACACACTCAAAAGACCCAGTCAGTTGTGGATCAAATGAAGACAGCTGGGATTTGAGTGAGCGATAAGGAGACACCTGGGACAATGCACCAGTCAGGCCAGGTGGAGAGAAAGCTGCCTGGCCACCCCGAGGGGCCGGTTCTGCTCTGTGGGAATGCGGGTCACACGGACAAACCAGGCAGCGGAAGGGGGACTTTTTTACCTCCTCCAGTCTGGAACCATCCATCTAATCTTGTCATGATACCTTCATTTCCTAAATGACATGTGAGCTGAATGTGGCATTCAGCAACAGGCTCCCCCACCACCCTCTGCCCCACTCTCCAGTGCATCCTGGAGGCACGTTCAGACGGCGCTAGACAAAGTTGGGGAAACGTAACTGTCGATAAAGCCACTCTCTGCAATCAGGCAGAATTAATTGTGTGAACACCATTGATCAAACCACTTAATACTTACAGGGGCTGAGAAGGAGCCGAGATGTAATTTCATTCCCCACCTGCTCACCCCTAATGAAACTCCTAATAACGCTCTAATTTTTCTCTCAGATAAGGGCTGATTGGTGGGAATGGGGGTGGAAGGCTGAGGAGAGGACAGAGAAACTTATTTTCTCCCCTTTGCTAGACTCCATCAGACAGATTCAAATGAAATACCCACTTTGGGAACATCTTGTCAAAAGCCACTTGGAGGTTGCAGCTGACCAGAGTGGAGTGGGATGGGAGTTGAAGGACCGCACAGATGAGCCCAACCTGGCAAGCGACAAGAAGCATTTGCCTTAGGGACTGGAGGGCAGCTGATACCTTTTTAGGCCAAAAAGAAAACTCATGTAGACTCCCTATTCCTACACCAAGAGGCTGGGGTGGGGAATGTGCTGGTTACCAGTTCCAAGAGGAGAATCATTCCCCTTTCCATGCCTCTCTCTACCCTGGACAGGATGAAGGAATGCCCTCTCAGGGTGTGAACACACACACTCGTGGACACACGGCACAGACATGTACCATGGACGCACACACCCACACATGCACATTGGTTTCTGTGAATTCTGTGAGGCCAGAAACCCTTTCTGCCACATTTGCTGCTTTATTTTAAGCCCCAGGGAGTATCTGAAATGTAAAATTCACTCAACAGATACTTGGAGAATATGCATGTGTCAAGTGTGCACTGTGTGCATAGTTATGGCTCACACATGCACACACATACACATATACATTGGAACACACTATATCTCACTTTGTTTTCTGTGAGGCAAGGACCAGAGTAATTTCTCTCTCTCTCTCTCTCTCTCTCTCTCTCTCTCTCTCTCTCTCTCTCTCTCTCTGTGCTGGGGAATCCAATCCAAGGCCTTGTTCATTCAAGGCAAGTGTTCTACTTTTAAACTACCTCCATATCCAGCGCCACCCATGCCAGCAATCCTATTTGTGACTCTGTCCCCAACACACAGTAGGCACTTGGACAACTATGTGCAGGCTCCAGTCCAGCTCATTTGCTCTTGAGTCAAAGCTCTGGCCTCCAGCCCCACCTGGCTCTTTCTTGGGGATCATTACTCCCTTGTGTGACATCTGTTTGTTACTGTTTTCTATGGGTCTATCTCCCTCATCAGGCTTCCCAGACCACACGGTAAACCGCTGCCCCCCCCCCCAAGTCTGATCAGGAGGTTTCAGACGAAGGACCTACTCCTCTGCTAAAGGATTGGAAGTTACCCTGTAGTGCAAGAATTCAAAGAGGATAAACCTTCCTCATCACACCTGCCTCCTCTCTCTGTCTCCTCCTTCTTTTCACACTCCCCCTTATCAAAAGTGCCAAAGATTGAACTCACAGTCTTGAGTCCATTCAATAATAGCTTTATCACTGAGACAGTTACATCCTCAGTCCCCCTTTTCATTTTTATTTTTAAATTTTGAGATAGGGTCTCACTAGTTGCTAGGCCAGCCTTAAACTTCTTGTCCTCCCAAGAGGCTGGGGATTACAAGTGTGCATCGCCATGCCTAGCCCTTTATTGGAGGCTCATAAAAGCTGCATTCTTCCAGTTTTTGAGTTGGTGAGATGAATCCTTATTTAGTTCTCTGTCTGTCCTCCACCCAACTAGCCTGAGCTCAGAGTGTGGACATGCAAGCAGGCTAGGAGCAAACGGAATGAGCCATGTAGCCTGAAGGGGTACCTGTGTGAGTGTACCAGTGTGCATGTGAGCACATGTATGCACCAATATACCTATGGGGTAGCCCTTCCAGGTTTCTCTGCCCTGACTCTCTCCAGCCCACCTCAGGACAGGCATCATCCACATCATCACCACATCTTAACCCTTCACTGCTACCTCTCATAGCCTATATATAGCCTCAGCTCCTTTACCTGGTTTCTAAGAACGGGGAAGGAGGAGCATGAGCAGGGAGGGTGAGGTGAGGGTTGTGGGCAGTGGAGGGTAGTTATTTACAAAGCCTGTGCCCTGGGGACCCTTGTCCTGGACAACAATTACAGTCCCTTAATTAACTGAATGCAGTCGGCCTGTCGATGGAGGCATGTCCCCCACTGAAGTTTGCTATGCCTGCTGCTGTCTAGTACTGGTTAATGAATATAAATCAGATAGTTTATAGTTAGCGAGCAGGGACCAAGCTGGCAAGGGCCTGAATTCCAATGCAGATGCCTGAGGATAGGAACATGCCCTCCATCATGGAGGCCAGGGCACCGACGAGGGCAGTGCTGGTGTGAGGTGGGTAAGCCTTCCCACCATGCACTTGGGCTCTGACTGAGCACACAGGTGTTATGTGTAGCTGTGAACAGAGGAAACACTCACCACACGCGTTCCTGCACACACACTAGAGAGAGCAGCAAGAGTCTTCTTACTGGAAGCATGGAGCAAACACAGCACCCAGGAGGAAAGCCTGAGTCCTGTCTCATTCTGAAACCCACAGCGAGCTAGCTGGGCATGGGGGCACATGACAGTCATTTCATCCCTCTGAAGGCTGAGGCAGGAGGAGGGAGGATTTGAGGCCAGCCTCAAGTGTAGTGAGTTTGAGGTCAACTTGGACTGCAAAGTAAGACCTAGTCTCAAAAAAATTGGGGAGAGGGGGAGAGGGAGGGAAGGAGGGAGAGAGGGAGAGAGAGAGAGAGAGAGAGAGAGAGAGAGAGAGAGCGCCAGAACTGAGAACACATATCACAGATCCTCTGGGCAGCTTCTCCCTCGGGGTTGCCCAGCCTATGTTTACTGTCCCTGCAAACAACAAAAAGAGAGAAAAAAAATGCTGTATCCAGTCTGATCCCTGCCAGCTCCCCACTGATGCTGGGGGAGCCTGTGCCCAGGATGCTAAGCTGGTTTTCCTTCTCAGAGCTGAAGAAGCACTCTGACTGCTCCTAGCAGGGGCTATGGGAGGGTATGACTATGGTTAAGGCACCTTGACTCCAGGCAGGGAGACTTCTAGAATGTGTGTGAGGTTTTTCTGGCTGCAGAGGAAGCAGACATGATCCCATGACGGGGGCTGGATTCATCGACAGGCCATCTGTGCACAGGGCCCTGAGCACACAGGTGTTATGTGTAGCTGTGAACAGAGGAAACACTCACCACACGCGTTCCTGCACACACACTAGAGAGAGCTTAGGTTTAATGCTCTTCTTAACTTTGTAAACTACAGTCCCTGCACTCTTGTTTTCCACGGGGAACCACAAATTATGTGGCTGGTCTCATTCTTGCCCTTGACACAGAGTCAGTGAAATGATGTATATATGAAATGTAAGTTTGGGGTTCTGGTATAAGTATCTCCTTAAACTGAGTGCTAGCCATACGGGGTCACATGTGGGAAAGACATGTGACCAGACTTGGTGCTCAGGCTTTGCCATCTGAACAACTTACCTTCCCCTCTGAGATCCAGGCTCAGCTCCCTGCTACAGCCTGGCCTCCAAGCAGTGTTTCTTCTCTCTCTCTCTCTCTCTCTCTCTCTCTCTCTCTCTCTCTCTCTCTCACACACACACACACACACACACACACACACACACACACACACACACCACCCAGTGCTGATGCCCCAGTCTCATGGCAAAGCTGCATCACTTCACTACCTCCAGGAGATGGAGTGGGGGGATAGGCATCCTCCCCAAGGCAAGCCTGGACATGCTACCTTTAAACTCCAGAGCTCAGCCAACACCTCTAGGGCCTGTTTACTCCCTTCCCAGGAGGTGGGAGCTCCAGCTGAGGGAAGTGGGGATGGTTGGCTCGGTTGGAGCAGACAAAGTAATTGGCATCCATGGTTTAGACGTCTCCCCAGCTTTCTGCCCTGCTGGTCCGGGCTGGGAGGGGCGACAATTATTTACTCCTCCTGGACTTCCCTGCTGGGACACCTGCAGGGAACAAGGCAAGGTTCTGGAGACAAAGGAAAATGATCCTATGACCGTGGGGTGAGTGGTGGCAGAGAGCAAGGGATTCAGGAGCCAGCCAGCTGGAGTTACACATTCAGGATCCTCTAGCCCAACCCAACTAGGTCTAAGTAGGTAGGTCATCTCCACTGAGACTGTAGGGATTGAGGAGGGTCCTCGAATTTCACTCTCCACCTGCCTCCCTCTTCCCAGCCTTGCCTCCTTAGTTGTCTCAGAGGTTCCAGCAGGGGGCTCTGGACAAGGAAAGGGCTTGAAGCCACAGAGCAGACTTGGGAGTTTGCGCGGGTGGGGGTGGAAGAAAGTTGTCAACAACGAATAGATCCCGCCACCAGTTGGTCTTCCATAAAAGTACCGCACAATCCTGGCTAAGGTAACATGAACACACCCATTTTGCAGACCACAAGGTAGGAGGTGGAGATCAAATCTCTGGTCTGCCCTCCAATGACAGACCAGCACCTGCTGAGGAAGTTATTACCTTACCACATCTCTTATCCTTACCCACATCCCATCTGGATCACCCTCCCTTGCAAAGGTGGACCACAACTCTGTTGTATCTGTCAGATCTGAGGAGAGGAGCCATCCTGGAGACGTCAGTGCTCTTACAGGGAGCACCTCAACACTGTCCTAACAGTCCTTTGGGGGGGGGCACAGATCTTCATGATCCCTTGAGAAAGATGGGGTGGGGGTGGGGAAGGCACTGAATTCTCAAAGATGAAGCTAGAGAAAGGCTTGTGGGGAGCTTACCCCACGGCTCATCTGGAGATCTATTCTCCCTCAGTCTTAGTCTACAGCACCCCCAACACACTCTTGAGTTACCTCAAAGATTGCTCATCTTGGAAGTCCAGCTCCCAGAGCCTGGGGCTGGGGCTGGGCAGAGGGTGTGTGTGTGGGGGTGTTGTTTGGGTTTTGATTGGGGAAATATGTTCAAGCTCTTCCGCCCTTCTCTTCTTTGATAGACCCAGTCTTCAAGATGGGGACATCTCGGGAGTCTCCAAGACAGTCTCAGACACCAAGGACTCTAGTCAATCGGGGAAGTTGTCCTAGGAAGGCAATGTTGAGGGATGCTTTGTGCAGCTCAAAGATGAGTCTGGGTAGAGATGGAAGCCTAGAAGAGGGCCACTCCCTCCTTCTTTAGGCTTGGCAGGTACGGAGCAGCCAGCTCTTATCCTTGATCTAGGACAAGGAGCAGTTATCCCGACAGAAGGTCACTGACACCAGCCTGCAGACAGGAAAGACAGATGGGAAGAGGAGGCACCCCAGGAACGCCCTCCCCCCCTCAGAACCAGCAATTAGGACCCCTCAGAGAGGTACAGTCCTGGGCATCCGGACATTGGGGGACACTGCTCTGCCTGACCTGGGGGAAAAGAGTCAGATTCCATCTTTGCCTCAACTATTTCCATTCTTCCTCGGAACCTCACCTGGGGTGCATCTCTACCCACAGGCTCCGTGGAAAGATCCCAGTGTGGCCCCAGTGACTCACACTGCGCATCTCCTCCCCCAGGACACATAGCCTGGCCCCTCCCTGAACTTGGCACACTGCATGTTCTCTGTGCATCATGGGGAAGGGAAGGAGGGCTGCTGTCCCTCTTGGCTGCTTTGATCATTGTCAACACCACTCTCCACCCATGGGTTGAACAGGGCTGCCGAGGCTAGGCTTCAGAGCTCCAGCTCAGCCACCAGGACCCCTGAGAAAGCACCCTGAACCGCCTGTGGCCCTCACACGGCCTTTGGGCCACGCCCCCTCCACAGGTACACTGGGAGGCATCAAGATAACCCAGATGGCCATCTTAGCCACAGACACTGGGTTATTATTATACGTGTCCACTGTCTACAGTGAGGGGAAGTCCCCCTGCACCTCCCACCTAGGTCCAGACTCCAGTTTCTCTCCCCACTTGCCAGAAATGACCACCCTCCATACTGCCAGGCCTACCCAGCCCACCCTGGGGAATGTGCATTAGGAGACAGGCAAGGAAAGTCTGGGAAAGGTTGACTGCTTTTTTTTTTTCAACCCCCTCCTTCCCTGCAGTGTGGGTGACACTGGCAAGAAGCGAGCAGCTGACCCGGGTTTGAATTTAGAGTGTTCATTAATACGATATTATGCCATATGCTCCCGCACACTGTCTCCCTCTAATGCAGCCGCCAATTTGCTGAGCAGCCCTAATTAGTAATGGTATAATGAGAGTATTCAGAGGGTAATGTGGTGGGTGGAGACGAAAGAGGGGGTTGCTCCTGACCAGTGGGGGAAGGGCAGGATCTGGCTGCAGAGGGCCAGGGGCTGGGGGGGGGGGTGAAGGGGATGCAAGAGGAGTCATTTTGTTCAGGCTGAGGCCCAGGAGGCCCGACACCTCCCCTCCACTCCATTCATCAGGGAACAGAGCTGCAAGGCATAGGTCAGTTGGCTGGAGGAATACTGGCAGAGAGAGGGGAGAGAGGCCCTGAGGAGGGGAGGGGACTTTGTTCTCTAGCCTGAGGTGGACGGTAGATGAACTTTAATAGTGGTGTGTGGTGATAGTGGTGGTGGTGATGGCTGTGGTGGGGCACGGGTGTGTATGTACGTGGTGGTGACACTCAAATCCCTGAGTCTTGGCACCCTGGTGTCCCCTCAGAAGGACCTCACTAGGTAGTGTGACCATGTCATGTCCAAGTAGGGAAACCGGGACTTAGAGGGATGTTCAACTAGTGAAGAAGCAGAGGGTTGGCAGCCTGTATGCTCAGACCCCAGAGCTGTGAGCAATTGTTCGGCCATGGTAAGGCTATGGTTCTGGGGAGAGGTCAAAATGGAAGGCTTGCGGATGGACGTGAAGAACTGGCACACCTCTCCCCTTCCCACCAGCTGAAGGTCCTAACTGTTCTCCCCTTCAGACTGTGGGTCTCCACCTTAGCCCCTGGGTTGATAGCTCACAGGATTCCTAATTGGAAGCCGCTAGAGATGAACATCAAGACATGCTTATACCTGTGCCAGTACATCCTTGGTGTGCACAGCCAGAGCCCTTGATCCTAAGGCAAAGTCCTCTCCTGGCTGCGGCTGGAAGCCAAAGAAAGGTTAGGGGTCCTAGGGAGCAGGAAGGACCCTCTCCAAGTTTCCCACACCAAGGTCAGCAGGAGCAGAAGGGTGAGTGCTGGAACCTTCTTTGAGATCCCAGGATTGTCAACGACCTTCTCAGCCCCTCCTTCCCAGGCACGGCTGGGCAGCGCTCCCTCCCCGGGTGATCACAGCTCTCCCGCCAACCCACATGCAGGAGATGAAATATTCATCACGTACATATTGGCTCCTCCAGCGGCTTTTAGGGAAAGTAAATGAGACTGGCTGGGGGGGAGGAAATGAGTGTGAGGCTGTAGTGGTGGGGTGGGAGCAGAGGGCAAGGATGGGCAGTGACTTCCAGCTGGGCCTCTTTTGGATTCAGCTCCTAGAAGTCTGCTGCCACTTCCATTCTTGGTGCCTCCAACCACCCTCACCTCCACACCAACCGTGGGACCTCCATGTCTTCTGGAAGATGGAGAATTGGTAGTTCCACTTTCCAGTTCCTAGGCAGAGCTGCATGGTCCAGACGCATCCGACCAACAGCCTCTCTGAGCCTGTGCTGTTCCAGAGGCCTCAGGCAAGCAGGGCAGTATGGGCATCTCCAACCTCATGTAGGGCATGGGCAAGAAACAGGCCAACACTGTATAAAGCCACAAGAGGTGATGTATATGGGACACAAAATACCTCTATTTAAGCTTTAATGGACAAGGAAAGACACCTCAGGCGAAGAGGCAACAATGGCATTGAAACCTAGTTGGTGAGGAGAAGCCTTGAACGCAGAGGGGACAACAAGTTGGAGGGTCAAGAGGTGGGAATGGAGGTGACACAGGCCTGTAACTCTCACTGCCCAGGAGGCTTAGGTAGGAGGATGGCAAATTCCAGGCCAACTAGGACCATCCAGTGAGTTCCAGGCTAACCTGGGCAACCTAATGTAGCCCTATCTCAAAATCTAAAAAACAAATTAGAAAGAGTTGGGGATATAGTGCTGTGGTAGAGCATTTGCTTAGCATGTGGGGTCACTGAGGGTTAACCTCTAGTACTCAGGGGAAATAATAAACTGGGAAGGAGCTTAGAGTGTCAGAAGTCATGTGGCTCTGATTGGGGGACACTGAATTTTAGAGGGACTCAAGATCTCAGTCCCACAGGTCCTTGCAGACTACTGAGGGCTTGGGGTTTATGTTGATGGCAAAAGAAAGCATTGGGAAAAGAAAGAAGGAAAGGAAGGAAGGGAGGGAGGAAGGAAGGAAGGAAGCAAGCAAGCAAGCAAGCATTGGGGCACAGTGGGAGAGCCCTGGGCTTAGAGATGAGAATATGGGATGAGTTTGAAGTCACTGAGCCTCTTAGCCTCGCCTTCTTCAGATGTGAACCATGGATGAGTGAGTCAGCCCATGTATCACTTCTCCATGTAGGTGGTGGAGCAGCTCCCCAACCCCCAGAAGTACCTGTGTGATCCCCAAAACTGTTATAGACCTCAGAACCCTGGCATGAAACAGACCATTCAAGGTCTATCATTCAGTGAGTCTTCATTGAACAGTTCCTGTATGGCCAGCACTGTCATCCCAAGACATTAACAGAACAGACTCAGAATGTGGGCTCTACAGAACTGCACCAGACCATTTCATAGACCTGGTGCTGATGATCCCTAGCCAGGGCAGTCCTGAGGATGAGGACAATGGGGACCCCTACCTTCCTCCTGTTGTCAGCCTTTCCTACCAAGCACTGGATGGAAGGACGGTGACACCCTGACAAGAAAAAGGGGTGGAGGAGTTCAATGGAATGATTGCGATGGGCCAGAAGGACAGGGGATTTCAGGGTGTGGCCTGGATGGTGGGGAGCACCAGGTGGATGGGAGAACAGAGGACTGGAGATGGGGTCTGTATGTTAAAATAGTGGGGGGCACTCTGTGAGAGATGGGATGAGGGTGACTGATGACCTCAAATGGTCTCTGGAGCTTTCTGACCCGGAGAGTGGATTCTCAGTAATACACATGAAAAGGCCTGAGCAGCTCTGGCCTACATTAGAGGAGAGAGACGGAGGCAACCATACTCTTGAGAGGGAGCATGCTACTGCAGTGGTCCAAGTAAGCCTCGTGGAGGAGCTCACCAGGGCAGAGCAGAAGAGAAGGGGGGCAGTGGACAAATGGCAGAAGAAGCCACTGAGGCAGTTCCAACCGAGTGTGGGGAGGCAGGAAGGGCAGATACAGAACTTCCACAAGATGGGAGATTAAGCATCCTTTATTGATTCCAAGAACATTTCCTGAGCACCTGCAGAGGGTCAGACCCATGCCATTCAGGCAGGAAATTGAGCAAAATTGTGCAAAACTCTGAGGCTGCTGGTTTGTCCTTTGTTGGGCTTGGGGGATGGGGGGAAGAACCAGCAAGGGCTCAATAGGCAGCTAGTACCCATCTCAGAACCTTGATTTTGCTTTCTGTAAAGTGGCAGCATTTCAGAGAAGAGTCTTTTTCTCTCCTGCTAGCTGCTAGGGCCAAGGAGACACCAGGAAGTGTGGCCGTAACAACTTAACATGGTAGCATCAGCCAACGCTCTCTGTATCCCTCTCTGCTGGTCCTCTCATAGGCATTGAGAGCAGGGACCCGGAACATCCTGTGATTCAGATGGGGCCATTGAGCCCATCCTCAGGTCCAGAGGAGGACCTCAGGTGCCCGATTCCCAACTCTTCCCAGATCTTCTTTCCCTGTGGCTGCCTGGGACCTGGAGCCCACCGTCCTCTCCACTCGCCCAAGGACAGTGTGGAGGAGGCAGAACTCAGGACTCCTCCCCGGGGTGGGAACCTTTGTGGAGATTGGTGGAAGGAAGGTGGAATTTTCTAAGAGCACCTGTGTGCTGCTAGAGCCCAAGGGGGGTGGTCCCTCCTGCGGGCACTGGGGCTGGGGGCCGAGCCTGGGGCCGAGCCTGGGACCCCGCCATCAGTTCTCCAGGAAGTTTGCCATCTCTCCCCCCCCGTTCTCCCCCACCCACCAGGATGAAGGTTTGTGGGGAATGTTCTCCCGCAGAACTCGGCGTGAAATAAATTCCATTCTTACTCTGCCAATGACACCGCACATAAATATTCAGTAAATTAGCAGCACGCTTTTATAGATTTATCAGTCATTGCAGGCACAAAATGACAGGCAATGTTGTAGCTGAAATATTAATGCTGACAAATTAATGATTTCTGAGTAAATGATGTCATTTTTGCACCGTTTCATTAAAATTTACTCACTTCTGCTTCATTTCTGGACCTAAAAAAAATTAAAATCATTTCTTTTTCTCTTTCTTCTTTCTTTTTAGTGTGGGATTGGTTCCCAAACCTGAGAGGGACATAAATTTTCCCCCAGCAGCACCCCGGAAATAGAGGTGGGGAGCCGGGCAGGCTACTGTTCCCACTACAGCCTCTGGGGAGGGCCTGGGAACACCCTCTCACCCCATCCCCACCATCCCAGCCAGGGGTCCTGGGCCTCCGCCATCGCTCTGGCTCGTCTAGCAGGAACAGATAAAGGGCTCTTTCTTTGGATCAGTCCTGAAGAGAGGGGCGAATGCCGGGACAAGTGGGGAGGACTGAGTGGCTGGGTGGGTGGGGTTGTGGTGGAAGGCACGTGGGAAAAGAAGTTAGAGAATGTGATTCCCTCTCTTTTTGAGGCTCTAAGGCCTCCATTGCCCTCACTATACCTGCCGTGGCTGTTGCAATAAATTTAAGGAATAATCAGTTGCGCAGCTCCTGTAGTAGATAAGAGAGTAACACACCAATTGCGTAAACACAGTCAACTATCCTCTCCACCAAGGGAGTGAACAGAGTTGGGAACCGTGTACCAACTGATCGCCTAGGGCTTTTCTGTAAAAGCCGAGTTAGAGTTCTCCTCGGATACTCTCCCCAGTGGAAGCAGCTTCTCCCTAACGCTGTCCCCGGGCAACTAGAAGCGCCGTGGGGAGGGAGCAATGAGTGTTTCCCCCCCCCCGCACGCCCCCCACCCAGACACACACCGACGCTAGGTGACCTGTCCCTCCACCCCACTCCCCACTCCCGCCGCCCTTGCTGGCTTGCGAGCCCGGGGAGCACGCCCGTCTCAGTTTGATGTAGACGCCCCGAAGCAAAATATCTCGCCTGCGGGGCGGGCGCCGCGGGAACCCAAGGCTGCGGAGGCCAAGCGGACACAAAGGAGAAGCGAGGGCGGGCGCGCGGGGGAGCCAGGCCGGGCGGTATCGGGCAATCTGCGGGCTAATTCGTGTCAGGGCCGGTCTCCTATCTCCAGCCTGGCTCCCCAGCCGCTGATAAAATTGAAGTGGAAATGAAGTTGGATGGTCCGGAGCATCCGCGCGGGGCTGGGTGGGGGTGGCGCTGCGCCCGCCCTGGGCAGCTGAGCCCTCCACAGTCGCCCTTGGCGCTGCCCTTGGCCGAGCCAGAGCGATGGAGCGCGAGGCGGGGAGGGCAGATCGGCCCGCTCGGGGCCTTGGCCAGCGGCCACCTCCTATGCTGTCCCGGTCCTGGCTACCATCTCCCCAGTAATGGTAGTGGGATAGAGCTGGAGGTGGGGGCTGGATCCCGGCACCAGCACCATATAACACTCACGCTTATTGAGCGCTCGCTCGTGTGCCAGGCTCCGGGCCAGGTGCTTAAAGTGAGTTATTGCCTCATCCAACCCTTCCTCTAACAGGCGGTGGGTCGAGTTATTGTGCCCATTTTTACTGGTGCAGAAACGGAGCCATTGAAAGTCTCAGCTGACCCTGGACAGCTAACCTAACGGTGGGCCCCTGAGTGCACTGCCTCTAGAGCAATTCACGTGCACATTCACCCTGCAAGCAGGACCTAGGTGGGCGCTGACAGTTTGGTGCACCTGTATGTCTGTCCCCCCACCCCTACCGCCCCTCAACATCTCTGTGGAAGGCTAATGTTACTGGGCTGAGGAAAAGCAGAAAAGCAAAAGGCTCCCCCCCCCCCACTACTAGGAACCAAGGGTTCAGGATGTGCTGGTCTCAGGAGTTGCTTTTCTGACCACCCCCCACCCCACTCCACCCTCGAACTCCCAGCTTTCAGTTAGTTCTGGATGAACACTAGTAGGCTTTGGGGAGTGGGAGCGGTGATGGCTGGGTCTCACGAAGCTGTTTGGCTATTGTTCGTTTATATTAATTTGATCATTTATTTATAAATGTTAAATAAACATTTATTTATAATCCATTTCTTCCTACCTCACCCATCATTGCCTGCCTTCTCCTAGCTCTCTCCAGTGACTGCCTTGATGCCAGCTGTGGTCTCTCAAGGCCTCCAAAGCCACTGTTCCTTTCTGCCCAAGACCTTCATGTATTTCTTCCCTCTGCTTCTAATGCTCATCTGGGTAACTTTTCCATATCTCAAGTCTCATGATCTCTCCCATAATCCTTTTAATGGCATTGACATACCAAAATGTGGTGTGTTTTCTTTCAATTAGACAATTAGAGCAGCCCAGTGTAAATACTTACTAGGTCACAAGGGAAGTCTTGAAAACATTCCAGGGAATTGCCAATGCACAGAACATGTGTTCAGATCACAAAGCAATACGATTAGGAATCAACCACAGGAAGAGAGCTGACAAAAGCCCCCACATGTTTTGAACAGGAGAACTTCACTTCTGCACTCTCTGTGGGTTAAAAGGAAATCAACAGAAATTATTGGCTGTTTATAGCTGAGTGACAATGAATGTGCCTCATATTGAAATTGGTGGGATGTGGTTAAAGCAGAGCTTAAGGGGAAATTTATAGACTGGACTGTGTGCCAGCATCCTTAGACCTGCTCACCAGTGTTCCTCTCTCTGGGTCTTCTGTGCAAACTAGAATAGGCCTCCTCTATTATTTTCTCTTCTTTCAATGTGCTTACCGTGTGTGTGTGTGTGTGTGTGTGTGTGTGTGTTTGTGTGTGTGTGTGTGCTTTTCATACTTTCTAAAAATAGAACCGGGGGTGGAACCCAGGTCCTTGAGCATGCTAGGCAAGTGCTCTACCATTGAGTAGCATCCCTGGCCATGAGTATACTTCTTGGTATCTGCCCAACATATACTCCATAATAGGCGCTGTTTTCCATTATTATTTGTATTTCCAGCTTCTAACACAGTGCTTGGAACACTGTGTTAGAAGGTCTCAGTAACTAATTGTTATGACAGCAGCTACATTATTAATGAAACCACATCCAAACCTCTTTCTTTTTAAAAATATTTATTTTATATGTATGAGTGTTTTATCTGCATGTACATATATGTATGTATATGTATATATTCACTATGTATGTGTCTGGTACCCATGGAAGCTAAAAGAGAGCATTGGATCCCCTGGAACTGGAATTATAGACGATTGTGAGACACCATGTGGGTACTGAGAGTCGAACCAGGGTCCCCTGCAAGAGCAACAAGTGCTCTAAACTGATGAGCCATCTCTCCAGTTCCCTCTGATCCTCTTTCAAAATGGATTTGAGATGGTCTGTGATGCGAACAGTATGCCAGTTAAAAGCACAGCTTGGCAGAGAAATGAGAAACCCGAGGGTGAGTGGGTATTGAGTGATGGTGGGTGGTGGGGTAGCAGCAAGGGTTTGGGAGCTCAGTGGCCTCTACTCTCCTCAGGGCCAGACCGGCAGATACCGGGCAGAAGGGAGGGGTGTGCAGTCAGACTGAAGAGATGGAGAGAGGACCCTGCAGATGCCAGAGGAGGGGCCTCTGGGTTTGGCCTTTGGGCTTTTGTGACAGTTGAATGAAGGTTAGCAGCAGAACATTTGTTCACTAGTTCCTTCTGCAGGTCTGATGAACTCTGGAAGCCAGCCCTACAGAGCTGAAGCCAGCATGGGCTGTGGTGGCAGTGAGTCCCCAGTGCTGAGGTCTGGTGTTGCCTGGGATAGCTGCATGGGATCCCTCTGAGGTCAGCAAAAGCTAGAGACCAGTTCCATGAAAGCCCCAGCTAAGTTTTAGGGTCTTAGCTGACCATCTAGCTTAACTTTCCACCTCTGGGTTAGGCCCCAGGGTTTCCCACTCCCCCTCACTCCTGTGAGGGGCAAGGCACTCCTAAGAGCTGGTTCCCCCAGCCCTTAATGCCTCCTTGAAAGGACCCTCACCATACCCTTCTCGCTGAGCCATTCTGTGACTCTTTCTAAGTGCATTTTAAAAGAATGATTTTCTGCAAGAATTAAACAAAAAACCCCAAACTTCCAACCAGCAAATGGGCTAAGGAATGGAACAGGCAGTTCTGAAAAGGAAAGACACAAACAGCCGATGAACATTTTTAAAAATGTGCAGAACAGCTATCACAAACAACAGTAACAACAAGAAATGCTGGTGAGGATGTGAGATGGGGGAAGAACACTTAGTCACAACTGGTACAGTGGACACTGGTGCCACCACTGTGAAGATCAGTGTGGAGGGTTCTCAAAAGACTAAAACCAGAACAACCACGTGACTCAGCCATACCACTCCTGGGCATACACCCAAAGGACTCTATAGCTATTGAGATCTTTGCATATCCATGTTCTATTCAAGGAAGTGGAATTAGCTTAGATGTCAATCAGCAGATGCACAGATAAAGAAAAGATGCTACAGATACACAATGGAATTTTTGTTTGTTTGGTTGGTTTTTCAAGACAAGGTTTCTCTGTAGCTTTTGGAGCCTGTCCTGGACTAGCTCTGTAGACCAGGCTGGCCTTGAACTCACAGAGATCCACCTGCCTCTGCCTCCCGAGTGCTGGGATTACAGGCGTGCGCCACCACCGCCCGGCCACAATGGAATTTTTAAAGCATTTCTTTTTGTTTTTTCTTTTCTAGTCTTTGCTTTTGACGCCGAGGAGTTTACATGCACAAGCACAACATGCATTTAGTGTTTTCTTCATTTTGTGTTCTCTCAAACATTTGGATACTTTGCACATTTTCAGAGTGATTTTTTTTTAACGGCAAACCATAGTTGTACCAAAATTCATAACTTCTCCAGTTACATATGGAGCTCATGCAAGAACTACATGTACATATTAGACATAAAGGAAACCCCAAAGCATTCCAGAGGAAGCACACAAGACACCAGACAGGCTATTGGTTGGTTTTGTTGTTGTTGTCTTTTAAGTTTATTTGATTTTAGTGTGTGGGTATCTTGCAGCCATGTGTGTCTTATGTACCACATCTGTGCAGTGCTAACAGAGGCCATAAGAAGGCAGGAGATTTCCTGGAACTGGAGTTACATAAGGTTGTGACCTCTATATGGGCACTGGGAATCAAACCCTGCTCCTCTTCAAGGACAGCCAGCATCCTTAACCACAGACCGATCTCTTCACCCCCTGTTGTTTGTTTTTGACAGTCCTGCTCTGTAACTTAGGCTGGCCTAGAACTCAGAATCCTCCTGCCTTGCCTTCCCAACTACTGGGAAGGTGTGCAACACCATGCCCAGGCTTAGACAGAGCATGTTCTCAGATCACAATGCAAGAAAAGAGAGGTGGTAAACCTCTCCATGGTTTAAAATTAAAAGTCAGATTTCTAAATAATTCATGGTTAATGAGTAAATCAGTGATAATTAATTAAATATTTAGAATTGAATGAGAGGGCAAATGGCCCAGCTATAGCACTCCTGGGTGTTTACCCAAAGGACCGTAAACTGACACACCACAGAGATACTTGCACAACCATGTTTATCTCCGCTTCTTTTACTGCAGCTAGGAAATCGAACCAGCCTCGATGCCCATCAACAAATGCATGGGTAGAGAAAATGTGGTCCATGTGCACAACAGAATTTGATGCAACTACAAAGGACAATGAAATAGTGTTTCCACAAAGATGGATGACACAGGAACTCATTCTATTAGGGGAAATAAGAAAGACTAACACTGGACTCAGAAAGACTAACACTGCATGGTTTCTCTCGGAGGTTAAACTTAGATTTAAATCGCTGCACTTGCGTGTGTGTGTGTGTGTGTGTGTGTGTGTGTGTGTGTGTGTGTGTGTGTATTATGTGCATATATGTGGGTATTACACTTATAGGTCAAGAAGCTAGGAAGGGAGTGGTAAGAGAAAAGGAAGAGATTTTTTTTGTTTTTGGTTTTGTTTTTGGTTTTGGTTTTTCGAGACAGGGTTTCTCTGTGTAGCTTTGCACCTTTCCTGGAACTCTCTCTGTAGCCCAAGCTGGCCTCGAACTCACAGAGATCTGCCTGCCTCTGCCTCCCTAGTGCTGGGATTACAGGCGTGCGCCACCACCGCCCTTTGAGATCTTAAGGAGGTGGAAAGAGCAGAGAGCAATGGTTGCATGGGATGGGTAGGGGAAGGAGGCCTAGCTGGGGGAAGCAATTGAAGCAGCTGGAGGGCAGAAGATGGTGATGGAAGGACCAGTGGGAAGAACAAAATCAAAGTGTGACATATATATGAAGATGTCACAGTGCAATCCACTACTTTGTATACTAACCTAAGTGATAACAATCATGAAAATATCTACTGCAGTTGAACATTATGGGCACTATGGGATGGAAGCCAAGGTCTTCATACGGTAGTGCTAAGTTACAGATAGGCAGGGCAACTGATTCATGTGGTGATGAGTTAGAGTTGGAGCTATGCATTTAATGTACAAATGTTTACATATGGAATGTTCTAGGGATGTGTGCATTGATGGTTAAAAGCAGTGAACTCCAGCAGCAATGACTCTAGCTAGCACTTACAGCTCTATTTCGAATACCACCCCTCCCCCAAAAGGTCTTTGGAGAAATGTTGGATTCTAGAACTGAGTCAGGAAATACACAAAAAGAGCCTGGATCCTGTAATGCCCAAAATTACAAGTGCTCAAATATAAAAGGAGTCTGAGAGACTCAGGAGCCAACTGATGGAGCTCCATGTTGCCAAAGTTGGAATCACTTGGGCTCAATGATGTCAACTTTCTGCTCCGCTATCTTCACTCATTGCTTAAGGCACTAAAAGCCTGGCATGATTTATAAGTCAGCAACAGATAACTAAAGCTGTGTAAGGTAAGATACTTGAGCCATCGGAGCCATTTGCCGATGGGGGGGCTGGCTGGAAATAATCTTCAGAACAGTGTGACATTGGCCAGTGTATCAGGAAAATTCCACCCACCCACCTAAATCTAGTGTCTCCTTCTTGGAATAGAGCGATGGCTCAGGGCGTGGCAGCCTAGCTGGGCTGGCACTGCATTCCAAGGCCTTTCAGTGGGGGGAGGGGGTGGCTATGAGAATATATTCTTGCTAATAGAATCTGAGCAAATGTGAGGAGTCCCCCTTCTGAGTTACATCCCTAAAGCAGCAGGATAGTCATCTTCAGAGCTCTTTCCTCTCTCCCAGCAGTCTGAACTCAAATGTGTCAGTGTGAGGGTTTTGAGGGATGGTTGAGCCTGAGGATGGAAGGAACGTGGGTTCTTGAATGCACATCCACAGGACACAGCTTGCTTCAGAAATTATAGGCATAAACATAAGCTTTCATTTTTAAGTCACAAGAATGTTGGAACTCTTGTTGGAACTTTTCAATCTTAAAATTCATATGAGCACAGATAATACACCAAAAGAATGGAGAGCCCAGGAACACACTCATATCTATGTAGGGACCATGGCATACGTCAGAGATGTCACCTTTAGTCACCGGGGAAAAGAAATACTGCTTAATAATAGAGCTGTGACACATCAGTCACAAAAATAAAATGCAGATGTTTTCGTGTCTTAAATATGAAAAACAATTAGAAGAAATATTGGAAAAGATTGTTCACAGCCCAAGATGATGATTTCACATGCAAAAGAAAAACATAGTGAGACCTTCTAAAGTAAAAGGTAGATTTCTTTAACATTACTAAAATTAAGTCTTATCTAGGGCAAAATATACCATAAGCAAGATTAAAAGGTGGGCAATTTACTAGGAGGTGTTTGCAACATACAGTGGACCTATTGCAACAGTGAAGGAATCCCTAAATCCATAAGAAAAAGAGGGATGACACGGCAGAAAAGAAAAAACAATACGGAGAGACCATTTTTACAGGGGGTGGATGCCGTAGTGATCACTACAGCCATGGGCTTGTTCAGCTGAGGTGGGACAATGTGCCCTGTTGGCGAGACCAGAGAGATGCCACACCGATGAGCTCGGCTAGAGGAAGTGCCAATGCTGCCACTGAGAAGAGCAAGCAGCAGCTAAGATTTACAAACGTCTGTCCTCTGTGACTTCCTGGGATGATTCCATTTCTAGGAGCTCCCCTGGAGGAATCCTGACCTGTGTGCTCAGTGGATGCACACTACTCCACTGCTTACAAATAGCCAAGAACTACAAACCGCCTCACTGACCACCTACAGGGGAGTGAATGGATGACATATGGTGTGCTCCTATGACAGCGTATCACATGGCCAGATCTACCTATATTCATGTGGATAGGCTTTTACTTTACAGTGCTGGCTACCCAACTCAGAAGCCCGGGGATGCTAGTAGATGCTCTGCTATTGAACCACATCCCAGCCCTAACACGGGTAGCTTTAGATAATGTCCTAGTGGGCGAGACACAAAACCTAGCACAACATGAAAAGTACATCACAGCCCAGCATGGGAGCATATGCCTACAAACCCCAGCACTCAGGAAGCTGAGACAGGAGTACAGTAAGTACAAGGCCAACCTGGACTATATAGCAAGACCTGTATCAAAAGCAGAGCCCACTCCTCCAAATAAAACAACCAAGACTGTCAGTTAGTATGCAATGTCCCTAGCAGAAAGCAACAGTAAGCAAATATGACAGAAAAGAAAAACAAACATTTTTTTTTTTTAGCCTAGGCTGACCTATTGCCCAAGCTTCTTGAGTACTGGGATGATAAGCATATGCCACCATGCCCTGCAGAAATACTAAATTTAATAAATTTATCAGCCAGATCCAATCAAGAGACAGAAACATGGAAAAGGGAGCTACAAGTGTTGTTCAGTGGCAGGACTCTCACCTTGCATGCACAGAGTCCAGGGTTAGATACCCATTGCAGGGTGGGTTATGGGTACAGGGGCAGGGGTGGGGATTAGCTAGTAAAAGGTGGTTAAGGGAGGTATAAGGACCTTCATGGATAGGGAAAGAAAGAAGGAAAGGAGGGAGGGGAAGAGGGAGGGGATAAAAATTGGGGAATAGTTACTACTTCCAGGGCTCAGAACACTTGGGTGTAGCCCCCATCTGTAAAGAGACATTCAGATCTTGGAGCACTACAGACGCTTCAAGCCAGACACCCATAGCTGTCAGGCAGTTGGGCTCAGGGAAGCCAGTGTGAGGGGCTCTCCCATGTGCTTTGTGGAAGCAAGGCAGTATTCCTCTTGCGCCCTCTATCTTCAAAGCCTAGCACAGCCGATAAAGGAGATGCGTTTACAGGTTGTGGGGTGGGTTTAGTGCGGCAAATGGGGTACCTGTAGGACCTACAGTGTGTGAATTTGAAGCCAAAGGACAGTAAATTGACTACTGGCATATCAGTGATGGCTGGTAAGGATATGGGTGTTGCTTGTATTATTATTTGTGGCTCAAATATTTCAAAATAAAAATGAAAAATGATTACAAGACACAGAGCTTTTTTTTTTTTTAAATTAAGTTAATCAGTATAGAATAAAATAAAATGCTTCCTAAACACTAGGGAAGCAAAGGAAAAGAGATAGTAAAGATTAGAGACCAGAGTCTGTGACAGTAAGAATTATGACTGTCGTGAAGTAAAACTAAAGACAGTGGTTTCTCTCTATAAGAAGACCCGATCAGTTAAATAAAAAATGTAAATGGGTAAAATCTCTTTATTAAAAAACAAAGACTTAAAAATTGAATCAAAAGTAAAATTATGTACAGCTCGTAAAAATCACCCTAAAAAAGAGAGACAGAAAATGTACAGGTCTGAGTCTCTTCCATGACAATTGGGCCTTCCTGCCCTCTCTTTTTGTCTACACCTGTCAAAACCTTCCAATAGATATGTGTGTTTACATGACCCTCAACTCTCTCCTGAGGATAAACAAGAAGACTATGGTATAAAGTGCTTCTAGAGAGGGGAACTGGAGACAGGTACAGAGCCTACTGCAGCTACGAGTCATGTGCACATATTACTCATTTAAAGCAACATTAACAGACCAATCAAAGTGAACATCGAAAGCTAGGCCATGTAATTCTTCTTCTCACTCTTATTCTTTGGTTTTTCAAAACAGGGTTTCTTTGTGTAGTCCTGGTTATCCTAAAACTCACTCTGTAGACCAGGCTGGCCTTGGACTCACAGAGATCCTCCTGCCTCTGCCTCCTGAGTTCTGGGATTAAAGGCGTGCACTACCACTGGCTTATGCCGTATAATTCTTAAGACATCTTAGCTACCCCCTTTCCTCAAAATACTAACCACAAACTCAGCATACAATTCAGCAATTCTACTTTTGGTATATATTCAAAATAACTGATATTGGATGAGCATGATGGTGTACTTCTTCTATCCCAGCACTCAGGAGGCAGAGGCAGGCAGATTTCTTTGAGTTTGAAGCCAGCCTGGTCTACATAGTAAGATTCCAAACAACCAGGGATATATAATGAGACCTTGTCTCACCACCCCGACCACCCCCACTGTAAAGAATTGGCATTGGTGCTCTAAAAAGATATCTGTCCAGCCACACTCATAGCAGCATTGGGCACAGGCTAAAACAAACACAACCCAAGTATCCATCACAGATAAATGGATAAAACAAAATGTGGTATATACATATAGTGGAATACTATTCAAGCTTTTAAAGCACAGACATTCTTACATATGCTACAACAATATGCTAAGCTGTGAGGACAATATTACAAGCTGGGGTAAACACTATAGGATTCCACTTACATGAGATTCCACAGAACTGTATACAGTGCAGGGGGGTATGGGAAGATGGCTCGGTTAAGTGCTTTGCCATGCAGGCATGAGCAGCTGAGTTCAGATCCCCACAACCCATGTAAAGTAGATGTCTCCAATTCCAGTGTTCCTACAATGACATGAGAGGTAGAGACAGAAGAGTCTCCAGAAGTTCATGGGCCAGCTAGCCTGGAGTGCACAGGGGCAAACAAGAGACCCTGTCTCAACTAAGTAAGAGATGCAAACTGACACCTGAGGTTGTCCTCTGACCCACATGTGTCTACTGTGACATACATGCATCTGCACTCACACATGAACACTTACACACTTGAGAGAGAGAGAGAGAGAGAGAGAGAGAGAGAGAGAGAGAGAGAGGACAAAGTTACAATGGTGAAATAGTTAATATTGTCAGATTGATAGGATCTCAAATCACCCAGGAGACAAGCCTGGGAGGGATTTTATCCAGAGTAGGTTAATTGAAGTGGGAAGATTCACCTTAACTACCATGGTGTGAAGGAAAACGAGGAAGGAGCAGAGTGCTAGCATTCATCACCTGCTGCTTCCTGCCTGTGGTGGCAATGCCTGCCACCAGGACTTCCCCAGCATGATGGACAATACCCTCATTAGTTCCTCCTTCCTTAA